>NW_022884330.1:0-657495 GCF_011952255.1 Bombus vosnesenskii | reverse complement strand
GTTTCTCCGCACGCAACCCGTGGCTAGAAATTACAGTTACAGGCTTCCTGGTGCATCGCACGGGCTCTCGCGAGACTTTCGTGCGAAGCTTTTGCCATGACGGTAACGTTGCCTTAACGGTACGCTTCTGCACTCGCAGCGCTCGACCACGCGACAGGCGACGAGACTTTTTTCCTTCCGATGGAGTAGCTTGTTCGAAGAAGACTCGAACGTTCGCGGCGGATGTCGCTTTGCTGGCATATGAACTAGAAAAATAACGGTGGAGCAGATAGGAAGGTGGTTAGAAAAAGTTGCAACGGGCAAACGCACGGCATTCGATTACGAGGCAAGCAATATCGCTGGAACATCCAGCTACGTTTTTTTCGATTTGAGGCATCTTCTGACTTTAGCTGTCGAGGTGCGGCAATCGTTGATATCCTACATCGCCCAGCGTGTGTCAGCTTTTGGTAGGTCGTAGATACAGCGATTTTGTTGCGTCGATGGATCGTTGTCAGGGAAATTTCGCGCGCACAGGAGACGCAAGAAGAGTCCATGACACGTTTACAGTCTCGTCCGAAGTTTATTTGGTCGCGATCTCACCCTTTCTCGTTCGACCCTAATCTTCTTGATCGATTCGCCTCTGATTCGGAAACGGTCGAGCGCTCTAGAAACGCGCGTCTACGATTCTTCTCTGGAATCGAGTAAAAAGAGCGCGACGCAACCGTTGGAATTTCCTTCTCGAAACAGTCTTCGAAAACGAAGGTCCGAGGAAGGTAGACGGTTTGCGCGGGAAAAGTAGATTTTCAGGTTAATCAAATGAGAAGTTCGTATCGGCCCCGAGCCCGGCTTTACGCGCCGCTTGTTTCTCTCTCGCGTTCGACGAGGAAGAAGAACTAGCATCCAGCTACGATTTCTCTACGGTTTCCACGTGTTCCTTTCAGACGCGTCTGACGCGATTCCAGTGCGACTCGAATACAGCTGGAGTCGCGTTCCCACGCCAACCTTTCAGCAACGTTAAAGTAGACCACGCGGCGATTCGACCGACCTACGATCAACGAGGAACGTAGCGGTCGCGAGATTTTCATTTCGATGAAAACCATCCAGACGATACGGGTCAAACCCGAGCCGAGCCGCTTCCTCCTCGTAAATGGCCCTTCTTCCTGTCCCACGCTCGTCGTTTCACAGTCGCTCTGTATCGATCGCCACGCGCGATTTTCCCCGCATTCTACCACGTAATAGCCAGCTTCGTAGTTAGCCAATTCCTTCTGCGCTAAAATTCTGCAAGGAAAAATGCTCGACCATTCCGACGGACGTTTATCCGGCCGTCGATTTGGAAGATCACGTTCATTCGTTACGGTAACGAACTCAGCGAGCGGAAAGTGTTTTAATCGGAGGCTAGCAGCCGTATACTCGTTTTGGCGAACCGAAAGCGAAGCGACCGGAAACGCGGCGGACGTGCATGGCGGCTAGCTCGACGAACGCCGTTCGCTAACGGAAACGAACCGTATGCTCGAACGAAAGAGACACGCTTAGTCGATCCGCGATGCAAACTGCTCGCGATTATCGACCGGAGAGAACCGCGCAACTATCTATCCTTGCTTCCACCTTGCCATCCTGCGATCTTCTCTCTCCTCTGACGGAGAATCCTTGGCGCAGTTGCTTCTCGGCGCCGATCTTCTCGTCCTGAGAAGATATCTCGTATGGACGAGCAGCGATAAACGTGAAAATAAGTCAACCCTTTGCGCTGGAGAACCTTTTCGTAGCAGCTACTTTGGATGATTTACAGCTAGTAAAATGTTTCATATACAAATGAACATTATATTCTAATAATTTCTCTATATTTGAATCTTTGAAAATATGATTTTGTAATATTAATTTCTGTATTCTTTCGTATGATAATTTATAAAGCATTAGACGTAGCGTCGATGAAATGTATAAGAAGCATAAGATGAAGGTGAGAACCTGGAGGAACGCCAGAAGTAACCTTGACCTCGCTTGAGAATGTGTTACTAAAACGGAATATTTGCTTTCTGTCGGATAGAAAGTTGGTTAACCACGAGAGCACACACCGCCGTTCGTTTCAAGAGACTTCAACTCGCCGATCAAAACAGAACGACCGATAGTATCGAAAGCTTTACGAAAATCCGTATATATATATATAGCTTCAGCCTGAAACCCATTTTCGATACAATCGGAAAGATAGAGACGGAATTTCATAAGATCAGTTGCAGCAGAGCGTCCAGCGGATAAAACCGTGTCGTTCCAACGACGATGTTAGTAAAAAGAAAGGATCTTCGTGTATCTAAAGAGCACGAAACGTAATTGCGATGTAACCGCGTCCCGGTTAGATCTTCCGACGATCGGTTCGCCAAACGATCCGATCACGATTCACCTGGTTGTCCGGACCCATTTCGACGAGAAACACCGTTCGTGTTCGTTCCATAGAGCGTCGCCGTCGGTCTAAACGCGTTCGTCAACCAGACCGAGTCCGATCGACGGCGTCGAGAGTCTGTTCGCTTCTGCCGCGTCTCGACTTGACCGGTCCAACCCTCTCGCCTTCCGCCGGTGTCGAGCGATCAAGAACGACGATCGTTAACCAATGGAGAGCGCACAGAGACATCGGCGCTAGAACGCGCCGGTATAGACGGTGACTTTTTGCAAGACTGTAAACAGTTATAGACGACGGACGACGAGAAAGTAGCACATATTTTTAGCAGCGTAATCGTAGCTTAGGTCAGCAGCGGTGCAACGACCTGCGACAACTTGACTTTTCACCGTTGGTGCTGCGCGCTTTGCTAATTTGTCGCCTCGCCGTCGGGAAATTATTCGGCAAGCTTTTCCGTCTAGCGTCACCACGTGCAATCGCCACGCGTCCACGACGACAACGAACACTACGTCAGCGAAGAAGTTTTCCAGTGCGGTCGGTTTGGCGAAAGAGAGTGGACGGAGCAGAGTTGCGGCGAGATTACGTTACGTCGGTGCTTTGCTAACGTAATGTCGGGACAAACGGTAGCGCGTAAAAGAAACGGCTGGTTGACATCGAGTTTATTGACACGTTGCGGTTTAGGTTGGTAGGCGAAATAAATCGCCTCGGTGGACAACGAGATTCAACGAGTCGCACGAGTCGCGTTTCGTGTTACCGCGAACGACCGCGTGCCTCGCAGCTTTACACTTGCCCAGTGGTGCTCGTTGACGCTTTCGGAGACCGCGGTCACGCGATCCGTTTTTGGTTCGTCGTTCGCACTTTCCGGGTTGTTTTTCGTCTCGCCTCTGGTCGTTTGGCGCCGGCCTCTGGAATCCGGAAGTGGAACGTCAACCGCAGCTGCTTTAAGAGCACTCGTATCCTTTTACTCGCTTTAAATTCTTCTCTTTCCATCTCTCTTATCCTCCGATCGATCGACCATCGCACGATGTACATTCAAATTTCCTTCGCTTCCAGTTTTGGTCCAGTAAATCGATATCAACTTGACTAAACGTTACACCAGCAGGTTCGCTCGTGCTAGAAACCGTGTGTACTGCGAGTATTCTAATGTTGCCGCGGTTAGCAGGGTGAGAGACCTCCGTGTGATCGTAATTATCGACTTCAACTTTATAGACCACTATTCAAATTTATAGACCACTTGGCACGCGTCGCCTCTGCTTCTTCTAGAATACCAGATTTTATTAAGCGTAGCCGTGACCATTTCAACAGACCTTGTACCTTAATCGGACTTTACTGCTTCCTTATACTCCTTTGTCTCGATTATGGGTCGATCGTACGGCAACCTCGTGTTCAACCTGATAAAAAAGCCAGCAATTTTTTCCAAGGTTTCTCGGTTGTAAATCTGGCCGGCCGATGAATGTGCCCGTGACCATGATTACGCTTCTATCTTGATAGAATATATATTCTGTTCGCTGGTAACCAGGCCACTGGCTGATGAGAGGCTATTTTTCTTTTAAAAGCCTTAAATAGGTTTAATCTGTTCATAACAATTCAGCCTTATCAATTTTCACACACGAACCTATCTTTTCAGGTCTCCCTCCTTATTCTACCCTCCGTCCTTTTCATCCTGACTTGCTCGCATAAACGCTATTGCCCGCATATGCGAGTGACGCAACGCTTTAAGCGATAGTATCAATTCTTCTTCCGCGTCAACCAAGAATTTCAGACAGAAGGTCTTACAAAGTCTATGTTTCTCTTATTTTCTCTCACATCGGCGATAGCACTTTCGACGTTCGTCTTTCTCTTATCGCGTAGCACCTTCTCGTAAACGGCATAGTTTCCCGTTTAACGCGTTTAGAATAAAACAATAGGAATAATATTCAGACTAAGTAACAATATTCGAAGAGTCGTTTATGGAATTCCCGCAAACGTATGAGAGTAGCTGACAAAACTGAGTGTCACTGAGTCGAAACTGCCGCGCCCATGCGTCTGCAGCGCGTTATCAAATGGACCAAGAAACGCGTAACACGTGCCGCAGTATTTGCAAGCGAGCGTGACTAACTGTCGCGATATGCACATTCATCCGTGTAACCCGTGCGAGTAAACCCGTTACGAATCATCGATCGAGCCCGCGGAGAGTCATCGAATCGTATCGATTTCGCAGGAAACGACGGCCCGGACAAAGTGGCAAAAATTCGATGCAATCGCAGGCGTCGTATCGCTGCGGCGAATTTGCAGCAACCTCTTGCTCGTAATCGTTCGCGTCGCTTTCTCCGGCTGCCGGCCAGCGGCAGATCGAAGACGAAGTTATCGTTCGTTCACCCGACAATTCTCCAATTTCGCGTGTCACGGAGCTTGCCTTCGCTGCTCGTAATGAACGTGTTTCGCGCGAATCGCTCGGTTGTTCGTCTGTTTTTCGCTAATTACGATGGCAAATACACATGTATGTTGCGGTCACGATTCAGGCAACGTTTCGTGAGACGCGTTACGACCACGGAATCGATATAAAGGTAGAAGCAACGGACCTAACGGTCGAATTTCTGTCGAATGCCAAGGCAGTTGCGCTTACAGAGAATAACGATTCGAAGCTTCGGATGTCGTTCCGTGGTCCGTCGAAGTCGATTGCCTCTGGCGTTCGTGAAAATACCCCGTCGATAAACATTTACAGTACAATGCATTAGCGTTAGACGACTACGGTTGAAACGACGAGAAAGAATAGCCAAAAATAGAAGAAAAAATAGGGCTGTTTCTGGTCGGAACGACTCCCAAGTCGTTTCAACTTGATCGACACTCTGTTTACAGCGACGAATTGGAGCAACCAGTGCCGGTGGTCGACTCGATCGTTCGATCTGGAAGTTGCCTAACGCGAACTAGGTTCAAATATTTGTTCCATCTTCTCGTTTCCTCGACCCGATTCGTCGGAACGACAAAGTACCCGTTACAAAACGGTGTCGCAGCTCGCGTCTGGTATATCGAGCTCGAGCAACCGTGACGAAAGCCCGTGGTCCAATCGCGGTTTATCTTATCGCGAACGATTTTGAAAAAAGAAACTTCTTTTTCTACGGTGTTTGCACAAGAACCGCTACTTGAAATCGATCTTCGATGGAGCGGAGGATAGCGAAATTCAACGATCGATCCTTCCTTTGTGTTTCAGCTGTACCGTCGTTTTGTTCAACCCACGAAAGAACACGCAGGCCCACGTGTTGAACGCTTGTCGCAAAACGGTAACTTCTTTGGCCCTCGCTGGCGATGGAAGGTTCCTGGCCACCGGAGAATGCGGCCACATGCCGAACGTTCGAGTTTGGGACATCTCCGATCCGTACAATGCCGTGCAGTTCGCCGAATTTTCCGGGCACAAGTACGGCATCAACTGCGTGGTGAGTAGCAAGCGGGGAAAACCTGCAACCTGTTCGCAAAAATCGATCGCAATCGATTACGCCCGAATCGCGAAAACGAAACCGGAGAAGCTTCGGAGTGGCGAGTGCAGCGAACGCATCGACGAGTCGTTTTTCCTTTTAATAGATCGTTTAATTAACCATATCTGCATTAGCTTCGCGATATCACTGACGGTATCCGCCAGCGCGTATTCGATTGTCAATCAGATTCTCTCTCTCTCTTTCTTTCTGCCTCGACAATTCTACGGCAGAAATTACGCCGAACATCGTTGGAAACTTTTGTTTCTCTGATCGATACGTCGGGTCTGGCAGTGCAAGCTGCCTGTCGGTCACTCGAATCTGCATCACGCGCCAAGAAAATAAAGCGCTTAATTCGAGGGTACGTTTTGTTTCGCCGAGAGGAATTTAATTTCGAGGGTCTTTGTCGCGCCGCTTTTGTTCGCGTTTACCTCGGCGCGAACCGCCGCTTTCCACGTGAAATTACTTTCCGCAAGCAGAGAAACCAGCTTTTCGAGTCCTATTGCGACGAACACCGAAAGTACCGCGATGAATGCTCGCGACGAAGAAAGGGTCGCCGCCGCGTCGAACGCGCCTTTACGAACTCACGACTTTACCTCTGTTACGTCACCGCTCGCATGTTAATTAAGATTCACGGCTTTTATCTCGGCACCCGCTTACCAAAGACTCCGTTTCAAGCTGCTTTCGCGGCCGTGCGGTCGCCCCTAACACAACTACGTGTCGTTGCAGATATATAGAGTTGTAATCATCAAGATCGCGCGCTATCTCTTTCTTCGTTTCGTCGCTCTGCGGATGAAACGCCGTCGTGTAAAAGTATAATTTCCATGGTCGTTCGACCTCGAATAAATATAATTGAAATATTCTCGGGTCAACGACGATTCCGTCTCGCTGGAGACAATTTTCGCGATAGACTGCTAACGAGAAACAAGCAAGCGGTTGCAGGAGCGACGCGCGTCTCATCGAAGAACGTTGCATTCGCGCCACATACACGCGAGACGCGTCGACGTCGGACAAAGTGCGTGAATACGAGATCGCATTCTCAGCGAATGGACAACGGTATCCTTTCCTTTTTTCTCTTTTTCCTTTTTTCTTTTTTTTTTTTTTTTGTTATCGCTAGCAGTTGCATTCTCTCGACATCCGTCGAGTACGATGATCTTTGGTCGAAAACGTGCAAGGCTCGGATTCTCTCGTTTCTTTTGTTGCTTCGGTCGATCGTAATCGAGACGACAAACTAGAGAACGTTTTTACACGCGTGTTCGTACGATGGTTTTTTTCTCAAGGCATTTTCACCGAGCAACAAGTACGTGGTATCCGTGGGCTCTCAACACGATATGATCGTCAACGTCTGGGACTGGAGGAACAATGTTAAAGTGGCGTCGAACAAAGTGTCGAGCAAAGTGAAGGCCGTCTGCTTCGCGGAAAACGGCAATTACTTCGTTACCGTCGGCAACAGACACGTCAAGTTTTGGTATCTCGAATACTCGCGCAGTGCCAAGGTAAGTCAGACGTTAACGTACCGTCTTTGTCCGAAACGAACGCGGTCTCTCTTTTCTACCGTACCCTGATCGATCGAAAAGTAATTTTGCACGGACGAGTCGTAAGGGAAGTAGAAAAGAAAGAAAAGAGGATGATCGGAGGAGGAGGAGGCAGGTGGTGAGGTAGAAGAACGGTAACGCGAAGGTGGTGATAGTGGGAACTTTGTTGCGCAGTATAAGGAACCTGTGCCTTTGATGGGTCGGTCTGCCATATTAGGAGAACAGAGAAACAACGATTTCGTGGACGTAGCCTGCGGCCGAGGGGATATGGCGGATTCGACGTACGCGATCACCAAAACGGGGCTTCTATGCGAATTTAATAACAGGAGGCTGTTGGACAAATGGGTGGAGCTTCGTGTAAGTAACGACTTTGCTCGTAATGGCTTTGCCGGATGCTGTGTTTTTAAGGATATTACGTGACCATGAACCGACGAGGCTCGTCACGACACGCTGCTCTCGTCGAGGAATTTGTTTTAACGCGATTTGCATGGAAACGCGGTGCCAACTTGTCTCTTGGAATCGTCGAGCGTATACGCGGCACCGTGCAACGCACGATGTAGTACCTTGTCCGTAGCTCGTTTCAAGGAGCGGCTGTTTTCAGACGAGCAGTGCCAATTGCATGGCCGTTGGAGACAAATACATCTTCATCGGCTGCGCGGAGGGAATCGTGAGGTGTTTCAGTCCCAGCACGCTTCAGTTCATCACCACGTTACCGAGAACGCATTACCTAGGCGTGGACGTCGCTCAGGGATTGTCCATTAGGTGCGAGAATCTAAACGTCTCCTTAGATAAATTTAATCCGACGACGATCCATCGGTGTGTTCCTTCGTCAAGCCTTATCGTCTGTCAATTGCAGTCACATGTCTCAGCATCCGACGAACGCGAGGTATCCGGACGCGATCGCGCTGGCGTTCGACGAACGGAACAACAAGCTGACCTGCGTCTACAACGACCACAGCATCTACGTGTGGGACGTGCGGGACATCAGGCGGGTCGGCAAGTCCCATTCGTTTCTCTACCACTCGGCGTGTATCTGGGGCGTCGAGATGTATCCCACAGGATCGGATTCCATGACCAGTATGCCGGCTGGCAGTTTTATCACCTGTTCCAGCGACGACACCATCCGCGTGTGGAACCTCGAGAAGGACATCTCTCCGGACGACACGCTCTACAAGCGAAACATCTATAGCAACGAGTTGCTCAAAGTGCTCTACATAGATCCGGAGCTGACTTACTTGAAAGATCTGGATCTGGCCGCTGCCGGGTCGAGCGAAAAGAGCGACGCATCGTACGACGGACGAAACGGAGTCAGATCGATTCGAGTGAGCCCGGACGGGAAACATTTGGCGTCCGGTGATCGATCTGGCAATATTCGAATTCACGATCTCTCCTCGTTGGAGGAACTGTGCTTGATCGAGGCGCACGACGCCGAAGTACTCTGCCTGGAGTATTCCAAGTTCTCCCGATACTCGGCGGAGCCACCGAGGCTGCTCGCCAGTGCCTCCAGGGATAGGCTGATCCACGTGTTCAGCGTCGATCAAGGATACAACTTTTTGCAAACGCTCGACGATCATAGTTCGTCCATCACTGCCGTCAGGTTCTTCAATCAGAGTAATCAGAGCAATCAGATACAAATGGTCTCCTGCGGTGCCGACAAGAGTATTATCTTCAGGCAGCTGCAATCGGTAAGTCGGTCACCGTTGCCTCGTCGAGCGTCGTTTCGCGAGCGTAGTCGAAGATTTCGATCGTTTCAGACACCGGGAGGAATGCCGCAATTCGCCAGGGGTCACAACGCCCAGGGCAAGACCACTCTGTACGATATGGAGGTCGATTCTGGACAGAAACACGTCTTGACCGCCTGCCAGGACAGGAACATAAGAGTTTACAACGTAGCCACGGGTAAACACAGTAAAACGTTCAAGGGGTCTGTCGGCGAAGACGGATCGCTCATCAAAGTGGTTCTAGGTAAGGCAAAGTATAACGGCAATGCAAACATTTACGCTTGGTCGGAGCTACTCTGGTGGAACGATCGATAGACGGTGGTAAACCGCGTAACTTGCACGTTTCAGACGCATCGGGAATCTACGTAGCTACCTCGTGTACGGATAAGACGTTGTGCGTGTACGATTACTATAGCGGCGAATGCATGGCCACTATGCTCGGTCACTCGGAGTTGGTGACAGGGCTGCGCTTCAGTCCCGACTGTCGCAACCTCGTGTCCGCTAGCGGAGACGGTTGTATATTCGTGTGGCGCGTTCCACGCGACATGGTCGTCACTATGCAGGCGCGTCTCGCTCAGCAAGCGATGCGAGCTGGAAAGTAAGAGAACCTTACGTTGTTTGCCTCTTATAGTTTCGAACGAAGGAAAAACGCGATCGATGGCACGATATGGATGGAAATGCGATGTTACAGAAGGCCGTCACAAGTGAACGGCACGGGGATCGACATACAGCTGGACAACGAAACTTTCGGCTCGCCACCGCCGGAATTCCTCGATCCGAACGCGAACCCAACGTCGCAGAACGTAGGCGTGGACTACAGATTCAGCGTGGGCCAGCTACCCCTCTGGGCGAAGAAGCAGATAAACACGACGAACGCGGACGAAGGTGCTGTCCTCGGTTCGAACGTGAGACCCCTCGGCGTGGACCTGCCGAAGGGCAGATGGGCGCAAAGGGTTCAGCAAGGAGACGGTATAACGGTCAAGTCCGTGTACGACAGCGACGAAGTTATACCGTTTCCTCCGCCTCGTGGCGCTATCGATTCCGATGGCGGTGGCGGAGGCGGCGGTTCGAAAGATAGTTCGATCGACAGCGGAACCGAGACCAAGTGCAGCAGCGATTATCGCAGGGAAACGATCGTCATCAAAAGGGTAAGGTCGCTTTCTGAAACGCGTTACCCGTGGGCAAAGATCGCGCGCTAATCTCTTATCGTTTCCGAGATCATCCTCGGCATCGATCCGCGCTAAAACGAACCTCCTAATGGGATCAATGAATCGTTCCTTTTCTTTTCTTTTTCTTCGAATGGTGCTCACGATACGCTAACGATCGATAACTGGTTCTAGGAAGAGGACGAAACTGTATTTCAACCTTGCCCAGATAGTTACAGAGAATTAGCAGATGAAACGAAACAGGTACTAACTGATTCCCAGTAACACAATAATTGTAATAATTTCTCCGTATCCAGTGAGTGTTATTAGTGTGCATTTGCGAATCGCGGGCAGCTCGCGAGAGAAACGGACCAACCATACTTGCGTTTGTCGTTTACTTTGTCCAGTCAGCTTTCACACTGCTCGATTTCTTTTATTTTATTTTGTTTCTTCCATCGTAACGTCAAATTATCTGTTCGCGATTGTTTTGTGTTCATTCTATTTTGTTTCAACCGATGACATATAGGTGATCGGTGGTAACGTGACTGTAACTAGAGGTAGCAATATCACGGAATTGACACGACAATCAAGGAGTCGTCATCATACCGACGATAGCAGTCTTGGCAGCTTTAAATTTGAGGTATAATCTCACTAACGCCTCCGACACACTTATAGCAAAGTATCGCCAATCAGTAACGCAGTCAAACAAAAAAAAAAACATCCAAAATACGTATATCGAGTTTAAGAACGATCATTGTACATGTCTTCCTATACTTGTAGCTTTTCAGTTACTCGTGTTGGTTGCTTTAATTTCTCGTAATAAGTACATATATATATATACCTAACCTTAGAGTCTCGAAACAGCCGAAACTCACGCTTCATCAAGTAACAATAGCTCGTAGGTGAAACGACGTTTGGAAAGAGGAACGTTCGCGTCTAAAATATTTGAATTATGTATCGTATAGGATCACGAGAGTACCGAGCACGACGGAGACGTGGAAGATTATTCAGAGGGAGAGAATGGTACAACCGGTTCAGAGAAATCTCATCACAGGTTGATGTATTATCCTGCTCCGGAAGATACGGTGTCGAATCAATTCACCGTAAACGCGATGGACGTCGAAGAACTTCGAAGGTTGGAGACGTCGCTTTCTCGCGTTTATCGTTTTACGAATTTTCTACAACCAAGTTATCCGAAAAAGTAATTACCGAAAATGTTTCACAGGTCTCAGAGGAGACAGAAGAAGCCTAGAAACGGAGAGAGCGGTCGAACGAGCGAATTAACCGCTTCTGGTAGTCAAGACGACTCGGACTCCGAGGGCGGCGCTTCAACGCCCAGTGCCGAGCGAAATCCTCTGTCTATGTTGTCGGAAGCTAGTTCAGAGGGATTCGACCAACTAGCCAAGCAGAGTCACCGTGAAAAGTTCCTTAAGAACGCTTTTGAATCTCTCAGCGGTGCCGAAGAGCCTACGAATAGAAGCGTTAAAACGACTAGCATCAGTTCCCAGTTTCACGGAAGGTAATTGCTTATCGTTTATCGTTGCGAATAGATTTCTTCGAGAGTCGACGAAATGAACGCGCGCGATTGCAGACTCAGCGGTAACGGAGATAACGGCGGCAACAACAAGATTCGCAACGCAGCGGTAGTGAACGCAACGAAACAAGCGAGAGGTGACTCGGACGTCGTGAAGAAGCGCGAAGAGTTGCAAAGGAGAATAGAGGAAACCAGAAGAAAATTGCAAAGCGTAAGTACCGCGAAACGAAACGTTATCGGCACCGCGTGATTCATAGGCGATATTGCAGTTTGATCGTTGGTTTTTCAGGTTGGCTATAAATCGTCGTTAAAAACCAGTCAAAGCATATCCGACTTAAGCAGCCATATACCGGAGAAACATCATCGTTCGAATAGATTGAGCACAGGTAACAAATCCGGTCAGCAAACCCAATACTCGAAACCGATCAATCCCTGCAAACCTATACCGAATCCAAAGCCCCCGTTAAAACCTCAACAACTCGTTAACAAAATATCGGTTGTGGGTAATGCGCCACTTAAGCTAGATATTCCGAACGATAACTGCTTATCCAAAAGTCCGACTACGTCGTGCGTAAATGACAAGACAAAACCGTCTCTTAGTCGACCGTTAACGTTAACCTTAAAGAAAACTGAAAAGTATAAGCTATCGCTGAATAAACCGAATCAATCTTTGCCGGAATCGCCCGTCTGTGAAGAGCTAAAGCTCTTAAAGGAACAGTGTAAAAAGAACGTTAGCCGATTCGCGAGATTCGCTCAGAAAAGGAGATCGTGTAGTTACTTTATCGGACTCGATGACAACGAGGAAGACATGGAAAATATAGCCAAGTCTTTCGAGAGTTTGCCCGCGATGAACGAGCGCAACATAGAAAACTTGAACGACCCGATGGACGACGGGGACGAAGGGAACGGAAACTTCAGCGACGACTCCCTGGAAGGTGACTTTAAGAATCCACCTCGACGATGCGTCAGCGATTATCAGATAAACATGCATATCGACCATCAACAAGGCACTCAGAGAAACTATTCCACGTATCAGACTTTCTCGAAACGAATTCTAACCGGCTCTCAAGAAAGCATCCTTTCGGACGCCTCGGTCGAGTCTTTCTCGAAAGGGAGCGCTGAAATTCTGGATTATAGCCACTACGACAACGACAGGCATTCGAGCGCGAGCTTCTTCTTGTCCCGCCGAAAGATGCAAGCTGGTCGAAGTCACGAAAGCATTCTCACGGATGAATCCGATTATCAGATGTTCCCGTTGCACGAGAACATCGATCACCGAAGCACCGAAAGCGTGTTGACCGACGACTCGGACTCTTTAGTGAAATCCGCGCCGTTGGAGATGCTGTTCGATTCCCACTATAAACGAAAAAGGCAAAATTCGGAAACGTACAGCGGTAATCCCAACAACGCCGTGATACCATCGAGTAATACCGAAAATTCTGCTAACGATCCAACGTCTTGTCGGGCTGTATTCAGATCGAAATCGCTGCAGGACACGCGAATAAGCCAAGCCAGGAACGAGAATAGCTATTCGGAGGATAACGCGCAGCCGGCAACCTGCATCTACTACGAATTCAATTTCAACGATCAGAACGACACGAACGTCGAAATGAGAATCGGAACTAAATCGGACACGATGTCGCGAAGCAATAGCCTGAAAGTTGCAAAGGAGCCGCAATCGATGTTGATCCTGAACGATTTCGTGGCTCACAAACCACCGAAACCTAAACGCAACTCGGCTCGAACGCAGAGCATGCGGAACAGAGCACGCCCCGCCTGGAACAAGTACGTAGACTCGGCGTCTCAGTCTTCCTGCGTGAAGCCCGCCGATTCCGACAACTATCCGAACAAGTCTCACGGGGAGGAACGAGCAGCCAGAAACGGTGCCGAAGCGAAGTCCGATACGAACGAGTCTTTGCACGCTTCCAAGAGGATGGAGCAGTTGTTGCAACCCTCCAGCTATTCTTTGCAGCCAAGCGACGATAAAGATTCGAAGACCAAGTTTTACAGCCTGCAGACTCGTCGGGCCGACAAAGGTATCGCGTACGACGCGGGTGGACCGATGGACAACTTTGCCTTCGATCCAAACGATTCCTCTTGTCAAACGAAGAGCTATGGAGCCCACGACGCGGACGAGGATCAAATAGATTCTTCCCACGCGGAGAGAAATCGACATCGTTGCTTCGAGAATCAGATACCAACGAAAGACACGCAGGAGACCTACGACTCTCTGGAACCTCCCACAGCCGTCTCCTGCGACTTGCAAGCGACCGGCATGCAAAACGCTTCGAATCTGTTGACGACGAACGAACGCATCGACAATTTGGACGCTAGCGTCGATCTCAGAATCACTCGAGCCATCGAAGGGACCGTTAAGTTGCTTTCCAAGGAATTCGAAAACTTGGTGAGAAGGGAGCAATACCTTATGAAGGAGAAGTGTCTGCGAATGTCGCATTGTCAGGAGACGAGCGAGAACTTCGCCAAGCTGGAGGCGGAAAGGGACGGCAGATTTTGTTCGCTGAGGCGAGACATAAGATTCCATTCCGGGGGCGAAGATAGCGATTGCGCGGACACGTCTGCGATGGACAAGTCGATGATGGAAAGCGGTTCCTCCACGTCCGCTTCGAGCTGCACGAACTCGCCAAAGCGAATGTGGCCGCCAGCCTCGCGCTGCCAAAGTCACACGAAGTGGACTAAAACGTTGCCCACCATTAATCAAGCAATTCTACCATCCAAGCATCTGTACGCAGGTACTTCGCCTGAAAGAAAATTGTCCTATCATTCTGTTCGTTTCGTTCGCTGCAGTAGTAGTACAGTTTTTCTTATCTGGATGCCGAGAAACCGTGCCATTCTGTCGTGATCATTTTCGCTGCTCGATTATCGATCTCGATCGATGCCCACGGGGCAACGTAGCCGCCGCAACACGAGAAAACAAGGTTTTTCTCAACGAAAAGCATGAGAAATCGCGGAAAGGAGAAAACCAGTAGCGACGTTCTCGGATAGTCGAACGTGTCGGGCAAGAAAATCGAGGAACGAGTCGTTAAATGTTTGCCCGAGTGTGTAACGACAACCGCAAATCGTGTAAATACCGTCGTTCGACACTCGGCACAGCACGATCACAAAAGTTTCTCATCGTTTATTGCGTCTAAGATAATTTTCTTTTCCGCATCCTAAATGTGAATGTGTTATTCTTTATAGTTTTGTTATATCTGTCGATATAGTATCACTACCATCCGATCGAAAATATATTTCGCTTCTTTCATTTTAGTTAGCGACGATAGCGATCGCGTACTTTTCAGTTTGAACATTTACGAATATTTTTTCGAATTTTTCGTTTGGCATGACACGTGATCGACAGCATGTTTTGTCTTCACGATGTAGTTTAATCCCGCTACCTTGTCCCACTATCGATCATTTTTATCTTATTTTATTAATTATACTCGTGTGCCAAAGTCGATCGCGTTGACCGTGTGCACGCACTACCAAGCGTCTATACTATTTCTCATAGTTTGCATTCGCGGAGTGCGAACTTACGTCGATCGGCTTTGGACTGGAATTTCTCTTTTTTATTTATCTCACGCACTCCACATACATTTTGCATCTTTGTTTTCCTACGAAAGTCATGATTTTTCGAATTTTTATATTTGCTATAATTCATTAACCAGACGGTCAATCGTACGTTGATCTACCGTCTCGCGATTAATTCGTTGCTTCCGCGATGTGCATGAATGAGAGAGAAAGCAGCTTGCCTTTCAACGTTCTGAAAATTCCTAAACCGTACGTTTCGTTGTTTGAAATTTAAAAGACGTAAAGCCCAGCTAAAACAAAAAAAAGAAAAAAAAAAAAGAAAAGAAAAGAAAGAGAAAGAACAGTCAGAGGTAAGTGTAACTCTATAGAAAAGAGACACGATCATTATAAATACACATTAAACATCTTTGAGCTAAGGGAAAAAGTAGCTTAGTGCATGTGTGTGCGTGTTGTTGTCGACAGTTGGCAGTAGTGGGGGGCGAATCTCGTCAAAAGTTTTTGACAGCGAAGAAGAGGGGGGTGGCATGCGACGTGCCTGCTCGCTGAGTGATCTTTCCGTCAGCCCGCCAAATAGGTTACTGCATGGCCCGATACAAGGTACCCTTTCATTGTGTGCCACGTCTATGAGGGTCTTTCCAACGACAATTATCTAAATTGCACCGGGAGAACGTCGACGGGCAACTCTTGGTCTTGCCCTTTCAAAGTTGTTCCTCGTTTTTGCCATTCTTCTTCATCATACGTTCGATACAGCCCTCTACTAGTTGTCAAAGTCACGGTACAAGGTCGTATGATTTTACTAGAAGTTACTTTGGAACGACCCCCTTTTATAATATAGAAACTTTGAATCGATCGTTCGATATTTTGTCTACGCCGATGTCGATGGCATCGTGAACCTCCGCGGTGATTAAATTTCAGATCGTTTGAATTGGAAAAGCGTTAACGTTGCCGGATATCATCATCGATATCGCAGTTTTATACAAAGTATCGAACAGTTTCGCTCTTACTTCTCTCTAAGATAGAAATTTGCTCTGTGCAGTGTTGCATTTTATCGCTAAAGATAGATAGACGATGGCTTTACGTAAGGTGAATTTGTTGCTAATTGGTGCTAATAGTTTCAGGAAAAGTAGGTAATAAGAACGCGAACGCTTCGGCGAGAAGTGGACTAGGAAGTGCAAATAGCGGGAATCAGTCGCGGCACGGTTCCACGAAGAATCATTCTTCTCACATGACAAGGAGCAGCAGCGTTGGCGTCCTAAATCAGGTATGCATCAATTTTAGTAAATTGTCAAAGCGCGTCAAATTGTAGGAAATGCGTTCTCTGTTTTAACGATATTGTTGCAGAGTGACTCGGAATCGGACGTTGGAGCTGGAAACAACAGGGGTTGGAACAATCAGACAGGCAACAACAGAATCAGCGGCTTAATGAGGCCGACGATCAGCTCGCAAAACAAAATCAATCATCAGGCGAAGTCGAACTCCTCTTCTAACAGCAATTTGCCTTCCGTTCTCAGAAGAAGAGGAATGCAGGGAGCATATTCAAGTGGTAATTATCGTCACAGATATTAACCGAAGCTTGAGCAATCGAGTTACCTGCCGATACATTGGCTTCAACCGTGTTACGCGTATTCTTTTGCAGTAAATCTAAGTCAAGTGGGTAATCAGGAAGATTCAAGTTCGGAAGATACCTCCTCTAATGGAAACGGTGGAAAACCGGCGCTTCCACCGAGACCTCGAAGCATCAGTATCGACCACTCCACCACTAGGTACGTTAAATAAAATTGAAACCTATTTTTCTGTTTTTTTATACGCGTTAATCGGAATTCCATCGTCGATGTATCTCGCTTCCTTTTACAGCTTAAGTCTACCCGGTACAACGGTAAGAAGATCGGGATCGACGACGATTATAACTAACGGTCGTAACGGAAATAACACGATGGGACAGAATGCAAGTCGGATGTCGACAACAAATCGCAATCAATTAGATCCCAGCCCACAGGAACTTCCAGTTAAAGATACCGATCGTGCCATCGATGTAGCCAGTGCCGAATGTAAGTGCCGCGATTATCTTCATTTTCCTTTATTTGGTCTATGTGCGTGTCCTTCACACGCACGCGTATTTCTCACAACTCACGATCATCTTGTCGTTTTTCAAAGTGTAAGCATGCAAGATTGCAAGAAGCTGTAATACGATATACGATTATAGATGAACGTACTCGAACGTTCTATCGATTGGGATATTAAGTTTTTATTATTTAATTTTCGTCTGAGAAAATATAATCTAACAAGGATTTTACTCTTGCAGTAGGCACGGACAAAACATTAGGTAAACTAAAGACACCTATTGAGAATGCTGTCCTGTGAAAATAATAAATCTTTCAGTCTGTTAAAAATTTGTAAGTGATCATGCTATGACAAGGCGAAAACCATTCAAACAGAATCGTTTCACGCGAATCTTAGTACAGACTAGGACATAATAGTCTGTAGGTCGCTGTATATAATATATGTGCTATACATGTGACGTTCAGAGTTTTCAGAGAGAACGCGTAGCATCGTTTTCGTCGTGAAACGAAAATAATGCAGCTTTTAGTTGAGACTATAAAACGCGTCAAACTGTCATTGCATCTTCGAGTCCAAGATATCGCATTATTTTCCACGTTCCTTCTGCTTTGTATGTGTTTAATTAATCGTGGAGAAAATTCCCTACGCCTTCGGTGATTCGATCGCTTTTCCAATTCAACTCTATCCAATTTAACTCGTCTATAAGTTCTACAAGTATGTAAATACTGCACATAAATGTTGTACATAAATATTCACGGAAGAAGTTCGGGACATTTCGCGTCATGTCAATCATAAGAAAATCACTCGAGGACCAGCCACGAAGATATTGTTATTTAGCTCATTGCATAGACCTGGAAAATTTAGCTCTCATCGTTAGAATTCTACCCGAGTCTCTAGGTCTCGATCACAATAGCATGGTCTCATTACGGATTTTAGAACTGATGTAACCTGCACGCTGCACGATTTCATTCAACCTTTTTTCATATTGCGAAGCGGGTACTACATGCTGTACATTGAAAGTATAAATCATGTAACATCCGCTTGTGTCTGACGTGCATCGTTAAAAATGTAAATGTTCGGTCGAATCGAACCTCTTTTTCTTCACGCGTACCGGAACGTTTGCATTTTTAAGCACGTATTCTTAACGGTAAACCTTTGCGAGCAGCGTATTAAAGAAACTGTCGCTTTTTGCAGTGTCAACGCAACTGTGCAATACAATCGCAGACGAATTAACACGAACAGCAGACAATGTCGTGCAACTGTACAAACGTTTAACGATAGATAACGAGGATGATCCGTCTCGAGCGAGCATTGACAGGGACACGATGTTGCGCGGCCTCGAATCGTCCGTAAACGAGACGATGCGCACATTGCGACTGGTGGTTTCAGGTGGCGAGGGCCACGAAGGTTCCGCCAATCCCGAAAACGTTACAATGAACGAAGCCACCGCCAAATTCCAAGAACTGCTTGCTGGCCAAGACCAAGGAAAAGTGGTTAACATGATGCAGCAATACTCCGAGTTGCTACTAAACATGATGCAACAGAGAATGGGAGGGACGCAATCAAGCCATACGTAAAATCCGTCCATTCGCTAGTTCTCTAAGAAGAAAACGAACGATCAGGACACCAGCTACTACGTCACACGGTCCTCAGGTACCGTATACACGAGCACATAAAGCTACGCCTCTCAATCTCTGTAAACTCTTCCTAAAAGCGTATCGAGACACGGTAGATAGTATTTAAGATCCAGGTTCTGAATTCTTATCCTCGATCTCTCGTTGTTTCTGAGAGTGGTTTTACGAGTGCGCAGGATCAAAAGTTTAAGCATGAACTGTTTTCTTTTTTTTTTAATACGCGGTACGGTTGTTTCATTGTAAACGTTGCTGTTAGAAGGTTGGCGATTCAACGAAAAGAATTGGTCGTTTGAAAGTCAATATCGGCTTCTGTTTTTTTTTTCTTCTTTTTTTTTTTTTTTTGAAAGTAAAGGATCTTTATGTTTTCGATTGAACGAGTTTGAATGAATTTTGTCCTTGATCGTAAGTCGTGTCGTGCACTGAATGGTGTTTCTAGCCAAAGTTAATAGAATATTTATCAACGATTTCGTGCGACCAAATATACAAGATTCGCGAAAGTTTGAACGGGCTAATTTAGAAACAACTAGAAATGTGACGCGACAATTTTCAAGTTTCTAGAAATGTTGCGTTTGGAGATCTTTCCTGTCCAATTTGGAAGGGAAAGCGGGAAATGAAAAATTACTCGTATCTTGAGGCCATACGCCGATAAATGCCAATTAACTAAAGACTCTTAGATTAGTTTTCAAACAAATATATATATATATATTATATATATATATATTTATCGATCATTGCGCGATATATTATAATATTAGTCCTCTTGTTATGTAACCAAAGGTTGTTTGTACCTATGGTCTAAAAAGCAGTCTCCCTTCCTTCCCCCGATATTTGCAAAAGCTTCGAAAAACTGTAATGAACGTATGCAGTGAGCGATGTAAACTTGCCAGTTCGAGTAAAAGAAAAAAAAAAAAAAGAGTAACTAGTTTCTAATTAACGCATTTAGATGAAAGAAGAATGTGTATCGGCTTTGTAGACTTACCCGTGTGTCTGTCAGGGATAGGAGACGGATATGTGATTTTATATCTTTAAAACGAATATAATCGCCGAATAGAACGGAAGTATCGCCTACTAATTTTACTTCGCAAAGAAAAGATAAACAAGTAATTGTCGAGATAAGCGAAAACAGTAACAGCTAGAAGTTTCATTTTTCGTCGACGAATTGATTTGAACCGAGCCTACGATGGATACACGGAAACTGTGCTACGTTAGTAACTGCATATTTTGTCATAGAAATTATAAATATTTTTACACGCGAATAACGTCGAGAGACAAACAAAGCAAAAGTTCCACAAAGTACCGTAAACTTTCGTTGAAAGGTTATACTGGAATTCGAGGGCTAAACGGGCTTTACAAGTTTCAAAGGAAGGAATTGCATCGAGGAATCAAAGTATTACGAACACGTATTATTAACGATTTTAACGTTTATTACAAAATACGCGCGATTCGTTTCTCCGTTTAATAAATTGTAATTACATTTGTCCTCTGTGTAAAGTTTCCATATTGTATGTAATGTATAAAACGTGCCATTTAGGTTAACCAGTATCACTCGCTTGTACTCTCTACGAGAACGTTTTATTGCTTCTTTAGGCGTGTATCATTAATCTCTTTGTTGATAAACGTGTAACATATCTTTAGTATCATTCACGGGGACATAGGCCTAAAGTTATTTTCATTCGATTACATAATTTATCAGATACTGGGTTAAGAAAGACGATCCTTACAACAAATTGCAATTCAGTATTGCTTTACTTTATATAATATCGCCTCTTTTTCTTTTCATCGATGACTCGATTGGGAAAATATTATTTTTCATTGTTTAATCGTGTAATTTTTGCTAGTGAAAAAAGCGACTTTTTACGGTGGTGACTATTATTCTTGAATGATACGGATCAATACCTTCGCTATTCGTTGGTTCCATATTTTCCAGCGAACATGTCTCGACACAGGTAACGTTGGAATTAACCCGCGTATCATTTGCGGACAGAAGTCGATTCGCTGAAAATCAAAAGTACCTTTTGTCGCTTATAGCGGTTAGAATCTGAAATATCTCTACTATCATGTATCACAACCGCCTATCGTGGTAGATCTTATCGTTTTAGAAAATCGATGTAAATCACTGATTTCGGCGGTGAAGGTGTTGATTTCGTCTAAATATATCATTATGTATTATAGAAACTAGGAATATTTTATATTCAATGTCAGCATTTTTGTAATACATGAACGTTAGCGTATAAAATCATGGAAGCGGACGTGAAAGATGGAAAATGTGTCGAATCTCGTCTCATACATCTCCTCGTATATTTACCCAGCTTTATGTGGTAATGAACCATTCCAAAATTTCACTCTCTCAGTGTAATAATCATCAAAGACATTTAAATACTTTTAATTGATCGCAAAGATGATTAACGGCTTTGTATATTGTTGTATTTGTTATATTAAGACGTATTGTTATGTAATATGTTACTACTCGTTTCTTTAATGTGTATATATTTATTTCAAAGTTTTTGCAGGAAACAAGACAGTTTGGTAATCGCGAATGCCAAATGTAATACTTTCGTCGTGAAAGAATGTAACTTTTTAGCACTTTGTTTTGTATATTATGTTGATAATTAATAATATAATAATTCTTACAAACTGGAGAAATTTTAGCACTCTTGCCAAAAAATAGAAAACCGATTAAAATATACGTTCAAAGCTTTATTTTCAGAAAACATTGTATTAACAAGAACGAACATCACAGGATGATGGAAAATATTGCTCATCCCGGCGACTCGATGACTAAAAATGTTAAAGAACTTTTATTCTTGTTCTAATTCTCATAAAAATATATAACCGTCTCTATACAATAGGAACACACTCGCTAAATATACGGATATACTTAACATTAAATATAATTTTTAAAAGATAACAATCTCATCGATAGATCAGTGGAACATTACGTGCGAATAAGATTCGTGGAAGACTTGTTTCTGATGATTTTGCATGTCGTGTAATGTAAATACTGTTGTAATATACTGTTATGTTGTCATGATCATATTTCTTATACGGTGTGAAAGGAGTAAGAGTATATGATGAGTAATTGTAAAAGTAAAAAGTATGATGAACCGTCTTATATAATTTAATAATTCTCTTCATGGGAGACTATATTAAACAAATTATTAGTACTACTATCGTAAAGTCTCCACGTATTCATCTAATATACACAATTATTCGCCACTAATTTTTCCATATCTTTTTACCATTTATGTGCCAGTTGGTTGGCGTAATTCCTCTAGCTGTAATAAAACGTAATAGTTTCAATCAGAGATTTTAAATTTAAAAATTCGAAGTAGGAGATTGATAGAACATTACAAACCTCCTTCTCTTCGTCTACTTCGTCTTCTTCGTCGGATCCGTGAACCGACGCAGCAGGAGTAGTGTGTCTCGAAGAGGAAGGCGACGGTGGTTCACTAATAGGTCTAGGATAACTGAAACGTCCTACTCCACTTTCAGCATATTCAGAAGCGAGTTCTGGATAAACGATTGTCAAAGCTTTGATTCTGGCCTGGCGGTAGTACTATTAAAACAATCGTGTATTTAGTCGATTTACTTAGAAAGCTAGAAACGTGAAAATAGTAAATGAAAATTTAAGTAATAAATACACTTACGATGCCAAGGTTTCTCCAGTCAAGGAGATCACTAAGACGCTCGGTGCGATTTCTTTGAATAATACGTTGTCGACGACTCAGTCGTGCAAAATCAAACATATAATGAGCAAGCTGTTGAACAGTGTTCTCCAGGCCAATGAATCGTCTGTCCACGATATAAATACCATAACTCATTGGATCAGCTATGTGTTCTTGCATGAAACATCCGAAACCAGATAGATTTGTAGTTATACTGGGAATACCCATAACTGTACATTCTGCAGGCGTGTACCCCCAAGGTTCATAATACGACGGAAAGACACCTAAGTGACATCCTCTGACAAATTCTTCGTAATCAAGCCCAAATAATGGATTCGTCGACGATAAGAATTCTGGATGAAATACTATCTAGGATATGAAATTAATACCAGTTACGTATAATTATAGTGGGGATAATAACGTTTTAATCACATTGCCGCATAATTACCACGAATCATAATCGATTACCTTCACTCGATCATTGACTGTATTGAAAAGATTGCATCTTCTGATGGCGTTTAATACCGGATCGTTCCAGTCGTCTACGACATTGTGCGTGGTAACCGGAGGCAATCCATTTCTCTGTAGGGCATATAAACACCTGAAACGATAGAAATAATTTTAACATGTTTTCTTTAACTCTAATTGAAATCATTGTAATTTCAATCAAATATTACCGTTTAATTTTGATGGTATCTTCTTTCTGTAAAAGATCTTGCGTGTCAGGCATACGACCAGAAAGACACAATTCATACATTCGCTTTCCTATTTTCTGTTGTATGTCGTTAATTGCATCTCTTAAAGATTTGGTAACCTTCAACGAAAAAGCAAATTCTCATATTGACAATCGATATAGTTCTTCGTTGATTTAAGATTATTTCACTTACAGCATGTCCACGCAACGACTCTACATTAAAATTATTAGTTCGCGCTGGAAAAATAAGGAAAGCCACGACGGTCATATCAGGTCTAGATGTTTTTAAGTAATGATTCAATCTAGCTAAAGCCTCGATAAATATATCGGCGCCCTTGTTTCCAAACTCGTAACGTCCAGCAATAAAAAAGTATAAGGTTTTATCCAGATCGAAATCATAGTGCCTGAAATGGTGATTTAATGCAGATATTTTATGACACAGAAAACGAATGTTACGTGAATCTTGTATTACAATTTACATACCCGTAAAAGTGACCCCTCACAAATTCGTGTATTTTTTCTTTACTAACGGCATGTAAATTTTGAAATTCGTGAATTGCTGCAAATTTCTTCACGTTGAGCCCATTTGGTGTGATTATATCAGGTTTTCGTCTCAGTAAATGCTCCGCTTCGAAACCTGTTATGTCCGAAACAGTTGTGAATATATGCGCTAAATGCGTAGCCGCGCGTTCCATACAGTATCTATGATAAATTTGACGCTTTCCTGCTTCTTCGTCCACGTTGAACTACAGATAAATTAAAGAAATTAATACGTTCAAATAATATTGACAAAAGAGATTAAATTCAAGTAGGCAGCCACGATACCTTATCTAAATTATTATAGAAATCAATCTTTCCCGCGCATAAGTATCTTCCTAGAAGAGTGGCATGAGTAGTAAAAACTGTAGCAACGTCTACGTGTCTGGTTCTTAACGCGATTATACCAACACCGGCTTGCCATTCGTGACAATGAACCACGATTCGAGGAGGAACATCGCAATACCCTTCGGCAGCTTGTCTAAGATATAAAAATTTATTTTTAAGGGAGTAATGAATCAGACAAAATTGATTTTTGTGTTATGTAAAATTCACCTGAATTCAGAAATAAATTGACACACAAGATAACCAAGAATAACTGCATCATTAGCTTCTATATCCAAATGAGGAATGCCAAGATTACAAGTATTCCATAATTCCTGCTTATATTCATCCAACTTCCATGCTGCACTTCCAATATCGAACAGAATGATCTGTGGGTTTCCATCCACTAGCCAG
Organism: Bombus vosnesenskii; assembly: GCF_011952255.1. Taxonomy (NCBI): domain Eukaryota; kingdom Metazoa; phylum Arthropoda; class Insecta; order Hymenoptera; family Apidae; genus Bombus; species Bombus vosnesenskii. The sequence goes on along the minus strand of NW_022884330.1, from coordinate 632,892 downwards.
GTCCCTGTTATCACCTCAATAAGAACTCTTTACTTTATGGCAAAATAGATCTCATTTGCTTTTAATTTTCATAGGTTTTATTGAAAATAAGGAAAAACAGGGAGTAACCACATCATTTACTTGCAGGGGCAACTGACCTTGAATTAATTTTGGCTTTGTACCTGGACTTTAGCCAAATTGCTATTTTTAGTATATAATGAAATATTACAGTAACTGCAAGTGTATATTTGTGTCAAAACAACAAACTTTTGTCTGATTAATCTGTTCATGCTCCATTACATACTCTCTTCTATCACTTTATCTTTACACAATTGAAGTTTTAATTAAATACAGTACTCAGAGTACTTTATAGAGAATGTTATTTAAACTTACTTTAAATCCTTGATCACGCAAAGCTTGTACAGCTAAATGCAGTGGATTATTATGTGGAAAATCAGCTTCTTCTACTTCAGTACGTGCTGAGGTTTCTTTGTATGGGCCAATAAGACAATATTGATCTCCCATTTCTTCTGTTGATACAAAAGCTTTGGAACGTATTACAGTGTATATACCACCAACTAAAAATGCAATAGTGAAGAGTAATCAATATAAATTAATAAATTAACGTTTTGCTTTAGTATATTATGCATACCCTTATTGGCAGCCTCCCATGCAACTTCAAAATTCCATCGATTTTCATGCTGTGCAGAATATCCACGATCCATAAATTCTAATAAGTCATTACTGCTGTCCATACGGTAAAATCTTCTAGATACACGTTCTCTTGACATTTTGTTGGCTCTTTTGCACCCTTAAATTTGTACAAATTTAAACCTTTGATTCAGGATGATAGAATATTATCTTTAGAGGAATTATGATGTACAAAAGGATTTGAATCATTTAATAACAATATATTAGACTTTAATAGTAAAATTATTTCAATGGTCTTTTTTTCACCTGCTTTTTGTGGAATTTTTTAAATATATTTTACAATTTTTCTGACATTTTTAATTTAATAACAATTATACAAGTAATATTTTATATTTTATTTCTGAAAACGTATTAAAAAAAATAAGATACAAAATCGACTAAAAAACTAAGGATATAGCAATAAAGATAACTCAATATTAATGTAAAAAACGAATACTTCATTCCATTCTTAAATGAATCGAATTATTGGAATAACTTCCCGAAAATCAAGATCTACGCGAGCAAGTGGAATTTTACGAACGTTAAGTATTTTCCTACGTATTTAACTGGCCAACGTTGTAGTTATATTATACTCGAAAGAAACACGTTGCCCCTTGAAAGAATCTATCGAAGGTCAATGACAGCACTAACGTAAGTATTGCCAGATTGCTACTACGGGTTTGCCGGTTCCATTAAACCATGTGGAGTTTATTGTTCCTTAAGAATAGTAAACGAAAACAAGATATAAAAAGTAATGTTTAAATTCGAACAACTCACTTACTTCCGCTCGAAACGATGTACCACAACAGGAAAGGAAATAGATGAAGAACAAGTAGATTGTGGACGGACGAATAGTTCCACGGGCAACCTCCCGTGAAGGTCACCACAAACTACGAAAGGTCACAAGGACTTAACGGGGCTCGAGTCAGCCCCAGTATCTCGGTCTACTTTAAACACGACGAACCTTGCTCGATTCACTGATAACCACATTGCCTCGTGTTTCTTTCGTAACAACAGATGGCACGAGATATCTCGAAGAAACCGTCCTTGGCTTATGATCAACCTCGTCAATTCCTTTTGCCGATATATATGTACCTAAATATGCCCCATTCAAGTGCATACTCGCAAAGTGCATACATACATCCCTATGCAACTGTTGATATTATATTACTTTTGGTTACAACATATACATATATACAAATTGACAAATTCTTACATTTACAAGGAAATTTATCTGAATCACCAGACAAGATTTGTACTCTTGGATTACTCAATACTCTTGGATTACATTTATAATTTATGTTACAGATTTTTCTCTCTTTGACATTCCTTTTACATGTAAATAAAACACATTATGAACATACGTATAAATCAGAGAACGATTATTCACACTAGAAAGGAATCGTGACATATATTGTTCTTAATTTGTAATTATTTATCAAAGTTTTAATTTATTTTTTTCATGTCGAGAAATAGAACATAAAACGCAATTAAAATTTCATGTACCACGAAGATTATATTAAATAATTAGTACAATTCAATGTTTGAAAGTAATTCTCTCAATTTCAACTAGATTTATTCGAAAGGACTAAAAATAATAAGCAACAAAGATTTATCGATTTACGTTTCTTTGCTTCGTTTAAATTAAATTTTTACCGTTTAGTTTCCATAACAACCGTCATTTTTACATCGAATTTATTAGTTCAAGACATATTCTACAGATGGCGGTTTTAACCACTATATCCTATGTAACTACAAGTTTCCTTCCTAGTACGTTTACATAGTTATGAAATTATAAATAGCATTATTTTTTGGAGCCACAGTCATGCAAACGGATTTGAACTGAACAATAGTATTGTTGTTATTGACGTAATATATATTCCTATGAGACATTTCTTCCTATGTCCATGAGACATTTTTACGCGTGAATGCATTAAGGAAACTATCCCGTCCATTGAGTCGAAAAAGATCAAGATGGAAAGCAATGGAAGTTCTTGTACCGCGCATGCGTTATACATATACATGTATACTATGAATGTTGAGACAGAGCAGAACATGCTATTCATCTCTGTGTACCCCGTAGAACAAGACCTTTTTTGTTCTCCATCTTAGTTCTTTTCAACTCAAAAGACGGATCATTACCCCTAGCGAATATCTAGACCTATTTATATAACCATTGCCGTCACAGATTGCACCAATTAACGCATTCTTTCTGGCTACGTCACTGGTGACGAATGCGCATACGCACGCTTTTGGGATTTTTGTGGTAGCGCCGCTATTGACAATCCTCGCATGCAGGACTGTTTAAAAAGGTTCTGTTTTATTGTTAAGGAATAAACACGTGGAAAATCTGCAAACATGGCGGTAAATATTCATTATGAATTAATATTATAATTAGCTAATTTTTGTACTTTTTACGTTATATTCGACAAACATATTCATATTACCATGTTTTTGTCTTGTTTAGTCAATTAACCTATTTGGAATACATTTATTTTTCTAAGCGTTTGAAAATATAAAGAACGTTTTTGTTTATCGTATTATTTTTACGGTAGGATGTATCGTATCAATTTTGAATAGTATAATGCTTTATATTTCTATATTTCATCTTTAATGGAATTGAAGGAAAACAAGTTGGCATAGCAACTGTTGTTTGATCGATATGCTTTTGTAATATTTGGAGAGATATAAAGATAGAAAGATAGAAAGAGCGATATAAGAATAGAAAGAGAATGTTGCATAGAGACCCTTTATGTTTTGATCTTATAATGCGTGTACATCGATGTAATAAATATGTAAACATAAAATTGATCAAGCATCAGTGTAAACAATGGATTAAATAAGGACAGGAGAGGTCTTTATACAGCTTTCTGTTTCTATTCCCACTCTTGTATTATATCTCTCTGTCTCTATGACAATACTGTATGTAGGATATATTAGCACTATATTAATATAATTACTTTCTTTATTTTAGGCTGTTGCGGCTGCAAAAGTTCAAGAAGTTCGTGAAATCACAAGGATAGAGAGAATTGGTGCACATTCTCATATTAGAGGTTTAGGCTTGGATGATAGTTTAGAACCTCGCCATGTAATATATATTAGTCTTTTGTGCATTGTGACTTCAATACCTACTTTTATTAACTTTGTGTATGATTATTTAGGTGTCGCAAGGCATGGTTGGTCAGCTTATGGCACGAAGAGCCGCAGGTGTTGTGCTTGAAATGATTAAGGATGGTAAAATAGCAGGCAGAGCTATACTGTTGGCAGGTCAACCTGGGACTGGAAAAACTGCCATTGCCATGGGAATGGCGCAAGCTCTAGGAATGGATACTCCATTTACTTCAATGGCAGGTTCCGAAATATATTCTTTGGAAATGAGTAAAACAGAAGCTCTTACTCAAGCTATTAGAAAATCTATCGGTGTCAGAATCAAAGAGGAAACAGAAATTATAGAAGGTGAAGTAGTCGAAATACAAGTGGATAGACCTGCTACAGGTATAGGTGCTAAAGTTGGTAAACTAACACTAAAAACAACGGAGATGGAAACGATCTACGATCTAGGAAACAAAATGATCGACAGTTTGATGAAAGAAAAAGTTAGTAAAGACAAGCAATGAACATTTATTCTTCCGTAACATTGTTTATCGGGTTCCTTACAATTATGATTCGCTTAAGGTACAAGCTGGAGACGTGATTACAATCGACAAAGCCACAGGAAAAATAAATAGACTGGGAAGGTCATTTACTAGAGCTCGTGACTATGATGCAACTGGTTCTCAAACTCGCTTCGTACAATGTCCCGAGGGTGAATTACAAAAACGCAAAGAGGTTGTACACACAGTAACTTTACACGAAGTCGATGTTATTAACAGCAGAACCCACGGATTTTTGGCGCTGTTCTCTGGCGATACAGGAGAAATTAAATCAGAAGTACGAGACCAAATAAATGCGAAAGTCGCTGAATGGCGCGAAGAAGGAAAAGCAGAAATCGTTCCAGGCGTTTTGTTCATCGACGAGGTTCACATGCTCGACATCGAATGCTTCTCGTTTCTTAATCGAGCACTTGAAAATGAAATGGCACCGGTCGTTATTATGGCTACAAATAGAGGTACCTTATACTCGTGCATATATGTTGTTTTAATTGATAAAAAATTAATCGTTGAATCTTACAGGTATTACTAGGATTAGAGGAACGAATTACAAAAGTCCGCATGGTATTCCAATAGATCTATTGGATCGTATGATTATCGTTCCAACAAGTCCGTATCAAGAAAAGGAATTGAAAGAAATTCTAAAGATAAGGTGCGAAGAAGAAGATTGCGAAATGGCGGATGATGCTCTAACCGTCCTTACCAGAATCGCATTAGAAACTTCATTGAGATACGCGATTCAATTGATTACTACTGCTTCTCTTGTTAGCAGGCGAAGGAAGAGTACGGAAGTAAGTATCGTATTATACGTGCTGTTAGTCGTATACGTACTTCTTATACTGTTACAAGAACATAAATATAATATGTAAATACAGGTCAATATCGATGACGTGAAGCGTGTTTACCAGCTATTCCTCGATGAAAGTAGATCTACACAGTTTCTCAAAGAATATCAAGATGATTTTATGTTCAATGAAATGCGTAAGTAAATTCTGTAGAGAAGAATGAAAGAATTAGTAGAATCTTTACGTTTCTCAAATTTCATTCGTGTAATTGTTTCTGTTACAGCGGAAGAACCGATGGAAATATCGTAACGATAGGTAGATAAATAAATTTAAACGCGAATGTTGTTCAATAAAAGTTTATAATTTTCTACTTATTAATTCCTTTCAATATTTCTTCAAAATGTTGGGCAGATATACATAAATGTAATGTATAAACATTATAATAGCAGAAACGACGTACTATAGCTCAAATTAAATATAAAAACTTAACAGATTCTCTCTTCATACTCGCTACAGTTTGGTTTTACAGCGTTTGATTTTTCTTACGATTATTAATAAATTCATAACGACAGAGTTAATTAACTCTAACATTAATCGTCGAGGTAAATTAGTTTTTGGCGTAAACTCTCTGTTACTTTTGAAATCTGTCGTACATTTCAAATAAATCTGAGATTTGCTTACAATCTATAACTTTGAGATATATATATATATAATATATATATACATCACCGTACGATGTTAATGAATATATACCGCTTCATCGATGACAGACTACGATACGAATAAAGTCAATCTGCAACTAGTACGTATATTTTGTACCTTTACGTTTTCTTCTCTTGGCTCTTCTTAACTGTAAGAAACGATATTTATTGTTCCTATCATCGGATATACATGTATACAAATACATACATAGTTTGGCATAAATTTTGCTTACTCGTTATCAATTTTATTCCACCCTCCGGTTTCAAGGACGACTGAGCCTTCTTATCTTTCGATATGAATCCCAAACCATATTCCATTTTGTAGACGGGGAGAGGAATCACCGTAGACGAGACTGGTATCATCACTGAAACAATCGATAGCGAAATTTCGCATTAAATATCACCAGGTTTCGTTCAAGAGTTGCGCTTTAAAGTTTACGCGCCTTAAGGATACAGAAGATAAGTTCATTACGTTTCAGAGTATCGCAATTTCTCTCGCATTTCGCTCTACGAATACTCGTAGGCAGAATCGTTTCTCATCAAGTAGGAAAAGGAACGTAGGTAACGTGGCGAGGCGCTAAACATTTATTCGCAGTATCCTTAACGAGGAATATTTGCTTATCGGTTTTAATCGAATATCGATTCGGTAAGTAGGCGACTGTCAGCGTCGACGTCGACGTCCATTCGACGAGTTGCAGCCGAGATAGCGAGCTACTCGTGCAAATCTTTGCTATTACGATTGCTGTTGTCCATCGCCGCGAAATTTTGATTAAATTCTCATTGGCGAATTCGCTACTGAATTATCTTATTATTTCTTTGGAATATTTCGTTAAATCGAATCAAGGTACTTCGTCCACGTTAAAGCAAAGTGAAAGGAGAAATTTTACGGGGATCGTATTTGAAAATTAGTAGCTTTCGAGTAACGATAAATTTTCGTAGCGAAAGTAAAAGAATATTCCATTTACGTAACTCGAGAGAGATTCTTTGCGAAGCGATACTCGAGAAGCGTGGATTTTCGCTACGAATCACGTGAACGGTGAACGCATTGAAACGTTTCAAATCACGCGACTACACGGCCAATACTGCGTGCCATACTCCACTGCAGTTGACATTTACGCCGATTAATTATCATATTTAACATTCTCCCTCTCTGTTTCTCTCTAATAGTCCAACGAAGGTCGAGTCGTACAGGTTCTACTATCGTTTTGCGCGACACGCGTCTCCTTGCTGTACAGGGTGTCAGAACGAGCGCAATTAGGTGCGTTCGGACGACTCTTAGTAGCTGCGGCTGCGAGCTCTTCAGTTTCCTAACAGAATCTTAATTGCATATTAATCGTTGGCTCGTACCTTCGTATTAATAGCGATCGAACTGTTCGGTGTTATTAAGAAGCCGATAACTCGATAACGCTAATAACCCAATAAACTCGACGTTACTAATGAACCGATAACTCAATTTTCCTAACAGCCTAACTAATTCAATGGTATTAGCTTTTCCGCTCGCCCATTCCCGCTATAACTCTATCTGGTCTTTCGATCTTCGATCAATTGCCCAGTTTCTTTGCATCATGCGTTCCGAGCCAAAGTTCTCTTAGGCTGAAAGGGACGACGAGAAGCAGCTTCGACGTTGCAAACGACGACGAACAGATAAAGATCGGTACGCAACTTGGCGAGCAGAAACGGGCACGCCGGCGAGCAGAAACGGGCACGCCGGCGCACCTTTCAATCGTCACGACTCTTCCAACGAAAGGAAACGCGGATCAACAGCGGTGGTGCGCGTACTCGTCCAGCGAGTATCCTGCTATCCTAGAAACCAGCCGACAACACGAAACAGCAGACACAACGCTACTCTCCGCTCCAACAGTTGCACCGGGGATACGATCTACTCGAGATATCGCGGCCTCGCTATAATCGAAGCCTACGCTGAACGTGGACTGACGTCATCGGCCCGTTATTCCCACCTGTCAAACGTGGCCCGAAGGAAATTCGGGCTCGAAGAAATCGCTCTTTATTTGGCCAACAACCGTTCCGGATACAGACGTCGGCGGATACCGACCGATCGTCGGTTTTGTCATCGCCACGATGCGCTCATTGACTGTAATTTATGCTACTCTCCGGTCTCTCGCGGTTAGGCAACGAGAAGACAGATAACGAGCAATAGCGACGGTGTAGCGGAGTTTGATCGAGTTGTCCGAAGTTCCATCGATACCGGCTCGGTCCTATCGAGACGTCGATAAAACGCCACGCCAAATGACGATGCATTTGTCAACCTGTGGTTTGTCGTCGCCGTTTACCATGTACGATCAACAAGGTAAACAAGCCTCGAGAATCGATTGTCGATCCAAAGACCTGCACGAATTAGTCATCGCTAGTTAGATCACAGTTTATATCTGTTTGGCGAGGTTCGCGTAAGCGCTTACACATAAAGCAGGAAACGGAACGTCACGCGACTCGATGCTTTCCAAATTGTCGGAAGAACGAAACGAAGCGAGTAGAGGCGGCGGAGGCGCGACGCGATGGAAAAGCGAAGAAAAAAAGATTCGGTCGTAAGGAGAGAGAGGTCAAGGCGCGTCTTCGTATCGATATGGCACGAGCGGCAACGATTAAGGTGAAAGCTTTTCCGCGGTCAGACGTTCCCGCGCGACCAAGACCTCCAAGATCCAAGTTAGGATCTCCGTGCAGATCGGAGAAAGAAGCATCGAAACTTTCGATTCTTTAAGAAGCGCCACGAACGCCTCGTTACCTCGCTCATCTCGCGCTTCGATATTCATCCAGGCAAACGATAAAGACATCAGTTTCGCGAAACAAAGGAAGTCTCGTTGCGGAGTCGATCGAGGTTTCTTCGACGTGTTACGCAGCCAGCGAAGACGAGTCCGAATCGCGTAAAACTCGTTGCACGGGCAAAATCCCGAACGATTTTTCGTCCCGTTTGACTGGAAGATGTACGAGAAAGTGAAAAGAAAGCGAGTCACTTTTTCACGGCGCAGCATGGACACAGCTGAGGGAAAACGAAAAAGACCATTCGCTTGGTCGCGCACTAGCGTTACAAATTTGTTCCTAATCGAACGTTAAGCGGCAACAGTAGCGTAGGTATTATCGCGGATTATCGTCGCTTAGATTTCAATTTCTTGTTAATTTATTTCGTGTTAATTAATCAGAGACACGTCTTACCTGGCTCGAACACGTTGTCGTGGTTCCTTTTGTAGATGGTCGGTTTCGCGTACGTCGTCGCGATCGTCACGAGGAAACAAACGAAAAGGAAGGTCGGAAGAAACGACATGGTTCGCGGGAGGATGGATCGTGTTTCCGGTGCGATCGTGGGCCGATCGAAGAGAACGAAGTCGCGAGGTTGCTACTCTTGGCGATGTTTGGGCCGGCACTACGCGGAGCAAAGACTAAAGAGGTGAAAACACTTGCCACGAGTGGGGAAAGCTGCGAATAAACAACAGAATTGCCACTCTCCGGCAACTCGCAGCTTCGGATTTCTAGCGCAGCCAAGTACCGCGACACAGTCAAATTTCTTCAACCGCGAAAGGAAAGTAGATTTTCTGTTTCAAGTCCTTCGTTCGAGTTTCGCACGAGAAAAGGTTCCCACGATCGATTCCGGTTTCGTTCCGATTCAAAAATTTCCATTTCTACGTTCCACTGGTTCGACGTTCTCTATTTCTAAATGTCACGCGTGGAACGCGACGCATATAGTTTTACATCGCCTCTTTCCCAACCGGCTGGGACACGGAAATATCCAAAGGCTAGCAGAATTTTCATATTTCTCGTCGATGCTCGGCAAAAGATATCGCACAGGCGAGAAAAAGAGTCGCAAGACGAATCGTATGAGTCGATGACGAGTCGCGTCGATGATGGAACGGCAAAGGGAAGGAGACAAGAAAGAGGAGGAAAACGTTTCAGACGAACAACGAAGGAGCGTCAAGGATTCGTATTAATCATTGACGATATTCGTCATTCGTCGATTTATCTCACGCGTTCTCGTTTAACGACTAAAGAGCACGACGAGCGGCGGCAGACTCGCGGCTCGTGTCGCGCTGGGAAACACGACGCAGAGATGGCCAACGCGGTATTTCACGCATTTAACGCGCATTTAATCGCCTAGCATTTTCCTTTCTGGTTTGTTCGCGATCGCGCAACCGTGTTCAAGTTGCGCAACGCGTAACCACGCTGCGTAAAAAAGATGCCAGGGAAAGCGAGAGATTTCGCGAGGAAACGAATCGTCGGACGCGTTTCCTCAAAGGGATGACAGCAGCGAGGAAGAAAGCGGCGAAACAGTTGAATATTGCGGTAGTTAATTATACGGTGGATCGGATCGGTCTAGTTGGGTCCGGTAGTCGAGTCGGGTGTGACAGCAACGACCTGCCGCTGGCCTAACAATGGAAACTGGGTTAAAAAGTGAAAGGATCCAGAGATCGAAGGAGGAACGACCGTGGCTCCTATTCGGCTCGCTATTCGCTATTCTGTATTCGCGTGGCGATAGAGCTAGTCGCACTGTTCCGGTCCGTATAATCGGCTTTCCGGGTTCAGTGGTTTCCAAATTGGCAGAAATTTCGCTCGGTCGGTTTCGTGTCTAAAGCAACTCCGCTTTTTATCTTTTCAAAAATCTCGAATTACCTCGAGAATAACTGTCTTTCTATACTACGAGCTATATGTATAAATAGCGAGCAACGAAGCAGAGTTTTCTGTTTTGTCCTATTTTTTTTTTCCACCTCTCCGACGGAGAAATCCCTCCTTTCTCTGCTTGTTACCTCGCTGTTCTTTCGCGTTAATCACCCCATTAATTACCCGCTGTTTGTTCATTCTTTCAGCCGTTCGTCGATCGGCAAACGGAAACACGCAAGTCGGCGAAAGTCGTCGCGACTCTCGTTTCATCGTTTCGCGTTCACGTGCGCGCGTTTCTCGTTCTCGAAATTTGCTCACCTCGGCCGATTAACTTTATTCGCAACGACGCAAAGCTATCTGTGTTTCTACCCTCGAAAGACCCGTTATCGCTAAAACATCGTTTACCGGACGTATAAAGCTTCTTGGTTTTGTCTCGCAGCACATTTTGCGCAGTCTAGATGTTATTCGGAAACCTTGTTAAACCTCCTATTTGCGAAAGATGCCGTTCCGACGCCTGTAGGTAGCTATCGCGTAATGTTATCGCGTAACCGGGCCAAGTACGATAGATTTACATAGTCGTTAGCGTTTAAGAATAGTCAGCCTGGTGATCTAACTTGCAGCGTAAACTACCGAAAGGATACAAAATCGCGATACAGAAATTGGAAAATACTATCGAGCTCACGTTCGAAGCGCCATACGTAGGGATCATCGGTAATCGGTAGATCGGTCGGTAGATGGAAAACCAAAACGACGGCAGCTTGAATCGATTAGAAGGAGTTGCACGAAACGAGCAAAGGCATGCACGGCTGACACATCCGGGTCTTGCCGCGCATAATCTAGCCATTCTGTCGTGGCAGTCTGTTCTTGTATCGGTCGGGATACACGAGCCGAAATTATTTCATCCACCCCCGTGGCTTTATGGAGATGTCAGCGACGGATCGGAGGAGTGCGCGCGACAGGAACGTCACCAACGACCAGGCAAATGGTCTGTAAAAACGTGACGTCATGTTCTCTTTTAGATAGACACCTGCCTCGAAATAGAAAAGATACAGGCATTATGATTTTCAATCAGGGAGGCTACTTACTTTGCGCCCGATTTGACACGAGTCGTACGAGCGTTCTACGTAACGCTCGAAAACCTTGATTTCTCGGCACTCGAGGTATTTTTAAAACGAAAGTTGTTTCAAGTGTCAAGCGTAACCGGGGCGTCCTTAGACGTTGATAATTAATAGCATTAGGGATCGTCGATGCACCGACCCTTGATCGAGAAAAACGTATCGCCTCGGATAGAAATTCGATAGGGAAGCACACATAAGCGTACGGTTTGGGCAAACAGACGTTCCATTTCGGACAGCGTCGTCCCCTGAATCTCCGCTTTCCCCCATTAAGGAGAAAACGAGGGGAATCAAGCGGAATCGAGAGGAGTGACTCATTCGGTAAGTGCATCAACGTACGAACGATGCGCGCGTTAAACGACACAAATCCCCTGTTTTCGGCTGAAAATACCCGCCACTGTCGAGAAATTCGACGGAGATAAATTTTTTTGAAAAAGAAAGAAACCTCCGTTTGACGGGGGAATTTCGCGTGCCACCTCTCAATTTTGACCCGAAGATTTCCACCGGTTCCCGAGAAATACGGATCTCAAAAATTGTTTGAAAAAGCGTCGTTCCTCTCGAGTAGGTTTCTTCCTTTCGCGAGTATCGTTCGACAGAGTTTGCGAATTGGAAGCCTCGTGTCGTTTATGGAAGACAGAGCGTTTCCTGTTTGCGTTATAAGCGCGGTCTCTGCTACTGGCAGTTTTCGTGCAATGTCTCTGCTATAAAGCGATCGGTCGTAAAGAGAGCACGATAGCGAACTCCGGACGAGATTTATTACTATTTTTACGATCTTGAAGGCAATCGTGCATTTTATCGCGTATCCTCGGTGCGCGCACTTGCAACGAACTGCGATAAGTCGAGGCGGAAGTAGAAACAACGTAGATAAGAGAGTCGGATCGCTTCGACCCTTATCGACGATGATCCTCCGTGGAACCTTGGAAATCGCCGTTTGCCCGCGAAACGGTCAATCGATCTGAACCGACGAAGAAAGCATCGAAGAAACGCCAGGCATCGTCGGAAGAGCCTTCGGCAGACTCGTTCGGCTTCTCGTTTCTCCTCTTTTTCACTTTCCACGGCTGTACCCTTTTTTATTAACTCCGCAGCCCAGGCCGTGGTTGACTCGATAGATACGAGGAGAATAGGAGTAGAGAATGCAAGAAGAAGGCTCGTCCGAGTTTTTACTAATTACCAATTATAAAAACTGCTAATCGTTACTTGCATGCTTGGTATCTCCTCTTTGTTTCCCCTTGGTCTTTTTACTCCTTTTCTTTGTACGATTTTCCACGCGATCATGTTTGTCCCAGCAAAGGCTACTCACCAGCCGTTTGATAATAAATTAAATTAAACTAGGTCAAATACAACTGACATAATCGTTTCGCCAGGTGCGGTTGATCGGTCGAATAAGCGGGAAATTTCGTTACAGATATTTTTCAAGGTAAGTAGAATCGGAGTAGAATCGTAGCTATCAGTACGTTTCTACCTCTGTCAAGCAACGATCCTGATATCTCTGTATCGTCTTTTGGTCTACCGAGGTATCTTAAAGCGTCGTGAAAGAAAGAAAAGACAGTAGCGATGGAAGAGAACGATACGCGGAACGTACGCTGCGAGCCAGCCTTTCCACCGAAACTGTTAATCGATCGAAAACCACAGTCCCACCAAGCAAGCTTCGTATCGCGATTCATACAAGCCGGATGTCGCACCGTATATCGCAATCGAAGATAATTCCGTTTCCTTAATTCGAAACGAGAACACGCAAACCTCGTCGTCTCGGACATAGACACCATAGACGCTATTCGGAATATCGAGCTTCGGGAGACAGAATTTGGCCCGTACGTCGCTCGTTCTCGAGATTTTGCCGACGTTCGTCTTTTTTCCTCCAGCGTTCCGCGAACTGACTCTTTCAGCCGACGGATTGTATCCCGAAACGTTCATCCCTTATCGATGGTTGCGCAGAAAATCGAGCCAAATAGCCCAGAGACGGCGTACATTTCGCTCGGATTTTCAAATTTTCTGGTAACGAGCGCCGGGAATTCGCGAAACACGGCAAGCTGCCGGCTGCTGGCTAAACCCGGCAACTTGGCCGCTCGTAGGAGATATAAAACATCTCGATATTGATTTTAGGCAGTCGCGCGAGACTTCGGAGTTCGGTAGCGACGACGTCTAGCCGCGTTTGGCTAGAGCCGCGAATCACGCGACCGGCTACAGAAATTCACGGTGGACCGAGCGAGCCTGATATTCGGGAAAAATCGGCTGACACCCGTCAAACAGTATTGACGGCTGTGCGGTCTCCGCCCCGATAGGAAAAGAGCAGTGGCACGCGAAGCGACCTTTCACGGGACGATGGTTCTAAACCGATGGATAAAACCGACGCACTCCGTCGTTCGCCACGAATACTAATTACGAAAAATTGCTCGATACTCGACAGACAGCAGATTCCGTCCTTCCGCAAGGAATCAACGAACGCGAATCGGCGAACTGCGGAGGGACGCCGACTCCGACCCATCGATCGCTAGATTGTCGCGCGATTACTTTCGAATCGATAATCATAGCCGCGTAACTCGTGACCGAGATAGCGCAAACAATCGCTGGTAACTGGCGCGAGATTTATTCGACGTTCAGGTTTGCTCGTAAGGTCCCTTCTTTATTAATCGCGTTCGTCCGATAGTGTCTTTCGGTTTCGTCGGTTCCGCGAGTCGTTCGACAGCGACTTTGTAAGTAAAGCGATCGTTTATCGACTATTTCGATGGATTTCACGAAGCCGGGCTATCGGTCGATATCGTTTGCACCGGACAACGGCAGATAAAATATACATAAAGCGAAACGCTTGGCACTGCCACGTTTTAAACACGGCTAAGAAGATTCGATGGCCGGTATCTTCGATCGTAAAGAATCGATGGATGGATTAGCAGAGCAACTGAAACCGCGGTTTATGACGCGGGTAGAACGCGTGTCCGTTGTGGTGCGACGTACGCGAATCAATCGAAACGACGTTTACGGGTCGTGCACCTTTGAAACCTACCTACGGATAACGACTTGGCGCGACACGTCCAGCCACGAGGTATCTAGACTCGGTACGACAGTTCCTTATGGATTTTACACGACTGTGCACTCGGCGAGGCACAATAGCCGCCCCGGTGACTAAGCCGCATTTCCGGGATACGAGAGAGATCTCTTATTTTCCCCATCGGTTCGGCTGCTACTTTCGCGTTGCCACTCCGTTTTCTCGACAACCGCGTGATTAACGAACCTCGGTAAAAATCCTCCGGGTCCTTGCAATCTACTAGTTCCAGGTAGAATGCAGCAATCGACGAGTTCTTAGCCGATATTCTTCCGCTGTTCTTCGCTTCCCTGGGCTTTCTCGGTGAAGCACGTTTCGACTGGAACTTCGAAACTCGGATGTCTCGATGTGCTCGATTTAACATCCTCGGTATTACAGCGAAGTACTAAACAGAAGGAATACGATGCCTTTCGAAGCGAGCGAACCCTCGCGTCTGCAAATTACGTTACACGCGATCCTGTGACAAATGCAGAGACGACGTTGTCTTTTCATCCGTGAATATGGCAATACAGCGGGTTATACAGTAGACTATTTAGCTTTACGCTGGCACGCTGGCAACAGTCGTTTCGCGCAAATTTCTCGCATTCGGATTACGAGAGCACAATGGAGAGCCGTTATCGCGTACGCCATCGGTCTTGCATGCATGCATAATTTTCCGCAGATAAGCCTGGAAACGAGTTAAAATCGAAATCCGTGAACGAGATGCTTCGCTCGAGCGATCTCCACCCGCAGCTTGAGACTTACGAATTTGTTCTATTCTCCGCTGTAATTTCTCGCCACTCTTTTTCTTCGCGTTGCAGCCGATACGTTTCGCTACACGCGTTTGCGTTTATCAAAAAACGTACGACTTTTTCCGTCGAATTTTTTCCTCCCCAACGTCTGTCGACGCGTAAAGCAGCCGATTGCGTTAACGTTATATGCTCAGGAAGCTGTTACTCGCGTGACGCACGGTCACGCGTGGCCGTCAAACGGAAAATCAATCGCCCCAGTCCGCTGGTTTGCGTAATCATCCGGACGAAAACCTGACCGAAATCGATCGGTGATCGCCAATGGGAAAACGAAAGTCGCCAACGCGTCCGTCCGACGATTAGATCGTTCCAAATTACCCGATTTCCAGTTTATATTCGACTCGATATATGGTCGTACGTAGGGTCGATAACTCGCCTAATCGCAATCTGTTGCATCGGGAGGCGCGTGAGTCTGGAGGAAAGGTCGGAACCGTCGGAAGGGTGGTTAAAAAAGAAGGAACGCGCGTATCGTGGCGAGGCAAATTCATGAAGAGGATGAGAGAGAGAGAGAGTGAGAGAGAATGAGAGAGAGGGAGCAAGGCGTGGAGATTTTCACGAGGCTAGAAGCACGCGTGCGCGCGATTACGCGTATCCCTGACAAATAACCGAACACAGCCATTCTGGCGTCCCCTATGAGTACGAGCGCTCGAGAAGCTCGTAGGGAATGGTTTGACGGAGATGGACGCAGAGGAGCCGCGTACTCCACCACCGGGCGAACGAGCGAAAAAGAGAGAAAATGTATGGTGTGTGTGTGTGTGTGTGTGAGAGAGAGAGAGAAAGAGAAAGAGGGGCGAAGGGCAGCATGCGATAGGTGTACAAACGAAGAGAATCGAGGAGAAACGAGGAGCGAACGAGCAGGGACGAAGGGTGGTTACCGGTAAGAAGGGTGTACTACCCCTCGCTAGAGCCGAGTCTTACCGCGTTAATTGCAAGTACTTCCCTCGGGGTACCGCAACGGGTATACAGTTCCACCCACCTTGCAGGTTCCACCCCATCCAGTAGGGTTTAAGGGTACGCAGGGATGATTCGTGCACCCCTTTTTCCCTTTTCATGCTCACCCGGGTCCTTTCATTCCTCGCCAGTGGTTAAAATATTAGGATTTCCTCGAGGTCTTGTGCGTTCGTGTTGGGGCTATCGCACTATCCCTCTCCTCCACCCTCTTTCCTCGCGTTTTCTCTCGCTCTCGCCGAGATTCCCTCTCTTCTCTTCCACCGCTGACTCGTCAACGGCTCGACGCGACGCTGCTCCAGCCGATTCTACTCTCGAAAACTCTTCTTACTGCTTGACACCCTCGTTCGAAGCAACGGGCCAAGATTCGAATCAAAGGCGAGCTGCCGTTTCCACCGCTGTCGGTCCCAATATGCCCTTGCGCGTGTATTTCTTTCGCCGTAGCAAATTGTTTTTCGGAATATCCGATTTCCTTTGGATGCCTCGAACGATTTCGAAACGGGAACAACCGTTTCCGTGTTTCGGAATACGACGTTCGTTCTACCGCCGTATCTGGTCGAGTAAGTGGTTTTCGCGGGAGAGACAGTCTCGAAAACAAATTTCCGTCCTCTTCGACTGCGAGTATTCCTTTTCTTCTTGACAAAGCACGAGCCGATATAAAGCAGAAGAAGAAAAGAAGGGTAGTTACGCGATGGTAGATACCGGAATGTAAAACGTACTGAATCGCGTACTTTCATCTCGAGTACTCGCGGTCTTCTTCCTTGCATTCCCGCTCGCTTGTTACGCTCGCACGCCTCTAATTATCGAGTCATCGCACAACGAGCGTAATTGCCGCTGTCAAAGAGCATAGCGTTTCGCTCGTCGCCTTTGTCGTCGTTCCTTCGAGTTGCCAACACCGCCTCGCTACCACGAAATAAGACTTACGCGGACTACGCGGAGAGAGCTACAATGGTTTCTACTTCTTTTCTCGGTTTGAGGAAGCTCGGCGCTTCAGTTTGTCAAGATCGTGGAGCTTTTGTCGTTCATCGTGGAGAAATTCGCCGAGACGCGGAGAAAAAAGAGTTATCTCGCTCCTTACATTTTGAGTTAACGAGCAGATCGGAGGATTAAACGCTTCCAACTCTTTTCTCTTGCTAATTCACCGGCCCGGCTCCCTTTGACCGTCTCCTATAAAACGAGCAGCGATAAAATTTATCTGGAAAATTTAGGAACGCGTCGCGTAGGCAAAGCGTCCCGCTTTCCTTTAGATCCTTAGAGTAAAAAACGTTGCGTGGTAACTTTAGCAGAGGTTCCTGCCGTGTTTTTATTTCCGTATGCCGTAAAAACTTCTCGTTCGTCCGTCGGTTACGTGGATTTCAATTTCGGTAGGCCCTGAAAAGCTGCAGGCTTACGATGAATTTCTCGAACCACGTTTTTCTTTTATCTTCTACCTCTTATTAAATCTCTCGAGCAGTCGTCGCGACCACTGAACGACTTAACGAAAGTTTTCGTACTTCCCCAAAGAAAGTTTGGAGTATTTGCGTCCGAAAACCAACTACCTCGATCGAACGAGTTGACGTAGCTGCACTTTTGTGAAAAACGATGGCGAACCAACGTCCCTTTCTTCGGCAAACTAAGGTCTTTGTCTAGAACGCTTACCAGGTGCTTTAATTCGAATAATCCTTCGTATCTCGAAGTATAAGAGAACTTTTCTCCGAGCCACGAGCCACGCAATTCGAGCCGAATAATCGCCGATCTCGGCGTTAATCCGCGGAAGAAAAAAGTTGGCTGAAGGCGTCGTTTCGCAAAAGGTAGGTAGCTTTCATTGTCGCAAGCAGAATCACGGCGGTAATTTATACGTAAACTTCTGATACGGCAACGTGCCGCGTTACGAACCAGAGGTAGCACTCGAAGAAGCTTGTATCGCGCCTCGTGGGAGCAGACCACTCGACCCTCGTCGTTTACCATCCATCTTCCGAACGTCCATGTGTGGAATACATGTTTAATAGAGATTGTATTTACAGCGACGTAAATCAAACTATGGTGTGGACATCGAACGTATGCAAGCCACGCTCGAACGTCACCGTCGCCTTGCCTCGCCTCGCTACGTGTCGCATCGCTTCGTGTCGCGTACCATCGTCGTTGTATCGCATTTGACCACTACGTATTATGTATATTCACGCGTCCACGTGCGACAACGCTACGTTCTGCCGCTCTGTGTCGCGACTACCAATCGAGTCCCTCGGCCTTTTCTGCTTTTCGACCAATTTGCTCGGCCTCTCCGACCTCGTTTCTGTTCGTCCCGGCAAATCGGTTACTTCTCGACGTTTCAAGACATTACGGTTGCCAAATCGTCCAATTCTTTCAACGGCGAAGAGAGACAAAGAGAGAGAATTGTAATTTTGCACAACGTTCCGGGCAAATGAACGCACCCTCGCAGATGCGCGGATCTTCGTCTTGCTTTGACGAAGATTTCTCTTAAAGGAGATGGTAGGGACGGCTGATCTTTGAGGAAGCTTCGTTTCCTCAAGAGAAAGAGATACATTAGAAAAGGTACGAAGCGACGGTTTGGGAAACGGTGGAAAAATGGATGGACAAGCAAAAACTGACGAGGACGAAGCGTCAAAGAGTTTGAAGGTAACGATGGTGGAGAGGGCGAAAGCAGGCAGGGAAAAAGGAAGACCGGCAGCAGAGGATAGGAAGAGGGGTGTTTCGAGTGTCTGCTGCTGTTCTGGCCTGTGTTAACACTTTACGCCTCCCTTTTACGTATTACCGTCTCCACTTAAACGCTTTCGTACGAACTTGGACGGTCTGACTCGTAAAATACAGCCGTAACTACTTTCATGCGATACGCCGTGCACACCGAGCGAAAACAGCTCGAGACTCTGCACTCGCTTGAAATTTCTGCATCGCGAATCGAATCGCTCTTTCGCGAAAATTTTTTTCTACGACGATTTACCGACCGACGTAATCGACCTACCATCGAGTAATCGAGTTTCGTGATTTTACAAATAGGAAATGTACGAAAGAAACAGATTCACCGAAGCGAGTTCTCGGAACGATGTACGAAACAAAATTCCAAAGTTTGCTGGCGAAAAGTTGTCGGATATTCGGTAATCATCGCCGAGAGAAAATCGTTGCCGAGGAACGAGCGGTCTGTCGAGAGGAATTTGTCGAAACTTCGCCACTTTGATTGCCTCTATATCTTTACACGACCGATCGACGCGTCGACGGTCTTCTGCACTGCGGACGTTTCTATGGATCATTCGCGAACTTCGAAAAAGCTGGTTGGGGTCGTTGCGCAACACACGGCAATCGCGTCAACGAAAAAACTTCGAGATCGGATCTGCGTGATCCAAAAATCTACGAAAGAAAAGGACGAAGATCTTCGATTACGTCGAAATGGCTGAAAGTAGCTAGAAGCAGAGGCGTGACAGCTACCCGAAGAACGTAAATTGAAAACGTCGACGACCGGCTTAGGCAGGTAACGATCGAGCGAATTCGAACGATCGAAAGTCGTTGAAAGAATCGATTCGTGTTATTAGATCGGCAGAGACGGCAGCCTGTACATTTCACCGGGTAAACAATGTGCGTTCCGAGAAGTTGGTAGGTTGCAGGATG
The DNA here is from genome assembly GCF_011952255.1 of Bombus vosnesenskii. Taxonomy (NCBI): domain Eukaryota; kingdom Metazoa; phylum Arthropoda; class Insecta; order Hymenoptera; family Apidae; genus Bombus; species Bombus vosnesenskii. The sequence continues at coordinate 612,991 of NW_022884330.1, read as the reverse complement.
CTTCAGACTGCATTCGGTTTCCGGTGTCCGGGAGTGGAGCAGGGGCGAGCGCGGTATGCGAGCGACCGTGTCGTCTGCGGTGCGGTGAATAGGCGAAGTGCCAGCTTCGAACTTTGTTGACTCGTTCCACCGCGTAACTTGCATCGTGCTCGATAGAGACAAGTACACAAGTACGACCTACGAGTGGACCGGATTCTAGCTTTTCCCTCTCGGTGCAACACGTTGCATCCCGTACACTCCGATTTACATCCGAGAAAACCTCACGAAAAAAATACATTTTTCGCGTTATTTTCTTCGGTGTTGATCGATCAGATGTACAGTCCCGTGTATTCCTGTCGACTTGGCAAGTTCAAGAAATAAATATATATATCGGAGGAAAGCTCTGACGGGAATTGAAAAGTGGCGATACGGATGGGCGGAGTGACGTAGGATTGTCGATGGGACGGACGAGCGTACTTATCTATCGGATGGATAGGAACGAATAACGCGGCTAGCGATTTCAATGAGCAAACCCTACCGGAATAGTGTAAACACGAACGAGAGACGGACACTATCTAGGTAGGAACGAATATGTGTGACTTGTCTGTAGAGATATGCGTAAATCAGCGGTGCATCGACCTTTAACAGGTTGACTGTCGCGCGAATTTTATATCTTTTGTCCGAAATATATTACGCCATAACGTTCAATTTTTCCAGAATAATTATATGGTATTTGATAATTAGACAGCGATTTTGTATGCATTTACAGGAGAAATTTAAAGTCGAATAATTACACAGAATGTGTACATGATATGAAAACGTATATGAAAGTATAATGCGTTCTATGATACGTCGTAGCTACAACAATTGTTGTTTTTTTTATTTCTATTAAACTCTGCAGTTTAGCGATAATATTATCTCAAATTCATTCGCATCGTTGAACATTTTTTCAACGATATTTATCTTATTTTCATCGCTCTAAAATATTTATAGCGAGGCGTGGGCCACCGATGGCCACAGCGGCAATTAACGCGTTAACGACAGTCGCTCGTATTTTTTATCGGAAAGATCGTATTTTCTTCTCGCTGTAATGGATAGAAATTCGTTTCGCGATCCTCCGAGGATCGTTAATACGTCAAAAAGAAGGTCGCGCGATTTAAAAGACTATTTGCGGCAATTTCTATCGTTCGGTGATTTAGCGATTGCGCCAACGGCACCGAGAACTTTCCCGTATTTATGGCAATTACGTAGATCTATGCTGCAGAGGACAGGGCAGAGATTACCAAGAGCCAATTAATCGTATGCGGTTGAACAGTCCGAACCCGAAGGGAAGTCTCCTATTTGTTAGTCTCAAATCCCACTCCACCCACGCTCCTAACGCTGCCAAATAGGAACACGAGCGATCCTAGAACCGGACAACGTTAAAACACCGATAAGTACACCAAGAGGAGCGGAGCAGTCGCGTATCTTCATAAAGGAAACTCGGATCGCTGTTCTCTCCCTTCCTCGAGGAATTCGCGAAAAGATCAAAGGCAAAGGTCGTTAATTTACGTACGATTAATCTAACTGCCGCATATTTTAGATACACGTACGTCGACAAATTTCCTATTCCATTTTCCGAACGATCGTTGATCGTCCCGCGTGTGTTGCAAAGACCGCGGATAGCGTCGAACAAACATTGGACCGCCGTAAACGCGATTCCGTAGATTTTGACGTTGTTTTATTTAAGAACCAAGGGTTTTATCGAATTTACGAGACGACAAGTGGCGGGCAGTTGGTTTGGTAAAATCGCTCGCTTTGTTTTCCTTCTATGCTAAATTCGCGCAAAATTGTCAAAAATTCCAACGGTTCGATCGGCGTTCGTCGATGACTCGCGTTTGCCTATTAGCAAAAGCTAATTTCGGATTTGATTTTACGAATCGTATACGGAACTATCCTCACTTTAGATATTTCTATCGTTACGGACTTAAACAGGTCATCATTCGAGTTGCGCTGTTGTCTACTCGTTGTCCCTAGATGCGACGTCGGCATGCGATGCGATTTACGGCGACCTGGCGTCGGTATAAAAGTTTTTACGATCGCGTGAAAGAAACGTCGTTTCGATTCATCGATGGCAAATTTAGCGTCGAACGGATAAAAATAAAGCCGGAGTCGGCCAACGAGTAGGACGAAGATGGTAAAAATATGAAGAAGGGAGGCGGAGAAGGAAGAAAGACGGGAAGAAACAGTAGAAAACGGGTTGTCAGTCGGTCAGAACTAGCTCGTAAGAAGCCATCCCCCAGGAGCTTTCCGGTGTCAGACGCTTCCTGTGTTCCTATCTGCCTCTATATACCTATCGATCCTCGACCTGCACCCTCCTCTTTGTGCCATCCGACTGTCGTCCCTCTCTTTTCCACCGCCCTTTCGACCTCCTCGTCCCTCCAGGCTCGATCTATATCGTATTCGTACCCCTCTCTACACGAGGTGTCCTCGCTCGTAGCTCGCGCCATAACGCTCAGGGTAATTTACCTTGCATATTTATACGCACGTCTCATCGAGAAAAGTGCCTCCGTTAAATGCTGCTCTTCTTTTCTCTTCCATTCTTTCTTCTCCTCTCTTCCTCTCTTTTCTCCTCTTCGCCCTTCTACCTCTTCACCATTCTTCATCTCTGCTCCTTCACCTCGTGTATCTGTCGTTTTCTCTCTTTGCTCGGGGTTAACAACGTTTAATAGATTCTCGCCAGCGGAGCTTCGATATTCTAGAATCGCGATTTTCTTCAACCGCGAGCGATCAAGGGTGAGTCGATGTCGTCTCGTATAGAAATCTCGCGACTCGTCTTTCCAGGTTCGCTCGTCTCTTCGTAGTCAATATCATTTTTCAATCGAAGGAAGCGTTTCGTCTCTTGCAAAGAGAATTCCAGCTGAAATGGAATCGCCTCGAGCGCCGTTTCTATTCCGCACAGGGGCGTTTTCAGAACCTTTTCTCGTTTTCTACGCCCGCGACTCGAACGAATCGATCATTTAACGCGAATACCTCGCCGAACGGTTCTCGACTCGATCGTTTAGCAGCATCTACGGCTACGATTAGCCGGATGCGATCGCCAGGCGAAAATATGTTCAGTGACGATTAGAACGCACGAACGTAGACACCGGTTGAATATGTAAGCAGACAAGGGCCGGGACGACGATACCGGCTTTCGTTAATAATTAATCCGTTAAATGATTAACCGGTGTTCGGCCGGCAAAACCGTCTGACTTAACCTGTCTAATTCCATCGTAAATCATTCATCGTGTCGATGTCACTTCGAAGTTTATTTCGATCGTAATAGTCGACACTGTCCTATAAAATAAAGTTTTCTCGCTTTTATGGAATTTACGCGTTAAAATTGGTATCCGTTACATCTAGCGAACGAGATCGAAGGCTGCCGGCAATCAATTTGCAATTACGCGACCCGATTTTCCGTGATCCCTTTCGAACAATTTCTTTTCAGAGACGATCGCTACCAAACGGCGAGTTCTTCTTCGTAAATTGATTCTCCATTTCTATCGGAAGAAAAGACGGTACGCTCTGTTCGATCTCTCGCGAGTCCAATTTATACTCGCTGCTTCGGCTCATCCGATGGAAATCTGTTTCGAGGCAAACGCTTATGTAAATAAATTCTCGACACGGTGAGAAATACTTTGAAATTCTATAAGAGCGCTTCGGTTCGCGGAAATTCAGCAAACGTCGTAATCCTACAAATAATATAGAAGAATTTCACGTTGATCGGAAGTTGTGGAAGGTATACGCGATGCCCGAGGTAAAAATCATTCGACACCGATCGTGTCGGATGGTCTACGCCTATCTTTTAAACCGAAGGAAACTGAACGAGACAACGAGAATCGCATGTGCGCGTAAAAGTTCGAAAACTAGGGATTTTCGCTGTCGCACGCTACAAATCGCACGTCTTTCAATGGAAAAACGTGGATGCAACGATTACCGGTCGAAGGACGCGAGATCGATCGAAAATCTCGCTTGTTTCTTACCTCGGACACAAACCACGAGTAGTTAGCCTGGTACCGACGAGAACACACCGAGCCATGCCCCACCGTGCACGCTAAAACGAGAGAATCAAAGTCTCCCTAGCTCCGACTCCCTCGCTTTCAGCGATGGCTCCGATCGTTCTCTGTCGCGTTCGCTCGCGCTCTGTAAGAAACAACTACGTGTCCTGAAATAATCACGAAATGACCACGTCGACTCCTCTAAGCTCACCGCAAAAACATATCTGGCTGACGCGATTCGAGTTTGCCTTGGCAGATCGGCGTATCGTAGAAGCGGCGTGTGAAATCGAGGAGATAAAACGCGAGAATTCGCTCGAGGAGTGTGGACGATGTCGACGCTCGGTGAACGTCGTCTGCTCGATTCGAATCGAAAGTGGAATCGGAGAGACAAAGTTGGAACGAGAACGTATCCGAAACGATTTGTTCATCGGACGGGACAGTTTCGAAGAGACTCGAAGCGGTCGCTACGCACCACCGATTCAGCCAGAGTGAAGGAAGGGGTGGCCGCAGGGGTGGCGACGAGTTTGGAAGTGCGCGCGCAACTTACCCCCTCTGTTGGTGTCCGTGTAACACGTAATCGAACTAGGAGCGCCGCGGTTCGTCGTCAGCTCCGTCATCCGCGAACGACAGGGGCCAAATCGTTGACCACACACGGCTGGATAAATCGACTATCCGTCGAAACGAAAAGAAAATCCAAGCCTGGCGGATGTTTCGTTGGAATCGATCCGGTCCTCGGACAAGTTTCTAGCGAATCTAGTGAAATATCGGTGGCGGTGGCAGTGGCGGTGATGGTGACGGTGGTGGTGGTGGTGGTGGTGGTGCATGAGTCCGCGTAGGGTGGAGGTACTGGGGGAGTAAAGGGACAGTCTGTGAGCTTCGTAGTCTCCTCCCGTGTTGGCTGGACGTGGATTCGAAAAGGGCGATCCGAAGGTCGAAAACGATCGGAAAAAGGAAAATCGTTTCGATTGGTGCGGAGCGAAGGTTCGGTGGTTGCGAGCGAACGGCGAAGGGCGAGAAAGCACCGTCGTAGGTAGAAGAGGGTACACCGCGAGCGTTTCGCGAACCGAAACAGCGGATCGTCGCGGTGACTCGCGAACGGTCAAACCGTAAGTCGGAGTGCGTCGGTTACGTCGCAATGGCGCCGAACGCGGCTCCGTCGAGGAGCGACTCGGTTTCCGACGGAGCCGCCGGTGATGGAGCGACCGTGAGCCGTTCACGTGAGTCCACCCCATGTTACTAGAACCGCCGCCGTGGCCCGTGCTCGTGCCACCTCGTGATCCAACCGATTCCGGACTCGTACGAGTTCCCCGTTTCCTCATTTGCCCCCGTTCGGTGAACGCGAATCGGCCAACCACCATGAAAAGGATCCGCAAGAGGCAGCCGCGCAAGATGAAAGGCCGGTCGCGCGAGTGACAGTGCGTGTGCATGTGTCAGAGCCGAGTGGTGGGCAAGTTTTCGGGTGATCGTTCGTTTCGTCGATTTTTCGATTTGTCGTGGCCGTCGCCACCCGTGTCCTCTCGCTCGTCGTCGAAAGGAACGGGGGTATCTCCCTTCGACGATCCGGCAGAACGATCTGCCAGCGGTCGTCGTCTACTGGCCGATCGCCATGCCGTGGATTATCGCGGACACGAAACACCGCTCCGTCACGGAGTGATCCTGCGAGGACGGGCAGCACGCGAAACAGAGAGGACCAATCGTAGGAAGAAAAACCGGAGGAGAGTCTAGCGGAGAAAGGAGGAACGGAGCGAAAGGAGGAAGCGAAAGAGGGAAAGAAAGGAGCGGAAGAGGCCGGTACGCTGGCTGGGTGGGTGGTAAAAGGAAGTTTGCAGGAGGTTCGTTACCGGCAAGCCAGGGTTTCTAGGATAATCTAGCCAACCTGGCGGACCAGGAGGAAGGTGGCTCGACGATGCAGGGCAAGGAGAGCCCCGTCGGGTCCAACACCCAGGAGACCCATCAGTACGTTGGTCCTTATCGACTGGAGAAGACCTTGGGAAAAGGCCAGACAGGTAAGTGCAGCGGATCCCTCGCGCATTTTCTACCTCAAAGATCTCACGACTCGTACGATACGTTGTTTGCGAAGCTTCCACGCTCGTCCGATCGAGACTCTTTTCGATCTTTGACGCCAAGAATCCGCATCGACGAGTTTACGGGAAGAACAATGTCTCGAGACGAGACGAACGACTTTTCCTCTTAAGCTACTCGTCTTGGAACGAGAGACAGTCTTTGGACGAATAAATTCGAATTAACCGTTATATCGGAATCTATAGGTTGTTACTTTAGTAAACCGCATGGCTACGGTATAAATAGAGCTCGATGCGTGTTTCGGTTTGCACATTGTTGTATCACCCCCAACGTGATGCAACGTCGGTCACGCGAGATATCATAGCACGCAGTCGCATCGAGCCTTCGACGAAATTCGTACGACCCCTCTCGTTCTATTTACGTTACGAAATATAGCTAACGCGCGCTATTAACTTTTCACGAAACGATAATTTACCGGCTGATTACGTGACTTCCATTGACGATCTCGTAGCTTTCCTTTTCGGTCGGTACATCGATCGATTCGAAGGAGAAAGGATCTTCGGGGCTGCTTGTTACGCTTCGTTCGATCGTCCACGGTCCAAGGACGTGCCTTTGGTTTTCCACAGAGTATCCAGCGGCATAATCGCGTTCCGTGGAAAATATAACCGGGTTGCATAGGAAACGAATTTCGTTACACGGTTAAAGAACGATTCTGGATCGGAAAGAGAGAGGAGGATGGAGTTACCCCACCTCTTGGACGAGTTGCCGCGAGCGCTTTTAACGTGGCGTCTTTTAACGCGTTGCGTTACCCCCAAAGCGACCAGAATCGCGAAGAAACGGGTTCCCTGAGGAAGAAGAATGCGCTTTTCATTCGCCGCGTATACAGTTTTCCGTGCTACGAGCCGGCGACTGTTTCTGTGAACTCGGCCGCGTAAACAAAAGCCCGTCGAGACAATCGTTGAAACAATCGTCGTGCTACACAGTAATCAGGTTGACCGATTAACCCTCGGACGACCGCGACCAGATTATCCTGACTCAGTGCGATATTTTCCAACGTGGCATACGTAAAAATCACTGTATTCGTTTCAAGCGAGACTATGTTACAACTGTGCGATTTATTCCCATCCGTGATCTATCGAGAAATAACGTAAAACAATGTCCATCTCTATTTCTATATATTTTCTCAAGAAAGTGATTGCTAGAATTGAAAATATTGGATTACTCGGCTAGAGAATCACGTACGAAAGTGCTGCAAAAACGGGCAAACTGAATTGAGAACGAGACCCAATACGGAATTCCGCGTCGGTAGTTGGTGAGTTAAACGAAGATTCAGCTTTGAAACGGACGTCGTCTTTTCTTCTCTCGCGTAATTTTGCTTATGGAAACCTTGTATCGACCTGTACGGAACGAAGACAAAGCCAGGACTTTGAGAAAACGCGAACTCGTCATGTTTTACCGATTAAAGCCGATTACGTTTCATGACGAAGTTACAAAGGAGCTAAGGTAGTGGTTTCGCGAGAAACGCGACCGTTCAACGTGATTCTTTGCGGCTACGTCGTACAACGAACAGAGGAGAGGACAACCAGGAACAGGTTCCGATGGAGAAGCGTGCGTCACCCCCGCGAGAGTGAACGATAATGTTACAAAGCGCGCTTCAGACTCTGTTCTTGCTCCGACTTCGTCTCTACTCGACTCGACTTCGCGTCGAACGACGATTTCTATTGCCACCAAACGCACGAGCACGAAGTTCGTTCGAGTAGAAAATCGTGCTGTTTCGCGGGGATTTACATCACGCGACACGGCACACTCCCACGCTGCCAACTAACCCTAGAAGCTATATCTATCAAAAGCAGCAAAAACGACCGGTCTTTGAAAAATACTGTATCGAATATTTGTACATTTATTACTCTCTTACAAAAGAAATTCCACGCTGTGTAGTACATTTTTAATATTATCAACCGATCCGGGACCATAATCCCTAAACGAAGGCTTGGCACGTTTATAAAATCGTAAAACCAGTTATTTTCACTGGTGTGGTAGTTCCAGCGTCGGCATCGTGATCGATCCGGAACTTTCCTCGTAATTGACAGCGTCGTATTGAACGGTACGCGACAGAAATTTGAAAAACGCGTGGGAAGTCGTAGGAAACGAGGCAACTGGTTAGTTCGGTTTCGGTAAACAGATTGAAGGACCCTCTTACACTTTGACAAGTGCCAGTCATTTTCACTGGCATTGGTATAAGTAACCACAAAATTGCTTTGATTTTGAATAGAAGCAAAGAGAAAAAGGGAAAATAAAATTCGTTATATCGTTTCTTTGGTTATCGTTGCAAAAGTCATTACATCATGACGGGAAAAAACGTAACACGAAGTAGAAATTTTCAAATAAAATTGTAAAACCAGTCGTTCTGACCGGCGTGGTAGTTCCAGTGCTGATATCCTGGCGGATTCTGTATCCAGGAACGGAATTCCACGAGAGACGAAGTAAAGTGGAATCTAATGAAATTGCGAGTCGCGTACCGAATGGCAATTTTCGTTTGTGGTCGAAGCACAGGTACGCGTGCACGCGATACACCGCGACAATCGATGAAGACGTCCCGCGAGCGAAGGTTACCGTTGTCGTTATTGCTATAGTTAGCCCGTGTCGTGTAAGAAACTTTCGAGTCCAGAGACCGCGCTTCAAGATGAACGAGTTCGAGAGCTCGCAGGGCGTGACGCGACAAATCGATGCGATCGAACGTTATGCGGCAAAACAAATTCTTCCTCGTACTCGTGTCAACTTTCATCGTCTTCCTTTTACGATCGGGCCGGCCACTCTGGTCGATTTATTGGTCCGAATTAAACGAAATTCGAATAGCAAACGGTTGAAAATAAAAATTATTCGGCGGTTAGAACAGACGGGAAAAGCGTCCGTTTCGTGGTCGACGCCGGAGAATTAGACGAGCGAGGGCGACCGAATATCACGCGGTTAAAATTATAAAATTGTAGTAAACGGTGCTTCTTTCAAAGTTGCAAAGTGTTGGCTGCTATTAAACGAATTGCAGAGGCGAATTCGTATCGCGCAAAGAGGAAATGAGAAAGGAACGTTATTAAATCTGCCAAGCGGCCAACTGCTTCCCATAGGGACGATTTAACCTGATTTGCTTGCCAAATATCCTTGAGAGATCGCGCGTTTCGATCATCAAATAGCCACGTCACGTCGCGTTGGAACAAGGTAAACCGGAAAATTGGACTACTGCGGAATCCGCTTGTCTTTCTTCCTCGCGAAATCGTCCCACGCGATAATTTACCTACGCGTTGTACTTATACGCGCAAACCTTGAACTATTCGGACAACAACGACAAGCCGGAATGATGCCAAGGCGAAAGGAACAGAGTAGAGATTTGACGATCAGCTTCCATCGAATGCGAAATTCGTCCTCGAGCAAAGGATCGCGCGCTCTTGTTCGTCGTGTCGCGGATTCTCGTTCATCGAACGCGTTATTTCGCAGAAGGGAAGTAACGAAGAAGTCCTTTGGAATTAATATACGCCTGGATTGATAATAATTTGCCGATAAAGCCGTGACAGACGCACGGCGGACGTTCGTGCATTGGCGAACTCAAGAGAATTCGATGAAGCGTGCAATCCGTGAAACATCGAGATATAATTCGATTTGGTTGGCGAACGCGGTCCTGTCGAATACGAAAAGGGGATGCCGGTAAATACATTTGCGTGTTGCGTCGTGGGTCATCGGCCGAGCGAATCGTCGACGATAGCGTTTAAAATAAATTCTCGTTTCGAGAATCTCGCGACCATATTTGACGCTTCGTAGACGCTTTGTCTTTCGCTCGTGCATATCGGCCGCGTATCCGCCAGCTTTATTTATTTCGTTTATACCTTTGAACCATCGAAAGGAAAACTCGCCGCGCGTTTTGTTCTTCATTTTGAATCGACGTTGATTGACAACTCTGTGGATCAGATTAGAGATTTGACGCCACGCTAGATTTGCAATTTTCGTTGCATCGAAACGAGAAAAGACTCGACGATAAGCAGCGATACAAGATTACCAGGCTGATAACCAGCATGGAAAGTCGACACGGATGGTCTGACACAGATTCGACGAATTAGTCGCGAACAGTACCTTGACGGATGTAGGCTCGGATCGACTCGTCGTCGTCCCCGACGTATCCTCGGCACGAGCAGGGCTTCTCTGCTCTATACCATAAAACGGCCGATCATACGTACTTAGCTTCGTGTACGCGCGCATTTGCCTACGCGAGGACTATATTTAAAATATCGTAGCGCAATTACTAACCGATATTTAAATATTCCATCAGCTAGACACTCGATAATGAAGCGGCTAGAAAATAGAACGACCTTGAGGTGAAAACGCGCTGGTATCGCAGCCTCCCGTTTATCGCGTTTTATCGCGAGAGCAACGTAACGATCGGAGAACGAGAGATCGACGATGCGTACATAGAACGTGTTCCCATCGTCATCGCGTTATCGAATTATCGTCGACGCAACGTACACTCGTGCACCGTAAGAATATCGAGGAAACAGCGACGCGTTATCGACAGTTGCGTGTCGTAGGTACGGCACCAATTGCGTTACAAAACGGTCGAAATGTAAATTTCGGAGAGATTGATTTCCACGAGGGAAAATGGCTGGCATCGATGTCGGTAAATCGTGCGTGATGCAAGTCGTTAGGGAAAGTGCACTTTAACGCCCTATAGCGACGCTAATGCAATTCTCGTCGATTTGTTGGCGAGCGCGACCAGTCCACGTCCCTCGCCAAATTTTCATCCGATTTACCGACACGTGGATCGCGGTTGCGATCGCTTAAACGCGCTGTTCGAAACGTACCGGCGACCTTCTTCCGTTGTCCGTTCGCAACGAAACGCGATACGAAACGATGGTTGATTGGAGCGCGTCGATCGCCAACAATTTTTCCGTCATCCGGTTCGATACAAAATTCCGATTCGTTAGCGTCGAATGTGTGGCCGTAACGAGGATAGGTCGTGTTTAATAGGGACAAAGAAAAATCGTCTGGAGCGTTATGAAATGCTCGATAAATTGGAAGAGGAATTATAATCAGCAGGAAAATCGTAAAAGCGGACTCGCAGAAAGGCCATTCGATTAATTAATTGACGAAGGTCGTTCGATTCTTCTAAGCCGTCGCCGACGCTTCTTTGCATCGTTTTCTTTCTTTTCTTTTTTTCTTTCTTTTTTTCTTTTGCCCTTCTACTTAAAGAACAAAAGGAGGGAGGAGCCTACAGCCGGCTGCTTTTAAACGGATAAAGACATCGCGTCGCTGTGGTCTTCGGAGACGGTTTAAGCCAATTTAGCTGGTCCTATAAATCTTCCTTTCCGCGTTATTCCCTCCTATCTGTTCCATCATATTTTCCCTTTCTCCGTCTATCTTTCATTTTCCTTGTCGTCGCAAATACCTACGCCCTAGAGCCGTAATTCTTGGCCGTACGAACAGCTCGTTTCCACGTATTCAGCTTCCCAATAATTTCCCAATAAATCATAGCTGATTTGCAATTCGATTTCGCCAACGTCAAAGTTGCCTTCCGTTCTAAAACGTTGGAGCGATTCGTTGACGTTAACGGCAGTCGAATAATCCGACGCTCTCCTTATTACAGACTCTCCGCGTAATCGTGGAACGCTCGTAAACGCTTTTGACCAGTGGAGCGCGCGCGGACACAACGAAGAACAGAGATCAAGTTTGGAAAACGTGTGCTTCACTCCGCTGACGAGTGTCTGTATCGGTATCTTTAGGCTGAAAAGTAATTTCACGAACGAGGGTGCATTCGCGAATTAATTACGAGCCCCGTAAACCGGTCCATGGGCTGTCGTTTGATATTTGGAGTAGGGTTGCGGTGGTCGAAACGTTTCAAACGTTTAGCTACCCGGCCAGATTTCCGCTCCAAACGTCTCGTCGTCGTCCGTGTACATCTTCGGCGTAGCTTTCGCGATTACTCGATTCGAAACTGCCGTTCACCGTACAACCCTTCGCCCGCAGTCGACTACTTATCTTGGCGAAATAATTGGACGAGAGGGTCTCACGGAAACAACGAAGCAAAAGACGGCAGAATTGCAATCGTAGAAGGAAAAGTAACCGCTTCAACGACGTTATCGTTGCACGATGACAGAGCAGTGGCGCGGCACGACACGATGTTGCACGCTTGGAACGATAAGCACGAGTCGATCGTCCGTTGGCGGCAGAACGGAAATATTCCAGAATTTACCCTAAATACGTCGAATCGTTTAAGTTTGCGCGTTTCCGCGCGGAGAATGCTCGCGATCCAATTTAAACTTGTCATTCGATTTACTCGAAGCACAAAATGTATGTTTTCGATTAAAGTTGACAACGACAAAAGCGTATCCTATTCCGTTCTTCTTTGTCACGATTTTAACTACTTTTTCCCCCTGCCGCTCTTAAACTCCGTAATTCAACTTCCAGCAAAGAATCACAGTCGTTGCGTTGCTCTACGATTTTCAATCTCGTGGTCGCGTTTCTCGCGTTCAAAGCGCTTGGCTGGCGTGCGTGTGAAATTAGCGAAATTACCAATCGAATTATGGCGCGTAACGTAAGCCAGGCTCGACGCAAAGTCCTTGCTGGAAAACTTTCCGTGATTTAGCAAATGGAAGCAACTGGAAATCACTCGGCTGAAACCTCTCTGTTTGCTCACCGAGGTAGGAAAGTGTGCATACATAGGATCATGCAGAAGGTTCTCGAACACTGACTCGAATCTCGAAAAAAATACGTCACGCGTCGTACATCGTATCCATTTTTCCACTGTTATCGTCGTACGGAACGTGTTTTACGAACTTGCTCGTAGCTTTAAAAGAGCAGTAGACTCAATGGCGACACAACGTCACCGGTATGAATTGCCTTTTGCCCTGGCGATACAACGCGGATCGAGAGAAAGCCGCGCTCAACGGCGACTAAAACGAACAAAGTAGTTGCGACTAACGGAACAAACGGTTTTTACGGCTAACATCGAGCCGTTCGTTTTTTTCGCTTCCCAAAAGATTCGTCGAGCAAGAAAAAAAAGGCGAAACGGACAAAGAAGGACGATCGCGCTGATCCAGGCCGTATACAACGAGCCACTCTTTGCACAAGGAGCTCTACTTGCCGCGACCCTACTCAGCAGCTTTTCAGATTTTCTCTCGCGAGATTGTCCGACTAAAAACGACTGTACCACTCGAGCCGGGCTACTTCGTTCGCAGTGATACGACGTTCCGAAGCAACGACGCAACGCGACGCGGCGTCGCGCCATCCGAGACAGAATCCGAAACAGAATTCAAGTTTTAGTTTCTTCCGAAAACGATCGTCGACGAAAGCGTATCGGTCGAATTAAGGAAACAGCTAATCGCGAACACGTTTGCTTCAGGATTGGTCAAACTCGGGGTCCACTGTGTGTTGGGCAAGAAGGTGGCGATCAAGATCATCAACAGGGAAAAATTGTCAGAGTCGGTGCTGATGAAGGTGGAACGGGAGATCGCGATTATGAAACTGATCGATCATCCGCACGTGCTCGGCCTCTCTGACGTATACGAGAACAAGAAATATCTGTGAGTACCTAGAAAGATACTGAATTTTTCCGCGAATTTTCCCGCTTTGAGCGAGTCGAGGAAAAACCGAGACCCGCCCGAGATTCATCAAGCTGCACAAGTCGTTGAACTTTAATTCGGCCGTTTGAAAAAGAGAGTATTCGGTGACTCGGACAAACTCAGAGAGCGAGAGAGAGAGAGAGAGAGAGAGAAAGAGAGTGAGTGAGTGAGTGGGAAAACAGGAAAATCTACGGACTAGACAAAAGTGTTTTACTCACGGGACCTATTACTCACGGTGGCAGAGAAGAGAATACACGCTCGGAAAAGTCGGAGTGTACCAGCACTGAAATTGCGCTTGTTCGTTTCAGATATCTTGTTCTGGAACACGTTTCGGGCGGGGAGCTTTTCGACTATTTAGTGAAAAAGGGTAGACTAACGCCGAAGGAAGCGAGGAGATTTTTTCGACAAATCATTTCTGCTTTAGATTTTTGTCATAGTCATAGTATTTGGTGAGTAATGTGAAATTCTCTTCTATTCGAATATATAAAAACGTTGCTTTGAAAAGAATCGGGTCGAAGAGAGATATTTCGTGGAAATACGCAAGCGAAAAACACTTGGTAAATCTGTCGCCAAAGCGTATCCAAAGAAATCTCGGTCAGTTGGTTCGACGCAAAAACCATATCGAAGGACGATGCGAAATTTCTCTCCATTAATTTCGTATGTAACGACGACTCGATAACAGAGTTTTATTCAGACTAGAAGGGTCTCCCAAGTTCTAGATAACATCGGGGATACCTACCACGATCGAATAAATCTAGAAACGGACCTAATTTCTCGCAGGAACACCGTATAACATCGGTTTCGATCGATCGGACATTTAAATTACGTGACCCTAAACCGGGCCACCATTTAGGGTAAGGGCGGCCACGGACGGCTTCATCGGCTAGAAATTCTAGTAAGTCGCTGTACGTGAACGGAAAAATTGACTCGACTAGTCGACTCGACCGACTTATTTGGGAAGACCCGCGTCTGTAGCCGCCCTAACGCTGTAGTATTAGCTTGTCCGAAAAGTTTCCTTCGTTTTATGAGAAAATAATAGACGCACAACGTTTATTGGTTTATATTATTTTGTCGAATTACGCACTATACTATACTATCGAGATAAACATCGCGATATTTCACAGATTTGGTTTCACGTTTGTAAGAGGCTGCACTGTTGTAAAAAACATGTTTGAAAGAAAGACACTTTCCGGACAACCTAATAATTGGTATCGCGTGGAGCGTACCACTCGATATAACCGGGTCGCGGGTTTCTCCTTTTCAGTCACAGAGACTTGAAGCCTGAAAATTTGTTGTTGGACGAGAAGAATAATATCAAGATAGCGGATTTCGGAATGGCGTCGTTGCAACCTGCCGGCTCCATGCTGGAAACCAGCTGCGGTTCTCCTCATTACGCCTGTCCCGAAGTGATTCGAGTAAGTTTCGTCTCTAGCCTGCGCGAGTATTCGCTTCGCCTGCCTAACTTTAATAATTCTGTCGTTAGCCGTAGAAAAGGAGGAAAAGATTGATAACGAAACGGTAATCGCGGTCTTTTAAAATACACATTCTGCTTTCTTGCGTTTCCCTTTTGCCGCCCGCCGACAAAACCATCGAGACGAGTTACTACTATTTTATCGTTAGCCGAGTTCCCGTTTGTCGGGAATTTAATTAAAAGGGGGGAAAAACACGGAATAATTGCGCGTTTGCAGGGTGAGAAATACGACGGAAGGAAGGCAGACGTTTGGTCGTGCGGGGTGATACTTTACGCGCTTCTGGTAGGTGCGTTGCCCTTCGACGACGACAACTTAAGAAAATTATTAGAAAAAGTGAAACGAGGCGTGTTCTACATACCGCACTTCGTGCCGCCCGAATGTCAGAATCTGCTGAAGGGGATGATCGAAGTCGATCCGGACAAGAGACTAACGGTAAGTTAGTTTCGCTTTAATATCTCGTTGTTGGTCCGTTAAACGGTTGGTCTGATTGGTCGAAAAGGATTCCAAGTGGAAAGAAGGGTCCATCGGTTGCATCGATCATGCAACTGTCACAAAACAAGCCGACTACTCGGCGCCCACGTTTAACGGGCTAAATTCGAGAGAAATGGTGCGGCAGGCAACGGATCCTAATTTCGAATTTCCTCAGCTGGCGGAGATAAACAGGCACGTGTGGGTGACGGCGGCGGGCAAAGGCGAGTTAGAATTAGAGCTGTCGATGATGGACGTGGTGCAGACGCACGTTATTCCGTCCGTGGAGGCGATCGACCCGGACGTATTGCAAGCGATCGCGAGCTTAGGTTGCTTCAAGGAACGGGACAAACTGATTCAAGAACTCCTCAGCCCGAAGTAAGCGTGATGGCATGAACGAAAAGACAAAGTTAGCAATTTGCCTCGAGATTAGTTGTCTCCATTCGATTCCTTGGTCCCATTGCCGCGCGTTTCTCTAAAAATCAAAGGAGATATCTTCCTATTGAGCGTTGACAAATAAAAAGTTGTCAATCGCTAAAGAATCTAAATCTCAATTTTCTGTACGTATTCTCCGAACAGTTTCAGTCGTTTTTAACGTTCTACGGTTTTCTCGGTGCAGCCATAACACGGAGAAGGTGATCTATTTTCTACTGTTGGAGCGAAAACGGAGAAGACCAGCGTGCGAGGACGAGTTGGAAGTAATGAGAGGAGGCATGAGAGGATCCGCCGGACAATTGGAAGCGGATCCACCGAGAAAGCGAGTGGACACGTGTCGAGTAAACGGTAGCACGGCCCTGAATCTCGGCGAAATCAGTCACGGTTCTCCTTTAACGCCTCGAAGGCAGTCGAGGTAAGTAGAATAGAAAACGATCGTTCCTGTCGCGTATCACGAATCGGATCGACCACTGTGTGAAAAGCTGCTAGGCTAGGCGACACGCTCGATCGTTTCGCGAATTACTATCTCCGGGCTTCGTCGAAGTTCACGATCGCGTGACCACCGCGATTGGTCTCCCGACGCGAATGCATCGCGTGTACGATTTCACGTGTATTCCCTTTAGGTACCTTTCTTCCGTTCTCTTTGCTTTCTCCCCTCGTGACGTGTCACGTGCGAGCTTCGTTCGCACGATTAGCTTTCGTTCGATTAGAATCGTGTCTCGAGCATCCTGCGACGAACCGATTCCGTGAACGAATCGATGGAACGCCAAACTCGCGAAACAACGCACAATCTGGTCCGAGTCGCGGCTTCCAAATATCTCGAATATCGTTCTCTAAAGTCTAGACGCTTGCGCCAGATCGTTCAAGGGCGGATCAGGACCGACGCTAATACCACTTGTCGCTATAATCCCGTCTAATGCCAACGTTGTTCGCAACAAATACCCTTTAGCGGACGCTCGAGTCATCTGTCTATCTCTGGTCACGATCTTTGTCTCAAACGTGCTCAAACCTGTCGCGAATTAGACTGACGAAACGTTCTTTTCTTTTTTTCCAGCACTAGGCATCATGCGCGTCGTTCGCCAAGTACGGGATGCCACACACACGCGTCGCATTCGCACGCATCGACGCCAGGTAGTTCGCCGTTGCACGGCTCGAACGCTGTCGCAGGATTGCTAAGTCCTCACAGGGCACCACCGACCTCGCATCTAGGCCAGACGATGAGTCCTCATCGGCTGTCGGCGGTAACAACTGCAGCGGGCAACGGAAACACCAGCACACCGCCTGTCGTGGCTCCTGTTCCGGTTCTACCCAACGTGGGAATAGAAATAAACGACGTCCAGCAGGGTGAGCGTTCGCATTATTTTCTCCCTTGTTCTCTTTCTAGTTTTACTCGGCGTTATAAAAATCGATCGGGTCGTTTTACGAGACTTTGCCTAAAGGAACCTCCTCGTTGTCATTCGCGATAATCCAACGCGAAGAAACGGATGATCGTTTGCCTAGAAAACGCTAATAATCGAATTTCTTGTTCGGGGCAAACCCCGATTATTCTACGGGTCTTTGGTCCCGTTGCTCGACGAGGATTCGATCGAGCAGGACGCGCGGAAACAAAGGATAAGTGAAATTACCGCTTTACGGTATGTAACACCACAGCTTGACCGATTCGAGGATCTAATAGCAGTTTACGAAACACTTTGCAGAAATAACGTCGAGATTTTAATGGCGTTATCTAACCAAGCGTTAGATCGCTGAACAAGAAACTATCCGATGTCCTTCTACACAATCGATACACCCCGCCAGGTTACGTTATTTCGATGAATAATCCATTCTTCCGAAGTGCCCTGCAGATTGTGTTTCGCGAATTAATCGACTGTAAATCCTCGTAAAACTAGTTAGCTGGCTCAAAGCTCGAAGATGCATTTATACGTTACGAAGCGTACCAAAATACATTAGGTCGTCCGAAAAGCGTCTTTCTTTTACAAACGTGTCTTTTACAACGATGCATCTTTATACGAACGTGAAACCTAATCTGTCAAATGTCGTGGTCTTCGTCTTCATAGAACAAAATGGATCATACGTAATTCAATAAAAATAATAGAAATGTTGCGCATCTGTTGTTTCCTTATAAAACGAAAGAAACTTTTGGAGCTACCTGATGTATCTGCTAAAAAACGCGATCCACCAACGACGGTATATAGGAGCTTTCTCGTAAACTTCGATCGGAGATGTGGCGGCACTCGACAACAAATACTGCCACTCCACACTAACTACCACGGGACGACGGCAGCGCAGTGGTTAGCGCGCGCCTTAGATTACGAACGTTCGGGACCCGAGTTCAAATCCCGGCGACCGTAGACCCGAAGGAAGGGCCGTTCCGTGTTCGTCGTAGCCGTAGATCCAGATTGCCACAGTCTTAGATTCGCGATGATCGAAGTCTCGGTAGCCCTATCACGGTCACACCTCTTTTCGCTGTCGATCACGTCGGGGTCACCAGTTTGAGGTGATATGTCGTGATAGGTACTGAAGAAACACTCGAATATATTTAACAATAAATATTAATTAACAATATATTCTATGTGTACACGTGGCGTAAAACTCGCGGTTACTAATTTCGGTTCGCGATTACAAGTTCGAACTCGGGTCGATGCGTTTCGATATGCGATACAAGTTCGGACGATGGTTGCCTAAGATGTCGTGCAACTCGGATCAGCGATTGCTGCCAACTACCAACTATCAATTCGGACAGGCGTCCAACGACTAACTTTCCGTCACGATGATGCTGCATAGGAAAACTATCATGGGGTGTGTCTAAGGATACGAGATCATCGGATTCGTTGAGGAAAGCGTTGGTTCGGAAAGTGAGGGAAATGGACGTCGCTGTTAATTGGCTAATTTCGTGTTGGTGGTTGGAAAAGGATGCTAACCGCCCCTGAGAGAAAATTGCTAGCGGCAAGCGTCGTACGTGAGAAAAGCAGATTTCCAGCATCTTCCCGTAGTGGGTATAGGGACTGTTAAGACAAAGACTATTTGTCCCTTTGGAGGACCTTAAGTTAAATAAATCCTAAGGTCTATAGCGGGTCCTTAGGCTAGCTGAAAATATTCTGTAAGAATGTATCGACATCTGGCAATCGTCTTGTCCGAAGGATAGGGTCTTTGTGTAGCGAGCCACGGGACAGAACCGTTGGAAAGTTTACTGTCGAGTGTCGCTACAGAGAGTAGAGTCATTGGCATAAATAAACATCCAATTAGAGAAGAACGTTTGATCTGCAACCTGGTAAAACGGGTAAAAGTAGCTGAAACGAGGCGCAGGTGTCCAGAGTGTTTGTACGGGGCAAATGGCGAAAGCCTTGTCTGAGTGCGCGTGTTTTATCTTGCCAGAAAGAGCTAATAGCTGGAACGATTTTAAAAAATGCAAGTGACCGTGCTTACGCCGCATAACGAGCACACACCGCGTATGACGTATCATTGTTAAAGACTGGATACGCGTGCATTCATCGTCGACGAGCCTCTATGTGGCTCACTCGCTTCTTCTTTTTCTTTTCTCCCTCTTTTCAACACCGTGATCGGCCGAAACACGGAAGAAGCATCCTTTCTTCCAGACGATGCTACGCGTTCTTTTGCTCTTTAACCGCCTTCGCGTACAACGCAAACATCCGATTCTGCGTTTATCGCGCGCAATTAAAAATACACGTAATATTCGATTAAACCCGTTTACCTTCTATCCGACAAAATAATTTGTTATCGTCGTGGCGAAGATCATGGTCGCTCGTTGTAACTTGGCGTTCGCTTCGAAACGCAAAGGATACGCGATGGTACAGGTAAAGAATAGTCCGTTTCGCAGTAGTCGCGGTCGGCGTTACACCGCCAGGCTCGCCGCACACCGGCGCCGGATCTAGCGCTCATCATTGGCGATCGAGGTTGACGACCATCAAGAACTCGTTCCTTGGCAGTCCCCGATTTCATCGACGCAAGTTGCTCACAAGCGCCGAGGAGGTAGGTTCTCTTGACTTTTGACCTTTTTCAACGAAACGGAGAAAGCAAAGAATAGAAATTAAACGTGCTTCGCTTTGTTCCGCGAAGGTACATCTCACGCCGGATTCCTCCCCGGAACTTACGAAGAAATCATGGTTCGGTAGTCTGATGACCACGGAGAAAGACGAAACGTTCACCATTCTGGTAAAAGGGAAGGCTCTAGCCAGCGTCAAAGCCGACCTGATTCACGCCTTTTTATCGGTAAGTTTACATCGAAACGTCGTACGCTCGTGTACGCTGTTTACACGGGCCCACGTTAATGGCAAGTTTCGTTCAACAGATAGCGGAGTTGTCTCACAGCGTAAGCTCGCCGATGTCCTTCAAAGTGGAATACAAAAGGGGAAGTACGGCGCCGGCAATGTTCCAAAGACAAGTCCGTTTTCAAGTGGACATTAGCGCCATATCGAGACAGCCGAACGAACCATTGTTCGCTATTACTTTTACTCTGCTAAGCGGTAAGCGAATTCTCTGATTTTCCATCGCAACGCCAACCTTCTTCATTTCCGATAGTAAAGAGCTTTCGCGTTTTTTCGCCTCCTGGATAATTGGAGAATTTCGCGCGCGACTTTAATTTGCGAAATATCGAGTTGGCGATACGAAAGGACGGCCGAGGGTACGAAGCACCCTCGGAAACAAACCGCGGACAAGGGTAGATCGGTAAGGTGGTGGCGTTTGGCAATCGTCCAAGCGCAACTAGATCGATGTTACCTTGGCCAGTGGAATTTTGCCGTCTTGTCGACGTATGTGCGCGTGTATAATTACAAGTCACAAGTCGCAGTGCTCTCGGGTTTTTCTCTTACGGTTTGTCGCTCGTTCGCGCGCCGCTTGATTTACACCGCGCGCGTCTACTCGACGAGGTAATCCCGTTGCATCCCGATTTCGACGACTCAATTTTCCATCGATGTTTTATCTTTCAGGAAACATCCGAAGATTTCGAAGGGTCTGCGAGCACATTCAGTCGCAGGTCTGCTCGAGAAGCGTAGGAATAAATTTGGGAGGGCAAAGCCGCGCGGCACCGCCTAGTCCGCGAGCATCTCGAAAATTTACCACGGAGATGAGCGAAAGTTCCAGCTGCGGTAGCGACACCAGCGAACGGTTATTTCTCAGCCCGCACCCAGCTACCAGACAGGTAGTCTGTTTCAACAAGGTAGTGCATCGTCATCTTCCTCCTCGCTCGCATCATTGTCGCGATAATTCTTTCCTTATCTCGCAAAAATCATTCTTCGTGGAAAGCAATTACGACAGGTGATAGCCTTCTATTTAATTTTGAACGTCGAGCCAATTTTCGATGTACTCGTCGTATCGATATCGACAAATTCCTGCTCGTGCGATTCACGACCTTCGTAGTCCCTTCTCGTAGTATATGGCACGCGTAGAAAATAACGCGTCTGTTGTTCGCGCTGTGCACCGGAAACTACGTTAGATGCAAATAGCCAAGTAGCCGCTGGCACGCTAGCAAACCCATTGACGAGACAAGCCATTAGACGAAACGAAATGATTTTTCTCGTTAAAAAGTAACCGTGTTCCGCTGTCATTATCAGTCGTATAGTAGCCAATTACGCATTAGTCGTAGCTAGTCCCACGCAATAACAATATCGAGATTTGGGAAACATGATGAATCGAGAACTACTGTTTTCAGATCGACTCGGACATCGAATCGGACACCTCCGTGTTTGACGTGAAATCGCCGACCCGCGAGAACGGTCGCAGGAGTTCCACGTCAACGAACAACAACAACCCGTTACCAGGCGACGCGACGCCGACTCCTGGAAGTCCGACAAAGGCGGTGCGTAGTAATTCGGAGAGTCAAAACACGCCGGAGAAAAAATGCGTAACAACGATGAGCGGCAATAACATAGCGTGATACTACCAGAACTTCCGTTTCGAGTTTCGATCAAGCTTGAAGAACTTGTGGGACAGTGCCCAGAGATTCTGGTGACCCTCGTACGAGCAGCTCGCTCTATCTCCGATCGAGAAACGATCCAACGCCGGGGAGGCAGCAACGATCCTGAGACGAAGCTTCGGCCGAGGACGAAATAGACTTCAAGGAGGCATTACCGATCCGAAAGGAGAGATCGACATTTAACCGAAAAATCGAATAAAAATACCTCGACACGACTTCCTTACGTCGCGAGCAAACGAACGAGAGATTGTAACGGATAAATTCGGAGCGTCGAAAGCGATCGAGGAGAGACGATCCTGAGGAAAAGTTCGACGATAGTCGTCGTTCTGAGAGACGAAGACCAGAGAAACGAGACATCCGTGTGAAAGGAGAGTAAATCAGATTCGGATGAAAAATATGAAGGAAATGCTCGACGTCCAACTCTCGGATCGTTCGGCGACGCATCTCGTGCACAAAGCATATTCGACTGGCAAAAACGACGGAGGAAATTTGTGCCGCAACGCGAATCCTTCTCTTTTGATGTTTCGTTTGCATAGTGATCGTGTGATCGTGTGATCGTTTTGTCAAATCGTAGCACGGTTTTACCTGAAAGTGAAGTGCAATAGTGACATCGTACCGGTATACGTCGGATCGTGCCGTTGTAAGAATGGTTTACCGGTACGTATATCTTGTTGTGTATCGTCAATTAGCGATTTCGTTTTACCTTTTCGTTTGTTTCGAAGAAAAAGTTGGAGAAATTAAGCGAAAATCGACTGTCGTACGGACAGGTTTCAAGTTACACGAACTTCTCGTCGAGTCGAACTCAATGGAAATCGATTTTCTGTTAACCTCTCCGACTTTTTCGATTTTAAACATCGTTGAGACGGTTGCGTTCATCGTAGACGCTAATTAGTTGCATCTTTAGGCGATTCTTTAAACGACTTTGTTGCATATTGCTATTGCGTCGACCATTAGATACGACGAAGCTATTCGATTTTCTTATTGTTCGACGAGTCGAAACATTATACAACGTCGATTATCCGAAAGTCGAGTTTCGAAACTTTCGCCCAAACGTTCTACGCGCTTCTCGCCATAAGTATGCGCTATTCTCTTTCTTCCTTTGTTTCCAACAGTCGATAGTTTTTCTCGAGCAATCTAACGGATCAACTACTCGTGAATTCGCGGACACCGAGTCTTTCTTACTCGCTTCAGGCAATCGATGTTTTATCGGAAACAACAAAGAGTCGGATATATGCCTTATACGCAAAAATACCCTAATATTGATTCCAAGCCGCCTTAATCAAATATAAAGTAATGCAACTAATGTTCCACTAATGGGAGTAAATATTAAAGTTTTGTGAAACGAAACCTCTCGAGTTAAGTGGGAAAATGGAAACTCTGGAGAAGAGACGCTTGTTCGGTCGACGTTTCACATTAACGCTATTTTTACATTGCGCGATAAAGACGATACTTTCTAATTTGTTTAGTGCTTCGAAGAATCTAGTGTAAACTGATAGGCGTATTTTTGCGCGGAGATAAAGACGAAAAACAGGAAGATTCTGACGTTCGTCGGCATTTTCCATCTTCGCTCTCGTGAAATTTTCGAACAGCGGACAAGCCACGTTTTCGATCGCGCATCGTTTCGCATGCTGACAATTTCGAATCTGGAATTTTTGAATCCTCGATCGTCTTATCAGCGACTCGCCGTTACAGCCAGCTCCTATTTCTCGGTACACGATCGCGAACCAGCAAACTTTACGAACGAGTCGCTGAAATTGTCTCGCGATGTTTCTATAACTTTTACGGGACGCGCGTAGTAGAGAGAAAAAGGGAAACGCAGGATCAACGGGGAAAGTAGGAAAAAGAAACGCGTTAAGGGAGAAAGAAAAGAAGAAAATCCACTCGCGACGCAACGATCGCGTCGAGAGATTTATTTTTTGCACGCACGAGAAAACATTTCAAAAAGACTAATATATAAATATATAAATACGAATATAAATATATAAATAAATGAATAAATAAATAAATATACATATATATATATATATATAAATATCAACAATTTATATATATATATAAATACACACACACACACACGTACATATATGTATAAGTAGATTTCACTTACGAGCGACGCGTTGCAACGCGTACGGCTTCTTGTCTGCTACTTATGCGAAAATAGACGACGAAAATGAGAAACGGAGGGAAAGAGAAGGGACGAGAGAACGCAGCAAGATGAAATCTAGCGTTTCTAATCATAGACTAATAGAGATAAGTGATTTCAAAAGAAAAGAAAAAAAATGTTATAATTAAATATCGTACACGTTTTTCTCAATACACAGAAACATATCTCGAAAATAATCCTGGCTTCTTAGTGGAACGACGAATGCATCGTGAACGTGATTATAGAAAGCAAAAGATGAGCACCGTTTTTAATCGAAGGCTCGCTATAGACGTAACCAAAGTCGAATCCTGCCGAACGTAGAAGTCTCGACGAACCGAACGAAACGCCCGTGTACCCCTGGTCGACGCGACCCACGTGGTTACAAACGGATCGACTCTAGAATGTTAAACGGTCATATCGAATCGTGCAAAATCGCCTAGCGTTTATATTTTTGTTAAATATTTCGAGGAAAACAACTGCGCGTTCGCGAACCACTACGCTCCGTGCGTTAAAATCGATCGGACGGGAGATTAGCCAGAGTATGTTGTAACGTAATTTTCGACGAGAAGCAAGACACGTTCGAGACGGTCGGAGTGGTAGTACTCGACAACGAAAGAAGCGTTGCAAGTGTCGTCGGAAAGGAGGGAATGGTTTTCAGTTTCCGTAATTCGATCGTCGGTCGATACACGGCGCAGCAATCGGAGATGGATCCCGTGAAAGTTTGCCATTCTAGTAGATGCTCGATCGATAAATCTTAACGGCAGACGAGTCGAGACGAGGCGTTAGTGATATTAAAGTTTTCGCGATTAGATAGACATAGGCAAGAGAATTCGAACCTTAGATGTTCGCTCGAATCAAAAATATTGCAATGTCGAAGCCCTTAACGATCCCCGATAGCTCTCTCGCTTTAGATATTTAAATTGTACATTGTACGGCGTACGACGACTCGTTCCTACATAAACAGCTACGTACGAATTATATCGAGAGAAAGGAGTATGCGGATCGTTGTTCCGACCAACGCTTCGAAAACGGAGAAATTCTTTTTGCCAAGAAAAACGACATAGTCGTAGTCTTCACTAGGTAAAAATTCGTTGCGATCCTATGGACGACGCAACGACGTTTTGTTATATCACGGGACGCGGATCAAAATTATAGGGTAACGTTTGCTCGTAAGAGATTCGAATTATTTTCTCTCCGTATCATCGCTGCGTTTTTCCCTCGTGAAAATCGACTGCAACAAAAGGAAACGTTTCGGGTTTTCTTCTCGAGGTATGACACCCGGTTTCGACGATGGCGAGATGGACGAACAAAGAGAGTCGTGACAACAGAAAAGCGAAAAATAGTCGGACGTAAGCCTGGTTTAATTGATAGGCGATTAGATTACTCGTTCTTACCGATTCCTCTATTTGTACCACAACATTCCATTAAGAAGCTTGCAGATAGAAAATAAAAAGATGCTGTAATCGTTTGACGTACGGCACCTTCTATGCTTCTGATCCAGAGGGAGAATGGAAGCAGCAAAGAAACAGAGAGGAAGAATGCGTACGAGCGTGAACGACGGATCGTTTGTTGCGTGTCGAGGAAATAAAACGGGCTTTGCAATACGCGAAATCGCAAGTAAACTAATAAAATGGTAAAGAGAGAAAGGGAGGGGAAGCAAGAGAGCGTGTATGTGTGTGAGTATGTTATGCGTGAGCGAGGAGAGATTGCTGTTGGATAGCTGAAGCGACTCGTTGATATTTTATGCGTCATACAACATAACACACACCACTAATTCGTAAATTCAACTTAGACGTAAGCTTGCGGTTATCTATTTACTAATTGCGGATTAATGTAAAACCATTCGTAAGACGTAAGTAACATAGACGTAACTAAAGAAAGGGGGAAAACTCGTAGGATGATTACGGGAATGGGAAAAAGAGACAGATGCGAGGCAGGGGGTGTGAGAGGGAGGGAGACGAGGAAACAAGGAGAAACAAATTACCGGCCATACTAAGCTAGGATTTTATATCGTGCGAATTTAAGAATGGAGAAAAATACTAAAGTACTTCGGTGAATACTCGAGTGAATGGATCAGGTGTCGAGCATGAAATAGCTCGGCATCATTTTCTGTCTGCTGCTTTTTCTTTGCAATTGGGCGTGCCGCGTGGCGCACGCGCTTGCCTCACCTGTCACGCGTATCGCACGACGGACAATTAATAATACTCGCTATCCCTCATGTGTCTCCGATTTATTTTTCGATTCGCTTTTGCCTCACGCGACTCTGTGCCGACGCGCGGCGATTCCTTTCGATCACCTGTCTCGATCCGATAAAAACGCTGCCACCGTTCTCTGATGTACGTTTCTACTCGTTTCGTTTATCGAATCTGCACACCTTTTCGATCAACTCTGTTAAAATAATACTCGAATCGTTCTAACGTGTATCTCGTAAACGATCAGGATCATCATCGATCGTCGTCGCTCTGTCTACTTTCTGTTACCGTTCTCTCACCTCTATTTTATTCGTTTCCCGAAATACACAACCGTAAATCGTTCGCGTATCTACGTTTATCACATATACTTTGAATACCAAAATCCACTTTCCGTTATATACGTACGTATAGGATACTACTGTTCGGATGTATTTGCAAAAGTCTGGCGACTCGTTTGATGGAAGAAGAAGTCTGAATGAGATTCACCGTGCTTGTCGCTCAGCGCACAGAGGGCATGCGTGCTTTTCCTGGTATATAGAGACGAGATTGCCGAGCAGAAATAATAAATGCAACAGCGTCTCTTCGACTGGACATAAACCTGTAGGAATTATACAAATTCCCAATACCGTATCCTTAAGGCATTAAGCTAGGCAAATAGAGATTTTTATACAATTTATAAGGCGATTTGCAATCGATTGATTTATCGCACGTTTACTTGTTGACGTTTTGTTATATACACACGGGCGCACTATGCTTTCGAACCTGCATCGTGGCAGCCTTGTTTAAGGAATCCGATTAAACGGATTATAGCGTTGTATCATTGAAATACCGTTGTCAGATCGTACGGAAATCCAATCAACCAATTTGTTTTTTCATAGAAATCCGTACGAACAAGAATCATCCTCGTGTTACTTGCTTCTTTTTTGAATAAAAAAAAAAAAAAAAAAAAGAAAAGGAAGAGACGACTAACTCGCGTTCGTAGCTTCTTTCAGCCTCGTGAACCGATCCGATCACTTTCGCTGTACTTTTTCGGAGATATAAAGTTCCGTAGAAATAATGGAAAATAAACGATTGATAATAAAAAAAAAAAAACCATTGAAAACACTCTATCCACTGTTTGCGTTGGATTTGTCGAGCGAGTGGTACGGTAGGAAGGTTGCTGCGATGCACGCATCGTAGCGCCTAGATGAACGCATTACCTATTGTAAGATATTCTCTCTCGTCGCTCGAGGTTTAAAACTAATCGATTATTATCGTGCTTCTGACACATTCGTATAATTATCGTGTGTATTTACGAATCTCTGTACGGGCGTGATGTGGTGCACAACGGATAGATGAGCAAGAGAGATAAAACGAAGAACGAAGCTCGAAGGTTGCCCACGTACGTTAACCATCAACGATTCCGTTTACGAACAATGTTCGCTTTGACGCGCAAATCAGATTCTTTCCGCTGGAACGAGGCTGATTGCCGCACGGGAACGTCGGTAACGTCGTTCCGTTACTCTCTGCACGAAACTGAAACCTCCGCCAACCTCTCGAGCTCGCCAACCGCTCCAATTAGCTTATCGACTAGAACGAAACACTTCGTTCCCCTATCATTACCAGCTTCGTCTTCGAATTCACCTTCGGATTTACTTACTGACGCGTTTCCAAGCGAAAGCGTTTATCGCGAACACGACACCGTAACTCGATTCCTCTCGCAGAACGAATGCCAAATCTTATCGAACCGTCGCCTCTTTTTTCATATACCACGAATCATGCTCTATCGTTCTCACAGATTGTCTCTTCGTTTAGGTTTCATTGATCGTAACCGGTCGCAAAAAAAAAAAGAGAATATGTTGGCAATGCGTCAAATTTTCATCGTTCAAATGCGAATGACTGGGTTCACACCGAGGAAGCCTTCAAAGATTCGTCCCAAACGGTTCCATCTATAGAGGGAGAAGCGTGAAATTTCGAAACGAACGGTAAACTCGTAAAGAGGCAGAAGCGGAAAAGAGGAAAGGGAGCATTGTCCTAAGATAGAAGCGTTGCCTGGCACGGTAGGTCGGCGCACCTTCGGCCAATTCGATCTTGCACGGTCGCGAATTAACGCCGCGACCAACGACGTCCGACTAGTTAGTAAAGTTTAGTAAAGGCGTGAATCTGTAGTTCCACTGTGTTGATCGCTGTATTGTAAGCAAAATCGACTAGAAACACACCCGGAGACGCTTCTTTTCACGCTATACTGTTCGCTGGGTTACCGACTTCTTCACCGTTTACGCGTAGACGCCACCGTGCACCGATTTTTAGTATTTCAATGCTTTTCACGTTAACACGCAACACGCGTTTAGTTTTCTTCCTATGGTTGGCAACAACTTCCTACCCTTTGCACTTGTACCGGTATTATTCTTCGTGCCGTACCGTGTTCACGAAACTTGGATACAATCGATGCTAAATAATCTGGTACTTTTATAAATATGGCTACGCCATTACGTATTTTAATTGAAAAAATGGGAAAGTATGTTTGATAGAAAGTTTGACGCGATAGCGCGTTACGTCAAAATTTACGCAAAGTGCAAAGGGACGAACGATAATTTTCTTATACAGCCGATTCGACGAAAACAACTGACGAAGATATTGTTATGTCGTAGGAACGCAAAAAAAATGGTACGAACGCGAAATAACGTTGCTCAGGGCTGTCGGAAAATTATTGGCCAAGATTACTATGCGATCGTTGCTACTAAAAAGAAAGAAAAAATCAAAACGCCTTTTCAATAGGGAAACCCTTAGTGCTGAATTATCCATATTCATAGCCGTAGCAACGAAGATATTGCTTTCACGATTGATTTAGCAATCTCACGACACACCTTTAATACAGGCATATCTCAACGATAAAAAGTTTCAAAATCGAAATGTCGTACACGAGGGATCCACGAGTCGTATCTCGTGCAAACGAGCTTCGATTTCTATTGTGAGTATCGATTATATGTATTTCGTGTGAAGTCTTTCAC
Source organism: Bombus vosnesenskii (assembly GCF_011952255.1). Taxonomy (NCBI): domain Eukaryota; kingdom Metazoa; phylum Arthropoda; class Insecta; order Hymenoptera; family Apidae; genus Bombus; species Bombus vosnesenskii. The sequence continues at coordinate 583,738 of NW_022884330.1, read as the reverse complement.
TATTGTAGCAGTATACTAATCTGTTAAACGATAAAGAAAATCATATTGACGTACGAAGTGGATCGTAGTGATAAGTTACGGGCGCTTTCAAACGTTATTCAAAGTTCAAATTGTCTAGAAATTTAAAATTCTCGAATAACGGCCATCTGTAAATGATCGTTTGAATAAAAATTTTGACGTTTCGAACTAACGAATTCCTAATTTCAATTTATCGATTTATCGATTCAATGTGTACCGATTGGATAACTGAGTAACTTCCGACGTTTGTTACGATAAGATTTTGTATAAAGTTCCAAAAATGAAATAGCACGTTTATTATCGATTGTTATGCGTGTATCGAAACAAAACGATTGTTACCTGAGAATTTCGTGTGAAACAGTTCATATCAAAGATACATAATCAATATTCTATTTAGAGGATCCCAGAGGTACAGCGATTCGATTTGCCAATTACGCGTTGTATGTACCGAGTATTTAGTAACGTCCATGACAACTGACAATAACGGCTGTGAGTCCGAAGATGTGTTTTCTGAAAAGTATTCCTTATTGTAAACCATTTCGCTTGACTTGCCTGCGTGAATTTAAACTTCCGTCGAAGTTCTAGTGGGAACCGATCGTACAACGCTATATTCACACAATAGAAACAATTCGATAGACAGGCTTCGATTATACATTCGGTTATTCGATGTGTACCGAATAACATAAAAAGTAACTATGGTTCGTAACATTAACAATAGCATTACCTTGCTATGCTATTATTTCAAGAAGATGAAAGCTCGAAATTTGTTCATTTCTAATAGAGCGTTAGAGCAGGTGCAAATATGTTTGAGTATTAAACTTTTGGTCGGTTTTCACAAAAGAAATTTCAAAAAACGGGACGACGATCTATCTAATCGATGCATGAGTACAACAATGATATACATACATACATACATAGGTACTCACCATATGCAGCCGATTACGACGAAGTTACAAAATACTTGTCGCTTATTTTGCAAATAAAGAGCACTCCTAACAAAAAGTGGTTACATCGATTTGAGAGTTGTTAATTTGCATCACAGAATTAATCAATGACCGCGTCACACAAACGGTCGCAGGAGATATACAAACAATGGATCTTTAGGCCGGTTTCAACGATATATGAAACACCGATGAAATATATTGACAATTTTGAGTATGTGATAAAATAAAATCGTTCGAAATTTTGAAAAAGTACAACTTTATGAAAGAAGACACAAACATGTTCGAAGACTCGAAAACTTCCACGCCGGAAACACGAGAAAGGAATATGGCTTCGAGTTGCTTTACAAGTTGATGCAATTATCGATCGCGAAATCGATTAACCACCTTTGAAATGCCCGCGTTTAGCGGCAAACTGACTCCATAAAATTTGAACGATCGTGTTCAGAGGGATTAGGGATTTGCGCTAAATTCGATGCACTTGCAGTAAACTATTTTTTTACGAAGAGAAAAGAAACAATCCTGCCCTGAAACCCTTGTTCCGCATAACGAAGAACTAGTTTCTTTTTTTAAACGTTCAATTCCTGAAACCACGGCAACGGTGTACGCATATTGTGATTCGAGTGTCTCACGGTCCCACGAATCGATTAAATAGTTTCTTTCTTGTCGACCTTAAATGGGTATGTATATATCACCTTGTTTTGGAGAAAAAAAAACGATCATTACACCACCAGATGTAACCAACATTGATATCACAATTGTTTTATTTTATTTCACTTTATCGAATAACAATTCATTCGATTATTCAATTACTTTTTTTATAGTTTACTTGTGAAGCAAACTACAAATACAGTGTACAGTTATTGTACTAACGAATACTACTGGTACTTGTCACGCAATGACTATGAATTATTATGTATTATTATAAAATAATATCGTTAGTTTTCAAGCAAACGAATAAACACGAGAATGTGGGGAGATAAAAATTGTAACATATTTGTTGATGGCCAATATCAAATATGTATAAAAGTAATAATAATGCAACATTACTAATAAACAAATATTACTAATTCCGTTGTAAACTTAATTCCTAAATTATAATATAAATATCACCTCTACACACTTTATATATGCAACACAATATAGCAAATAGTTAAACTCTAATGATTAAATATGTATTTATTTTTTATTGCATCCATTTATATACATATACACACACATATGCTTGTTAAGAGATCTATGTACATAGTAATCTCTTATTTATATGTATAAGAAAATTCTTTACGTTATGAAAACAATTATAAAAACAACTTAAATAATTGCAAGTAATTTCATATTAAAAACTTTATAATCTAACGACAGATGTATTTAACTTTGTTTTTGTTTTGAATTTGTAATTTAAGCATAAGGTAGAAAGGTGGAAAGAGTGCGACACTACATCAAACTACGCGACTACATATATATATAAACTTCTGTATGAGCTATATGGTTGGTTGCTCTGTCGAGTCAACTTTTCCGTGGTACGATATTATGAAAATTTTAATCTGCATTTGTTTATTGAACTGCTGTTAATTAAGTTAAATTAAGTTAAAGAATGCCGAAACGTCCATGTCCTTTTGAAGATAATTTACTACCCCAATTAAAAGTACACGTAGGCCAGAAGCAAATAGACAACGGCGTCTGTCAAGAGGAACGAATGAAGAATGTTTATGGTACGGAGGTTATAATATACGAATATCAACCGATATTATAATAATATACACTCTGTTTATTCTATTTCATATAGATAAAACAATGGATTTATTGAAAGAAGGTGTAAAAGTACTGTCGCGAAGATTAAATACTTCTATAGAATTGAATTCTATCGATGTACCATCATCGAAAACTCCTTCTTCGTGCAAATCCAAAAATGAACGTATCTCAAAACAAATGGTGTTGAATAGTAAACTAGAATTATTAGGAGCGGATAAAGCTATAAAGGTAAGTTATTTACACTTATTAACAATAGTAAAATCTGTCTATCATAAATTTATTGTTACTATCGATATTACAAAGATTTATCATTAATCCAATATAATCCAACCTATATGTATAGAGATTTTAAAATATGATAAAATTAACACCTTTCTCTTTTCCTTTATATCCTGTAAGGATGTTCGACCAAAGTATGATCTTTGTGAATGCAGTCGAGTGATAGATCAAAGCATGTTCAGCAAATGTTCATATTGTGATCAAATTTTATGTAATTCTTGTCTCTTTGAGTGTATTAGTTGCTCAGAACTATTTTGTCAAAACTGTTCCCTGCCTACGTAAGTTAGCTTAATCTTGGAATATATATATATATATATGTATATATAAATATTTGGAGGATTTCATTTTTCTTTATTTTCTTCTTTTTTTTTTTTTTGCAGATATGATTACGAAGAACAAACTAAATGCCTTAATTGTTATAAATAGGGCTTAAATATATGTATATTTTTTATACTCATTTTGTAAGTTACATATTTCTACTCACATTGGCTAATATAAAGGATCTTAAATTAATTAAAAAAATTAATTATAATACAATATATACAATGTAGTATTAAGTGTATTAAATGAAAGAATTACCTGTTATCCTTCCCGCATCCTATTCTTGTCATTCAAAAAAATATGTACTATTTGATGTGAACTTACTTTTGCATATGTAATAAATGTTATGTTTGTTGTTCATCACGAAGAAAATTGGACAGAAATTCATTACAATTATGACATTGCTTCATTGGAAGTTAGAAATGTACAAATTAAAACTAATAGGGAAAAACAAAAGACTATCATTCAGATAATACCCCATAAAAAAGAGAAATTCACTAAAATACGTATGATAAAACGTTACTATAATTTCGACAAATTCAGAATGATTTAAGAAATCAGTAATCGTTGATTTATAATACACGATATATTGCAAATGATCAGTTGTATTGAATAATTTAAATTTCGTAAATGAATAAGAAAATTAACAAAACATTTCAAATAAAATAAATACTTAGAGCGGGAACGTATTTGTATTTCTGTATACATATATACGTACCGTTATCGCATATTCACGTGGGTTCTCTAAGAAATCTGAGTGACAGTAAGTAAGCCGCCTTTCAAACGAAAGATTTTAAATTTAGTCCAGCAACGGTAGGAGATATTAATATCTACATTACTTTCAGTTATTATATTGCATTTACATGTATCACAAAATTACATTTCCATATAATATGTATTTATATCGTTCATTTTAATTTAAAAATTATTTTCAGAATACAATTCTAATAATTAGTGTGAAATGGATTTCTCATTTTATTTTTAAATCGACGTGATAAAGTTAGATTAATTATTATATTACAAATTTCTTTTTATATCTTTATATATTATATATATATATTTTAGATACTGATATGATTAAAAGAAGGAAAGCATCAAAGTTACCGGTACAAATCAATGAAGATGGAGATACTAATAACATATCAAAAGACAATATTTTGGTAAGATATTTACATTATCTTAAAATTTTATTACTAGCGATAGAAATTAAAACTAACAGTAGATCGTGTACTTATAGAATGTTAAAGAGAAAACAGAATACGATTTATCCCAAAAAATGAATATGAAACAAAAGGTAAAACAGAAGGGCACAAAAAAGTGTCAGAAAGTTAGTAAACAAATAAATGTTTCAAACATGATTCTCAAATATAATGCGAAAGCATATAAATATCAAATTCAGCAGTTAAATCTATTGTTCAAAAAATCTTTAAAATATTCAATGCTTACACAAGATGAATTATATATGTTATTTGCAAAATATAAATCCGATGGACATTATAAAATTAATAAGAACTTACCACCATTTACGAGCCTTCTTGTTAATACACATGATATGCTTAAAGAAAATCATTGTTATGATCAGTTTTCTGATATACAAAAAGCAAAGCCTGAAAACAGTGGGGAAACAATTGCAAATTCATATTCTAACACCGTTGATAAAAATCAACATGCAGAAGAAAATCCAAAGGTGTATGAAATTCTGCAATCAAATGTAAAACAGGATGCACTGAAATGTACAGAAACCCCTCAAGTAAATAATATAGACAGCAGAATACAAAATAAACATCTTTATAATGATCAGAACTTTTTACACAGTAGCAATTATAATCATTTATATATGAACTATAATATGCAATCACATAATAACTTAGATATATTAAACGATATACAATATTGTGCTCAATCCAAAGTAGATGCTAAGAAAGTTTCTGATGCAGAAAAGAAACAGTTTTCATGCAATTTAATAAAGTCACAAGATATTACCTCTGAACAACATCAAAATTGCAGATATATGAATAAGAATTTACTTTGTAACATACCTGATACACAATATGAAAATTTAACCAACAGTGAAATTCCACAACAAAATGATATACACTATTCGTTGCAGTATAACAATTTTTCGTTGAATCCAAACTTTTACAATGATTGCTATTTAAATAAATGCAATAATGTGGTTCCTATCAATAATAACAATAATTATCAATCAAAAAATGTACAATCAATTTGTATTCCTCACATCAATAATTTAGAATCATGTCTTGATATGAAAAATTTGGTTGCTCCTCATCAGTTGACAAGAAATCATTTAGAAGAACAAGGTAATTTAAACTTACCTATTCGTACAGAGACATATTCTGTGTTGAGCAACAAAAATTTGCCATATGTTTCCAACGAGGATGTCAGTAATATTCAGGGAGATTTTAATGTTAACGATACAAATTCAACTGTGATCTCAGATGATATTCTGTCACAAACAAATGCATTTATTCCATTGCATGCTAATATGGCCAATCAGTACAACTAAAATATTATAATATTTAAATATTACTCTTTAAATTTATACAAGATTTTATATATTTTTTTACTATAAATATTTGAAGATATATATACATACTTAACAATATATAGTATAAATCTCGAAAATGTATTTTATATACATAGTTTAGTTTTAAATACAGAGAAAACATAATATATTAACGTACAAGTTATACTACACAATTATTTCTCGTTTCATTTTTTATAGATATATCAATTTGAGTTTTTATAAATAAACATATTTAAAAATTTATAATAGGTAAAAAACACAACTGCGCGTGAATATAATTATATAAGTTGAGGTATTATAGTTTATTAAGCAATATTCGAGTTGAGAATTTTAATTACAATTTATATAATCTATAAGTTGTAAAAATTCATTATGTTTTTGTAACAAATAAAACATATACTATGATAAAATTTAAAGCGTTTTAAGTTTGTACTTAATTAAATTAAAACATGGTCCCAATAAACCTTTTAAGTATCACTTTCATAATAGTATTAAAATATATTGATGATTTTCATACAAAACCTCTTTTGATTTCTTACAAACAAATGATTGCATCTTTTTATATAAAAAATGTTAAGTACAAAATACATATAATGCAATACAAAAAGTTATTAATAATTTCATTTGAAATAAAAAACGTAAAAATGATGATACTATTCATGAACTTAATGTAAAAGAAGACAATGAATTTATGAAAGCACTATTAAGGTTCTTCGCATTTTGCTTGCTTTCGTTTCCTTTTGTAAAACCTATTAAAAATTTAACAGTTAATTACAAAATATATTCTGAAACTGAAAACTTCGTGATTATATTGAGAATAAGATATTATGACGAAAATTTGATTAAATGTCAGTTTATTATATTATTGGCAAAAAAATGTCCGTGTGCGCGCGCACACACACACATGCACAGAATAAGAAATAATATGAATTATATAAAAAAGATCCTTACAAGTCATAAGGGTGTTATGTTTGTATGGTCCTTTATATTTTTTCGATATCCAGAAAAATCAGTTACCAAATCAATTTCATCAATATCTTCACCTAGGAGACGACCCTCTACATTGTCCTTAGATCTCCTAAATAGCCTGCAATTGAATTGAACAAGGCAAAAAAATTATTAAATTTATTCCAGAAACGTTGAAATATCAATGTATAAATTAAAACTTGTATTACCTTATCTTATACTTAAAGATGAGACTGTATCTTATAACTATTTGTCACATTTTTCTATGTTAAGCTACAGATACAGTAAAATATTATACAAGCGATCTAAATGTCATATTGTTAATGAATAATTTTGCAGTAATATAAGCATTTGAAGAAAGTTAAATTTTTAAGTATTATATGAAATATAAATTCAATAACCAAATTAGTTACAACATACTTTATACGTCACTGCTATTTGCTGTAAGCAAATTAACTGGATACACAGCCAAATTAGCCCAAGAAAAAAGGTGCTATAATTTATTCCTCTTGCAATCAATCAAAAATATTGTTGCAATATTATAAACCTTCAACACAGTTTCCAATTAATATGCAGATCATAAAAAGTAACTACGGTAAAAGCGTGCAGAAGAATATATGTACAAAAATTGAAAACCAATCCTGAGGATCAAATAATATTATTATTATTATTATTATTATTATTATTTAATAGATAACATATACATGTTTAAAAGATATGAATATTTATTTACAAAATATATATATATATGTATTTTTTTTCTTACAATAACTGGAATCGATGTACAGTAAGAAATAGCTTATTTAATATCAGTTATTTACGTTTAATACAATATTTACAGTTTAGTATAGCGAAATTGCTCCTGTATCAATTGTTGTTTTAGCACATTATTTACAACAGGAAGCGACATGTTTCACCAAGTTTTTGTTTGATAAAGTTCCTTTTCAGTCAGTCTTATATTGTTTTAAATGTAGTTAACAGTAAGTCTCCATTTGATTAGAAAGATAATTTCATAAGTTTAATTTAAAGTTCACAGCCTGTTTTACTCATTCACAATGCAATTAAAATGTTGAGATATCAATAGAAAATTTGCTACTTAAGTTATGAAACATATTACAACTAGGATAATAGTTTTACTATAATCACTAGTTAGTTAAATTAAATATTTTTAATATCTTTGTTAATTTAATATATTAACAATATAAATGATAAATAACAAGCACATAAAATTTAATAGAACTACCACCTTGATATTAGTATGATACAATTAAGAAGGCAACACGAATGTATGATGTCAGTTTTGCCGTAATTCTATTAGGCAGTAGGATTATTAAAGTTCTGCACAAATTTCGAGAGCATAGAAGGGGTTTGGGCATACCTGGACAATGTCGATGTTGATCTATGCATAATAGGCATTACAGTATCATCTAAACCACGATGAAGAGATATTGTATCTAAATCAATCATTCTTGCAGTAGAATGAGCATGCATCGCTGATAAATATTCTGATGTTTCTAAAGTGGTCTTTGTCGGTTTACGATACCTGTGAAAATAAAATAAACAACATTGAAATTTACAAATACTGTATTCCTTGAATGCAAAACTATTTCTTTTTTATGTGGTACTTACAATTTTAGTAACAAAGAACTACCAACTACAGATGCTGAGCTTAAAGCCATCGCCGCTGACGACATCCAAGGTTGAAGGAAGAATCCGAAAGAACTAAATATTCCAGCAGCAATAGGAATACCCAACAAATTATAGATACTAGCAAATAAAAAATTCAACCTTATTCGACGAACTGTTTTTCTCGATAGATCCAGACACGCGATAACATCTAGAAGATCATTCTAAAAAATTATTATTAATAGAGTATTTGTTGTATAAATATAAAATATCGAAATTTTTTTATTTAATTTTTAACTCACTCGCATGAGGACTACATCGGCAGCTTCCACAGCAACATCCGTACCAGAAGATATTGCAATGCCAACATCTGATTGTGCAAGGGCAGGACTATCATTAACACCATCTCCTACCATTGCAACTCTTAAGCCTTGATCTTGTAAACGCTGAATTTTAGCAACTTTGTGCGAAGGTAACACTTCTGCAAATACTCTAGTAATACCAACCTACATGAATAATACATATTATGAATCGATAAAAAGTCATAAGCGAACTCATCGAGTGAAAGAAAGCTTACTTGTCTAGCGATAGAAACAGCAGTCTTTCTATTATCTCCTGTTAAAAGAATGACTTCTAGACCCATCTTTTTCAAAGTATAGATTGCCAGATGGGCTTCTGGTTTAACCGTATCTGCTACGCTGATCATAGCCACCAGTACATTATTCACTGCTGCTAAAACAGCAGTATGTCCTAGATCTTCTTCAATAACCATTTTCAACTCTACTTCTTGTGGTATATTAATAGCATTTCTTCGCATCCACTCTCTGTTACCAACGCAAATTTCATATACATCGTCAGGATTAGTCTGGTCACCATGGGAATCCGGACTTAGCAACAATTCCAAATTTTGTCTCGTGCTCGAAATTGGCGTAACATCGATCGACACATTATTTAAGTTATGCGTTCCAGAAGGTAATCTTTTTACCTCGTTAATATAGTTAAGAATCTTATCAGATTTTAATGCATCGGCCAACGTAGTTGAAATATGTGATACTTTACATTTAAGTCCACAACCAGCGACTGCTTGAAAATTCATGCACTGTCCAGTTGTTTCAGAGCCTATTGTTTCCTTCACGTACCGCACAATTGCTTAAGAAAAAAAGCAGTTTATTGAAAATTGTACGCTAGACATAATATATAAAAATATAAGTATTTTCAATGTTTTACCTGATGCGATCGGATGTTCGCTGTTTGTTTCAGCTGTACAGATAATGACTAAGAACTTTGCTAGTGAATAAGCTGTTTCATTTACAAAGAGATTTATCTTTGTTACCATTGGTATACCATGTGTTATTGTTCCGGTCTTATCAAATACAATACATTTAACTTTGTGCGCATTTTCCAAAGGTTCAGCACCTTTTATTAAGATACCATTTAATGCTCCGACTCCAGTACCAACCATAACAGCAGTTGGTGTAGCCAATCCTAACGCGCATGGACAAGCTATCGCTAATACGCAAAGCGCGCTTCGAAAAGCATATTGAAATATAATTTCTTCTCTATTCAATCCGTGTTTTTTGATTTGATCGTTGTGCGAGATTGGTAAACTGTTTACATTTACATATCCCACTATTATCCAAACGAATAAAGTTACTATAGAAACAACTATAACAAGAGGTATGAAATAACCAGCTATCTTATCCGCTAAATGTTGGATAGGTGCCTTATTCGTTTGTGCCTCTTCTACTAATCGTACAATTTGTGCCAATGTCGTGTGTTCTCCTGTATGCGTGGCAGTGATTAGAAGCGGACCATTTTGATTTATCGAGCCACCTATTACAACCGATCCCTTCTTTTTCGGTACCGGCATACTTTCCCCGGTAATTAGGCTCTCGTCGCAAGTAGAATTGCCTGATAAAACTCTACCATCGACGGGAACTTTGGCACCTTGCACTACTTTTAGGACATCGCCCCGTTGTACTAAATCTATACTGATCAAACGCTCAGATAGTAGTTCATTGTTAGGGCCCAAAGTAACCAGGACCGCGTCCGTTGCTTTCAAAGACAATAATTTCGATAACGCCTCCGATGTTTTACCCTGAAAAAATTAATTGCTTTTTATTAATTTTTGTGACAGTTATATGAACGTAAGCACAGTGTTTGATAAAAGATTGAAAACCTTTGCGACATGTTCTAACCATCTTCCTAAACTGATGAACACTAACAACATGGGAGGAGTATCAAAAAATGTCTGAGGACTAACGTGTTCCTGCATTATCATAGCTGCTGCAAGTACGGCGACTGAGTACAAATAAGATATCGTAGTAGTCATAGAAATTAAAACATCCATATTAGTTGTACCGTGTTTCAAAGCTTTGTACGCTTGAACGTAAAAATGCCAGCCGCCAAAAAACTATAAATATCAGTTTGTCAAGATTTCTACTTAATTTCTTAATTTATAAAGAAATATTCGGAATTACCTGCACTGGTGTAGAAAATATGAAAAGGATTAAATTTTCCCAGGAAAGACCAGGAACTACGCAACACATATCTTCGTGCGTTTTTTCACCAATAGACATGATTACCATGAAGTATGTCATGGCTAACATACACGGTATGCCAAAAATTAAGGACACTAAAAACGCTGTCCGCCACTTGTTTATTTCTTCCCTACATAAAAACGAAAGATATACTTATTTCTATTTATTTGGAAACTCGTGAAATAAATTTACCTCTGATCCAAGTAGTCTCTGTTCTCTTTATCTTTATTACTAAATAACATTGCGGTGAAACCTAATTTGTTAATGCATTCGATAATGTCCCTGACGCCAATTTTTTCTACATCGTATTTGAATTTGCCACGTTGAGTTGCCAACGCAACAGCGGCAGAACGGACGCCCGGTAATTTCCTCACAGTCGATTCTATCTTATTCACGCAAGATGCACATGTCATACCTGTGATCTATAAAATCAATATTCAGAACGATGTTGTCAACTTCGTGTCGCCGACTTGGGAAGTTAATAACCAGCTTACTTTTAATTCGATATCTCCCTCTCCAGTGCCAGGTTCCTCGATCAAAGTAGTAGGGAAGCCCAATTCCGATATGCTAGAAACGATGTCAATCGCCCTTATCTTATTCGGATCAAAGGCAACTTCTGCCTTGGCCGCCATCAATGCTACCAAGATATTATTTACACCGTATAATTTTTTGCAATGTTTTTCTATGGCAGCGACGCAGGAAGCACAGGTCATCCCCTTTGAGGAACACACCGATTCATAACGTCAAAGCAGTAACGCGAAGACGAATCAGGATTATTTTCACGCGTAATATTTACCGTTATATGTAAAAAGCATTTTGCTGTTTCGTTTTGAGTCTTTACATCACCTCCCCCATTCATTTGCAACGGAAGTTCCTCTTGCGCGGAATTGTTTTTTAACGATAAATTCATTGGTGTTTCCTCTCCTAGAACTTTACCGTTTACTTCTTTAACAAACGAATTAAAACCCATTTCCTCGACGAACCCTGATATTTGTTCAGCCGTTAGGTCCTTGTCGTTGTAAGAAACCGTAGCTTCCTTCTTCTCTAAACTAACGTTCGCCTGTTTTATTCCTGCTTTCTGCGATAAACTGTCTGCAACAGAAATAGCAAAGAAACGCGATAACTTGACTATACGAACAAGAATCGGTTTAACAAAATTCGGTACTCACCAATGATAGTTTTAACACAAGACGCGCAAGTCATTCCATCGATATGTACGGTACAAGTACTGATAGTTAATTGTAACGAATCACTTCTTTGTATCTTTTCGGTAGAGCTACTTTCGTCGCTGCATAGGGAAGCGGTGAAACCCATATCCTCTATCGCTTCGACCAATTCGTTCGGCGTAATTTCTTCCGCTTTAAATTCGATGTAGCCGAGCTTCTCTTCTAGGATTACTTTAACGCTTAAAACCTCCGGTCGGCTACCTATGGTTCTCTCGATGTTCTTCACACAGCTCTGGCATCTCATACCGTCGATATTAACCTTCATAGTAGAAATATTCGTGGAATCTTTCATTTTCTGCGACCGAGGAACGTACACCATCTGTACCGTGCCTTCGTAATCGGTATCGCCCTCCCCATCGCTAAACAATCAGAAAGAATCGATCATTTCAGTTTCACCCGCCTTTGAAAGACGTCCAACTGCACGAAGATAATACGCAATACAGATTGCGTCCAGTCATTAGAATTAATTATAGCGATAAGCATTTGTAACATTAAAGTACATCAATAAATAACAAGGAACGTCATCGAAATATCGTAGCGGTTATCGTGGTCACATTAGTGTACCTACTTGCATTATGCAACCGAAGCAGTTTAGCTATCGTTCATTTTATAAACAATAAAAGAAAGTAATCGTTATCGGTCGACTTCGAAGCGAGTTATTCGTTTAAATGTTAGAATACGATCGAGGGCACATATTTCTTTCCGATTACACTGATTTTTCTCCAAATCGAACGTTAATGATCAAAACGATGAGTAGCATGACCTTCTCGTCATCGATTCGAATTTTAAACGAGTAATTAGCAAAATTACTCTTATTAAAAACGCGCTATTATCGTTAACGACCCGAAACGTAAATAAGCTACGTTCCTCCCTCTTATCTTAAGGAAATACTTTCTGTTTTATGTAACTTGCACGTTTGTCCGTTAATGTGAGAATTGTAAGGAAAAATAACGCGCTCGATTCAGAATCTCTCGTGATACGACTGTTTCCATTGTTCGGTAATCTCTTCTTTGTTCTTTAAAGCAGATTATACCGAGATCTGAATATCGCTATCGATTAACGCGGAAGCTACGAAAGAACTTGCCGTAAGCGCGACGAAACTGGCGATCGCTATTATGTATTCGAAAGATAACGAGATACGTAACGAAAATACGATGTTGCGTTCACAGGATTCGAAAAATCTTACCAAAACGAGCTCGTCGAGTCATATCTTTTTCGAATTAACGGCTGCCTATCGTCGTCCATCTTTCTAATTGCAAGTATGATCACGTTTCCGTTTCTGCGGTTTTGTAGATCTTTCAAGAACGAACGACCGTTATAGCCGTGGAATTACTCGCGTAATCACGATCCCATTGCGTCAAGATATTAGACGGAACCATTCTAACGAGCTCTTAGAAGCCGATAAGCATTGCTCGCGAGACGATAAAACTGAGCCGAGTCTCGCGACAAGTCCGCACTTTCTCGAAAAGGGGGAGAAGAATAAGAAGGAAAAAGGAAAAAAGTAGACGAAAGCTGGGATGATCGAAATTTTTGACCGCGTTAAAAATATTCATCAAAGCAAAGTGAATATTCGTAATGAAAAATGTCCTGACTTGGGTCGATTGAAATTTTGCGGAAGAGCGCGGTAACAAGAGTAGGCAGTTTAGCGAAGTTAAATATTTCAAAAGAAATTGAAAAAAAAAAAAAAAAAGAAACGTAGATTGGAAAAATTGACCGGGCGACGAACACTAAAGTATCAACGAGATAATCTATCGGATCGCTCACAAAGACGCGATCATTGGCTCCTTTGTCGTGTAGCCGTGATCGTTTTATAAGATCAGCCCAAGGATTTCCGGAATTGTACGTGCAATGGATACAATTAGCCAGTGTTGTGGCCAGATCGAGATCACACATTCCTTGAAAGCGAACACGTCCCAGTAACGACGAGTGGGGCGCGAACCAAACGCGTTCGTGTGTTTGACTGGAATTGGTATCACAGACCGACTGATAACTCCTCTAATCGCCATGCTACGCGATCCCGTCTTTTTGCTCACGGCACTTATTCGATCGCTCGTTACTCCTCTCTACAAGGACAGTTGCGCACGACCTTTTCTCACTTCGTTCGTACGATACTCGAGTTTAGAAATTCCCTTCTACTCGTGTTCCAACGATACTGTAACAGTAGCCGCATTGAAATTGTTCGGAATAGACGCGATACAGACGCTCGCTTTGGATGCATACCGATATATACACGCAGAAAGGAAGAAAGGAAAGAGATGAAACATCGAAAGAGAAATGTCTCGTCACACTTTCTGCGCGCGGTTTTCTAACCTTCGTCAAATATCCACAGATCAAACGAATGTTGCCAACGTCGTCTCTCAATTTAAATTAAGTTCGTACTATTACACCGTAGCAACGAATTACCTATTAAGCTATGGTTACAGCGTGCTCTCTCTCTCTCTCTCTCTCTCTCTCTCTCACTGACTAACGAAACGTGAAGACCGAAATTCACAAACATACTAATAAACTCGTAAGAATCTATTCGTCGTTTGATTCGTCGGAACACGCATCCGCTGTAAGCATAGCCTTAATTGCAATTGTACGCAATATACATTTTGCAAACAAATTAGCAAGAGAAGGAGGAAAACCTTCTGTCGCTCTATCGCGTTTCAAGCGTTGAGTTTTTTGAAACAATTTACGAAACAAGTAAGAGAAAAGGTACTGACCCAAGTAGTTTCATATTGTCATCGATCATATTGTCGTCGTAAAACTGCAAGCAAGGAAACGACTGATAGTGGAAATTTGACCGATTCGCTACTAATTTCTTGTGTACCTTGCACAAAGGTAAAGGATATTTCATCATCCTAGATGGAATTTCAGTTTCCCCAAGATCATATACATATGTGTATATATATATATATATATATCCTATAACGATCTTGTTCGTCATGTATCGAACAAATCCACTTCGTAAGAAAATGACCGTAACGAATGGAAATACCGATGATGTATTCTTCGTTATCAGTTCTTTTATATAGAGTATCGAAACAAGGAAATCAGCTGCAGTGTTTGCTTCGCTGCTCTTTATTTGAATTTAAGCTTTATTTACAAGACTCTATAGAAACTATAGAAGACTCTGGTAAAGCAGGTTTCGTCTAACGTTCCCCTTTCTTCCACTTTCTCTATGTTATTTTAATTTCCTATTCGATAGTTGTACAGCAGCTGATACTGATAACGACGCACTCTTCCTACTTTCCCCGATTTATATATTAATAAACGCTTCGTTCTATCGTTCTTCGTTAATTCAGTTTCGACGCTCAAACGATTCGTTTAGTGTCGTCTAACTGTAAAAGACGTTCGTTCGTCTTTGAGCCGCAATGTGTACTTATACGAAGCAAAGCATGGTATCTAAACCGATGTCGCTTTTTCGCATCGTTATCCTCGTCGCACAAGTAAATATATAAGTATACGCATCGGATCGTTTCTCTTCTTTTTAACTTCACGGTTCTATTACTTGTCGCTGCTGAACTATTTTTCGATGCTTGATGGCTTTACGACCGTGGTATAATTGCGGGGAACACGTAAAACCGCAAGCCTTTATCTTGTTTCCTTTTCTTCGACTGCTTCGTAAAAGCACTGTCTTTCAAAATAAAACTCGTGTCGAAAACTCGGTGACAACTAAACTGACCGGAGAATAGATCGAAGGAAGTCGAAGAACGCGTTTAATTATTTTCAGTGAATCTACGTTTGAACGATGCCACGTTCTCGATGATATTTATACGCAAACAGACGAACGACGGAGTCATGAAAAATTCGAAACTATGTTGAAAAGAGTTCGATGAAAAACGAAATTAATTCGATCGAATGAAAGAGCGAATATAGTACACTGGCCAAAGAACGGAACGCGTTGAACAGTTGGAAGCGAATGCATGATTTCGTTGTGACTAGGTGTACATATACCTGAAAATGGATCGAATAAGAATGGCATGAACAAGAGAGAAAGTGGTGTTCCAGATCCACGTAGCGAAAGATGGAATGGACAGATCTCTCGGCTGTATAATTGCCTTGTACGTCTATTTTTTTCATTTATCGAATCATATCATATTTAATATTATATTTCGATTGTTGGTAAAAAGATAAGTCTTTATCGCTTCTTTGATAAGTAAAATGCGGATTAAAAGACCAGAAATAGATATGCTATTCATAATATTGATTGATTTAACGAATGACTTACCCCAAGTATTTTGTAGAATTCAGTAATTTATACCGCCACGTTTTTGCAAACTTCCGCATTACGATACGATTGCATAAAATAAATCGAAATAGTAATCGTTAAAATGTAAAGAACGTCACGATAGCATAATGTTTTACGAATTGACTCGCGATAAAATTGGAGTTATTCGATAGGCAAAGCGAAGGAAATACGTTCGTTACACACTTATAGGTTTGAACGATCAACAGATCACGATCAAATTTCGAATCCATCTATCCCTCTGTGTCGATTAGAAAATAAAACTACTGCGAGTCACCAAGTGCTTTTTGAAATACGAGCACTCAATAACATTCTTCTGTTCTTCGCGTTTCGTCATCAAAGCATTGTCGTTTAATTTTCAAAACTATCGCGCGTTATTTTCGTCTTCGATACGACCAACTTATATGTATTACTTTTTTAACAAAGTTACGTTTCCTTTATATACGCGTTTCCTCTTACCAATTACCAATACCAGTTTAACAGAACGAAAAATAATTTGCCCTTGGACAATTGGCAATATTTAAATAATTAAAGTTAAGCGATAATACTATCAACAATAATTATCCATGCCACATATTTACTCTGTACAAAGCAACCATTTTTGTTCTATTCTTCTCTGCTAATTAACCTGTTTGATTAGCATTATAAAAGATACGCAAACGTATGTATAAAATTAAATACAAAATTAATCGTAAAATAATAAAATATTTCATAATCTTTAATATAAAAATATGTTATATTTTGTGTAAATATTCATAGTACGAACAAATCACTTACTCTTTTTTTGTTACTGTCAGCTCTGCATTTGCCGCATTTTCCCTGTCAGCCTGTTCTGTAAAGTCAATGATTAAACATTGATTTCAAATATGATACAATTATTTAATGCAAATACATTGTGAAAATTATGTCAAGCAATAACTTGTAACAGATACATAATATTACCTGTACTGATTTTATTAAGCTGATGATTGTCATCTATTAATGTCTTTGTATTAATTTCTGATTCCATTTCTTCTGTAAAATAACATTCCAAATAAATAAATATATAAGAGTATAATTAAAATGATTGATCAATACCATTTTCAAATATATCCAAATTCAAAAACACCAAAATCAAAATAATTGATAACAATTGATAAGAATAAATAAGTAACTACGATATTTTTTAGTCGTTACGAGAAAAATCTAAGAAAAGAGTTAAAAATGAATAAATACTGTTGTTAAATGGAATAGTCGATAAAATGAATGAAATCATCAGCTAATATTCATTCGCTCTATTATTCACCACTATGCATATGTAACTGTCATATCCGATAAATAAGATTACTATATACATTTTTAACATTATTACGCATGATTAAGAAAATATGAAAAAATAGAATACATACCAATAATATCAAATTTGAAAATAAAATGTTTTCATCAAAGTGAACAGTTTAATTTATGATTCACTTTTTTCATTATCTTACACACATAATGCACCATCAGAGAGGAATACATTACTGGCAAAATCTTATTTACCGATTACAATTGTGAACATACACTTTACTTTTGATAAAGTAATAAAAAAAACAAAAATATATATATAAACATGCGATCTAAAATAAGTTTACAAAACTTATTAGGTTAAACGGATTCTTGTTCTATACACTGTTCTAACTGGATACTATCAGAATTGCTTAATAAATGTAATCTAACCTATAAAAAATTCATAGTTAAACCGAAATTAATGGATTCGATTAGTAATAAACTATGTAAATATCAGCACAGGCAATAGATAGACAATAGGTTTCTATTCACATTTATCACACTGAATTGTTAGTACTTCGGCATCAGCAGCAGCAGCAGCAGCAGCAATACCTTTCCTATTAGATTATAGCGCTCTATGGCTAGCGGCCGATTTGCAAAGCACACCTTACGACTTTACAACCTTATCCCCACCACGGGAGTTATCAGATCTGTGTAATTAAGTTAGTATATGACTGTGGCCGGCATACGGGTAGTATGTCGAAATTAAAATGTTTGTCAATTTTGGCATTTCAAATGTTTTTAGTAAAAGGTATAGATGGTTCGATAGGTGATAGATCTCAGTTTTACAATTTGTGCCTTGAAAAATGTCATAATGATAATTGCGATAATGGTACGTATTTTCAATAATGTATCAGGGAAAAACTGAGTAACATAGTAAATTGTGACAAAAGCTTAAAAAAATTATGATTAATAATGTTATTACAAATTTAGTATTTTCCAACTAGAAAGTTAAGATAACAATAAAGAAAATATTTTTTTAGTGGTTTATCATGTATTATTATATGTACAGTATGTATATGTATATACCGATGTTAACTGATCATTTTACAGATCATAGATTTAAGGTACTACCTTCCTTATCATTAAGGTTATTATTTTGGTCTTGTAAGGAAGATTGTAGTTACAGCTGTACTTGGAAGACAGTGGATCATTTTACATCTCATGGTTTAGAAGTTCCTCAATTTCATGGGAAGGTATGTGACATTTAATAATAATAACATACATAAATATAGAGTAAAATATAAATTTTATAAACAACTGATTTTTATTTTAGTGGCCATTTATTCGTATTTTTGGCTGTCAAGAACCTGCTTCTGTCGTATTTTCCATATTAAATTTTTATGCTCATATTACTATGTATTGGAAATTTAAAAGAAAATATGGATGTACTTATCCTATGTTTTACATATGGACTTATTTTAGTCTGGTATATATCTGTTATTTATATAAATATAATTCCCTTATTATATAATTTATATAAATATAAATATTTCTTATGTAAATTTTAAAAAATTTAATTCCAGGTATGCATGCACGGGTGGTTTTGGTCATCTATTTTTCATGCAAGAGATACTCCATTCACAGAAGTAATGGATTATTCCTGTGCATTTATTATGGTGGTTACATTACTGTATTGTATGCTACTAAGGTAATTTATACTGTTGTTAGATAGAATAGAATATTAATAAAAACATTTTAAAGATATCTCTTTATACATTTTAGAATAACTTATAAAAATAAGAGGTTATTTACTGTGATTACATGTGGATACCTTAGCACACTATATTCACATTTATCCCATTTATGGTCTGGTTACATTAACTATGACTATAATATGAAATTTAATATAGTTATAGGTAATTCAATGAAGTATTTGTATTTCTTTCAATAATCAGACGTTTTTTAATTAAAAATTATGACTAATCATCGTAATGTTACAGGTTTTTTAACATTTGTTATAACAATGATATGGTGGCACCGTAATCGCAAAAAATTATCTTATATTTATCTAATTGGTTGGTTTAATATATTAACAGTTTTTGTTACTATATTAGAAGTAGCAGATTTTGCACCAATCTTTTGGATACTTGATGCTCATTCTTTGTGGCATGCCAGCACAGTTCCTCTTACAATTTTGTTGTATAGGTCAGTATAATTTATTTAGTACAATGTTAATACATTCTAAATATATTTTTATATAAAATTTTTAGGTTCATGATGGCAGATTGTTCTTATTTGAGTAAGTGTTATAGTAAATTAATATTAAATATTAATCATCATATACATTAGTAATGTCATTACTAGTCATGTATTTCTTTTGAGGTACTAAAGTGTTATTTCATTGTTACTTTACATAATAGTAAATATTATTCCGTATTTTTTTGTTAATTATAAAATGCTATTTTTTATTAACATTAAATGAAATTTACAAAACAGAAATATATCTCTTTCATGTACTACTTAATATATCAGTAGTATATATATTTTATTACTTTTTTTGAAGATATTGTTTATACACACATATATATATATATATATATATCCAAGTTATATATATACATATCCAAGTTATAATTTATAATAAAGTGAAATTTAAAATATAATGATAAATACAATGAATTTGTAATACACATTTTTTTTAGATTGATATGAATGATTATCTGTTAAAAGATCATTGAACACATTTCTTCAATCTACTTCTTGTTTTTGTAAATATTAATGTGTAACATGGCAGGATTAGCTGTCATTGGCAATGTAATTAATACTAAATATTAGACATTTTAGTGTTAACATATGAATTTAGAGCAAGGTATTAGTTCTGACTTAATACAGCCAGAGCTCATTGCATTTATTATTTAATACAGGAAAACATATAAATACTTTGGGGAATGTGTTGTAATATGAAGATATAATTGCATAATGTTTATATTAATTAAACCATTGACCGATTGATAGAACAATAGGTTTTAAGTACCCGGTATACATTTAAATTATTTGTATACCTTAATATGTAACAAGTAGTATACATATAATATAACAATCAATAAGATGTATACAATATTTTAAAGGCACGTTACATTAAACATTCTT
This sequence comes from Bombus vosnesenskii, assembly GCF_011952255.1. Lineage (NCBI taxonomy): Eukaryota > Metazoa > Arthropoda > Insecta > Hymenoptera > Apidae > Bombus > Bombus vosnesenskii. The sequence goes on along the minus strand of NW_022884330.1, from coordinate 562,889 downwards.
TAGCTTTAATAGTACATATGCATATGTATATTGCTGACATTTAATATAAAAATGTAATAATGTACCTAATAATTTTGTACACTACTTCTAAAGAAATAAGTTCCCATTATGGGTACAAATTAAAACCTCTAAAAATTGTTATATTATAAATAAGATTAAAGAATTTAATCCTTCTTATGTAAATGTAATATAATTAAATATATTACTCATATATTTTAAGTCACAGTGTGAAGACAATGTGAGTCTGTTTTTTTCATTAGCATTGAACTCTAGAGTTAAGTATCTTTGTTCTAATAATCTTATGTTACAAAATTAATGGCAAGTTTGCATTTATTATGACTTTTTTAGTTTGCAATTGTCAATTTTTTAATAAAAAAGAAATTGTACAAATTTTGCAAAACAAAAAGTGCATTTTATATAAAGTCAGTCTTATTATAAAATGTATCAAATAATTCCTGTATAGCTTACAGAAATATTTAATATTAAATAAATGCATCTTTCATATCTAAAACTGAAAGTAATTTTATACCATGTTTCTATTTAGTTGTAATAGATATTGTTTCATTATATGAATGTAAAATTGTATAAAATGTAGAATTAAATTGTATAGTTTTCCTTACATATTTTTTTCTTCTATACTTCAATTGTGCGCTTGTATAAATGTGCAAATTAAATAACATTATTGTCGCAAAGTAACCTTTATATTTTGTAATGTTCTTACGATTTTAATATTTTGAATAATTTCATAAAGATTTTTGATAATAGTATATAGTTAAAAAAAGATTTATAAAAAGTCAATGGCCTAAATATTATTGAAAAATATAACTACTGATGTAGTTATTAAATAGATAGTAAGTACATATAAAACATTATAAATTTTTGTGCTTTTCTAAAAAAATTATATGGATAAATACGTCAATATATCACAATATGGATACCAAATGTTTTGCATTAATCTACTTTTTCTTCTCCTTCTTTTTTAAAGAATTAATTTTTGCTGTAATTTTCATTGTAAGTACTTTATATGTAAGTATATAAGATAGTATATATCAATCAATAATCTGTAATGTTTCTGTTATAAATGTTTAGCGCCTAAATAATGCCTCACTTTCTGGATTATCTTCTCTATGTTTCTCGAGATTTCCTGACAAAGTAGGATCTGGCCGCCGTCTTTTAAAGAACCCGAGTTTTCGGAGAAGCAAAGTAATTAAGATAAATAATAACAAACCTGCTGCAACCGCTATTATGATTATCCATAGTGGTACTGGTTCACCATCTTGGTGATCAAGAAGATTCGGATATACAATTATTTCAGCCTAGATATTAAAATATAATTATGAAGTTAAAAATGCCAAATACATGACATTAAAGTATAATTACAATTATACTCACAATTGCATAATCATCTTTTAAATTTTCTTGTTGTATTACAACATTTGGTGGTATAACAATTTTTGCATTAGAACCAATTTTTACTTCGTCTACTTTTGGATAATCTTCTACAAGAGTAGAATTCCACAATCTAAACATATGAAAAAGTTCATTTAGCAAATAAAGAATTTATTTAAAAAACATGTTTGTATAACTAAAAAATATTAAACATTACCTTGCTTTAACAGTAATAATTGCCTCCTGTTTTCGTTGCAAATTGTATATAAAGCATGTAATATCAAAGCATTTTGCAGTCCCAGCCTTACAATTCTATAATATTTAATGATAGTTTTTAAGTGTTTATTATATTTCCAAGATAAGATATCTTTTAAATTGATAAATTACTCACCATTGAAACTACTTGACGTCTGTGACCATCTTTATCAATGATCGTTCGTGTATTAACAACTTTTTCTGTATCTCGTCTAGTCCTCATGTGGTTAGTATGATTGTGTGGCAAGGGAGGAGGAGTAGATATTACAGATTGGAATACATCAATATCATCGTAGCTTATACTATTTTGCAATTTTAGTGGATTAACTACTTGCCCTGATGGTAATATACATTCACCATCACCTAAAGCTACAAAGTTATAGAGTAAGTAAATATACTGCATATATTTCAATATTAAATAAGATATAAAAACACGTTAAATTAGTATAGAAAGAAATTTTACCTTGTACAGTTGGTAGCTCTTCTAAATACAAAAGCCATTTACCATGGGCTTTGTCATTCGCAACCTCATAAGGCCACGAAATGTGAACTTCTAAACTACTTACTCTCCATGGACCCTCGTTGAACACTTCGTACACATGCGATACTTTCGGTCCTACTTCATTTAAATGTTTTATGGCAGATTCACCTATAACTGGACCACCATAAAAGGCCCACTGAATTTTCGCACTCCTATAATTTTAATCATTTGTTTATAATTAATGTGTGATTTGATTTTGTATTACATTATCATTCTTTCTTGATATATAATTGTAAATAAATGTTACCCTTTAATTGATAATTCTGCTTGTTTCAATACTGTAGCTTGTAATCTTATAGGTTCTTTTTCTTTTATTTCTTTTGAAGTGGAATTTGCAAATATTACAAATTCCAATTGTGATTTATTATCTTCTAGTTCTTTTGGATCAAATCTTACTTGTATATTTACTAGTTTGTCTTTTTTAAAAGGATTTCCAATAGAACAGCCTACTATAGTCGCATTATATAAATTACAGATTGCAGAATCATTGCTTTTACTAGCGATATAATTTAAACTTTGAGAATGAACAATAAATAATTGTGCTTCATATGCAGATTCCCCAATATTAGACATGTTCACATCAACCACAACTTCGTCTCTTTCACCAAGAAGAAGTTCGTAGAAATTTGGTTTCACCGAAGAAGCTAATAATTGAGCACATTAATAATTTCCATAAATGTATTTTAATTTAATATTTCAGTAATTTTAGTTATTCAGAAATATACCTGATAGATTTAATCGAGCCTTTACTTGCAGATCACTTTCACAAATATCATTATTACCACAATCTTTTTGAAAGGTGGCTTCAAATACACGAGCAGCTTCTTGTTGGTTTAATATAGGGTAATTCTTTATATCAGGTAAAGGTTCTCCTTCAGCTGGCATAATTGGTTCTTCTTGTATTAATGAGTAATTTAAGCGGAATTTAATAGGTGATTGAATATCACGTGTATTTTCCTAAAGATTATTAATAAACATATTTATAATGAAGACATTGAGTCTCTGGTAAAAATATTATTTATAATATATAAAATATACCTTCAAATAAACTATTTCTTTTTGACAATGCTTCAATTTTGTTGTATCTAAATGAACAGTACGATTAACGTAATGTAAATGAGAATACCCAGTTCCAAACCAAACTCTAGAAAATTTTTTAACTCCAGTATAAGTTTCAGCTTCAATATAATAATTTAATTTTAGATTTTGCATATCTTCTTCTTTTACTAAAGATTTTGTCTCACAACAAGCTTCAAATGAGAAACTGTAACAAATTAATTACAATTTTATATGAAAATAATCTTACTTCTAAATTTTATTAAATCATACTTACCAGGTATGGTTTGAATCTGGATCTTCTGGACACCCAACTTTATTAGGATCTATAGGCTCAATTTTTTCTTGAAATGTACCATCTTTTTTTAAATAATGAATAGAAGTCGTAATATCAATGATTTTTTTCGAACGAAGAAGTGCTACAGCGTCGTTTTCATAAGCTCCTACTAATAAATCGAAATATCCATTTTGATCCATATCAATTCCACCACTTAGTGAATAGCCAAATGTTTGTAATGGTTCTGGCATATCTTCTGCATGTATAACCTAAAGTTAACAAATCTCCGCAATATAAGAAAGTATATTACATAAATATAGAAAATTAGTTTATTTCCATAATATTGTAGATAATAATGTAACAGTACCTGTGATGGTACTGTGATTATTCCATTCTTTGAACCAAGATATATGTATACTGTTCCTTTTTTTTCATATGGAGCTCCAATAGCAATGTCGTCATATCCATCTTTATTTAAATCTTTCAGATTTGTCAGAGCAAATCCAAATCTATAATTAAATTATACTTATTTAATGTTGTATATTCAATTCTATAGAGTGTTCCGATCTTATCCAGTCATACGTAGTCGGCATATTTTATACATCAAAATAAAACAAAAGTGTCATATAAACATATGTTATCAAAAGTATTATGATATCTTCTGGCTGTTACTAAACGCAAATATTCCTAAGCTACGAATACTTTGAGCCATAGTAATTCACGTTCGTTACCGCTCATTTCGTATACTGTTTTTCTTTTGTTATAACTATTTAACAATGCATACAATGTCATATGTTTATATGACATTCTTTCCTTATCTATTTTGAGTTATAAAATATACTGGGACATCTTATATATGCGAAGTTAAAAGGAAATAAAACCTTGATTCTTCACGCCCAACAAGTTTAATAGGTTTACTTTTTTCACGTTTCTTGTAAGTTTTTTGTAATTCAGTATACACATATACTGCACCCCCTTCTGCCTTATTGAAGTAAAAAGGTGCAGCTACAATAAGATCATCAACTCTAAGAGCAAAAAAGTGAAAAAGTGTAATTATGCAATTAAAAAAGATATATGCTTATTATGTGCTTAGAAACAATATATAAAGAATTATACTTGTCTCCATTAACATCTGCAGAAGTAATTTCGTATCCAAAACTTGAAGCAAATTGTTCACCATCCAAAATAAGAGCAACATCCATATCTGGCTTAAAATCGCGTCGCGTAAGTAGAACAACTTGACCTGTACCATTTGAACGCGGAGCTCCAGCAGCATAAGCTAATCCAGTACCAAAGAAATCACCCACAGTAACAGACATCCCTGTAAATTGATTTGTTCTGTTTTTCTTACTTGTACAATAACTAACTTTATTATCATCAAATACCATACTACCATATGAAATATTTACCTAAATAACTATATTTGTTAACAGGAGAAGAATCTTGCATTGGAGCATTATAAACTGTATTATCCCTAGTTAAAAATTCATCTGAAACGGTAAAGAGATATAAAGTCCCTCTCCAAGTATGTGGGCCGGGAGTACCAATAACGACACGATTTTCCGAAGTAAGGACACCACTGGTTCCTGCTTGACAATATCCAAACTGTTCATGTGCTCTGAAATAGAATCATAACTTTTGATTGATTCCTTCAAAAACGTTAATTGTAAAAATTATTAAATGAATTTACTTGTTGGTAGGTTTTCCAGAGCAAGGTTTTTTTAAATCTTGATATTTCAAATCTTGTGTCAATATATAACATTGCCCTTGACCCCATTGAGAATCTGCTGTTTTTACAATATGTCTATGAGCACAAACCTAGAAATTTATTATACTAAATTATATTCAATTTAATAGTATTAATAGGTAAAATATGATGAAATTTATACCATTACTTTGCCACCAGAGCCTTGACTGCGTACTGTTACTCCTAACCATTGATTATCTTTAATTTCATCATTACCTGGTGGTATTAGATCATCAGATTCAAGATCTAAAATGCAGAAAACAATTTATTAAACGATTGGTAATGATAATAAATAATTGTATAATATACATGGTATTCCTTTTACAACATAAATGTTTCCTGTCAGAAACTTCATACAGTAAAGTTATTGTCATTTATGTCTTCAAATTACCTAGTAATCTTTTCTTGTTTCATATTATATAATAACTTTGTGTCATTGTGAAAGAAGTAAAGGAAAGGAAGATGGGTAAATATTTGAATGTATTATAAAATAAAAATATTCTGCCTAATTTGGAAAGAAAATAAAATAAAAATAAAAGCTGAATAATATAAACAATTATCTATGAAATTTCATGCTATAGCAAAAAAAGAATAGATATCAGAAAGATTATTAAGAAGCAACAATAATTAAATATATTATTCGTAAAACACATGAGAACATACATAATTTTATTCTTTTGTGTTATCTATAAATTGTGTACTTCTAAAATGCAGATGTGTAGTTAGTAAGAATATAGTTGCAAATATCAGAAAATGTTAATAGTGCATTTGGTAGAAAATATTCTTTGAATCACAAAATACAAATAATGCAATAAAATAATTTTTATATCATAACTTAAAATGCCATGCTGACATAAAAATGAGCATATCAATATAAATATATATATATACAAAATCACAATAAAATAATTCATAATAATAAATTAAATGACTGCTCATTCAAATAACACCATTCAATAACTTACTTGTGTCATACAGACTCCCTTCTGCTGCTCGTTAACCAACACATAATTTAACAAAAAAATAATCTTATTATATGTATAACATAAAATAAAGCACAATAACTTAATGACTTTATGAAATAATAACATAAAAAAATGACATGCACAATGACTACACCAAAATCATATATAAACATAAGATGACACTTAGACAATACTATAGCATAGAAATAAAAAATATGTGTATAATTTTACTGATAAAATATAAATTAGCTTAGATAACAATACGTTATTTAGTTAAATTTTGACTTGTTTCAAATATAACAAGTTTTAACATACTTCTATTAATGTAACATTAGTATAGTAAATACAATATGCTTATGAAAATTAAATGTTTTAATACAATGTAGAATTAAATTTTATAACCAATAAATAAGATGTTTATATCAGTATTTCTGAAGAACTTTTTTAAATTAAAAACATACTTAATCGTCCATCTGTAATCACTTGAGTGCAATCTGTTTTATATGTTGTTAAAGGACATTGCCACAATGCACCGGATCTATTAGTTTCTGGTTGCCTATTTTGATCTAAAGGAGCTCCAATTAACATCCTGTAACAGATATTATCCTTAAAGCTTTCTTAATGCATGCTTCTTGTTTATCTAAGCCTTATCTTACCATCATATATTATATCAGTGATGTAATTAGTAGATAAAAGTATAAATTAATAAAATATTAACAATACAATATTTTGTACATAATACATATAAGTATGTATTGTTATCTATATTATACATATATATGTATACATTCTCTTGATAATTTTAATTACAACAAAATATTATAAGTAGCACATACCAGCTTTTTGATATTGTTCCATCGTCGGAAGTTTCTTGATGTTCGGCTACAGAGTAACCGAAATAAGATCCATTTAATCCTTTTTTGATAACAGGTATTCTTGGTTCTAAATTAAATGTGTGCACTAAGCATACGTTCAAAACGATCAGAACCAGTTGATAACATTTCATTTTGTGGTTAACTTTAATCGTTCTTGCACATATAATATGATAAAGGTAAAAAGGTATAAATAATATCTGACCTCGTACAAGCTCTTATCGTTACAACTATTTTTATATACTTTCCTGATTTTTTTACTATAACATTCATCAGCACCTTTTAAACACGCATAGGATCTAGCAGATCCACCCACGCAATCTATACACAAGCTTTTTCAATGGCAGTGACAACTATATTTTATAATTTTATAGAAGGCAATATTTAATGGAAAAATATTAACAATTATATTTTATTAAAATTTTTATTGTTTAAAATTCTATGAAATGTCTATATGTATAAATATATGCCAAAAGTTTCTTATTTATGCATAAATAATTAAGCAAGATTAGTATAAAATAGTTTACTTTCTTAAGTACATTTCTGTTGTATTTTATTTTTATCATTGTAATTAATATTAAAAAATCATTAAAAATGCTTTGAATGTACATACATTTATGTGATTTAATTAATTAATATATATATTTATGTGATTTAAAGACCGATTAATAGTAGAACGATTCAGATTAGATTCGATTATAAAATATCGATAACTAACGATATCAAATAGCAGAATTGCACTATAGTTGCGTGTTGCATTACGAGTTACGAATTGTTTGTCAAATCAAACGTATTTACTTATATGTTAAAAGGATGAAGTAATATTTATGACAGACAGATTTTTAATATTTAGTAAAAATGTATTATTTTAGACATAAAAAATTGGTTATGACCTTCAATATAGTAAGAAATATGGGTAAAGATACATCTTTCTAAATTATAAAGCCTTCTGCATTTTTTAACCTATTTTGACATATCGGTATCATAAGCTCCTAAACATGAAAGGGAGAATAATTTTATGAATGAAATTAAATAATGTGCTTTTATAAAATATTTTAGCCACCCTTAGAAGATTTTATCGAAAAACAAATATATTATTGTGTGATGGAAAATTTGAAATTACACTTGATCAAAGGAAGCTCAAAACACCACAAGGAAAGATATTACAAGTGGAAAGCAAACCTTTAGCTTTAGCTATAGCAACAGAATGGGATATGCAGAAAAACATTATTGATAGAAGTAGTATGCATCTAGTAAGTTTATCTTCAAAATTATAAGTATAAGTATAATACATAATTTAGTAAACAAGATCTAATATATTTATACATTCGATTTTACAGACAGCCCTGTGTAATACTGTAATAGATAATCCTAACAATCATACAAAGCAAGATATGGCAAATTACATTGTGAATTGTTTGGAAATGGATACAGTACTATTTCACTCATACGTAAATATGTTATATTGTGTAATGTTGTTTATATAATGTAAGACATTTATTAAACAGAGAATAATTATAGGAAAATGAAGAATTATACAAAATACAAACTGAAAATTGGGATCCACTAGTACAATGGTTTTGTGACAAATATGGGGTGAATTTGGTTAAAACTCAGAGTATAGAAGCTCCTACTGTATCTTCAGAAACTAAAACAATATTGACAAGACACTTAATGTCCTACAATTATAGTGCAGTTTATGGTAAATGATTTTCTTATTAATATATACAAATATGCAATCAATGTTACCAAACTATTATATTTGTAGGTTTTATGTATGGAGTCGATGCTCTCAAATCTGTAATCCTTACTCTAGCTGCAGCAGAAAGAGTAATTAGTATAGAGGAAGCAGTAAGGCAATCACGCTTGGAGGAAAATTATCAAGTGTGTATAACAATTTGTATACTAAAAAGTTTACAGCCAACATATGTTTCTCTGCTGAATGCTACTTTACTTTTTATTGTAGATTTCTCATTGGGGTTCTGTAGAATGGTTCCATGATCAAAATAAATATGACTTACAAGCTCGTTTAGCTGCAGCTATCTTATTTGTGCATTTGAACTCTTATTCTGTGTCATGTCAACCAAAAATAGATAACAAGAATGTTGATTAATTTATAAAAATTAATTGAATAAATTTTGTACAAAACTCGTACATATGGCGTATTGGAATGAAATGAAACAGTAACAATATTTTTACTAGTTTGAAGTACGACAAGAAGATGGGTCAACAGAAGATAATGCCTCTACTGGTATGGAACAGTCAGATCCCATCCATTCTTTTGTACAAATACAACTGAAATAATTAATTGATATTTTATGTAGATATTAAAGATTATATACTAGCTATAAGTTAACTTACCTGTATGTAGCTCCATGATTTAAACATACTGCACCATTTTTGCATAAATGACGAATGCATTCATTTCTATGACATTCACCAACACCACGACCTGTTGCAGGACTTGAATTGGTTATTGGATAAATAGCAGTTTCTGTGCGTAATTCAATGTCAAATATACAACCAGAAAATCCAGTATGAAGGGGCAAATCGTGAGGTAAAGACTCAAAATTTTTTGATTTGTGTCCACCTGAACAGGAATAATTTTTACAAATAATGTTGCATCTATCTTCTAATATAAACTTTTTAAACAAAATTATCAAATAATAAAAAGCGAACCGATATAAAGTATTGGTGATACATCGAGTCGTGTCATGGTTCCAACCACTCGCCCAGTTATATTGCCTATACCATCCACTGCAAGCCATGCATCCCTACCCTTTCTTCCAATTCTAATCGTATATGCTATATGACTTTTACTTGCTGTTGCTGCCATTGTTGCAGCACTCAAGGGAACGTTTGTAAATATTCTACGAACGCCTAGAGAATATTTTCACGAAATTCAACAGGGCTAAAAAATCTGTAAATATCTAAGATATTAAGATGTATTACCTGCTCCTAAATCCCAGGTTAACATAATATAACCACGAACATATGTTATGGAAAGATGATCGGATAGATCTTGGCGTGATCCACTTTGTCCTAAATAAGCTATCAAAGATATTTGTTCGTAAGTACGCGGTATGATCTTCAATTTCAATTCCATTGCATCTTTTATAGAATTTGAAATGCCGTAAGCAATGTATGATGAGAATCCAGGTACAAGTACAGAAAATGATGGTCGCATTATAACAGTATCTAGAAGTGTAGGATAAAAAATAATTATATTTTATTTTCGAGATACATATGTATATTTATAACAATATTACCTTCTTCGCATAAGAGCCCATGAGTTCCAAGTGGGCAAACGCAAACGAAACCCGTACCCGGTGAACTAATACAAGTTGCACCCAAAGCACAAGGATTTTCATCGCACGTTGAACGTTCACAAAATGGGCCTGTATATCTATTCAATTAAATAATATCCTATTTGACGATATTTTTTAATACCAAATTTTGTTGAATAAATTGCAAATTATCTTACCCAGCTATGCATCTACAACGTATTGCATCATTTATTTCTTCGCACGCACCGAAATTTTGACATGGATTTGATAAGCACAGAAACGATGTGCAATCTTCAATTTGAAACGTTTCTGTGGAATCACGGATGAAATGACGTGGTATATCGTTTATCTATATCAATAAAACATGCTTTTTAATTTTCCGAATGCTTTCAAATATACATATACATATGTAAGAAAGACGAACTTTCAATGAGTTCATACAGCCAGTAAATCCCATAGAGACATGAGCGAAATAGTGAGAAAATACCAATGGTATACCACCTAAATGTAAATTGGCATGTCGTGGAAGACTTCCACGTAATGGTAAAGTTTGTTCTCCACTGACTGCCGTTGTTCCATTTACTAGCAAACGAGCCGAACATTTGTTAGTTTCATTTTTCATGAAATATTGAAACCTGCATATATGAAGTAAGCGAATACAATGCATGGATATGATAAGCAATATATTATCGTCTTTGTATTATTTTACCTCGTATCAATATCCGCTTCATACCCGTTATCGATAGGCGAATCTATTTCACCTAATAACATAGTTTCAAGTCCGCAGGAGAATTGAAACTTTAAAGAACCATATTCCAAATATACCAACGCGTATTTTTCATCGTCGAAGTAAACATGTAATATAATGCCATCCTTATAACGTGTTCGAAGCCTGACAAAAATTTTTAACGTTGCGTTATTGTCGTTTGAAATTTCTACATCAACGTGTTGTCTCGCGTAAGATTTTCCATTAAACGCCGCCCGTATTATACTTGGTCCAGGTTTACAATCTTCACGACGTGAACAGTTACACTAGAAAAAGATAATGTCTCTATTGTAAACATCGTAACAAAAAATGTATTTCTAAGTAAGAAAGAAAAAAATGTAATACTCGCATCGCTATCATTGCGCGTAGGTGATATTGTGGAACTTGAACACAAAATTCCATGGCATTCAGGAATTATGGTACTTTTTGAAGTTGTTGGTGATTCAGTTTTAGTTGAAAATTGTTCATGGTCGCTATCGGTAGTATTCTCATCGTATATCGGTTTTACAGAGCTACTAGTTGTTACAGATGAAGAGATATTGTTAGCGAAGGCGGACGTAGAACTTTCCACTTCTGTACTTGAAGATTTTGTTAATTCTGTAGAGGTCCACTTATCCGTAAATGTCTGAGGTATAGTTCTTGGCACTTCTATTATTGGCGTACTCGAGTCAGAGCTTTTATTTTGCCAAAACTCTGTAAAATTGGAGGAGGATGCAACGGTAGGGAATGAACCATTATTTCTTTCACTTTCTGTCGTCGTAGATTCCTCTGTCGTTCTTCCAACAGATGCAGTTACATCTGGATAATTCCTAATTGACATAAAATAGAATAGATCGTTCATTTTAGCATACTATTATTTTTATACAATTACTCGTGATTTATGGATTATTGTTACCCTGTACTTGGAACATATCTCGTCGTGCTACTAGTTTCAGGAGTCGTATTGCCAGTGGACGTGAACAACCTGTCACCGTTCTCTTGATAAATAATTTCAGTCGTAGTCGTTTCATTGTGAATCGATTTCTGTGTCAAATATTCCGTCTCAACTTTTATCGGCGACGTTACCGAATAGACTTCACTTGAAACACTGGGAAATGTTCGAGGTTCTAACGAGACTGTTTCAGTTTGAGATATCTCCTTACTTGTAACAGAATACACAGCCGAGACATCGGTAACAAACGGAGTACTTTCTGTGGTACTACCACCAATGTTGCTACTAATGGTGGTACCGCTACTGCTACTAAGAAAGTTGAAACTGTTATCAGTCGAAGACGTTGTTTCTATAAAAGGGTACCATATTGTGTAGAGACGACTAGTGCTTTTAAGAGAAGTCGAAGACTGTACTGTCGTGGAAGCAGTAATTGACGATGATGTCTCGATTTCTGGCAGTGTCGATGATTTTGGTGTAAAAGAAGTAAGAGTAATACTCCTTTGATCGTTATCAGTCTCGAGTGTTTCTTCGATAGTAGAGAAAGTCGATGGAAGATCGTAGACATTGCAAAATGGTCCACTGTAGAACGTTGGGCAAGCACAAGTGAAGCTATTGATACCGTCGATACAAGTGCCTCCGTTCTCACAATTTGCAAATTTCGACTCACAGTCGTCGTATTTTAGTTCGCATAACGCACCATGATAATCTGGTACACAGTAACAGACTGGTCGCTCGTCTTCAAATAAGCATACTGCATCATTTTCGCAAGGATTCTCTTCGCACGGTATGATGGCTTTATCGCAATCTTTACCAGTATATCCTTGTGAAGAAGGTTTAATATTAACATTTTACAATACGAGAAAGTTAACTCTTTATAAATTATGAATTCAGTTTCTACATCATCACTGATAATAAATAATTACAACTTACCAAATAAACAAGCACAAGTGTACGAAGCAGGAATGTTAATGCAAAGACCACCGTTCTTACACGGTGATGTGATGCATTCATCAATATCTTCGTCGCACAATCGACCTGTCCAACCTTCGCAATAAAAAGAATTAATCTTCGGTATATTTAAATACTCGAATTAAAATGTAAATTGCCTAGATTATTCAATAAAATATTACACCTTCCGAACAGCGACAAAAAAAAGAGAATCCAGGTCCTTCCACGCATTCACCTCCATTTTTACATATTGTATCGTTGCAAACCGAAGCATCGATTTCGCAATAGTCTCCTTAAAAAGAAACAAATTGTAAGATCGAATAGAACAACTTTCGGCGTACCAATTTTTACGCTTCTATACCTGAATATCCATCAGGACATTGACAGGTAATACCATCGTAATCTAGGCAAGTCCCGTTATTCAGGCATGGTTGATTCGAACATTCGCTATATCTTTGTTCACAATTTATACCTAAAAATGCACACCGTAATATAATGTACAATAGTAAAATATTTGATTATCTGTGTGATCATACGAACATAAAAAATTGATTTCAATTTTACAATTTTTCTGTAAGGAAATCGAAGCACGAACATCATTTAATTTCACCCTCTGTGCTAACACGTCAACGCGTCGTTTTCGAAACATGCCATGAAAAGTAAACGAAGGAATCATGAATTACCTACAAACCCTTCAGTACAGGTGCAATTATAAGCTGCAACAGCATCGTTGCATGTCCCTCCGTTGAGGCAAGGATTCGACCAACAATCATTCCAATTGATCTCGCAATTGATTCCAGTGTAACCGTCGATACAGTAGCAAGAATAAGTGCTGTATTATATGCACGGGACGAATGACTAATATATTAATTTTAAAAACTTATACAGAGTCGCCTTTTATTTATAATCTTTTTTTTTGTTTTTTTGTTTTTTTGTTTTTTAAATTAAATATAAAGAGTGAGAAGTGTTTATTTTATTTTGAATTATTTATGTACCTGTTCGCGTCTTCTAAACAAATTCCGTACATGCAGGGATCACCACTGCAATTTATACCTCGTGAAAAACCAATCGTTAAGAGAAAAAATGTTGCCAGAAGAAGAATCTTCTCTTTCGTAAACCTTTCAGTAAGCACCCTTCTATAATGCATTCTGAATAAAAATAGCGTAACTTTCACATAGATGTTTGCTATAGGTCATTCCAAACTTTTTATGTGATACGAAAACCCGTAAAAGATTTAGATTTATGAAATTATATGTATACAATTATTTTAATATAGATGGCAAAATCAATTAATTTCTTGTATCTCAATGCTTTAATTAATTTATCAAAAGGATCAAAGAAACGTGAATCGCAAATGATGCGCCACTTCCATCGGTTTACACTTTCTCAATGATATAACTATCCGAATGCGATATAGATATGCTTTATACTTTAACTAGTATTTGTAGCAGGTAGTTGACCACTTGGTAGTCTTAGCAACGCTTAGGACTATACAAACGATAATACCTATCGGATACGCTTGCGTGAAAATTTGATTCATCAATAATAACTTTTATTCAATTTTGAAACATGTAATAACTAATTTATCTAATGATTGATCGAAAAAATCTCAGTTCATTAACGAAAGGTTAATTTTATTTCTATTTCATTATACTCATATTTATATGAAATATATGGCAAACGAAAATATTATTACTTTACATCGTGACTTTTATTTCTTCCTTTCTGATTGACGATTAAACATGATACGTACGAAGTAATGGATATCGAAATACGAGCGTTACTTACAAAATTCCAACTCTATTTTGGACCGAAACTGGATACACTGGCGAGAAATGCGATAACACTACATGCTTGCATAATAATAATACAACCAACCATGTGAAACGCCGATCTTTCATATATACATAAGCGAGTATGTTCTACAGTAACTTTTCCTTTTAGACGTAGGGAAAAATCAGAAGCTGTCTGGCGATCGAGGGGTTTAATCGAATCTCGAATTTCTGGAAATTAAATTCTGCAAATGAAATTATAATTTCGGCTCGTCGAATAACGTTCTAACCTACCGTAATGAATATCCTAGGTGTACTTCAAAAGTTCCGAGAAGATAAACAAGAAAAAATTAAATCGAAAAATGTTGTGGATATATATTTCCAATCCTTCCGCAACTTTTTGCCCAGCCTGTATGAATGCATTACATAATGAACGTATTCTTGAACGTATATATACTCTGAAGTATATGTGAAGTATATGTGAAGTATATGAAGTACTGGTTACAGTACCACCACCCTCTGGGATCAGTCGTCAGAATCTTTCAAGCGAGTCACTCTAGAGTATCATTATTTAACATGAGTTTTCAGGATATTATAGAACCAGAGAAAGTAGAGGAGGTGTTATTGTCTCATTTAAAGGAAAATAAGATCTTCCTGAAAGGACCAAAACCGTGGACTATTCGTTCTTCACTATTGGGTGGTCGTGGCATGTTCGCCACCCGAGACATCAAACAAAATGAATTAATATTCATTGATTCGCCTCTATTAGTCGGACCTAAATACATAGGCAAATATTTTGAAATGTGCGTATCATGTTACAAGAACGAATGCGCATTATTTCCGTGCGATAGAGGTTGTGGCTTGCCAGTTTGCTCGACTCAATGTGAAAATTCGCCAAAGCATGTGAATTATGAATGTGAATATCTTAAATCATTGGTACCGACTTGCGGCACCGATTGGTCCCCAAACTTATTACTGGCTGTGGTACCCATCCGTGCGCTCTTTCTAACGGAACAACAGCGTAAATGCTTGGCAACGCTTCAGTCTGATAAAAATCTGACTTGTTATCCCGAGGTACGACTTCGTTATATTATTAGCTTTTTGAAGATTTCTCTAATGATGAGAAAGATACTTTTTTAAAGAAATTTTCTTGCGTAGGTGGGATGTATAAATATGTCTGTTTCAGTGCTTAAAGAATAAGCAATGAGCTTATGACTAAATTTAAGTACTACTAAACTTCATTATATACTTATATTTCTATAATAATAAATATTATCAGATTTAATGAAGAGTATTAGGGAAATAAAGTATGAAAAATTGCGTATCGTATTTTAAATCTTAATACGCATAAAACAGTTTCTAAAAATATTAATGTTACTAACATGATAATTATTATTGGTATTAATATTTGCTTAGTGATCAAAATTACGTAAAATATTTATGATATTTTTCATTTTTATCTCCTGTTATTATAAAAATAATTTCTGTGAAAAGATCGAACAATTGAAAAAGAATGTGACCAATTCTCCAAGCGAGGAAGATATGGAATTGATGAAGCATGTGTGCAGAATACTTAATACGAATTCGTTTGAAACGATTATGGTCCACGACAAGGAGCATTCTGTGAGTTTACGAGGACTTTATTCTATCGCCTCGTTCCAAAATCACTGTTGCGTACCGAATACAAGACATCATTTCGATGGAGAATTTCGGATGTATGTTAGCGCTGCCCTTCCGATTGCTGCTGGAGAGGAGATCACTAGCACTTATACGAGTTTATTTTGGGATACAACATTACGGCGGAAATTTTTAAGTATAACTAAGCACTTCTCCTGCATGTGCAAAAGATGCAGTGATCCTACGGCAAGTTTACATCTAATGATTACTTTTAAATGTATAAACATATGCATTAAAGATTAAAATATAAAAATGTATGATTTTAAACGGTACATATTAGGAATTTAAATCTAGGCTAGGTGCACTGTTATGCGCATCTGACAAATGTTCCGGAGAGTTATTACCCCTAGATCCTCTTAATATGACTACTCCTTGGATTTGTAATAAATGTGCCATAACCCTAAATCATCGGCAGGTATTTATATAAATTATTTAAAATTTAATAATTTCAAAAATATTCCATAGATATGGTCAATAACCATATTTATTTATTTCACTTGTTGTATGATTAATAATTTGTTCTAGTCTTCCTAGATAATTTTTTAATGTATTTTCATCTTTACGAATTTTTCTAATTTCCAGATTAGAATTAAATAACGTTAACGTTTAATAACAAGTTTTGTATTTGTAATTTTTTCATTTAAGCGCATTGATTTAATTTTATTATTAACTATTAATTACTAACTTTAATTAATAACTAAAATATTTTCGACCTCGGTAACTTACTGTCAATTCTAGGTAAATACTTCATTTTTTTCCTTTTTACTAGATATGTTCGATTCGTTCGGGTATAGCGGGAATCATAAAGGAAGTTTTATGCAAAACACCACGTGAGATCTATAAGTTTTTGCAGAAGGAGCTTTCACTTTTGACTCCATGGAGTAATTACTGTATTGTAGATATGAAGTTTCGAATTGTTTCGTATTATGGCAGGAGTGATGGCGCCAAATGGGAAGGTGCGAATAATATACAAATATATTTTGTTAAAAATATATTACTTTATATATTATATGATATTTTTTCAAACATTCTGTTAGATTTAAGTGATACTGAGCTGAATCTAAAAGCGAAATTCTGCAATGATTTACTTTCTGTACTGGATGATTTAAATTGTGGTGATTGTAGGAAAAGAGGTAAATTCATTTAAAACGAGGTCTAGAATTTTGCTATCTTTCTATTAATATTAATATTATATATAAAATATTAAATATATATGTATCTTGATTTAATATTTCAGGTCTTATTTTATATGAACTATATTGCACAAATCTTGAGAAAATAAAACGATTTAAACAACAACCAAATATTGAGGAAGTATGTCTAAATTTCGTTGTTATACTTGTATTGTTCATTTATTGATGTTGTCTTGATATGTTTTATCTTTACATTGAATATCTTTTTTAGGTTGATGAAAATCAACGTATATTAGAAAAGGCAATCACTATACTACAAAACGATATTATTTCGGCTGTTACATTTGAACATGATAAAAACTATTTTAAACAACCAATTACTGTATAAAAGATATCGACGAATAGAACATAAAATATACTTATAACCGTGTAATAAAATAACTTACAGAACAATAAGAAAAACGTGTAATTCTTTTAAAATAAAATTGTATCGTTTAGAAAACTGTCATATTTTTTAAAAATAATGTTCAATTTTAGTAACTACAATTTCCATAAAGGAGACATAAAGATTGAATAATATACAAAAAGACATTTAGTTATGGAAAATTAAAGAACTAGATATTAAGAAAAACGTATCAATTTAATCTCTTTTTACATTGCACCCCAGATGGCTAAATTGACAGCAAGAAATAGCTAAATAGCTGTATCAGACTAGCAGGTAATAAAGTGATGCACTTGTACCCTATGCTATATCGTATATGGTATAATAGCAAAGTGCAATTTTATTGTTTTATACTGCCTGTTGTAATAAACATTTTGCTTCTTCATATAAAGCTGTACAAGGTCTTAAAACTTCTAAATCGTAATCCACGTCCTCATCAATATTTACATTACCATTCCTATAACATAATAATATTATGCATTGTTATTCTGTTAAAGCTATGTCATTCTACTAAAAAAATAAAATATTTACCTGTACAGAAAATCATCCACTGTAGGTAGCATATCATTGTTTAAGTCATGTAGCAAACGATTTCGTGCAAGTGCTGTATGCATAAATGCAACATTATGGAAAAACAATTCTGAATGATCTGAAAATAATCATTTAGTTAAATAAATACGATTAAAGTAATTGTTACTAAATAAAAATTAATCGGATAACAAACCGTCTTTTCCATATTTTTTTGTCAGTTTCTTCATTACATCTTCGCCTGCGTATTTCGCAGAGACGCCAACTCTATGCAGAATTGCTTTGCACTGCCAGCGATTTTCTGAATTCTGATTGCATGATATAGATTTGCGAGGTTGTGTTTCTTTAACAAGACTTTCCCAGTCAACTCCTAAAGCATCGCCTAAACCTTTACCACTCGTTTTAATGTCCTCTTCTAATTCACCGTCAGAAATTTCTTCAAAGTCCATAGTTTCCATATTTTCGTCTTCCATATTTCTGTGAACAATTTTAGTTATTAACCCAGCGATTATTGTATATTACATATAGTAATAGTAAATGAACTTTAGAAATTAAAAATATTACCTAAAGGACATTGCATCGGTATTATCTTTCCCTTTTGTGTTAAAGACTGTTTCCTCTATAGTTTCTTTTGGAGATGAGAGGTCTGCTTCTTGAGTTGTTAACTGACCATCTCGTTGTATAGTATCAGGAGTTTTCTTTGTTACTCGTGTTTTATTTGCATCCATATCCTGTAGATGTTAATATTAAATAATAATGTAAGCTTACAAAGCAATAATCACCTAGCTTAGTTATACATAAATAAATGGAACATACTGTGATATCTTCCATATTTAATATGTCATCTGGATCATCACTAATATCACTGAGATCGCTTTCAGTATGAAGTGTCTGCAAAGACTCATCAATGCAAGTACGTTTTGATTCAGAGGTAATAGTTTCTTTCGTTTCGGATTTTTCTTTTGATACAGCCTTCTTTTGAAAAGTATCTGTAGATTTCTCTCGAGTTGTAGATAATTTACCTTCTGCAAGCTCCATTAACTTTTTATTAATAGGTTCTTCTTTCATACTACCATATAAAGATGCTTGTTTAGAACTATGAACTGTACATTCATCTCTAGTTTCAGAACTGTTATAAGTTCGTCTTTTACTAAAAAGGGAACAAATTAACTTGTTATAAAAGTAATTAAATAAACAAGAGTTACATCTTATGGCATACTTATGTGATGTGGATTCTGCTATTTCTAATTCCTTAGATCGATCGTTTCTATAATGGCCTCGAATATGCACTGATTGATTATCCCATTTTCGAGAATCACTTGATTTCCAATCTGACACAGAATTATCATATCGAGAATTCCAATCATCATCATGCACTTCTGACCGAGGAAGACTATCTCTGCTGTCCCATAATCCTCTTACTCGCCATTCTCTTTCTTCCCAATCAACAGGTCCATAAGCTCGTTCTCTGCCATGTTCTACATCACGATGATGACTATCCCAATCATCGTTAGGAACATTTTCGTCCCTAGTATAAACATACAAATTTAAATACTTTCGTTACTAATCATAAGGATAAATAACTACAGCTATCAACATACCGTATGGAGGTGTTACTCCTTAACTTTTCTCCAGGATAAAGCGGATGCCTGTGATGATGATGATGATGTCGATGATCATCAAATGAAGTTCTATCAGTAGTTTGAACGACATATCTAGATTCCCGGGATCTTTCTTCACGAATTCCGCGTCTTTCATCAAACGGACTATCATATCTCCTTCCATCAACAGTTTTTCTTCTATCATCTTCATGAATATGGTGATCACGATAATCTAAATGTGAAGACGCTTCGTCCTGTTCGTCCCAATGTTCTGATAAACGCCCGTAGTTTCTATTATAGTTTCTGTCTATTTCAATTGTTCGTCGTGGACTAGTCTCGCGTCTTTCGATTAAACGATCAACTTTGGTTGGTGTAACGCGTGATTGATCGTGTTCAGATGTATGATTTCGATCATATCTTGTACTAAATCGTCTGTGTCTTTCGCGATCATAGTGCCCGATATCTATTCTGTCAATTAAATTATCTCGCGAACTTGACAACGTAGGCGGTGCGGATGAAGACGATGAAGATGCTATAGAAGACTGAACGGCTGGTAAAGAAGGAGCTTGTGGCAATGGTGGAGCATTGTGCACACCTTTATCGAGCAACGATGTTCTATCCAAAGATCTTTCTCGCGGAAAGCGATCAACACGATCCCTAGGTGAATTTACGCCAGCTTTACGAGCTGGTGTATCTTTATCTACAGTATTTCTATCGTATCTATTATCAATACGCTGAGATGTTCTATCCCTATCAGAAAGAACTTTCGTTTCGGATCGTTCTCTTTCTCTATCGCTTCTACGTTCTCGAGTTCCATTTTTCTCAAAGGCATTATCCTTCACCACTATTCGTTCTTTATCCCGACTATAACGTGAACTTTTATCCGTTGTTAAACTTAACGACGTTGTAACTAAAGGTGGTACATCTCTATCTCTTGCTTTTATTGGTTCTTTTTCTCTGTCACGGTCTCGATCCCGATCGCGATCGCGATCCCTATCACGATCCCGATCTCTATCACGATCGCGATCTCTATCTCTATCTCTCTCTCGCTCACGATCACGTTCTCGATCTCTATCTCGATCACGATCTCTTTCCCGTGGTCGTTCACGACAACGTTCTTGTAGATCTTCTTTGTCTTTATCACGAGCATCTCGTTGATCTCGAGCAAGCCTCGAATGCCCACGTTCATCCCTCGTATGCTCTTTATCACGCCGTTCTCTGCTCTTTTGGCGGGTCTTTTCTCCTAAATAAGTTTTATCATCAAACTCTTTGCCAATCCTTCTATGGCTTTCTTCTTGATTCGATACTTGTCTAGTTTTATTATTTTGTTCATTTTTTCTTATGTCCTCCCTGTCTTTAGTTTTATCACTTTTATGTGATTCGCGATCTTTTTTTTCCGTATCTCGAGATCTGTTTGTAGAAAGCTGTCTATCTTGAGCTTTTGGCGGCGTGAGTTCTCTTTTGGATCTAGATGACTTTTCAGGTGTACGACTACGACGAGTTTTCGTTGAAATCGTTTCTTTTGAATGTTGATGTTTTGATCTTTCGGATGTCGGAGGTGTTCTAGAACGTATATCTTTATCCTTACATTTCGTCTTTAATCTTTCGTTTGTTTTTATTTTTTCGTCTATTGCACGACTTTTTTCTTTGTCCTGTTCTTTGACTTTATCAAAAGGTTTATTCTTAGCATTATCTTTAGATAATTCATCTACATCTCTCACTTTCTTGTAATGTCTATCTTCTTTATCCATATCTCTAGCTTTTACTGCTTTGGGGGATTCACTTCTATTTCTCTCTCTAACTTTACTAGATGTTCCATGATGAGGCACAGATACAGAGGAACCTAATACTGCAGTTGTCGTTGATGTTACTGCTGTAGAAGCTTGTATTGCTGGTGACCTTGTACGAGGTGTGGAAGAATGTTTCTTTGATGTTGTAGATGAACTGTATTTCTTCGCAGATCTAGCACTAATCTCCTTTTTTGTGGAACTACTTTCAAACTTACGTTTTTTCTTCACTGATGGTTTTTCATTTTTTGTTCCAAGCCTTTTCAATTTTAATCTGTCAAGGTTATTAAATTATAATAGATATTAAAAGGTTGATATATTTAAATCAAATATATTAATTATTAACTTGTCATTTTGTAACGCTTATACTATAAATAATACATTTATAAGAAAATTGACTATTGATTTATAAAAAAAACATTATCTCAATCTAGTGTTTTATTTCAAAAACGAAAAAGCATGGTAACATATATATTATGACTTACTTCCTTCTTCTTTCTTTATCTTCATCATAGTCAGTAGATCCACTATGATGCCGTTTAGATTTAATCTTTTTAATTTTTTTACGTGAATCAGATGTTGAACTAGAAGATGAATCTTCACTGCTAGAACTACTACTACTGCTAGATGTACTTGAAGTATGAGAACTAGAAGAAGAAGTCATAGCCTTTTTTTTTTGTCTCACTTTATCTTTCCCATGAACCTCTTTATCTTTCTTCATTTGTAGCTCTAGTTCACGCTGTAACAACTGTCTACGTCTTTCTAAGACTTTTTCGTCCTCGTATTCCAAATCTGTTTGATTCCACTCTTCCAAATTTAAATCAGGGCTATGAGATGGCTTTTTTATGATCTTAGAAGTAAGCCTTTTAAACGGATCCTCAATAAGCTATATATTATAAACATATATGTAAATATCCATCTTCAAATAAGATAATATGCTTGTAATTTTTCTAAATAAACTTTCTATACTAAAAGTATGATAATACAGATTATGCACTTACTCCTGCTGTACTTGCAATAGCATTATCCTTTTTGGCACGCTTGGACGGACTTATTAATGTGTGAGTATTTGCATATCTAGTTGCAATATCAAGAAAAGAAAATGGTGATCATCTTAAATAAAATGAGAGTGATAATTCTTACTGTATTATTTAAATAATAACTTTAACAATTTCACTGTTTATTACTATAAAAGATAGATGCATATTTAATTTACTATGCAAAAGTAAATCAACTTCAAAATTATACTTGCTTGCAATTCTTTCCATACGAACAGCTGCCGTTTAGTGCCCAGTTTCTACAATAATCCGACGAATTTTGGCCGGCAGTAACTGCTGGTTTGGTCCCCAACCTCTCAAATACACTTGGTCGACGAGAGTCTGTATTACATTTCGTAGGGTCAACCGTTATCTTCCTTATGTTTGATTTTGACATATTATCACCATAAAACAATTATGTTTTCACAATGGAAGCACATAACTGCAGCATGCAAATATTCATTTGCTATGGAATCACCATTAATCAATTAAACATTCACGAATACAGTAACGGTTTTCGAAGGATTGGTAAAGCATTTAAAAGCTAGGAAACATAAGCAGCTCTTTACGTTTTGTATAATAATTCTTTTTATGAACGGTAATATCTCAATATTTACATATATAATTCGTTTTTACATATTTTTAAAGGCTAACTCCAGATATACGTAATCTACTGCATACGACTGAAGTACCGAACTGTACAGAAAACAATAGTGCTAACTCAATGAAGTTGTGTATAAAATGTGGTTCAATATTGCCAACCGATAGCGATAAATATTATAAGTAGATTTAAATATTTTTAATCTATAATATTTTATTAAATATAAAAAAAAGAGAAATTAAGAAATTGCTATGTGTATATAAAATTATTTATATACATTTTAATAGTATTTCTCGCGTTATATATAATGCATTTATTAGCACAGTAGGAAAGATATATTATTAATTGAATACATTTATTGCTATAACAGAAATAAAATTTTTAGAACATATATAAACAATTCAAATGTATTAAAAATCAATTCAGAATGAATAACCAGAATGTGAAATGTTGAACTCCAAAAATATTTATCACGATGTTTATTTCAAAATAGAATTATTCATATAAAAATATAATAATTTTTTTAGATTATCTTGTGATACGAATCTAAAATTGAAACGAAACTATAATTCCTTACCTAATTTTATTTTTAATTTATCATTAATAATATCAATTGTAACATACAAATAATTGTAGTTATCTATAATTTATTTCCATATTTCTAATAAATAGTAATATATGTATATAAAAGCTTCGTATTTAAACTTTAAAATTTATGCGTAACTCCGACTATTACTTCCAGTACCATAAACGTTTTATGACGTTGAAGACTGAGGGAGTTAGTTTTCATTGATATATTATTTATTCCTTCTCTTTAAGGTTAAAATATCGTTATATTCTAATTTTGTTTATTGGATAACAATTTTGTTTACTGGATAACAATTTTGTTTACTTTAATTATTTATATAGTTCATATTAAATGTTAATACAAATGTTTTACAGATTGTTTTACAATGCCTCACCAATGTAATTGTGGTGTTACACACAATGATGCAGAATTAGGTGTACAATATAATTTATATCAAAAAATTGATGTAGAAAATATAGAATGTTTAAATGAATTTGAAGAAGCTACCGGAGCTACTGTATTTAAACCATGGGAAAATAGACTGGACAGAAATAAAGTAATTATTTGTTTATATATTTAAACATTTAATACAAATATTTTTCAAAATATAATTATAATTTTATATTACAATTTACCTTTCTTTTTCAGTATGTTGAAAGTGATATGGATAATGAACTTCTATTTAACATTCCGTATGTTTTTTATTTGAACGTACTATTTGTAAGGATACATAGATATTATCATCTTTTTTCAGGTTTACAGGAAATATAAAATTAAAAGGTCTCATTATTATTGGAGGAGAAGATGATTTGCATCCAAATAAAGTAAAATTGTAAATACCCCTGAGTTTGAAAGTCTAGAAACAAAGTTTAACCTATACAAATATAAAATATGTTTTATTAATATTGAAAAAAATATTTTATTCTTTTAGGTATAAAAATAGACCACATATGACATTTGATGATGTAGCTACAGAACCTGAACAAGAATTTGAATTATGTGTAGACACAATGGGAGTACATGAATATTCTCTTAAGTATGTATGTTTTATTATGTTACTAAGCATTATATAAAGCATTATAATAATATAAAAATATAATACAATTTTTACTGTAGGGTGGTTAAATTCTCATCTGTACATCATTTAAGTTTGTACTTTACTGGTACTGAAAGAACAGATAAAATAAAACTTTATTATATCGGATTAAAAGGTGAATGGACACCTTCACATCATCATGGTGTTACAATTTGTACCTATGAATTACGTCCTCAAATGAGTGATCACCCAAAAGGACATAATGAAGATATTAATAGAACAGTTAGTTGATTTTATAACAGAAAATTGATAGAAGATGTACTCTGCATTAGTAAAGAAAATAATTTCAAAATCTAATAAATGTTTATATTCAATTCATGTTTTACTTGTTAATCTTATTTTGAAATTCAATTAAATTTTTGTATATTAAATATTATTATTTTTAATCAACAAAGAACTCCACGAAGCACGAAGCTGTATGTATACTTTCCCGACAAAGACTGTGATATTCGGTAAATATATTCGGAAACAAATTAAGTCAAAAATTAGTATGTACTAGTAACGTCGCAATCAGTTATTAATTAGACATTTTTTAGTATTAAATTCGTTTCTTCTAACATTTTGTAGAATAATAAAAAGAAAAATAATTTAAAAAATTCGTAACATGATTATTCGTTAAATCGCTTTCTAAATTCGTTTAATCGTTTTAAATCGCTATATTTAATGATATATTTGAGAAACAAAACAATTATACTGCGTTGTTCCGTGACAAAAATAATTCTTCGTTTCATTCATGAAATTTTCTATACTATCAAAAGTAACGCGTTCCTCGAGGTTTGCTTTGATCACCCCTTCTCTTCTCTGTTCCCTTCCACTATATGAGCACCAACTTAAAACTTTGATACATACATACATATGTACTTGATATCGCGAGAAACAACGTTCACTAAGTTCAACAATCGCAGCTCATGGCACACGCGACTGTCAGCTCCTCCGCTGAGGCAAATAGGCAAGATAAAAAAAATGCAAGTGAAAATATCGCCTGTACCTCAATGGATTATTCAGTGCCATCAGCTACGAAGCAACCCTTACCACCGGACGGAGGATGGGGCTACATCGTAGTTCTAGCATCCTTTTTAATCCATGTAATTGGTAAGCTACCGATTTTTCCTCGTTTCATTATACTTTCCTAAAACTTCATTTTAAGTTTAGTTTAAAATTTATATCGAAGAAACATAACAAAGTTCCTTTTTTCATTTTTAATTTCAAATTTTATGTTGCCGTTAAACGTATATGTATTTAAAATATTATAAATTTAATATGAATACCGTAAAGTAGATTTTATATACTAAAAAACCACATAACTTTTATCTCCAATTTTTTATCTTTATCTAAAATATAATTATTATACTCCTACTTATAATAAGCATTTCAATGAAAGTATACTTATTCCTCTTTTTCGAGAGATTTATCGTTTACACTGTTACCATTACGGCCACGTTTTAGATATATTAATCGAATAAATGATATCTTTATTAATTTAGAATAAAAAAAACATTCTGAGATAAAGCAATAAAAAGAAAAGACTTCACGGAATTGTAAAATTTTCGTTTAGATTCCGCTTCGTATTTACACTATATCAAAAACAATTTTTAATCTTTATGAGAAACTCATTTAAGTTAATTTACGATTTATAAATTAACAAATCGATTTTTTTAATCTCATAAAAATGTCATAAAAAGAAGTTTTATTCTCTTTACTTTGTTAATTCTATATTATCATTCCTTTTATTCAATAGGTATTACGTTAATTGAACAAAATAACGAAGAGAAGCAAAACAAGTTAAAACCATTCTCAATTTCTTAAATCTCCTATCTCGTGTTCAAAGCATGACTTATGAAAGAGCGATACTTAAGAACGTTGACACATTTTCTCTTGTACGAGAACAGATTTGTAACATGTGTTTATTATTATGTACTTATTACAAAACAGAATATTACCAAACACAGTAAATTAAGCGTGCTCTACATTATACACAAATCATGCACATGTACCATTATGTGCGTGATGGTTTGAAAAAAGGAAAATGACCTTGCAAGCATGTTTACTGGTGCATCCTCGATTTCTTGCTGGTTTTAACTTTCCCAAGGATGCACATATCTTGACGAAATCGATAAAAGATAATCATTGTGTCCTTTCTTTTATAAGTACATATACTTATATAATTCGGAAAAAATTTATAGATATCTATATTTGCTTAATATAGCTGTTTATAATGAAACGATCAATTTTTAGATCAATCAGATTTATAACAGATTTTAATTGATAATTAGTACATTATAAGATGACACAAAATTTTCACGCATCCCAAAAATAGAAAAGACAGATTTAAAAAAGCGCTGGCCTTGGCATTATAGAAACATTAAAATGATATATTACATATATCTATGCGTCTTTTTAACTTCTTATCTTGACACATAAAAATATTTCTATTAGATGTTTTCTTACATTATTAGCTTGTTTTCTCCTCGCTGTAGGCATCGTATTGGATGTATTAAAACTTAAAGGCGATGATTGTATCTATGACGAAAAAGTTATGATGGTAACAAGGTTATCGATACCAATACATATAAGAGGAGGATTAGAACGACCTTTGAAATTATTTCCATTTGAAAAATGACAAATATCAATACGCTATGCGATGAGAGAATTTTAACGAAGATTATTTCGTTACAAAGACAATGCCAGCGATCGAACTGTATTATTGTTGAGTTATTGCACTTTGTTCATCACTTACCATATGTATGGAAATATACTCATACAGAGAAACTTTGATTACGCATAACAGTAATTTCACGATACGTGAAATCAGAATATGATACGAAAAACATATTTTTTGTATGGTAGTGACTAAGAATTGCGTTATACCACCTTTGAGGTGATACTGAATATGCGTCTGTTGAAAAATATTAAATTCATGTTATACCATTCATTTAATATTACGTTAAATACCATGATTGCTCTTAAATATCGTAATAGTTGATTACATTTATTGTAACTACGATTGAAAATAAAATAAAATAAAACAAGAACAGTTTCACAAGAATGAAAGTAATAATGAAGCGATAACTTAAAGATGAGTAGTATAATGCTATTTCCTATTGACGAATTAGGTTAAATAGATTACTCATTTTGTTATCAATTAATTCCTTTATTTCTCGTAACACTGACGTTAATTTCATTAACAAAAATAAAAGTCATTAGAATAACAAGTATAAGGTATCGTTCGTTTATTTCTCTTCCCAAAGAAGAGGTTACTTACTATGTATATTATTTAGTTCTTTAACCATCATCTACTAAACATTATTTTACATCAAAAACTCTATATGAAAGAACAATATATTCTTGTTGCAGCGGATGGAGTGACATATTCGTTCGGTGTTTTTTATTTAGAACTTCTGTATTATTTCGAGGAGGGAAAAGGTGCAACTGCATGGATTGCGTCGATATTAGTCGGTGTTACTTTGTGCTCAGGTAAACTTTTCATCCACGATAATTTCGATTTCTCAAAAACATAACGGAAGATTGATTAAAGGTCCGATATCAAGTTTATTCGTAAATAAATTTGGATGCCGGGCTGTAACTATAGCTGGTTCGATATTGGCCAGTGCATGTTTATTGGCGAGTATGTGGGCTCGAAATATTATAACATTATACTTTACGATCGGCATTGGAACAGGTGAAAATATTTGTATTACTTTATATAGAAACTTTTAATGCCAACGTATAAGTTCATAAACAATTTGTTCTTATTGCAGGACTAGGTTTTGGATTGATCTATTTACCTGCGATTGTCAGCGTGACATGCTACTTTGAAAAGTATCGGTCCCTTGCAACGGGAATCGCAGTATGCGGTTCTGGTTTAGGCACATTAATTTTTGCACCTTGCTTAGATTACTTTATAGCGACATACGGATGGCGAGGAGCGATTTTAATTTGTTCTGGAATCGTTCTAAACTGCACCGTTCTTGGAGCGCTTTTTAGGCCCCTTAAAATGGATAAACGAAAAAAGAGAAGTTCTACAGAGGTACAGGATTCTTGTATGTATTATTATAAGAATTTAATAACAGCATTTACATCGCATAATAAATAGTATCAAACTATACATGAAATCGAATTATAAAAGATAAAGAAGAACGAAAGCGCAATTTATACGAACGCGTATATTATATATATGTATATTATATGTATGTGAGATCAGATGCGTTGAATAAGATATATAAACATTTTATGTTTTTAAACCAACGGTACCGTATCGTCATAGATCTAGGTTTCAATTTTCAGAAATCTTCACGGAACATGAAAAATAATCCTGAAGAATATTCGAATAATTTATCTAATGAGGAACAAAGTAAAAAGATATACAGTGTGAGTTTTCGAAAGGAAAATAATCATGCTGGTTTAAAGTCCCTGAGTCAACCTGTTTTGATCTCAAATAATGTGATACAAGACAGTTTAGAGAATATTCATAAAGAGCAGTCAGTATTTATTCTATATATATATATATATATATATATATATATATATTCGATATTAATATTTTAAGCATTAACATCTATTACCATTATTATTATTATAAAAGTGCAGAGAGATAAACACAGACATCCTTTTCGATATATAAAATATAAAATTTTGTAATTTTCTAATACAATTATTATTAACACGTAGTTTTTATTTACAGCCCTAATTTAATGCAAGGATATAGCGAAGAAACCTTTCATATTCATAAGTCCTCTACAAGTTTACCTAATAAAATAGATTATATAAAAGCTGGTAATAAAGAATTTAAAATTAGTATTGACAGAAAGCTCAATGCCTTTCAAGAAGATGTAACCATTTCTCTGTTAAAAGATCCAGTATTTATATTATTTACTTTCTCTAATTTCTGCACCAGTATTGGATTTTATGTACCATATATCTATGTATTGGTATATATACTTGCTTTTATTAAAAATGTTCTTAATTTTTTGATAACAGAAACTATTTAATTTGTTTATAAACGACTTTTGTTTAACATATTTTTACAAAAACTGTGTATTGTAAAAGTTATAATTCTTAATATATTTATGATTATGCTATATTTCATGAAAATATTGATTATAGCCTCAAGCTGAAGAACGAGGGATTAATAAAAAGGATGCAAGTTATCTTCTTGCAATAATCGGAATTGCTAATACAGTTGGTCGTATAATCTTAGGATATGTTTCAGACAAGCCATGGGTTAATCGACTATTAATATATAATTTATGTCTTACTATATGTGGCATTTGTAAGTATTACTTTTATTATTATTTATAAAATTTAATCAAACCTCTTAAATTGTATTAAGAGATTAATATCTAATTGAAAATCGTGCATGATGTTTAATCTTTGTGTATTTTTCCAGCTACAACTCTTAGTGCATTCTGCACATCTTTTGCCTCATTCACACTTTATTCCTCTATATTTGGATTCACGTCTGGCGCTTATGTTGGTCTTACATCTGTGATTTTAGTAGATTTATTGGGTTTAAATCGTCTCACCAATGCTTTTGGACAGCTTTTACTATTTCAAGGTTTCGCATCACTTTTAGGACCACCCATTGCAGGTGTGTCTACAATGTTTTAAGTCATAAGTTTTATTTTCTTAACCTTTTTATAATTCATAATTTTAGGATGGTTATATGATGTACTTCAATCTTATGATCCTGGATTTTTCACTGCTGGTGGTATGATAACTATTAGTGGATTAATTTTATTTTTTATACCTACAATTCAACAAAAAATTCATAAAAATGTAAATACTCAAAGAACTAAAAATATAATAAATAATTAATTTGTTCAAAATAATTATTGCTTTCTTATAATTATTAATAAATGTTTTGCCATTTAATTTATCTATACTTCCAACTACAGAATGAATACTATGATACAAATATATGATCTAATAAACTTGAAATTTATTAAATATAAAATTGCTGGGTAATTTCACATCACTTTATTTTGTTAAACTTTGAAGAACTTGCAGTACATCATCTGTTATTTGTGCATGTAAAAATTCACGTATTTTTCCTACTGTTTCAATCTTTAAGCTAACATTGTTATCTACCAGCTGATTTATTACCTAAAAAGATAATACAACAAAATTGTAATTATTAAGTTATTACTTATGTTTTTTATTA
Organism: Bombus vosnesenskii; assembly: GCF_011952255.1. Classification (NCBI taxonomy): domain Eukaryota; kingdom Metazoa; phylum Arthropoda; class Insecta; order Hymenoptera; family Apidae; genus Bombus; species Bombus vosnesenskii. The sequence continues at coordinate 531,453 of NW_022884330.1, read as the reverse complement.
CATATATTCCACTACTGTAATTATGCAATTATAAAAAATACATTTCAAACAACATAATATATGTAACTTTTATTCTAACTTATTAAAAATAACTCAAAAAAAAGATTTGTGACATAATAATCTGTATAAAATTTGCAATTTATAAAATTAAAATTACATACCCTTATCAACCACATTTTATGAGATGGAAAATCAATCATAAAATCATGTAACTGTTTGTCCATAGGCACAAATGTTACATTATTTGATTTGTTATTTAACATCAATATTGAATCTGAATCAGTGCTTTCTATTAGGTTCTTACTGATGTTTACAAAATTATATGCATCTCTTTTAAGTACTGCAGCTAGTCTGAGATCAGAAGCAATAATTTTATAAAAATATTCACCTTTGAAATATCGCACTATAAAAAAAATGTAAGTATTGTTAGTCTAAATATATTTATTCTATATATGTCTTAAAGTTTTGGACTTACTATATATAGCAGCTTCTACTATCTTTTTTTTCCTCAATAGTAATAATACATAAGCATTATCAATCATTGTTTCACTTATATTATGTTTTATTAATAAATTTCTTGTGTGAGATACTTTTCCAAAAGTAAATGGTAAAACGTAATCAGTAACTGTATCAATGCAAGGTAATATATTAAAGTCATTGATCATAATTTTAAGAATATCTAAAATACCTAAAAGCATATACTTATTGACACAACCAATATTAATGAAATATTGACAGTATTAATAAATTTTATTAATACTTTAAAAATTAATAAGTTATATACCTTGTAAATCATACTTAGTTGCCTGTCTCAGTAAAAGTGGCCAAAAATAATGTGGCTTTATCAGATAATGACTTTTAAATATTCTAAGCAAAGGAATAGATAAATGGTCATTTTTCATTAACGAATAATGTAATAATATTAAAAAACATTTCTTGAACACTGTTTCATCTTCAGAAATCGCACATAGCTTAATAATATCATTAATTAACTAAAATAAATATATTAGAAGTAACTATTTGATATAAAAAAAGTGACAACAAAAAAGGATATTGTTCTTACTATTCTGTTATTAACTACATGTTTTAAAATTAATCTCAGAATATTTTCAAATTGAGGGTGTTTATCATGTAAACCTATACATGATAGTGCCTTTATAGCTAAGTGTATGTGATTAATACTTATTAACTTCAATATAATTTCTATTTCAGTATTTAGAATGGTGTTCCTTTTTTTTAAATATTGATACATCTAAAACAAAATATTCCATTATTAACTTTCATGGTACACATTAATGGTACTTTATCACAAAGTTTTTAGAAATTCTTACAATATGAACATCATTGATGTTATTATTCCCTATTAATATATAAATCACATTTAAAATATTTTTGTTAGAGAAGTACATGTTGTTTAAATTGCAATGCTGAATTATTTCTTTGATTTTAGCAACATTATTCAATTTAGCATAAGTATATATAAGAGCAGCATATGTTTCACTTGTTAATTTTAATTTCTGTTGTCTCATATAGTTTAGCATTCTATTTGCATTCTTTATATCTCTGAAAAATATACACTCATGTTAGTTATTAAAAAATTAAATATCATACTAATTATTAAAATATTGTAATGTTTATTAAATAAATCTTGTATATTTACCCAGATTGAGAATATCCCAATATTAATGAATTAAAGACAGATTCCGATATAGGAAGCTGTAACTTCCGCATATTTTCAACAAACATTAATGCCATGTCAATATTTCCCTTCATACAACAATATTCAATACATATCTTATACGTGATATCATTTGGATAAATTTGTTTACATTTCATGTGCATTAGTAATTCCATAATTGAAAAATCATATTCATTTCTTGTATATAATTCTAAAAGCTCATTATAATGGGCTGTGGACATCTTAAAATCTTCAAATTCAATGTAAAAAAAATACGTTAAATTATGTTGTTTTTATTACTTTTAAGTTATAGAATAAATATGTAATACTGAGAACATACTGCAGGTATCCAAAATCAACCATAAAGATCTTCCAAATTTTACTTTGTCTACTGGTAAACACTCGATTAAATTATTACACCAGGAAAGTAACAAGAGTATCTTATCAGTATCTATAACATCTGCAATATGCATACCATCTTTTTAAAGAAAAAAGTTTTCTATAAATATATATATCTCTATATGCACATATATATATATATAATAATATTGCAATAATACGTGTTTGTTTATACTTACTCACTGAATTTATAAGATGTATAATACTTGCCATTTGTGTTCTCTGTACACATTTGTGTATTTGCATGTGTTTACATATACTATTAAATTTTTCATTTATTAGCTGTTTTCTATAATTCTCAGCAGCATACAATATCGGCATTGTATCCCTATTAATATAAAACTGCATATAAACTACATTAATAAATATATAATACATTTAAAAAACTAACCTTTCTAACATTTCGAATGTTTTATTACGTAGACAAGGTACAAAATGTATCATTTTCTTGTTTTCATTTAGTATCGTAATTTTTAAGTGATTTTGAAAATGATTTACACATTTTAATAAAATATTTACCATGATAAGTTGACACTCGTTAATAAAATTGATGCAGCGTTTTTCACATGAAATACTTGAATTACCTAACCCTATAACCTACAATGATAAATTCTTCCCAATAAAACAATATACACAACGTATTAAAAATATAATTATTCGTTTGTTTCATTAATGAGTTGGCAATAACTAATTTAACATCAATTATTTATTAGAGTCTTATAATATAAACGGATTATAAAAAACAGTACTGTCAACATTCGCCACTAATTTTATGTAGTCGTCTTAAGATTCAATAGATTAATATACTCATATCAGAGGTAAAATATTATTACATTTTATTGTATATATGTGCAATATTTCTGTATATATAACTGTTTGTATAAATTTGTATATACTAAAATATTTGAATTATTAGATATATCCAAAAATATATTTTCAAATTAGATCTTGCACTTCTAACAATTTTGTACAAGAATTATCAAAATTTTGTTACAGTTATAAGTAAAATATCCACACATTGAACAGTTTACATGTTGTTTTATATGCAAAAATGTAAAAAATAGTTTAAAAGGTATATCGGTATCAGAAAATAAATAAGATGTAATGAAAAATTAACATTAATACATAAAATAATGTATCTTACTATTATCTAATATAAACATTAAATAAGATTACAAACTTCCATATCATGTTACAATTATGTCAAACTTTAAAGTACCTTTGAAGATATTTGTTTTCATTATACTATAGTAAGTTTATCTAAAATTATCTTGAAGTCACGAAAATGAAACAGTTTTTACATTTTGCATTACAATATTACAATACATACTTTGCTATATTAAAAATCTCATTTTTGTAATATCAACATTAAATTTTATAATTATCTTACAAAAATTCTTCACACCAGTCAGAGAGGCATTGATAACAATCGCTAGATTGTTTTGCATTAGCAGAACACAAATCTTTCATCCATTCTTGGAACAGTTCTCTGTTCTTTTTTAAAACCAAATATTGTCCAAGTACTACATATGCCTGTAAGTATATTAATAAGTATTAATATATTAATATTAAATTAAATGAATGTTTCAATCCTTTACCAAATTATTGGTACATATAAAAAGTATTATTTACTCAATATTACTCAATATTACTTAAATTTTAACATTGTTTATATTTGCCTTAGTTATTCTTAGATACTTCTAATAATTCGCTCTTTCATTTCATTATAAAGAAATATTAATAAAATACAAATTATTAATTAGATTCAGATAAAAGTATGTTATACTTTGTCAAAACCAGCTGCTTCCAATCTACGACCTAGAACTTCTCCAACTCCAGCAAGATCTGTAACAGGTTTATCACCCATTGGTTCAGCAACAAAGTTTTTGTGTTTCTGTGATGTGCTCGACATGTTTCTGAAAATGAAAATAAATCTTTGTTCTGTACGACAAGCACAATAATTAAACACAGTACTCTTTTATTGTTATATTAAATGAAAGGTCAAGATAAAACATAACTAACATAAAATAAATATGATTTAATTATTTTATTAAAATTTACTTTTATATACCTTTAGATACAATAACTAAATAATATACCTATTTTTATAAAATACATACCTTAAATAACTTTTTATGAACTAAGTTTAAATTATTTCTATTAATTACTGTGTTTATATAGTTATTTTTTTTTTTATTGCAAATTTATGGCAGTCTGAATATTAAATTTGTAACTAATTGTTCACTTTAGGATTACAATATCTTCTTCTTTAATAAAATATACGCCTTTAAAAAAATTAAACACAACACTATCAAAGCAACTTACATTTATATAAATTTATATAAAATTGTAGAACGGAAATCTATGTAAAATTTTATGCACATGATAGCTGATTTCTATGTAACTAAATAAGTGTATTTTTACTACTATATTTCACGGTATTAAACTTAATTACCATTAAACTAAAGTTATTATTAACTATAAGACGCTAAAATGTGTTTCAAAATATAATTTTTTAAGTATTTATAAATATATATACGACTTTAAGTTTAAAAACGTACATATACAAGATATAAAAAAATTCTTCTAAAAAATCTTATTTCTTAGCATTAAAAAGAAAACAATAAAGTTATTAAAACATAAATCATATAAGTACATATGCACGTATATATTCCGCTATAGAAAAATTAGTTAATAAATAAAGATACTACAAATAGGTTTCATACAGTGTACTTTAATAAATATTTTTAAAGTACATTCAAAAAACAATGCGATTATTTTATTATATAAAATAATATAGAATAATCTTGTAAAACGTACATAAATTAAATTCAATAAATTATGACTTCTTATATTTAATAAATTCAATGTGTCATAAAGTAAAGTGTCGACACCATCGGTGTGTTTGTAAGCAGAAAACGTTTCGTTTCTTGTCTATTCGTTTACGAAATTGGGTTATCGTCGAAAAGATGAAGCGGTCAATATGTGAAATATAAATAGAAATATATAATGTTGTTAAAACATTTTAAATTTCATTTTAATTTGTTACAGTGATGTTGTAAAGTTCGAATTTATGTGATTACTTATAAAACTGTTAAAAACACTAGAATTTCTGACATATATTGTGCTCCAATCACGGAAGAACCATTATGTTGTGTCAACGTAATCGACGGCAGCACTGACGCCTCTTCAGTAATTAACCAAACAAAATGGACACCAAGATAACGATTAAGCGAACAATCGTGCAGTAGATTTACATGGAATGTCCAGGAGAATGGGATTAACGTGTACACTACAGTGAGTCTTATTTAATTATTGCAAAATCCTGGTTTTTCATAATAATAACTCGTAAGTTTATATAAATTGCTTATATATTTCTTAATTTTAACAATATTGAAACTTAATTTTGACACTTCAAACCAGAATAAAACTGTATAATGTTATATTACATTCATAGATGTTTAGTATGCGAAATAAAAATATAACGTTTCTATAATATTTCAATATTTTTCATTGATCTCTTATAGTTTTGCGTTATAGTTTTTCTATGCTGTGAGTACTCTGTTTTATTTCTGTTATGGAAAAATATAAATTCTCAATATTTTTAGTTTGTATCCCACTTTTCATAATAATTCATGGTTTGATTGTAGATTGCGTAGGGATGTGTAAGACCATTGTTAGTTTGACTATGTTTCACGTGATAGGTATTTAATTTTTGTCCTTTTGTGTTATTCTTTTTTTGTCAATCGATTATAAAAATGTATTTAGCAAAATTACCCATTATTATGTAGTATAATAAAATTCATAATCACTGAATGTTACTGAAATTACATAAAGTCTATTCTTTTTAATATACTTGTATAAATCTATTGAATTATATTACGTGACGATGTTTCATTGATATAGCTGTGAAACATTTACAAATTTAAAATGAAATAAGTATTTCTTTCAAAATAGTAATCTTGAAACTACGAAAATTGATTTATTAACTATATATTTATTGTAAGGTCTATATCTTTAAGGTCTTTATTATCTATAAATCTTCAATAATTGTTAATACTTTTAATTTATACATTATAGTAAAACTATTAAAGGTAGATTCTCTCTCTCTCTCTCTCTCTCTCACTTCAAAACAATAAGCTTTCTGTACATTTTCCTATTAAATAAAAAATGTTTATTTTTTACTTTTTGATAGTAAATAAATCAATAATTGTAACATTTACAACCTCGTCATTTAAAATTAAAAAATAATTGATAGAATTATTAGAATTAGAATTAGAATTGATAGAATTGGTTTGTGTATAACTAGTCATAAAAAACAAAATCTTGTCACAAATTTTTTAAAATTTGTATTTCTCTAGTCATTAGCGATTCATTATTCGACGGATTATGTGATTTGATTTCTTTATTACAATAAGTATGTGTGTGTGCGCGCGCGCGTGTGTGTATGCATTCAATCAAATAAAATGAAATATAATGTTAAATACACTCGTGATTCATTAAAGATGTTGTATATACTTACACATTCAAGCTGATACCTAAAGGACAGGATTGGTTAATCGAATATCCTGCCCTGGTATCCTACTTTATAAGGTAAAATCTGATTGGTTCTCTTTGTGGTATAATTCGGACTCCGCCTTACTACCGCCAATTGCGTTGTGTGTTTTTACCATGATGCCAAATACTTTATGTGCTAGGAGTGTAATTCTTGGAAGGTTGCAGCGTCCAATCTCTTTTCTTCTTCCCGTTGTTTTCTGTTTTCATTCAGTGAATGTACTATATTCACGCATTAAACTTATGCATTTACACATATGTTGATACATATGCATATATATATGCATTTATATACGCAATACGCAAATTTTATTATACATCATATTTGAAAAGTATTTAAAATATACTTACTTCCTCAGATGTAAATAAAAATGTAATATTTAATTGGTTGAAATGCATATACAAACATATGATCCACAATTTTCACTGATTTTTTGTTTTTATAGTAAATCACGTTCCTATTTTACTTTCGATCTTAAATAACTATGTTCCTATTGTACATTTTACAAATTAATTTTGTTCATTTATATATCACAATCATCGCACGTTGTGTATCATAATGTCATTTATCGAAATCTAAGTATTTATATCCATATTCATATCCAAAATATTCATATTTACATGGTGATTTGATTAATTTCTTTCTGGCAAAAGATTAAATAGATTTTCTAATAGTAATTTTCGATAGAAAATACACTGAAATATATGTATATAGGTTTATATAACTATTTAAATATTAATTCAGTTTTATATAAAATCGATTATATAAAATTATTTAAATGTAATTGATAAGTAATTCGAATTCATTCCAGTATTTCAATCGTATTTTGAGCTCTATGTTTCGTGTTTCAATTGTATGATCATGATTAAAGTAGATTCCAAGTTTTTATTCTTTTAATCGATAATATGAATTTGTTCATAGTTTTAGATGTCAATATACATGCAAATAAATTTATTTTTTATTTGTATTAGTTTCTATTGATTCAAGTAATGACTCTATGAAGAAATAAAAGATTTGAAAAAAAAAAGATACAAACATTTCAGAAATTAAAAAAAATTGTGATTTCTTATTCTTTAGAGAAAAAGATTAATCAAATTAACATTCGTTCAATTAAATATAAATATCCGATTAGTACAGGAGTTATGGAATAAATATATCTAGTCATTTAAATGCTTTATTTTCTAACATAAATATTTTTCCGTTTTTATTTCATTAATGATCTTTTTTTCAAATTACTAACAGCCATTAAAGATGTTAAGATATACAATGGCTACAAAAAGTACTTGCAAGTACATATCCTTATTTTTCGATGAAGCGTTTTTTTTTTGACAGATATCACGTTTCATTTTCATAGTATTAAATTTTTGCAGTTATATGAATATAACAGCAATATGATATGAAAATTAACAGTTGAACTTAATTAATTAGTATGTAATTGCTATAATAAACATTTCTTGTAGTCATTGTGTAAATACAATAAATTTGATAATTTCTTGATATTTCGATTTTTTCAGTTGCATATGAACCAAATAAATAGTTGTTTTTACAATGATAAATTGAAAAAATCCGTGACTAATTCAAATGCATTATTTCTTTTTTTTTTCATGTTCATTACATACGCGTGTCTATACATGCACAGAGGTTTTTAAGTGGCAAAGAGAGATGCGCGCGCCACCAGGTGGTGCAGTGAGTGAGTGTGCGCGCATGACGTGAAAGGTAGCTGTATAAGTTTCTACAGATGTTACGATTTCTAACTAGTGTGTGTAACGGCCTCCGTTGTATAGGAGGACAGGATAGGATAGGGTAGGGTAAGAGAGAAGAGTAGTCCTTCGTTGTGAACTGTACTAAAGGAGGAAAGCGGCGCGGGGAAGACAGGGGCTGGGTGAGAGAGAGAGAGAGAGGGGGGGGGGGGCAGAGAGATGTGTAGAATGATTCGGGCCTATGGACACGCTTGCACCTCGACGGTTCGCGCCGCAGCCGCAGCCGCAGCCACCGTCGATGAAAATCTTGTATACGCGCGCGCAAACAAGGGTGGTTTTTCGATAAAACATTAACATATAACTACATCCATCAAGTAATATATGTTTCGAGACGCGTTTTCTACGAAATATAGAAAGAAATAGTGAATTGTGCGAAGTGAAGTGACGCTTTGGTGCTTGAATATCGAGCGTCGCGGTGGCCGCTACGAGAGTTCTCTTGGAAGCCCAAACGGAAATCTCTCACGATAATGGCGTACTTTCCGACGATCCGTGCTTTTTTTTCACCGAGTCGCTTCGATTCCCCCTGATATTATTACTATACTCGTATTTAACTCGGCGTGCGTTCAAATTCCACGAATTTGAAAGAGAAATTTTGTCGATAATAAAATTACGCTCGCAATAAAGTGTGAGAACTTTCTATACCTATCTTAACAGTTTCTTCTTGTTCACCCTTGTAATATACTTAATGTGTGCGTTTTTAGTTCGTATCCTAATAAGAGCAAGAATTTCCTTTCGTATATTATAGTGCCGCTGTCAGTGCATCAGGTTTGTAAGGTGTTTTCTCTTCTTTTTTTTTTCGAGTTTCTTTTTCGCTTTGTGTTCATGTGCATGTATCAATATTTGAAGATTTTTACATATCGGTTTTGCAATTTTACCAGCGTGTCAGCAATGTGCAATAATACCATATTGTTACTTAAAAAAAAATGTTCCTTTTATTGTCTGTACTGGTTAACAGCATGCTTGAATCTTTTATTATTCGTTTTAAATGAAAAAAGTACCAGATCTATAACTTTTTAATAAACAATAATATACATTATTTTTTTTGCAATTTATATCCATTTTTTATATTTTTTAAATGGTTTTAAGTAGCCCTATTATATATTTTCGATATGCTGACAGATTTCATCATTTTAACATAAAATAATTATTTTCTATTGGTTTTAGCAAATCTGTAAAATTATCTTGAAATTACTTTTAATTTTTGTATGTATAATTTATATACATTTTGTTATGCTCATATTGTAATTATCATATCTCTTTTTAGTGTTAGGTTATGTTAATTTGATCATATTAATGAATATATACAAGCATATATAAGTAGGTATGTCCAATGTGTAATATAACAATTTAAATCTAGGTTGATAAAAAGTGTACAAATGAAACTGTATATAATGTAATGCTTGTATTTATAGAAAAAATAAATACAGTAATTATTAAATTATAGCAATTATGACTTTTATATTAATTATTATAAATAAAAATATTATTTTTGTGGTAAATTTAAATCAACAAGAGATTACAAGTTCTATAAAAATATATATTGCAAATACTAATCAATATATTGATTATTAAAATGTAATAATTATAAATGTAAAACTAGTTAAAATTATTAAATCATACTTTTATTGTGATTGACATAAAATGATATTCTATATAGTTTTGTGTTATTTTTTTGTAAGTGACTAAAATTTGTAATTAAGTATGTAATATATAATATATAATATTTTAATATTACATAAGTATCAGCATGAAGATGTTTATAAATAATAATTTTTATATATATCTATATTCTACAAAAATGTGGACTTTATTTGTGTTTCTATTTCCTGTATCTGGAAATCATATTAGGACATATTCCAAGGGGAAAAGGTTATAGCGATTATGAGAAATTAAGCCATAAGCGTATAGCTTTTTCCCTTTGGCATTTGTCAATGTCATCATATAATATCTAATACTGAAAATTATAAAAATAATCTAAATATTGTAGAAATGAATTAGAACATTAAATTTTATATACATAAAAATAAAATAAATATTTAATGCAATTTTAATAAACATTGTTTCAGGCAAAAAAAACGTGGATTAACAATGGGCACGTTAATGTCTGAAAGAGAGACTATAAGATATTCTCTTGAGCCTGAAATAGAGGCGAAGAGTCCTGCAGCATAGACATGGACTCGTACGATTTGTTTGGTGAAGATGTTAGTGGCTCGATGCTTGATGCTCTTCCTGACCTCGGGGGGAACGATCATTTTGACCCTGCAGGCACAACTAATTCTGTGGTAGTATCTAGAGATGGTCCAAACACTGGTGTTAATGGAGGAGGGAGTTATATTAGTCAATCTTATATATCTCAAGAATCTCCACTTCAAAAATTAACTTCGTTTGGTGGATCTGATTTTGGAAGTGCTAATCAATTGCAGAATCCATCGCAACGCAACATGTTTAATCAAAATCTTGGTACGTTTGACAATGGTGCACCACAGCGTGCTATGGTGCCTGGAGCATTTCAAAATCAAGCTCGAAATATGGCACCACAACATAGAGGGCCTCATCCTGGTAGTGGAGGACAATATCCTAATTATAATGATAACATGTATTCAATGGAGCAACAGCATTCAATGACTAGAGCGAATATGTCTATAGATCCAAGTATGCAAGGTTGGCCAGGTAGTGGAGGCGCTTATCCACAAATGCAGAGACATTATAATCAGATGGCACCACAACCTGGTACTTTCCGACAACATATACCTCCACAGTATTCTCATCAACAAGATCAAAGTGGAGTGATGAATCAAAAATTACAGCAACAACAACATTTTAGTAATCAGCAAAGTATGATAGGAAATATGGGTGTGCCACATCAAGCAATGCAAGCTGGTGGAACAGGTGGTGTTTATCAACATATGGTTGGACAACAGCAGCATTACCAGCAAGGAAGTTCTGTTACAATGTATCAAACATCTCCTGGGTATCCAGGCTTTGCCTCAGCTATTCATCAGCAGCAACAACAGCAGCAGCAGCAGCAGCAACAACAAACTCAACAACCACCACAAAGGATGCCACATCATCATCCGTCTCATCCAACTCATCAAACACATCCTTCACATCCTCAACAGTATCCTCAACATTCACAACATCCTAATACACAACAGCAACAACCAATAGACTCTCAATATTCTCATCATGCAACTTCAATGTTCAATCAGCCTCAACATTCTGGACCTACAACGCAATTTGGCACAGCCAAACATGCCACAAGTCCCCAATATCGTGCAGCTTTTCCACAGTTGTCACCTCAAATGTCACCTAGACCTCAGATGTCGCCGCGACCACCTGCAGTACAACAGCAAATGTCTCCTAGACCTATTATGTCACCAGCTAAACCTAATACATTATCTCCACATCCACATGTTCAACTTCCACATCAACAGTCAAACCAACCTGGTACAATGTCTGTGTCACCTTGTCCTCCAACTTCAATGCAGATGAATCCAACATCGCAACAAACTACTCTTCAAGCACTGGAGCAGATGGTGATTCCAGGTGCTTCTGTAACAAATTCGAACGTTTCAAGTCAAGATTATAATCAGTTTCAGACACGTCCATCAATGTCGCAAACACCAAATGTTTTATCTCAGTCTACCGCACAAAATTCTATGTCACCAATAACAGGTCCTAGAATGCCAATGCCAACTCAGTGGTCACATCCACAACAACAGCAGCAACAAATAAGGCCAAATGTGAATGAAGATAGAAGTATAGTAGAAACTCAACCTCCAGTATCTGAACAAAGCCCATCAATGTTTCCAGTAACTGGAACAGAAACTATTCATAATGTTGCAGAAACTACAGTTAGAGATCCTACGGATTCTGTTCATAACACAATAGAACCTTCAAAGTCAGAGACTGAAACATTACATCAAAATGTTCAAGAACAACAAGATGTGCTTAACCAACAAGCTGATACTTTGATGCAAAATAGTTCACAAAATAATTCGCCTTTAGAGCATACATCTGGGAAAATATCTCAGGAAACTGTACAATCATTACCAGCTTCTAGTACAAATGGAAATGTTGATTGTTCAAGTATTTCAACAATGTCTCAACAACAATTGACACAAAATCAAGTTCAGACTCCTGTTTCTACTATTGAGAATCAAAATACATGTGATAAGAAACCAAATGATCAACATTTAGAGCTGACTCCAGTAAATTGTCCAACCAATAGTAATGCAACTGCACACCCTCAACAACCTGCAGTTAGCAATCAAGCAGTGCAGCAGCAGCAGCAGCACAATCAACAGCAACCTATCAATTGTCCACAACAACCAGTACAACTTCATATGAATCAGCCACAAGTAGTATCAGCACAACAATCTCCAGTACAGCCTCAACAGTCACTGCAATCTTCACAACAGCCACAAATAAGCCAAGTACAACAACCTCAAACAGCTCAACAATCATCTCCCCAACAACAATTGCAACAAATAAATACTTCTCAACAGCAACCATCGATTACTCAGTCTCAACAATCTTCAATATCACAGCCACAAATTTCACAACCTCAATTGGTACAGCCACCACCACCACCTCAACCAGCTTCAAGTTGTATAAGTCAGGTTCAATCAACACAGCAACCTCAACCACATATAACTTCGCAAGTCGGTATAATTCCTCAGAATGCATCAGTAGTTTCATCTCAGTTGTCACAGGTACAGGCACCTTTACAAAATTCAGCTCCTCAAATACAAAACCAGCCTAATCAAGTTCAACCTACACACCAACAACAAATTCCTACAGTTAATCAAAGCAATAATATAGTATTACCATCTCATCAAACTGCAGTATCAGTGCCAAATTCACAAACTCCTCACCAAGTGCAACAAAATTTCACAGAATACACAAATATTCAAAAAAATAACATTTATTCAAATGAAATGCTAGTGGGTTCTGGTCAACAGTATCCCTCTGGTGGTGATATTGTTAGTGGTAGCACTATGCCAAATATGTATAACATGCCACAAAATCCAACATCAACAGCAGTTACATCTGCTGGTTTTGGTAATTCATGTGCTCCAGTTACACATCACCAAGAAAAAGCTGCACTGCAACAGCAACTGCAAGAATTATATTGTATGCCCCCAGCAAGTGAGAATCAAGAAAAAATTGTTTCTATACAAGAAAAATTGCAAGCTCTGCAACAACATGAGACTAATGATCAGTGTAATGGTGGACCACAATGCATATTGCAAACCCCAATGTTTACAGCAACAGCTGTTGTTGATAGTCCACAGGTAAATTATATTTTATTTTTGTTATATATAAACAATATATTATTATAAATAAGGGGAATCTTTTTAATGAATTTGCTTTAATCCTTTTATAAATAGGTTTCAAGTACTACTGGTCGTGGTCGTAGTAAAGGCACACCTAGGGCTAAAAAGAGTAGGAAAAAGGCTGATAAAGAAGCAATTACTCCAGCAGCAGTTACTCAGCAACAGCCAGAACAACCATTATCGGATAACCAAGTAACTCCTGGAGACAGTAGCAATATTGTTGATAGTGCAGCAGATTCTGAGGATATTAAACCATCTTCTGGCGATATAGAAGAAGAATGGAGTAAAGGCAGGAAGTCGCGGCCGCCTACCAGAAAACCGCGTAAGCCAAAGGAGCCAAAGGAGCCAAAAGAACCAAAAGAGCCAAAAGAGCCGAAAGTTAAGAAAGAACCAAAACCACCAAAGGAAGCAAAATCTCCAAAAGTACCAAGAAAGAGAAATAAAGACAAAGATTCAACAAAACGTAATAGAAAGTAAGTTATTTTGTAAATATTACCTCTTAATTTTCATGTGTTAGAACTGTAATTATTTCTATGAATACTTTCTATCTTTACAGAAAAACTAATCATTCTGAATCAGCTGATGATGAAGCTATTCAAGAAAATGAAGAAACTGCAGTCTCTGATTCAAGTGCAATTAAAGAGTCAGATACAAAACCACCTGAACCATCCATCCAAAGTGATCAGGAACAAGTACACTCTTCAACTACTGAGCCATTAGTAACTGAAACAAAAGATCAAAATAAACAAAAAGGAGACTCGGAGGATAGTCCAGCAGATGAAAAGAAAGAAGAAAATTCAGATGTCGGCACAGTTACAGAAACTGCTACACCTAATAAGAAAAAGGCTGCTGCTCGTAAAAGATCGGTTGGGAAGGTTTCGTTAGGAAAATCACCTAGAAGTTCGAAGTATGTTATTTTAAAATATTGAATATTGATAAGTAATTGTATTTCTTATTTGTAATTTCTTTTTTAATACATTCTTCTTTATTTCATTAATTTGCCAAATTTTATTAGAAAACGAAAAAGTCGAATTGCGCCCGATTCTGACGGTGAAGAATTAGCTGCAACGCCTCCGCCATCACCAGAAGCTGGAGATGATAATAAAAGGCGTTCAGCAAGAAATACGCATCGTAAGAAATATGTGGACGATGTAATGCTTAGATTTTCAGATGATGATGTACCTCTTCAGGATGCTCAGCTTTCTAAAAAAGTAGAGGGTACAAATACCGCAAAACCTGTTTCTGTCAAAAAAGATAATGAAGGTGGTGAAGTTGGGCCCAATAAACCTAACTTTGTGTATATTGTATGTATTATGTTAATATCATATTCTTCATATATTAAAATTGTATTCGCAAAAATTTTAAAGTAGTAATTTTTATGCATTATAGAATACAACAGATGAAGATTCCATGGTTGTGCAACATATATTGTGTTCTCGCATAGGTAAAAGAGAAGTCAAACCTACTGTTACAGAAGTGAAAACTGAGACATCTGCTGAAAAAAATGATAATAGTGCTCCTGATACAAAAAATAAAGAAGGGGAAAATGAGTCAAAAGAAGAAACATCTGAAAAAGAATCAGTCTCAGAAACGAGTAATAAGGATGAAGATGATACTGAGACTTCCGAAGACAAAAGTATCAATGATGTAAAAGATAAAAGTAAAAGTGAAGGAACAATTACAGAATCTAAACAAGAAAATGCAGTAGCAGATGTGAAGCCTCAAATAGTAGAAGTCGAGGAGTATTTTGTTAAATATAGAAATTTTTCTTATTTGCATTGTGAATGGAGGACTGAAGAAGAATTATACAAGGGCGATAAAAGAATTCAAGCCAAGCTGAAAAGATTCAAGCAAAAACAACAACAAAACACTAATATCTTCGAAAATGTAATTATTTTGTACCTGTATATTTTACAACAGTTTTGATATTTTATTTCTTAATATTAGATAGGTAGATATGAATAATCAAAGTTATGGTTCTTTTTTTAGACCGAGGATGATCCATTTAATCCAGATTTTGTAGAAGTAGATAGAGTGCTTGATGAAGCAACACATACTGATCCAACAACTGGAGAGACTTTAAAACACTATTTAGTCAAATGGCGATCTCTTCAATATGAAGATTCCACATGGGAATTAGAAGAAGATGTTGATCCAGAAAAAATAGCTCAATTTATAAAGTTTAATAAAGTACCTCCTAAGGATCAATGGAAGGTAATATGTTATTATATTAGTATATTATAATATTATAATTATATAATATAATGTTTAACATCAAAATAATTATTAATATCTATTTAGCCCAAAAAGAAACCAAATGCGTCAGCGTGGGTAAAATTAGAGGAATCACCAATTTATAAAAATAATAACAGTTTGCGACCGTATCAATTAGAAGGCCTTAATTGGTTGCTTTTCTCGTGGTATAATGGACATAATTGCATTCTTGCCGATGAAATGGGTTTAGGAAAAACAATTCAGTCTTTGACATTTGTGGATGCAGTATACAAATATGGCATTCGTGGACCATTTTTAATAATAGCTCCACTCTCAACCATTCCAAATTGGCAACGTGAATTTGAAAGTTGGACGGACATGAATGTTGTAGTATATCACGGATCGTAAGTACAATTTTTTCGCAGTTTCATATTTGAAAATAAAATACATTTTACTATGAAGTCTTTTACTTACAGTGCAGCAAGTCGAACTATGCTTCAAGAATATGAAGTTTATTATAAAAATGAAAAAGGACAGCAAATTAAAGATTTAATCAAATTTAATGTACTGATAACTACGTTTGAAATAATTATAACAGATTTTAACGAATTACGGGGCTATAATTGGAGACTCTGTGTTATAGACGAAGCTCATAGGCTAAAAAATAGAAATTGCAAATTACTTGAAGGTCTTAGACAATTAAATTTAGAACATAGAGTCCTTTTATCTGGTACACCTTTACAAAATAATGTCAATGAGCTTTTTTCATTATTGAATTTTCTCGAACCAGTGCAGTTTTCTAGTAGTGAAGCATTCCTTAAAGAATTTGGTAATTTGAGTAGTGAAAGTGAAGTCCATAAGCTACAACTTCTCTTGAAGCCAATGATGCTACGTCGACTTAAGGAAGATGTAGAGAAATCGTTAGCTCCAAAGGAAGAAACAGTAGTTGAGGTGACTAATATTATTAACACAAGTTTGTTTATGTATATTTGAAAATTAATAAATAATTTATAATAAATTATGCCCTTTCATCGTTCAGGTGGAATTAACAAATATACAAAAAAAATATTATCGTGGCATTCTTGAAAGGAATTTCTCTTTCCTCGCAAAAGGAACCACATCAGCTAACATTCCGAATCTCATGAATACAATGATGGAATTAAGAAAGTGCTGTATCCATCCATTCCTACTTAATGGTGCAGAAGATCAAATACAATTGGATTACAAAACTGGTGAAAAGGAAGATTCAGAAGCTTATTACCATGCACTAGTAAATAGCTCTGGAAAAATGGTATTAATCGATAAGTTACTGCCAAAACTCAAAGCCAGTGGTCATAGAGTGTTAATATTTAGTCAGATGGTGAAATGTTTAGATCTATTGGAAGATTATTTATTATATAAAAAGTAAGAATTATTGATTTTTACTTTATTGTAAATATTCTTTTACGATATTTATACCTTTATCAAAAATATTTGTTTAGGTATCCGTATGAAAGAATTGATGGTCGAATTCGGGGAAATTTAAGACAAGCTGCAATTGATCGTTATAGTAAACCTGACTCCGACAGATTCGTTTTCCTTCTTTGTACTAAAGCAGGAGGTCTTGGAATTAATCTTACAGCAGCAGATACTGTTATTATATATGATAGTGATTGGAATCCACAAAATGATTTACAGGTTTTAATTGAATTTACTCTATTTTAGTAAAACTATTGAATTTTTGTACTTATACGTGAAACAATAACTAGAATATTGTATGCGTTGTTAAATTACAAATACATATATTAAATTTGTATGCAGGCTCAAGCTCGATGTCATAGAATTGGTCAACAAAAAATGGTGAAAGTATATCGATTACTTTGCCGAAATACTTATGAAAGGGAAATGTTTGATAAAGCTTCTTTGAAACTTGGATTAGATAAAGCAATTTTGCAATCTATGAATACAAGTCAAGGGGGTAAAGATCCAAGTAATAAACAGTTGACTAAAAAGGAGATAGAAGATTTATTAAAAAAGGGTGCTTATGGTGCTATTATGGATGACGATAATGCAGGAGATAAATTTTGTGAGGAAGATATAGAACAAATACTTGAACGAAGAACACAAGTAAGTGAACTATTGTTTCGTTAGCTAAAAGTTCTTCATTTTTATGTGTGTTTACTAATTTAGAAAAATTCAATTATATAGATTATTACGATAGAAGCAGAGAAAGGATCGACATTTTCAAAAGCTAGTTTTGCATGCTCATCTAATAGATCGGATATAAATATTGATGACCCAGATTTTTGGAAGAAATGGGCAAAGAAAGCTGAGATTGATACAACAGAGAAAAAAGAAGAAGACGAATTAGTGATATCAGAACCAAGGCGAAGAACACAAATCAAACGATATGGCCATGACGAATCTGTCGTTATGTCAGATCTTGATAGTTCTGATGATAATAGCGACGATGAAACAAGTAGTGGGTTAACAGGTAGAGGTATGTTCATTCTTAGTGCATGTTAAAAGACAATACCGTTCTTAACTTCATCAAATTAACGTGATACCTGGAATGGAATTATCCTACGATAATTACAAAGGTATTGGGTCACATTTAAATATCCTGTTTCAAATATTTCATGCCTTTTATCCTTATAAAACTAGCAAAACAGTTATTCGTTTTAATATCTTTTTATTTGTAAAAGTACCTTAATTTTTGTATAGTAGAACATACTAAAATATTGGTATAAATATTGAATTATCAAACTTTGTAGATACTAACTTCACTGTGTTGTGTTCAACATATAATTGTAAATATATAATTTATTTTTAGTAGCAGAATATATATATATATATATATATATATATATATATATATATATTTATATTCATCAAGTGATATTTTGTTGTATTAAGATCCTTTTTCTATTTACGTTCATGTTTATGAGAAACTCGGGATTTATTAAAGGATTTTAGAATAGTTTAAAAAAGTGAAATAATCTCAGTTTTTTTTAGTTTTCCAACAAAACAAATTAACAACATAACACAAAAATTTTATGGTATACATTCTCAATTAATTTCTTTGCTTTTGAAGTTTTCACAAATAAATTTCCATAAAAACGTTAAATACGCTAGATATATGTACATACTTTTCTATTATTTTTATTCAGTGAATGTCACATACACATATAAGCATAATCACGTGCATGTATGCCTATACCATTAATATTATCATAATAATGTTTAAAATATGTTATTCCTGTTCTATAAGCTGTTTTTATTGGTGTGTTTGCCAAAAATTAAAATGTTTAAATATATTTCATTCTTACATATTATAAAAAAATCCTTGTTGTAACATAAGTTTAGGACATTGTATTTGTGTAATGCATGGCAAATTGAATAGGTGTTTCTTTACATAATTTATACAACATTCATGAACATAGATTATTCACTAGATACAAGTAACATAAACTATCATGATAAGAATCTAATGCAGTTAATTTTATTATTTAATTAATGTAGATATTGTTTTATTATTTAATAATTGTTTATTAATATTTTTAATACATCTTTTAGCATATTAATTAAGTAAAAGTTTCTTAATGTTTATTCAATATTTTATCCTCCATTTCTTAATTTACTAATTCAATTTATTTCTCATTTTTCAAAATAAGTAATTGTTTCTACATATGTATATTTGTAAATTTCGAAAGAATATCAACTTCTGTCTCGTGAACTCACAACATAAATACTATCTTCCTTCGAGCTATATTTGTAATGTTGCTTGCCATTACTACAGAATTATTTATATTTACATTATAAAGAATTGAACTTCCACACATCTATATTTTATCTTAATATTAAGTTTATAATAAGATATGTAGTAATATGTATTTTTTATCGTTATAAGGTAAAAAGCGAAGAGATAAGTTTGGTAAGAAGACACGGAAATTCTGCGATGAATATGTTCCTCGGGAAGGTGAGGTGGTATATGGAAGTTGGGCACGAAGCGAATGTTTTAAGGTCGAACGAGGCTTACTAACGTTTGGATGGGGTCGATGGGAAGAGATTCTTCAACACAGTCAGTTTCGTCGAGGATGGCGTGAAGTTGATGTTGAAGATTGTGCACGAGTCATTTTACTCTATTGTCTCCGTTACTATCGCGGCGATGAAAAAATTCGTAACTTCATCTGTGATCTTATTACGCCTGTAGAAAATGGAGAAAAGATCAAGACTGTGTGTGTTAATACTAGTGGACGAAATAATAGACAAAAGAAAAAAGGGCGAGTTAGAGAAGGTAGAGAAACACGGGGATCAATGATCAATGGAGGTCCAAATGATCCTAATCATTGGAGTAACGCTGAAAAGTATGACGGAGACATATTTCTTGAAAGTAATTACAGGAAACACTTGAGTCGTCATGCAAATAAGTACGTACATCAAACACAACAATCTTTTTTATGATAAAATTTGTTAAAAAATATTTTTAGTTGAAAGTACTGCTTAATTTTATTAAAATTTTGTAAATAATTTTTGTATTGTGTACAGAGTACTGTTACGCGTGCGAATGCTTTACTATATCAAACATGAGATTATTGGAGACTTAGTCCAGCATATATCTGATGGCGTCCATGTCAGGTTAGTGATTTTATATGTATATATATTATATATATGTATATATATATAAACACGCGCGCGTATACACATACACTTATAAACTTATATATATTTACTTACTTTTAAATCTCCATTATTCTACGTTCTACTGACTATCATAGAATATCATGCACTTACTTACACGCTTATACGGAGCTTCATAGTTGCATGCGCAATGTATTTGTTTATCCTGGGAGCTGTAATTGTATGAGGAATGCTCATAGAGCTAAACCATGTTTATTTTGTAGCTCTATAAATAGCTATTAATCGCTGATCCTATATTACTAATATAAAAATTTTCCCATCCTATTTTATAAACATGTATATGAATATATACACGATTTTTAAATTACTGTAAACACTTTGTACGGCTTACTATGGTCAAAGATGGTCAACTCAGCAACATCATGGTAAGAGACAGCTATAAAGCAGTGCACTGTATTAAAGGGGCAAACAGAATAGGAAGTTTGAAAAGTTTACTTACGTTTATACTTAATTGAGAGCGAAAGGGACGAGAAAAATAAATAACGATTCCTTAAATATTATCTAATATAATATGCCTCTTTTCTATGTTTATTTAACAACAAACATTGTAATTTACGATTCTATTAAAATTCATGAAAATATAAATCTTTTATAATCTAAACGATTGGCATACATAAATTGGCAAATTGTAAATGAAACCGCCCTACAGTGCGTTGCGGATAAACCCTCCACAGTTGACGGAACGGCCAGCGAAGTGGTGGGACTCCCAAGCAGACAAATCCTTAATAGTTGGCTGCTACAAACACGGCTACGAGAATTACGACCAGATGAGGATTGATCCCGCGCTTTCTTTCATTACAAGCTGCCCTCCCCCTTCCCAGTCTCAGACCACACAAAATAAGTAAGTAACTATTCTTTTTACGTTGTTTTATATATATATATATCTATGTGCCACTGCTGTTTCATTCTAACATATATGGCTTGCATGCTGTTTAAATTTGCTTAAGATAATGCCTCTGCTAGAATTAGTGTATAAATTTTCCTTTTCATTTTATTCATACTTTTATTCGTACCTTAACAGTGAAGGAATTTCGTATTTTTACCTGTTTTAAGATATTACTTTCTACTAGCTTTTATTTACAGTGGAGACGGATGATGCATATAATATACCAATATACAATGATTATTTAAGTGTTTCTTATAAACAGTCAATACATTATTGTTATATATACTTAATAACTTCTGTTTATAACGTAAATTTTTAGTATCCGCAGCATTTTAAAGTGGTAATCATGAAAATCTTTTTAGTTTTGATATTATACACTTTTAAATTATAGTTTCAAAATAACTGTTACATTTATAATTGGTTAAGTATATGTATGTTTTCACAATTAAATACGTACTAGAAAGATTTGTTTAGTAAAAATTAAAAAGATTAAAGATATACTATGTAAAATATGTGATGTAAAATTAAGTTTTAACTTAAAATATTTAAAAATTTCAGCAGCAGCAGCAGAGACGATACTAGTTTAGAGAATGACATTGAAGATGTTGAATCTCTTGGAATGATAAAAGATTCAAAAGATTCTGATAAATTTAATCGAGAAACACCTACTGATTCACCTGCTTTACCTAATAAGGCAGATACACCTGGACCTGAACCTAGTAGTAGCCATGAAGGAAATGATGGCTTATTAGATGACGAAAAGACTTGGCCGTCCGTGGTCGATCTTAATACTCGTTTACGTCGAGTAATTTCTTCCTATCAGCGAAGTGTGAAAAAGGAAGATGTAAAAGTATTACAAAAATCAAAGACAGGGTTGGAAAATGATACAACTGTAAATCATGCTACTTCAATGAATGAGCCACCTTTAAATATGCAAGGATGGGACTTACAACAACTTGCTATGTATCTTTTGGTAAGTTATTATATTCAAAATATTTAATGTAAAAAACAAAAGTGTTATCTAGAACATATCAACTCTTTTATTTTACATAGAAAATGGAAAGAAGAGAAAAGATGGAGGCTATGATAAAGGAAAGAGAACGAACTCGTATTGAAGAACAAAAGACAAAATGGTCCCGTCGTGAAGAAAGCGAATTTTTAAGAGTTGTATCAACATACGGTGTTAATTATGATAGAAAGAAAGCACAGTATGATTGGACAAAATTTAAAAGTATAGCTAGATTTGATAAGAAAACAGATAATGATCTCACAGATTATTATATGTCTTTCAGAGCAATGTGTAAAAAAGTATGTAACGCTAAATTGAATGACGAAGATGGTATGTTTATAATTATATTTATATACAATTAAAAACTGTAATATTATGACTCAATCATTGATATTATATATACAATATTATTCAGCATATTTTATGCTTTAATCTGAAAATATAAAATTTGTTTACGTATTTGATATTTATTATAAATATCAAAGTACTAAATACGATATATATATCTCAGATTTTTCAGACGTTCCTGTTGATCATCTCAGTCCAGCAAAAGCGAGACAAATATTAGATCGCGTAGATCTTTTGAGCAAAATACGCGAAGAAATTTTATCTCATCCTCATTTGGAGGAACGACTTTCATTATGTCAACCATCAGGTGATACACCTGATTGGTGGCAACCTGGAAAACACGATAAAGAATTATTACTTGGCGCGGCAAAACATGGTTTGGGAAGAACTGATATAACTATTTTAAATGACCCTGATTTTTCATTTCATAAACTTCTAAATAAAAATATGTATGGTAATATCCAAACGTCTAAAGTCTCAGATAAATCTGAGAAAGCAATCAAAATTGAAAACAGAGAAGACATATTAAAATTCGATAAAGATGAAATACTTGTAAAATTGGAAAAAGGTGAAGGTACTTTGAAAATTGAAAAAGTGGGTGCAAAAAAAGATAAGGATATAAATATCGTGGAAAAGCGAACAGAACATACGGATCTGGAAAAAAGCCAAGTAGAATTAACTATTATAAAGGCTGAAAATAAAACTGAAGAAAAACCTATCAGTAATGCATTAACTATTACAACTGTTGCAAGAAATATGTCATCAGACAAGGAGTACGCTACGAAAATAAAAACTGAAGAAAAGAATGAAGTAGTGATAGAATCAGTAAAAAATGAAATTTTTAAAACTGATCAAATATCAGGAATTAACAAAACAGATGAAACAAAAACGAGTAATGTCACAACGAATATCGAAGAAGCGACACCTATAAAAATAGAGAAAGAAAATCAAAGCAAGGAAAAAGAAATACCAGCAGAGACTGACAAAGAAGTTCAAGAAGAAAAACCAAAAGAGTCTCAAACTCAAGAAATAAATGAAAAAAATTCATTGGAACAAAAAGAGTCTGTAGAAATAGTAGAAAAATCAACGGAAAATAATGAAAATATAACGGCGGAAAGTGATAAAGTAAGTGTGAAAATAGATGCCCCAGTTGTTAAAGAGGAGTTAGAAGTACCAGAAAGTAAACCAGGGGATACAAGCAAAGATAAAGCAAAGGTGTGCAAAATCGAGGATAAGTGTAATGTTCAAGCAGCAGAACTTAAAGCAATGTTTCCCGATTTGGAAGTTATTCAACCGTTGTCACGATTAACGCAAATTGATACATTTGTTCTCCGTGACAAAACAGTAGATTATAACGAACCAACAGTTGTGCAACTTCTATCGCACAATAGTAACAGTACTATCAAATGGCCAAAGGTAAATTGAATCCTATATTTTTATGTACATTTAGAATTGACTTGGGGAATTTTTTTAGGAACATGCAATTGAAGCTCGTTTGATGCATATCGTACATGCAATTGAACACAAAGAATGGCCTGTATCTATAAATTTTAGTGCTGGTGATGAATCAGATGTACCTTCAAATGAAAAAGAATGTTCAGAGGTGATAACTATAACTACAGATCATGGAATATCACGCAATACAACAACTGGGAATAATATCTCACAATCTAAAAAACGAAAAAGGCATATTGCTATTGATGTAGAAACTGAAAGGGGTAAAATTAATAAAAATTAAACTAATGATCTCTTTTAATTTTCTTTAAAAGGATTAATAACTATATAGTTTTTGTATTTTTAGCAAAACTTCATGCATTATTAAATAGTAGTAGCCACACGGTTACTCAGTCTCCTGCGACTTTAAGTAAACCTACTGTATTATCTGGATCTAATACATGGGAAATAAATGATGAATCACAATCGGAAGAATCGAGGCGTTCAACACCGGTTCAACCACCTCCAGCGCATCAGCAAACACGAACACAAAATATACCCTTTGATTTAAAATATACAGTTCCTGGAAAACCAACTGTAATTCCTGGGACTTCGAGTACTTTGACTCCTATAGATTTATCTGCTGGGTATAATTTTTCATAAATATAATATTTATAATTTTAATATAAAACATGTTTTTAATTAAATATTTATACAATGTTTACATTTTAGATATCCAAAAACAAGTACAGATAATAATAAAGATATTATGAACGAGGTTCAAGACTTTTCAATGCCAAATAAAAACAAACAAATTAGTAGTAATAAAGGGAAATTAGATAGTATGTTAGACAAATTGATGAAGAGAAAGAACTGTGTATGTATAAATATATGAACTATTTATTAAATTATTTATATAAACATCTAAAACATAAATATGAATAATAACCAAAAATTTATTATATTTTTATGAAGCCAACAGATGAACCTATAATTGGAAAGGAGAAAAAACGGAGAAAACTTGACGAAATAGTACTAGGATTAAGTGCAGCAAAAGAACAACAAAGTAGTCACTATCCTGAACATAGTAAAAAGAGTACAATTACACCAAATGTAACTGTTACTCCAACTTCAGCGCCGATTGGGCTTCCAAATCCTCCAACAAGTACTCAGAAACCGTTTTCCATTACTGTTACCTCGATCCCGTCTTCACGAGCATCAAATTCTACTTCTGGCTTACCGCCTCCATCATTACATTCACATAAAGACAGTTTTTCTGCCTTACTTGTTCAAGCAGAGCAACAAAATCGCGAATTTAAAAAGCAGCAGCAGCATCAACAACAAACTCAACAGCAACAACAACAGCAGCAACAGCAACAACCAAATTTCAATTCAACGCATTCGTCATCAGCAAGCGGACACAAAAAGAGTTATGAAGCGATGATTGCAGACATTAATAAAGTCGCTGAATATTCCTCTAAAATCGGATCCTATTCTCATGAGGCTAAAGTGAATAAATGGTTAGCTGAGCAAACTGCTATGTCTGAACAATTAGGTGCAGAATATTTAAACGCACCAAGACGACGGCGACCGCGTGTTGATCCTTCTTTATTAGATTGGAAAAAATTGACTGGAGAAGAGAATGTCGCTGTAATTAATAGATTAACAGGCAAAAAGGTTTGAATACAAAATTTTATTTTTTCCTATGTTATATATGTATTTATATTAATTATGTAAGTGCAATTAATTATGTATATTTTTATTTACTTATCACTGACTACATACCTTATTTTGTATATATGTTAATTTACATACATCTATTTTAGGTTACAGGCAGTAAAGCACCACAATTAAAGCGCTTAGGTCAATGGTTGATCGAGAACCCAATGTTTGATGTTGACCCAAAATGGGCCGAACTTGTTAAAGAACGAGGAAATCTTCCACACGATTTACAAAAAAGATTGTCAGGAAATGATAGAAGTTATGTTAATAAGGGTAAAAGCCCAGGAAGACCTCCCATGATGCCAAGTCCTACTAGTCAGCAATCCGCAAATCAAGCTAATTTAGCAGCTACATCAATGGCTTCAGGTTTAAACTTTCCTTCGCTGGGTAATTTGAATAACTCTCTTCTATCAGGCCTCTCTCTTGGCAATTTTGATCCAAAGAACAATCCTCTTTTAATGCCATTTGGTGGTTTACCCAATCTGGGTGCATTGAGTGGACTGGGCAATTTGAGTAACCTGAGTAATATGAGTTTAACGAATTCTTTATTTGCGAACCTTGCTGGTCTTGGTTTACCATCTTTAGCAGGTATGGAAGCTGCTTTAGGTGCGACAGCAACTAGTACAGCAGCTGAGACCAATCCTGTTGTCAGTTCTGTCAGCAGCAAAAATACAGGTTCTGCTAATATTAGCAGTGTTAATAAGTCATCTCGTAATAAATTGGAGCCTCCTACAAGTAAATCTTCGGTGCCTTCAACTTCATCAGCATCGTCTACGATATCAACAACGACACCATTCCCCTTCTTTTTCCCAAACCCCAGTCTTTTATACACACCGTTGGGTTTAGGTGGTTTGAATCCATTCTCAATGCAACCTGGTGGAGTATCGTCGGCCTACGAAAGTCTTGCCCAATGTGGGCTTCTAAATCCATCCACTTCGAGTGCCTCAGCAGTGCGTAAACCAGCGTCTTCAGCAAGTAACTCGAGGCAACGTGATACAATTACCGAATCAACGACTAAACGAAAGGATACAGAGAAGAAATCCAGATATTCTATCGATCCTACGATAACATTACAACAGTACACGGATATGACGTTACATAATGAAGAAAGACGTAGAATAGAACCAGAAAAACGAGAAACCTTGGAACAAAATGATGCGGCAGATCTTTCGGAAAGACGAACCGACAGGAAAAACAAAGAACAAGAAATGAAAGAAGCCCTGGAGCATTTAAGTAGAACTAGTGCAGAACTTTTAACAAGAAATCTAGAAGATCAACGACTGACTGACAAAAGAAATCATAATCAAAGTTCAGAGCAACAAACTCCAAGTATGCTTGAAGTAACTCTTGAACCTGTCAATAAGAAGACAAGAATTGAAATTGAAGTTAGCACACGACCTGTGACAACTGCTGTAACAACTACTGTAACTTCAGCAGATGTAACAACAGTTGATGTAGAACATGGAACACGACCATCAAGTACAACAACTAAACAAAGTTCCGTAGAAGAGAATAATGTATTCAGTGAAACATCTTTAAGTACTAATAATAAAAAGGAAATTGATGAAACAGCTGCTACAGTAACAACAAGTATCTCGACTACAGTTACAGTTACAGTTGCATCTACTGTTACGCCTACATCAACACCCACACGTACACCAACGCCCACACTTACGCCTACATCTACGCCTACATCTACGCCTACATCTACACCCACACCTACACCTACACCTACATCCATAACTGCACCTACATCTACAACATCAATAACAACAGCCCTGGAAGATGCAACTACATCACAACAAAGTACTACAAATACTAAGAGCGATGCGTCGAAACTTCCATCAGAAATAGAAGAAGATAACAAAGGTACTAAAGGCAAGAAAGTACGAAGTGGAAAACGATTAAGTGTAGAACCTCCTCCAGAAAGAAAAAATCTTCGTTCTAGTGCAGGAAGACAAGCGAGAGCAGCAGCAGAACGGCAAGCAAGAATGGAAGGTGAATTGCAATCAGATCAACAAGACACTCACACAACGAGCGAGTGAAGTGAATTTTTTTAAGTGGGTTTTAAATAATACTAGTGTTGTTAATGATTTTACGTTGTTGCGATTATTTTTGTTGCAAACTTCTGCAGTGTATTCGCACAACGATTCACAAAAAATCATCGATTCATAAACATTTATATACATGAATGAATCAATGAAACGACAATTCTTAATTAAACAGAGCACAAGTGCATTCAAAGAACTTGAAAGAACGAAAAGAAAATTTGATTTTTCCTTCCAATTTATATGGAAATAATGGGAGAAATACAAGTAAACCACGTACACATTACCATTGCTATCATTGTGAATGTATAACATTGAAGCTGTTAAGTACGAAGGCTGGCAATAGTATTTTATCATTCGATATATTGTGTGGTAATTAACTTTTAATTATATAACATTACAATAACAAATTATAATTTTGTTAAATTTATTATTCTTTACAATCTTTATTGGTTTTGACGAGGGACTGTTATACAATAACTGCTATCTCATTATTGCGTAAACGCGCAACGGATCATTCAAATATAAGATATAATCATACTGTAGTAAAGTAAAGTTAGTAATAACTTAATAAAAAAAAAAACAATGTAAATATTATATAATTATGCCTAGAGACTATAAGTGATTGTGTACTTGGAAAAATGTATATAACACAGTGTACTTTTAATTACATTAGGTGATACAATAAACAGCTTTTTTTGTTGTTTGCAAATGCCAACATTAGAATCTTTGTTTTGATAATTATGTACACCTTTAATGATGAACATATAAAAAATAAGTTATGTATTGTATTAATAGAATCAGTGAAGAATGTGCATGGATAATAATATGACCAATGAAAGCCTAAAAGTACATAAAACTTTTTTAAGTATATTTTAGCGAATTGTTTCTAATTATTTTTATCGTGAATTATTAATAAGAAATTTTAAATAAAAATTGTTCGTTTCTATTAGATTTTCTTTGGAATCATAAACTGTCATATACCGATATTATGGCACTAAAGGGATACGCTTATTTATAAACTGTATTTCAAGGAATGACATAATATTGAACAGAATTTAATATATATATTATCAAATATGTGTATTTTAATTTTTATAAACATACATTTTGATAATTTAAAAGAATACGTTGTAAAATAATAGTTTCTCATCTTGCAAAGTATTATTTTTTACAGCGGTTGCGACACAACGCGCACGTAAGGTTTGCCCGATGGTAATGGTACGATTTTAATATTGTTGTACAATGTTTTCGCTTCTTCGTCGGAAACAGTAGGCTGAATCATTACTTGATCACCTGCCTAAAGATCATTATACAAAATTAATAATTTTTTTAATAGATGTAGTGATGTTTTAATTAATAAATAAGATCATAGATAAAAACCTTCCAATCAACTGGAGTTGCTACTTTATGCTTCTCAGTTAATTGTAGCGATTCGATAACTCTCAAAATTTCACTGTGTTCAAAAGTTATGTTAATGAATAATATATTAATAAAAATAAATTTTAACCATTAAAGATATAAGAATAATGTTACTCGAAATTTCTTCCAGTTGTTGCAGGGTATAAAATTGATAATCGCATGTTTTTAGCAGGATCAATAATAAATACTGCTCTAGCAGTCATCGGTATGCCACGATCATCAACTTCTGCAGGATCTAACATTCCCAATAACGTTGCGAGTTTTCGCGTTTCATCTTCTATTATTGGGTATGGGAATTCTTTATCAGTCATTTCAGCATAGGCCTTTATATCCTGAAAAATAATTGTGCTTTGTAAACTTGTAATAATTTCGTTTCTATTTTTTCTATTAACAATTACTTTTATTTCTAATGAAAAAACTATAATAAAAGCACTTACTTCTATCCATTTCCGGTGAGAATCTACGGAATTACACGATAATGCAATAACTTTAACTCCTAGCTTTTCAAATTCGGGCATCAATTTTAATACCCGAGCCAACTCTGTTGTACATACTGGTGTAAAATCATTTGGATGAGAAAACAAAATTCCCCACCTGTGTGAAACATAAATTAATTTTTCTAAGTTTAATATAATCTTACATGTCAAGAAAATCATATTTATGCATGATTTTGTATCACTGAATGATTTGAAATTATATGAATAGTAAATAATACATTCAAATATAAATATAAAGACTAGTTATATAAATTTACAATAAAAAATATACAATAAACATTTACATATATATATACATTAAATATATACATTACAAACATATATATATACATTACAAACAAAAATATATATACATTAAAAAAAGTAACAGAAAATATTAAAGGTTATGTTTCTTAAAGAAAATATTGTCTCACGAATCATCAAGCCATTCATGCAAGTTAATTGAGCCCATTTGAGTGTCCGCTACAAAATTTGGAAACGTTTCACCTAACAAGACCATTTTTACATGTAAAAAGTACTTTCAAAATTAACTACTATTACGATTTTGATATAGAACACAGTAAGTTGGTATCCAGGTACACAGATTTAGAAATATGACTATCTCCGATGATAAAAGCGTTGTTAAGGTGACCATACAACTATATAAATTCAAACACAATTAGAAGATACACGATATTTCAACATAATATTTTTTTAATTAATTCATGTAATATAAAAATAAATATTTGTAATGTATAAATATTTATTATAATATCAATTAAGAGATAATTTGATAACTAAATTTAAGTATTATATTTCATTCGAATCTTAAATTTAAATTTGTACTATTACGAGATTATTTATGTACATCAAATACAAGATTTATAAAATTTAAAAATTCCCGTTTTATAATATTAAACAAATTTTATAAAGTTTTTATAAATTTTTTTTAAAATTAAAATAATTTTATAAAATTAAACAAATATTACGATGCATGTATTACATAAAACCGTAGAGGGCATAATGAAACCTCAGTACATACATTATAATATTTAGTTGGCGGAGGTTTTTAAATTTTAAAGTAGCGAAGAAGTGTAATAAGTTCAAATATCGATTAAACCAAATATAAAAATATATCATACCGTACTATTATATTAAGAATTAAATACAGATAGTGTATTACTATAAAATTTTACATTATGTTTACGATTATAAAATACTACTTCCTCTCTGGTATTACTAATATTGTCTACTCATATTAAATTGATATCCTAGCACGATCGTATTAGATTATATCACGATTGTAGTCGTATACTTAGGCCTGGCAATTCCCGTCGTGGTAGGCTGTTAATATCATAAGATATGTTTTATAAATCAGCCGCTAGCCGTACATCGCTGCGATCGCTGGATACGTGAAACAAATGTGTGTTTATATACGTACAGTAAGACATATATGTATGTACATTTCCGTAGTACGTACAGTGTGTTTTATACAAAGTGATAATTCAGTTACACAATTTTCAAAAATGTGTCGTCGACTCCCTTCAAAGTTTATTACTATCGTAAATAAATTTTATTCCACCGTTTTTATTCAACCGAGTCATAAATTTACGGTCTTGCAATCTAAGTATCCTGTACGAACGCATATATTACTAACACGGAGGTATAGTACGCAAAACCCATCTGAAAAAGTAAGTCAATATTATAAAAAACAGTACGCAGAAGAATTAAACTCTCTTCTAAAAGATCCGAAATACAAAGCTTTGTATGATAAATACGAGTTAGAAATACAGTACACGAAATATGAGACAAACAGAGTACCTAAAAATTTAACCGCATATAATTGGTTATATTTACTACGAACAACAACAAGAAATGAAAGAAGGTTGTGCTTAATATCTATTTTAATATAAAAATGATCTTAATGTTTGAAAGGTTCATTCATATATTAATTTTTGTCCTTCATTATAAATATTTAGATCATATATAGAATTTCTTTGGAAATTGGACATGAAACACGAAAACGAAAAGGAGAAAAAGTTATTAAAGATGAAAGAAAAAGCAGAGAAGTTTAATGAAGATGATATATATGGATTAAATAGAATTACAATGTTTCACAGGATACGTGCACAAACAATGAGTGATTTTTATAATGGCAGATTAATAAGTGCTATGTTACATGAACCAATAATGGTATTTGACATTGGATATGAACAATATATGACACCAAAAGAGATATCGAATTGTGCAAAACAACTATCATATTCATTCGCAATAAATCGATTACACGATAGTCCCTTTAATCTATATTTTTGTAATGCTAACAAGGATAGTATTGTTATGAAGAGGTTACATTCAATAATACCGTCTTTGTACGATCTAGAATTTCCATTAAATATCACATCAAAATGCTATTTAGAAACATTTGATAGAGATAAATTAGTATATCTTACCCCTCATACTAACACAGTTTTAAAAAACTATGATGGTAACTTAATATATATAATTGGTGCAATGGTAGATAAGGTAATTAATATTATATTTTTATATAGTTTATGCTACAAATGAAATATTAGTTATAAATAAATATTTATCAATAAATATTGAACATTAATCCATAAAATTGACGTGAACAAAAAGATTTATTAAAAAAGTTAATAATATTTTCAGAAATGTAGTAAACCAATTTCATATCAAAAAGCTAAGAAACAAGGTATTAAAATGATGAAGTTGCCTTTAAGTGAAAGATTAGAATGGGGTTCAGGATCTTCAAAAAATCTTCCTCTCAATCAAGTTCTTTCCATCATGTTAGATTTGAAACATACTAAGGATTGGAATGTGGCAATGGAAAATGTACCTAAACGAAAATTACAAAGAGCAAGGGCATATTTCCAGGAAAGAAGAATGTTAAGAAATGCAACAATGTTGCAATGCTTTTATAGAAATGAAACTTCAAACTTAGCAGATAAAGAGTAATGTTTCCTACATGTTTGAAACCAAATAAAGTTACAAATATAAATTATTGTATATAATTATCAATTTTAACCTATACTTTAGTTTTTAATATAATTTCTTTAGTCGATCTTTAAATTGCATGTATTAGTTTTATATCAGAAGCAAATAATATTTTATGATTGAAATTTATGCTTCTGTTTCACAAAAATAAGACTTTTAAATGTAATACGAATAATGTATATGGAAATGTATATATAATTAATGATATATTACTCTATGGCATACATACATACAATATGTATACGGATAATACAGACGTACATATGTACGTTATCTATGTACATCCTCAATACTAATAATATAATAAAAGAAATTTGTTATTATTAATAACCATATTATTATAATGTAATATTATTTACTGGTATTAAAATTACGAGATAAACATTTTAATG
Organism: Bombus vosnesenskii; assembly: GCF_011952255.1. Taxonomy (NCBI): domain Eukaryota; kingdom Metazoa; phylum Arthropoda; class Insecta; order Hymenoptera; family Apidae; genus Bombus; species Bombus vosnesenskii. The sequence goes on along the minus strand of NW_022884330.1, from coordinate 498,076 downwards.
TCTCCTATTCTATATTGAAAGTAATATTATAAAAACATATTATTTTATATATAACAATGCACTCATAAAAAATAATTATGTTCTTGAATAATACATTTGCGTTTTTAATATTTCTAGCTTTTTAATCGATTGACTGGGATTTATTTAGTATAATTTATTTATACAGTTCATTATGTTAAATATAATTAAATATGTATAATGATCACTTTTATAAAGATCTTATAAAGATCTAAATCTAAAATTTATTGATAGTTAATCTTTATTTTGCACTTTTTGATTTCAGTGTTTACGAATAAATCTTTTTAATTCAATAATTACGAGATTAATTTATGAAAGGTATTCATATGTAGTAATTTTTTACTGTCTTTTTAATGCGAGTAATACTGACGTTACTGACGCATGAATGGTTAGTGTGTTCAAAAAATGGAGATTAAAAGTAAGACATGTATCATACATTTTTTGTACTAAAACGAGGGTAAAAGACATAAAAAATTACCTTTTCTTGTATGTGATTATGTATTAAAACCTCTAATGTCTACAAGATTTGTTATGCAGATAATATGTATAAATTATAATAATAACAAACCTTAAAGCGATTAACCTATATTAATTGAACTTTGAAGTTAAAACTTTCTGATTAATTGTAAATGACATGATATCTCATGACGAGATAAAAGTTGAAGTAGTTCCGATAAATGGAGAAAAAATTGGAGGAAAAGAAGAAACTGTTGTTTTTGTTGAACAGTTTGTTAAAGACGTGTGTGATTTTAGTTCCCAGTATGGAAGTAATATTAGTATTTCCTATACAGCCTATAATATTGCTGGGAATCCAAGTAAATTTCCTGATTATGGAGATTTTCCACAAGCTTTTGTTATGGTATGTTAATTTTGTAAAAAATCAAAACAGTTAAATAAACAATTGTAAACAATGCATGAAAGTAAAAGAATCAAACAGTTTTTCGTGGACTAGAATAAGCTATTTGGATTGGTTTTATACATTATCAAAATGTTAATAACATTTTAGTTTTAATCAATGCTTTAATATTTTATTGTATAATAGCCGGCCAAGAGTATATGGTGTCGACTTTAATAATATTGTATTTTGTGCCTGAAAATTTTGGAAACTATTAATTATATATTCTTAGAACCCTAGAGTTAAAATTCTATGAAAAAATGATTTGTAAAGTATTATTTCGGCTGTATGAAATTAATGACAAAAATGTTTTATGCCTTTTTATTCATGCTACATCATATCTAATAGATTATAATTTTAGAGAACATATGGACGTTGGTGGGATAAAGCACCTTCAAGATTAATGGATTATATGCCACAGAATAACATAGACGTTACAAGTCAGGATTATATAGGTATATAGCTCTTAATTTAAAAATTAAATACTTTCTAGCATTTAATGTTTATATTGCAATATTTCAATTATTTGTAGTAATATTTTATGTTTTTATTCTTAAAGATATTTTTAACTTATTGGAATATTATACTGATACCATTAATGCTTATGATATATGAAAAACGGAAATAAATTACAATATTTTTTATATTATCAAGATCTAGAATATTATCAAGAGGTATATCCAATTAGAGTATCAATATATGAAACTTACAATCCTGGAAGTGTAATTGGAATTTGGGCACAAAACTCTGAGGGCAAATGGTATCAATTATGGAATGGATTTCCTCAAGTCGTGCCGCACAAGCCAAGAATATTTTCTCCATACTTGCAGCTATGTAATTTTAAGACAAAAATGATAAGACTGGAATTTAATCATAGTTTATTAGACTATTATACAGAGTTAGATGCTGTATTACTTATTGGTACATCAGAATTAATTGTACCTAATAATTTGCATAATCAAAATCTGAATGACCTTTCTAAAGAATTGGGTTACCTTAAACAAAGTGATGATGATATATATAATTTAACACCAGATTATTTAAAGGCAAATCAGGATTTAACAGTTCTTAAAAAGACACTTTCCGAACACTGCAAGCTTTTTAAAAGGTATGTTGATATACAACCATTGATATTTTAAATTTATATTTATTTCTAATAAATAAATGAATATTGCCTGCACATTATTACAGCAAAGGAATAGATAATATATCCAAGGGAAAATTAGTATCTAAGATAGGACAACATTATCAGTCTGTTCCTCCTATAGAGGAAGCATTCAAAAGTTTACAACAATTTTTACAAGAAGATTTTCCAAAACTTATTAGAGATATTCATCATTCGATACCAAATACCATAAATGAACAAGACAATTCTCTTCAAGAAAGATTTTCAGTAGCTTCAACTGATTTTGAAAATCAACCATGTGGCACTTTCTCAGCACTTCCAGTAAAATATGATATCATGATTTGTTATATCTTATTATATCTATTATTAACAATGCATTTTTACAGGATGAGACGGTACTAAAAATTTTGAAGAATTTAGATTTAAGATCATTATGCTGTTTATGCAGAGTAAATAAACACTTTAACAATATTGCAAGAGATGCTTTGTTATATACAAGTCTCAATTTAAAACCTTACTGGCATTGTTTAGACACATCTGCATTAATTAGTTTAGCACCTAGGTGTCATTATTTACAACAATTAGATCTTTCATGGTGTGGAAATTATAATATGATTAAGTATCAAGATTTTATAAATTTTCTTCACATATCTGGCAGTGTTCTGACTCATTTAAGACTAAACTGTTGTCAATTTGTAAATGATGCTATTATCTTTGAAATTTCAAAAGTATGTAAGAATTTGAAAGGTAAATATTATTGAAATATTTTTTATTAAACATTTAAAAGTTGTCTGTTGAAAATGTAATATATTATTTTTAGAACTATGTTTATGTAACTGTATGGGTGTAACAAACGAAGGATTTTCGAAACTCGAAAACTTGAAGTTCCTTGAACGTTTGGAGCTTTACAGAACAACTATCGAAACTTCTACATTATGTTCTATTTTAAAGAAGAATACTCAAATGCGACATTTAAATTTGGCAGGAATGCATGATCGTTTAAATATAGACGAAGTTGCTGTTGAATTAGGAAGTTCTTGTCCATATTTGGAAAGTGTAGACTTTTGGAAAGCACAAACTTTAACTCCATATGGAGTTAGAGCTTTGTCTCACTGTACTAAACTTCGAGAAGTGGATTTTGGATGGTGGTATGTTCTCGAAAAAATATTGTATCATTTATATAATTAACGAATTTCAATGTATTTATCATTCGTTTTATCATTTTCTTCATAGCGGTGGAATGGGCGCTCCTGGTGACTCTCTACGAGCATTATTGTTTTCCTGTCGTTATTTAGAAAAAGTATTTTTAGCAGCACTTAGAGGATTAACAGATCGCGACTTGGAGCCACTTTTATTATGTCAACGACTGCAACAACTAGACCTATTAGGGGCTCGTTCTCTTACTCCTGATATATGTTATGGAATTTTATTGTTTTGTCCAAAATTAGAAATGATTGATCTTAGTTTCTGTGAAGGTATTAATGATTTTATAGTGCAGGAATGGCGTCAGCAATATCCTCATGTTTCTATTAAAAGAAGTTTTCAAGTAACCAACTCTAATATGATATAACAAACATTCCATGATATTTATTACATCGATTGTAATTTAAAGTATTTTAAGTATAAATAGGTTTGTTAAATTTTATAACTTTGATTAATACTATAAAGGATGTAATATTGTTGTATATAATTACATAAAAAATGTTATTACTAAAGTATCTGTACATATGTATCCATTTTTTCATAAGAATATACATATGTGTACTTGTATATTTGAAATTGCAGTTTAATATATGTATAGTATAAGAAAATATCCATACGTGTAAAAGCAATAGTACGATTAAAAATATCCAAATTGCATAATATATATTATATTTAATACGAAATGAATAATTTGATATGATAAGTTGTGAATTTCTATAAAAATTTATATATAACAATTCTTATAATTAAAACTTTTATAATCTTTGCATTTGTTTAATTGATATTTTAATTTAAAATAATATTTTCATAATTTAAAATCATTTACAACACATGATGTAATGATTGAATTAAAAAGATACAGCCGTGTGTGAGATAAAATAGTGATTTGTTATAACAGGTCATAACAGGTTATGACGTAGTAATAATACTAATAATAAGTGGAGAGGGACGAATGCTTAATGTATATATACGTACGCACGTGGTTTCTTTTTGGTATAGGTTATGTAAATTATTTAGTGAAAGAATCACGTTTCAGACAATGAAAAATGTAAAAAATGTGATTTTTTAAAATCAAGGTACATACATATATATATATATATATATATATGTATTTAATTTGATATATTGAAAATAATGAATACCGATTTACAAAGTAAGAAATCATATAATACCAGAAGTGATATCAAAGAAAAGGAGAGAGGAGGTAGGAAATGTTATTTTCTAAGTTTTTCTGTGAAATTTTATCGTGTAGTAGTATTTCTATATTTCCACATTACTATATTATGTTTATTTTTATAATATTAAAATTTTTATTTAATAAATTTCATTCACAATTTGACAAAATTATTAATTGCAGAAGGCAATTATGTGGATGTTGAACATATTAATGATAATATGCAAATAGTTGATAAATACGGTGATACAAATATGTTGAAAAGGAAGCTGGTTTGTGATGAAACTAAACTAGGCAAAAAACAGAAAAAGAGAAATATCATAGATTCATCTATAAATGATACGAGTTATGAAGAATATGTAGCAAAACATAAGGAAACATTCCAAGAATTTCAAGGTGATATATAGATCGAATATTTAAATATAATTAATGATTTTATACATGTTTTTCTACATTATATATATTTGTATAAACATATTTTCTTACAAATGTAGAAACTAACAACAGAAGCGAAGAAAATAAGAAAGATGAAAGAGATACAGATACAGAAACAGAATATTTGGACGGAAAATATTTTAGAAGAAGTTTCAACTCTACAAATGGTTTGGATATGCTAAAAAAATTTGTAAAAATTTGCAATAAAAACAAAGAGAGGGATTTGGCTGCAGAATATTTAAATGCAGGTGGCAATATTTTGGAAATATTAAAATTTTTAGCTGCAGAAAAGAAAGGAATTAGTAATGCTATCACCGTATTTTCTGCATTAAGGATATTATTAATAAAGTAAGTATTCTATAAGTTTAAATGTTTCTTAATAAACTGCAGTTTCTCAATTTAAATATTAATTTCTTTTATATTTAGAATATTAGCACAGTATCCACAATATCAATCTAGTGCAGAAAGTGCATGTCGCCATTTGATTAATTCGCATTTATCAATAATTCACTCGATGTTGTCTATACAAAGTAATACAAAACAACAAAAAGTAGTTTTACAATTATTTGCTGCAATAGTCTCATTAGGTGGAAATATTCCACGTGAATTACTTACCCACTTGTCTTTACCAATGGGAGTTGTTAAATCTCTTGTGCAACATACAAAACCTACAGATAATCAAAATATAAGGAGCTGTTTTATTCATTTTATCCTGGCTTTCTTAGTAGAAGGAAATGTATCAATTATTAGAACTCTTCTAGATAAACGTGATTTGTTTTATAGTATATTTCCTGATTTAATATATGATTCTAAAGACATTGTTGCTTTGGTTTTAACTACTCTTAAAACTTATATTCTTCAAAATCCAAAAATTAGTAAAACAATGAAGTTACAGTTATTTTCAACATCAATTATTCAAAATCTTGTGTGTCTTTATAATTGGAAAGGTCCAAATAATTGCCCAAAACTAAAAAATCGGAGTTCTATTCCACATTCGCAATATTTTGAAGAAAAAGAGGTATTATTAAACAACTAAATAACAAGTTAATAATATATTGTATGTATACATATTAATAATTATAAAATATATTTTGATTTAGGTAGTTACAGGAATTATACATGATTTTTTAATTTTATTGTTAACGTCACATCGATATGGTATTGTTTTTCATGATTATATGCTTGGTACTTCACATATAAAACATAATCATGTGATAAATACAGTACTTCAGAGTTTAGACCGACCTTGGGAACATGAAAAACCATTAGATCTAGTAGTTAAGATACTGACAGCGTGTCCTGATTTAATTAAATCACAATTTACTCTTCTGGAACCATATATTGAACCAAGGGTTTCATTGAAGTGGATTACAGCAATAAAATTTGTAAGAGAGGTAAACAGTTTAGTTTATTCCTTATTTTAGATATTGACATTAATGAATGTTCATATTAACCATATTAAAGGTTTCTTAAATGTTCGTATTAATCAATCTTATTGCAGATAATACAGTCAGTGGATATGAGTATCTGTGTAAAGACATGTTCATTAGAATTAAATATATTACAATTAGCGAGTGCAGTAGTATCTTTAATCTTACCAGGAGTAATTTTGAAGCAAGCAATTATGCCATCCTTATCCCATTCTAATGTAATAATACGGCATGAGGCAGTACTTACACTTACATCTATGTTTCATCAGACACAGAAGTGTTTATCAATATCAAAAGCAGTTTATAAGGAAGATAATGATTACTGCACTTTTAAGGATTATATAACAGAATATATGGTGAAGGTAAACGTATATTTTGGTAAAGCACAAATCAAACATTTAAAAATTAATCCCTGAGTAAATTATAAAATGCAACAAAATAATAACTTTCTCTTTAGAATGTACCAAATTTAAATATGATATTGAATGTGTGGAGTGGTGCTTTCACATCAAATCAAATTGAAGATAACGGTAATGACATGGAATACATTGTAGAACCAAAGAAATATGAACACCTGACAGCTGTTCTACATTTATTGCATGTGTATATTGAAGTGTGTCCGAAATTGTTAGATACATTATGTGATATGTCATCTGATACATTTTTAAATACATTGAACAAATTGGAAGATATCAGTGTCGTGGAATTTAATGTTATAAAAGTAAAAGCTATTCAATTTCTTGTTATAGTGCAGCCTTATGAATTTTCACCAGACAAGGTGTGTAAAATATTATAATTCGTGTTAAATAATTAATAACGAATATTTTGTATTTTTTGTATTGATAAATAAACGTTTCTTTTCAGAAAATATTTAACGATGCACTATCATTTCTAATATCTGCTTTAAATGAAGAAACATCTTCAGTTACATTATGTACAAAAGCAACAATAAGAACTTTATTAAATGCTACTGGAATGTTTGAGGGATGTAATGATCATTTGGATATTTGGATTAATGGTTTCATAAATTTAGATGATAGAAAGAAAGTAATAAAATGGTTTGTTCGTATTGTAAAAAAAGCTGCTGAAGATATAGAAAAATATGTAAATGAAATAATTAAAGCTGAAGAAATTATTAATCATGAAGTAATACATATTGGCAAATTACAGGACATATTTGATGGTAAACTTTAATTTTATTCTTAAACGCATTGATATAATATGCGATGTCATCTTTTTTTGCACTTTGCAGAACTGACAGAAAAATCTGCTATTCATAAAAATTTAGAAAATAATATTTTACATATGCAACATCTGACCTCAATATCACCTCTCTTATGTTGCATGTTACATAAAACAAAGGAAGATTCACATCCTTCGATTTTATCTTATTTGTCTTACGTTTTAATACATACGTTGCATTATCAAGTAATACCTCAATGTTTAATATATTTAATTAAAGATATGCCAATATTACCAGTAAAGGAGTATTTATTGAGTTGGCTAGAAGGCAATCAACTCGTTTATATTAAAAATATAATTCCCACAATGACTTTATTATGTAAATTAAATTTAGTGCTTTTGTCTGATACTAAATTACAGATGGATCAAATATTTAATGGTAGCAATATAATTACTTTTCAGTACAATGAGGAAAGTATAACAATTCATCATTCCTTGTCTACATATGAAGTTGTATATTTGTTTAAAATGACTACATTCTATTTAGTACAACATACCAAAAAGAGTGTTTTAACAAAAGTGCAATATGACAATTATAGATGTTTATTAATGTCGCTATTGTATATTGCAAAGGATAGTGTAGATAACGTTATTTTTTTGGAAGAATGTGCAAAATCGATCTTTACTCATCCTATTATTCTGCATTATTTTTCTCCAATTTATCGAAAGAATAAAAATATTGTAAGAAGTATGATAACTCTTACAGTTACCGACGTTTGTAGTATGTTAAACAATTTGCATAAAAAATGTAATACTAGAAATTTATTTATTCATTTCAAAAATAAGTTACTTACGCAACTATGTAAAATGATAGACAAAAGACAAAAAGATGAAAAGATAAATAATCCTGATAAGATTATCACCTTGTTAGAGGTATTGCAACCAACACCAAAAGATGTTGTATATTTATTAAAGAGGCTAGTGAAATTAGAGGATACTATGTTTATTTCAAACGATAAGAAAAGTTTATCAGTACACGGGCATTTAATTTCTAAACTTTTAGAAATTATTAATGCTAATGAGATAAAATCTGAGCGAAATGTATTTTTTGAGCTTGATACAGAATTTGTTAGAGATTTGTGTTTACACTTACTTTTCCTAAAATTGAACTCAATTACCAATTTTGAAATATGGGAAACAGTTTTACATGGATATCTTTCAAATTTTTCATTCAATATTGGTGGCATTGATGCAAGTAAGTTGTTTTCACAAAATTTTACGTTAATGCGTTATTTCATAACCACATTATTACGTTTTATTATATTTGTGTAATTGCAGATATTTTTACGTCATTATTATCAACAAAAATTACGGATACGACTGTAAATTTAATTTCATTTTTAATTAGAAAAAATATAAGATTTATACCTATTTTTGTGGAATGTATAAAAAAGTCGAAAAATATGGAAAAGGGTAACATTATATTGCCAATAGTTGCAAGTAATTTAAATTTTAATTGGGATCAGGACTTTCTGCAAGATTTGAAGAAACATTATGAAACTGAAATTACATGTTATCTATGTGATCCTAAAGATGTAAAACCTTGGATAGAAGAAAATGTTATTGCAATTTCTTATTTAATTAAAACTACATTTAATCTTAAAATATGTAATGATATATGTAATATGATTTTACAAACTGGTGATAAATTGGATATGGTATCTATACATTACATAAAAATTCTTCAAAGTATGTACAATAAATTTGCTGCCTTAGAAACAGAGAGTGAAAAGCTTATCATGAATTTGATACAAATTTTTCTTTACATCGTTACTGTAACTTTAAAGAAAGAGTCCAAGAATGTACAAAAACTTCATATCCTTTGTGAAATATTGAGCGATGCTGTTAAACATTTAAGAGAAAAAGGGAAAGTTTTTGAATTTGAGGCCTTAAGTACCAATCATTCGTGGTTACAATTTACACGATTTTCTTTAAAATTTGGTCTTAAAGGATTAAAAAGTAATAAGAAAGAATTGCCAATATTAAGAACTTTAAGCATTTTATGTGATATTGCATATAAAAATGATAGTAACAATGAATATGTCAAAACTTTGTTTGAAATGGCAACTTCTCATTCTGAATTTATTAATATTATGCTAGGCTCATCAGAGACTAAAAGTACGTATATAATAATAATAGCGGGTAATTATAATAGCTGTAATGTATTTAATTATTTTATTTTTTAGGAGATTTAGTAGAGTTATTATGGATTCTTATGCGAAAAAATAAAGAAGTTATGGGATCAACACACATACCTGTTTATTTAGCGGCGTACAATGCTACTTTAAACGAAGCCGATCAATATATTTTATTCGTAAGAATAAATAAAATTAATACCAGTAAAATTTATACTAGTTTTTAGAAAAATATTAATGTATAGATTTATTTCAGATTTTGCAGTATTATGAAAATAATAATGTTAATATTTATGAATATCGGCCATATGTGTGGGGTAATGTGGCCACAACATATTATAGCGTGAAAGGTGAAATACACACGACTTTGTGGAGGCAACCATCTGTTACGCAAGTCCTTAACTTATTCGAAGAAGGTATTGTAAACAATACTATAAAAGAATACCCTGTGGATAGATCTCTGAAGGTGGTTTTCATTGACTTTCATCAAATATTAAAAAATGTATTGAACTTTATTGAACTTTAATTTAAACCATTTGTTTTTTTAAATTTTATACTTTATAGGATAGTGAATTATATAGAGCAAATAATATATACGATCCAGCATTTTATTTACCGTTATTATATTTTTTACTATCAGAAAATAATGTTGTATCATGTCATAAAGTTGCTCAAAGTGGTGCACTAGCATTAACATTTGCTGCATGTAGCAGCAAGCATTCTGACGTTCGAATGATAGCTTATACTATTATTACAAGATATTATACTCATTTGGAAGCTTCTAGGTATATTTTATAAAAAAATAATAATTTAATTATATATATTGTCATATGTGATGATGTGTAATATATATATATAAATTTTTTCCTATTTATAGCTCCAAAACAAAGTTATTATGGATGCGATTAATAGATGCATTGCGTTACGGTATTATATCACAGCAATTAGAACTGAATAATATACGTATAAACTGTTTAGTTTCCACGTTTTTAGCAAGAACGTCTTTGATCGCTACACAACCATTGCACCCCCTTTATTCAGTCTTACAAATATTTCTGCTGGCTAAACCAGCATTAGATATAAACACAATACCCGAGTTGTTACAGCTTTTACACAGTTCTGATGTGGAATATAAAGCACACAGATGTTGGATTTTGGAGAATATTCGTGATAGTATGAAAACAGAGGTTGAATTGGACATAGCCTTTAAATGTGTTTTGTTTAAAATGCTTCTAGACTTTTATATTTCTAATCTATCAGACTCAAATACGAAGGTATGATTTAAAAACATTGAATCACTAATTTCTTTCTTTAAACTGATCTAATGTATTTTTATTTCAGAAACTTATATTAGAAATCATTGATGCTACATTAAAAATAACGAAAGCCTCTATACTTTTTATAGAATGTTATGGAATACTTCCCTGGTTATTAGAAGTTGCAAGGAGTTTGCCTAAACGCGAAATACAACATTTCGAGCTCGTAGTGAAAATGACGGACAAACTTCTAAATACCGTATTGAATATGAAAGGGGACATTGTTCACTACAAATTAATGGTTTTAAGTATTGCATTATCTTTGAAATCACATTTAACTAAAGATATCAGGATTGAGATTTTTACATTATATATCAACATTTTGCAAAAATTACTACTCTCGAAGCATATGAAAATAATTGTTACTAAAGAACAGATATTAGAAATTCTTGAATTTTCGACAAAAATATTAGATAATACAGGGGAATGTGACGATATGTTACGTTTCGGTTGTGAATACGTAACCAAAATAGATTGTTTAGAAGATGACGATGAAGTTCAGATAGCGAGAAATAGTTTGAGAACATTAGTGTGGACATGGTGTATCCATGAAACAAATTGATTTTTAATTTTTGTATACTCTATAAATACTATAATTATATTATATTTAATAATAAGGAATTTTTCAGTATATCTTTATGGTATATCTATCTAGTATATTTCAAACTTGTTCTATATTGTAGCAAGTATCAACAATAATGTTTTGGATAAAATGTATGTACAAAAACGTCTGCATTGGGATCTCTATATTTTCCTATATGATGTCTCAGTACTATTATAACACAATTAGTGTTTAATTCCTCGGAATCCGCCGTACCATTATAGAATTCCTTCATTTGAGGTAGAATAAAATGATTTGTTTGTAAATCTCTACGCGACAACTCTACCGCTATGGATGTCGCGCCAGTATTTAATTCCTCCATTGCTCGCCTCGCTTTTGCATGACTTAAGACGAGATGGGCGACATTGTCTTGATCCGTTCTACTCAAAAAACCAGATTTCCTTGAATGCGTCGTTCGAGAATAGTTCTCGACGCTATCCTCTGGGCCTGTAGCGAATCTGTCGGATGCGTGCCCTCTTGGATGACCAAGTGCTCTACAATCGTGACACAAAACATTTTGCGACCTGTCGAGAATAATACCCGCTGCTCTAGGTGATGTACCGATATATCGAGCACCGCCGATCATTAGCTGTTTTGCATTATTATTCGAAGATAAAAATTTATCGATTTGATCGATTAAATGTTTGGAATTATTTGTTAAAAAATCAATAGTATTGTTTCTTAAATCGTCAGCGCTTTCTCCACTTTGAGCAGCTATTACTGCAAATAGACACGCGTTTAAATCCAGCTCGACATTAATAGGATCTATATTATTTAATAGCGTCCAATGTCCTGTTAAATTTGACTGTTCGTGATATTCTACGTCGATGAAATCCTTGGTCGATCTTTGATTCGTTGGATCATCTATCGTTTCATATAAGCTATCTTTCGATCTCCATATTCGAATAGATTTCCCTGTTATAGTACTTAGCGCGTATACGTGAAGCAAATTACCCGGCCCGTAATTTTTTAGATCATTAACAATGTATTTAGCTAATTTGATTTTGCATAATTGTTTGTTTTTTATGTTCTGGTATTTATCGTTCGATCTTTTGCGATTTTCGCGCATTTTTCTGTCCCGCTGTATTTGATTTTGTGAATCATCGTTATCCGAAAAACTTTTGATTTTCCTAATATTAGGCATTACGTTTTGTTTCTATCGTTATGCTCTTTTAAATTTTTAATGCATTTTGCTTGCTTTTTACGTGTACATCCATCCCTTTTCTTATTTCACTGTATTATCTTTATTTTATAAGTTGGCACGAGTAATTTACATTTTCTAATGAAACAACGATTAATAACATTAATTACAGTGTTAAATAATCGAAGGGGAGAGAAAGATACGCGTCGTTAGAAAAATATTTGCCATTTATTGATAAGGATGATTATCGAAGGAAATTTAATGTGAAATCAAATATGTAAGAGGATTGATTATTGGAACGATAACATATGCAAAAGTACCTTAATACAAAGATAATACATCTCGAAGCTTTATATTTCCCATAATTTCGTTAATTAAATACCAAAATTTCGAATATCCTGCCAAATGTTTGTGGTTGCAGTTACATTTTAAATTTTCAGTTCAATCTTCATCTTTAACATTTTATACAGACGTTTCCGTTACGTTCATTTTTTTTTTCTTTATATTTTGCATATTTCATTCGACAAACGAAATTCATCGTCCAAGCATATCGAACAACGACGGGAAACTGATAAAAGAAAATATCACGAGTCAATATTTATCGACTTTTTGATTTTGATATCAGTTAGCGGCTAAGACAGTACAATTTCTGAAAGTTTCGTAGATATAACTTTCTTAAAAATAGGTGACGTATCTACGAAACAGACTAACAGCTAAGAATACAATTTAAGGATCAACATTTTTTAAACATTTACTAGAAATCAAAACGCGTGTTTAATCCCATGATCAATTAAAACATCCAATGATATGTATAATATGGAGTTTACGGAGCCGTATGGAACCGATCGCGAAATCCCGCAATCGCTTGCTTTCCCTCGTGTTTCTCGTTTCTATCCTAAGCGAAATTACATCAACCGTTGATCCAGCGAAATATAACACGTGCCTTTTTTTTTTCTTACTCAATTTTTCTCCATCTGCAAGACGATCTAGCGGTCGGACGATCTCCATCGCGATGATAAACGCGAGTTTTTCAAGTCGGAAACTCGAGTGGAAGCTTGCCGTAAGCATGGCCGTAAAGCACGATGGCAGAAGCGGAAAGTACGAGAGGATCGGTTCCCGGTTTGCATTTATTGCGGCGAACGTCTCGCTCGGTAGGCGTGCTCGAGAGAGAGAGAGAGAGATCGTTCGCTGGCCGAAGAGAAAAAGAGGGTTTAAGGGCCAGGAGAAAAAGGGAAGCGTTCGTGGCGGTTGGAAATGAGCGGGGAATCGAAAGGCAGAAGGGGGTGAGCCACGAAGAGACATGGTGGGGATCCTCTGGATGCTCGCTCGATCCACGGCTTTCGTTGCTCCGTGCCACGATCCATGGATCAGTCTTGGTGCAACCGTCCCTTCGAACTGGTTGCCGCCAACGCGATTTAACGCGTCGTCTTCCATCGATTTAAATGTTTCGTGCGAGTACCTGTCCGTCTCCACCTTCGAACGAAACGGTATGAGCTGGTTTTTGCTCGAGTGCTCGTGTTTTTCCGTCGCTCCGCCGGAGGAGACTGCGTTTACGCGCACAAACCTTTTGGTAACGGTTCTTGTCGTAAATAGCGCACCAGACGAGAAATTTATCCGTTGCTGAAACAACGACGAAATGCTCGATCGAGAGCGATGCGTGTTCGAGCGTCTGTTGCGTCTGTTGCGCCTTATTCCGTTCGGACGTTCGGTGATTTGAACGCTCGGGCGAGCGATGTTCTTGTTCGGCCTGTAGAACCTGTAAGAGTTTCGCAGCAGTGAGACGTTTGACGTTAGTTCTGTACGAGTATCCTTTGATCTGCAGATTGGATACGACAGAAAAAGTATAAATTAATCAGGATTATTTATCAGGATTATAATCAGATAAATTAATCAGCAACAAGGATATTTTTAATAGCCCTTTGTAGCGAGTAATTGATTTTAAATTGGCGAGTTGTTCGCCACGAACGCGCCTTTGTAAGTATATCGGAGAATTTGAAGCACAAGTTCTACTCGAATTAATTTCATTACGGACCGTATAGATTCCGTTTTATCATTTTAAAAGATTAGTCCGATTTTATGTTTCTTTGAAACTCAGATATCGTTAAATTCGCGAATTCCGCTCGGAAGATGAAATGAATTCTGGTTTCGGTGTTCGAGTTTTGTTAGCTTCTATCGCGCAAGTATATTCGTGCCATTTCGCTTGTCGTTTCGAGCCAATATACGGCGGCATTGATGCCGCGAAGAACGTGTTCGATGGTGATATCAACGCCCGCATGAGAAAGTCGTGCGACCATCGATTCGCGATTACTTTACTTTAAACGGACTTCTGGTCTCTTCGCCTTTGTATCTCGAGCATTTTCACACGATGCATATAATATACGTAAATCGTTGGATCGATTGACTCGAACGTAGATCGCGTGACGCGTTAAAATCCATTGGAAGATTTGTATTATCACGTGCGAAGAAAAAGGAAAAAGTGACGTGTCTGTATGTGGAGTACCTGAAACGAGCGTCGTTTTGTGAAATATTCGTTTGGAAATCGGTGTCTGTGACGACAAAGAGTGAAGAAGAGGAAGAAAAGGAAGAAGAAGAAGAAGAGGAAAGAAGAGGCAAAGCGATCGATACAATCGTCGAGAGCAAAATAAATATTTCTCTCAGTGTGGCTAGAGTGGTTCTATCGACGAGTGATCGTGATGTGTTTTCCAATCTATATAATTGACGCAGTTTGTTAGTAATATGGTGTGAAACAGGTGATCGCGTTTGGATTACGAGTATCTGGAAACTCACTTTCGACCAATCATGTATGGCTGGTGAGTAAACATTATTACGTCTATTAACAATATTTCCCTGAAACCTTTTCAACTCGCCTTTCCTCCCACGTATTTACGATGGCTACAACAAGTATTCGACGAAGCATCTTTTGTCTGTTTCTACGTTTCATTCACGTCGTATCGAGCTTTTCCTAGTCGTACGAAGCTAGTTTTAACCAGATTCGATATACTTGAACTTCGATCAACTAGCGTGCCAATGTCGCCGATGAAAATACTTTCCTTAGCCATTGCGTGCGATGGATCCACTAGAAAAAAAAAAGAAAAAGAAAAAGAAAAATGCAGAAAAAATGACGTAGACTTTAACGTTCGGTGGTTCTCCGAATCGTTCTATTCCATTTTGACTGCATAATATAATAGTCGAACAAAATTCAAGCGTTCTTTTCGTGGAAGCACCTATCAACGAAACACAGGACGTTGTTCCGAACGAAAGGCGGCGTGGTTTCGTGGAAGTCGTGAGTTT
The DNA here is from genome assembly GCF_011952255.1 of Bombus vosnesenskii. NCBI lineage: Eukaryota > Metazoa > Arthropoda > Insecta > Hymenoptera > Apidae > Bombus > Bombus vosnesenskii. The sequence continues at coordinate 482,069 of NW_022884330.1, read as the reverse complement.
AACGTTCGCGTTCATGCTGAAAGGGACTGACGAGCCGCGAAACGTGCACGCACCGCCTAACGAACGTATGCCTTGAATGTCCAGTGGAGTCCGCGTACGCATAAACCCGGCACGTGTATATATTTATTGTGTTCTTTATTCAGTATGCATCCGGTGGGCTGCGTGGCACAGGTAATAATGCGTTCGTCGTTGGTAACGCAACAGCGACTACCTGTTAAACTTTTCCGGCGACGATCCCTAGGTTCGTGGTACCCGTGGCGCGACGCCCTCGTCACGCGTCTGGCGCGTTACGTTGCCGCGTTTCGCGTTCTAGAAACGATGAAAATCGCCTGTTATCGGTATCGTTAACGATGATCGGTGTTATCGGACCAATTAGTAAAATCTTCGCCAAAGATCGTAGAATTCGGCGGCGACCGTCGACGCCGCCTCTTTCTTCTCTTGCTTGCTTCTCGTAATTCGTAAAATCTTGCGAATTTGGCTGGCAGAACGTCTGCAAAGAAGAAGCAAGAGAGACAACGTGCCGCGAAAGGTTGGCCATTGCGACGAGTATCACGTGAGAAAGGTAAACCGTCCGCGCGTATAGCAGGAAATGCAGTGGAAAGATAGCGAACGAGCACCTGCTGCGGCGAGCTGTTCGATGCATAGGTAATATAAACGCAATAATTCCGTATTGGACAGCGACGAGGCTTTAACTTGGCAGAAAATACGAATTCTACGTTGGTAAGTCGACTCCGTTCGGTTAAAAAACGTTCGAGAGCAACGAAACGTTCTTCCTCGAGGATCTAAGTTACAGCGTTTCCGAACGAGATGGCTGTATAAATATCGATAGTAAAATTAATTGAGTTCTGTTAGCACAGATGATATCGCATACCGGTTTTCCAGGAATGTAACGCGGTTCATTCATGTTTTACATCGTACGCGAATACATTATGGCGTTCTTTGCGCGTTATTTCCACCGATTCAATGGCGGATCGGCATCGCAGATAGAAGCCGACTCGAACATTTTTCCCCATTAAGCGCGAAAAATAAAAAGGATCTTCTTCCTTTGGAAATCTTCGCTCCACCGTTTTTCTTATCTTCGTTTCTTAGAAGCTTTCGCCGTTTCCTTTATTTTACATCATTCTCGTTTCCACGATTCCAATCGTACACATCCGACGAGGAGATGACGATCTTCGCGCAAACGGAGATTTATTTGCAGAAGAAGAAAAAGAAGGAGAAAGTGTGGAAGAAGATAGGAGCGACAAATCGCTGTATTAGGATCGAATTTATGACGTTCGATACGTAAATTATTCTATTCGCCCAGACTGTCTTGCAGGATAAATAAATTCTAGCAAATTCCACACGGTTAGCATCGTAAGCCGCAACGGAGCGTAACGTTTGCTACGTACAAAGATATATTAACGCGATTGTATCGGTGAATACGACGCAGGGGTCTTACAAATTTCACTGCAATTCGTCGGAAGCGGTGTGCGAGTAACTAGTTTGCGATTTTTCTTATTCCTCTCACGCTGTAGCCGATAATTCGCGTTAATTGAGTTAGCGATCAACGTTACTAAGAGGCAATTTCTTTCAGATTATCGTAATCGTAAATATTCTAAGTATACTTTATCCTTTCGACGATCAGACGTATCTCGAAAGGCGTTTGATCGAAATTTTCATCGAGTACCGGATACTACGACGAGACTGCGGATTCGTTCGCAAATTCCGAGTAATTCGCCTGAATTTCACATTCGATGGAAGAAAAGGATAAATTATTATCGAAGTTAATGGTGCAGCGTTTACGGAAGGTATCGTTAACTCGTATTATCTTTGAAAACAACGTGTATTGTTAATACGAAGGTAAGGTACGTAGTTCTTTTTTAACACGGCCAAACTACCACAATCTTTGAAAGTACAGTGTGTAACAGGGTTAATTAAGCGTTGCCGATGACTCAATTTCCAAGTTGATCGGTCACGTCGATCCGGACGGGCCGTAGGACAGACCGTAAGAGATTTCAGTGAAATGTGACTCCTCCGACGAAAACCTGTCATTAACGGCACCCTTTTTACACGCGCAAGTAAAAGACCTACACCATCAAAAGTCTGTCCCAGTTGAGTTTCAGCGACCAAAATATCGTACGAGTACGATTTCACCGACACATTCTGTCGAACAGTTTCTCATTTTTATTCGACATGCCGCGTTTATTCGCTTCGTTCGAACATCCCATTTGCTGTTTCCAAGCTTCGCGAAGGCTATCGATCAATTTATTTCACGAGATCTTTTTTCGCTATATTTCGAAATAGTTTCGACTCTTCCCTGAGGAAGCAGACCGCGGTGTCTACGAATCGTCGGGTCAAAATGCAAGTGCCAAGTGCGATTGCGAAATCAAAATTCTTCGCTCGTCGTTCAAATGTCGTCGATGTTCGTACGGTTGACAGAAATCTTGAGTTTGAAGATCTCGGAAGGAGTTTCAGCTTCAAAATCGAACAAGTTTCGATAAGAACGTGATTGGAGAGTTTTACGCAGTTCTATGCGTATTCTCGCGCAAGTGCCAAGTGCAATTGCGAAATAAAAATTCTTCGCTCGTCGTTCAAATATCGCAGACGTTCGTACGGTTGACAGAAATCTTGAGTTTGAAGATTTCGGAAGGAGTTTCAGCTTCAAAACTGAACAAGTTTCGATAAGAACGTGATTGGAGATTTTTACGCAGTTCTATGCGTATTCTCGCGCAAGTGCCAAGTGCAATTGCGAAATAAAAATTCTTTGCTCGTCGTTCAAATATCGCAGACGTTCGTACGGTTGACAGAAATCTTGAGTTTGAAGATCTCGGAAGGAGTTTCAGCTTCAAAACCGAACAAGATTCGATAAGAACGTGATTGGAGATTTTTACGCAGTTCTATGCGTATTCTCGCGCAAGGCAGAATATTATTAGCGTTCGGCAAAGGGACAACCGGTAATTAAACTTTGCTCTTTCATTATCTGCTTGCCTCTGGGATGAACGTGATAACGATGAAGGTTCGTGGTATCTCTGAATTATTGCCATCGCAACGATAATTCGGTATTGCAAAACACGATGAAGGACATGCAAAGTTCGTGCGTGCGGATTGATAAACAGTTTAATACCGAGCCGCTGTGCCGTATTTTATGCGTCTGCAAATATGTTTAACGTTATCGACGGTCTGTAATCGACGTAACGTGTTACTTGGTACTTGCGTCGTTTCAAGTTCCCTTTGAAACGCGGCTGCGAAATGGACTTTGTCTGCTTCTTCCCGGTGGTTTTTCGACGGAGATTAAAGAATTAATAAATCTGGAATTAATCGACGTAAGCATAAATATTTGTCGAAATTATGTACGTATGTTGGTCTGCTTGACACGAGCGATATAATTTACGATCGCGATTCCCAGTTTCCGTATTTGGCTCTCAACGAGTTACGGACGAGATTGTGGATTCCTTTAAACCGATTCACAGAATCGAATCAACCGAACGATGGAAATACGTAAAATCCACATTGAAATTCGCTTCTTCGTACGAACCTAAGCATCGCCAAGGAACGATCATCGCCACTGTCATTCGCGAAATTGTCCGATCGAATTTCCAACGAGACAAATAGACGCGATTATTCCCTAACGACGATTGGCTCTTAATGGATTAACCATAACCATAATTCAAAGTACGATGTAACACGAGAGAGAACGTAGATCATGGCGTTGCTACCGATATCTACGATAACAAACTGCTGGTAATTACGCTGCGTCTATAAATAATAAGAACGTTAACATTATATTCGACACTTGGATCTAACTCGGAAGAACGTAGATCATATGCAGGCAAAATTTATTCCCCAGTTAATAACTGACACACGCGTCATGTTTTCTTTATTCAGAATTAATCTCACCACCATGTGCATAAATGAATTCGTCGTCGATCAAACGATATAAACTAGTCGCGATATAAAAGCCGCGTAAATTATTCCGCGCGCCGTACTAATAAATTATTTACAAGTGATAATAGGCGTTCGCTTTAACGCCACGTAGCCTCGCATCGAGGTAACAAGACTCGCTCTTACGACCACACGCTTTCTCTGTTCGACGTTTTCGAATCGACGTTTTTCCACGACCGATCTTGCTCGATCCCTCTCGATCTTTCGTATCTACGTTAGAAAATCGTGGATCGGTCGAACGCCTGGAAAGGTACTCGAGCGTAAAATTTCCTGGTAGCGGAACCCGATCCATTTATCTAATATCTCGTCACGCGTGCGTATACATTCTTGTCCTATGCATTAATTAGCCTAATCGTGGCGGCACAATCGTTCCACCGAGATGCGCTTGTTCGCAGAATCCCGGAATAGACGGTATAAGCGACGCGGTGCCGCATAATTAGACAGGATACGAGAGCCGTAGATGTAATCGTCGCAGGCTGCATCAAAAGCGAGATCGTTGTATCGCTGTTTGCTGGAATATCGTCGCTTTTGAAACTCGTTTCAAAACCGACGACGCGACTACCAAGTTCAATGAATATCGCTGTCGATTGCATCTTGTTACGTATTATGCGTTTTTAGCGGCGCAGCGAGTTGCTCGGATAAGCTCGTGGACAGGTTCGTGAAACTTGGATTCGCGCGATATTCACCAACTCCACGAGGCGAACCAAGAGAATCTGTTTCCAAGTGTTTCGTTCTCCGTGGAAGGCTGTATCGTATTTGAAAGTATTTGGTTGTTCGCGATTTTGCCGCGATTCCAGAGGATTAGGGTGTTTAAAATGGCGTTTAAAATGCTGCAGCGAGTTTAGTTCGCGAGAGCGTTTAACCGTCGAAGTGACTCCCACTTCAAGGAAAACTCCACGTCTTTTCTAAAGTTTAATTTTCTTAGTGCTCGAAGCCATCGAGTATCGTTTAGCACTAAATCAATTTAAAGGACCTCTCATAGTTTTCTAGGAACATGTCTCGCACGGATGATGCAACGTGGTACAGACAGGCCAGTTTTCCGTAATTATATAAATACCCATAGACCCATGGCTTCCTCTCCGTCTCTTACAAGATAAAACCTTAACATCAACCCTCGGTGTTTCTATGGCAGATTCCACCCTTACTCTGCCATATTTTGCCAATTTTAGCGTAGGAGATATCGTAGTTTCGTTTGACGTAAATTCGTCGATAGTCGATAGGGAAATTATAATAATACGAATAAATTACGAAGCGCCATCGAACGAACCGAGACACTGCGCATCGATCGGTGTAAAACGCGACAAATAACGGCCGAGGTTTTCGTTTTCGAGAGCAATGTCTCGAGTTCTCGGGACTTTCAGCGGACCGGTCTGCCCACTACGATCGCAAGAGGATCAACGAACGAAAAAAAAAGAGTGGAAAAAGAAAGAGCAAAGTAAGAAAAAGGAAGAATTCTACCGTAGGAAACGGCGCATTACACGTCTTGGTGAACAGCGTAGTCTTTGCGAGCCGATAGCAGGACCTTAAATCCTCGTTGCGGCCTCTCGTATCTACGATACACGGTGACATTGGACGTTTCTTTGGCGTGTTCGGTATCACCGACTTCTTAATCTCGGACGTGACAAATTACTTCGTCGTGTCGAGGAACGCGTATGCTTCTTCCCCGCCTCTTTGCCGCTGTTCCGTTTTATTTGCATCTTTATGCCAGCCGGCGCAGCGCGTGATCCGAAAAGCGTATTCGGAGAGAGAAGTTGAAAAATATGTCGGATATATCGGCCTGCAACGACAACTCTGTCCGCGTTCTCAAATACGAACGCTCTCAGTCGAGAATCGATTATTTGTTGCCTCGCTCCTTTTTCCTATCTCGTACGAGTCGAGTGATTAATTCAGGAATCGACGAATAACCGTATGGAAGCGAAAATTATAAGGCGATTAGGACCTCGTGGAAGGACCAACGAAGAAATATCTCGCGTTTTGTCATTCGCATCTCGAGAAGAATAGATAGGCGAGCGACGATAAGCGAGAAGTTATTTTTTAAATGAATTATACGTCGACACGGATACCAAGTGGAGTTCTATTTTCGTGACACGAATTCTCTCGAAATATTTAGGCAGAATTTATTGGATCGAAATTCAGGTTTGCTGGAGCTACAAAAATCGTAAAAACGTCTGACATAAATTTCATAATGGAAAGGAAAAGACACGAGCTCTTATTATTTGAAAATTTATCGGTTGGTTATTATTCGCCGCAACAATTTTATCGTGGCGATTCTTCCTTTTCCTTTTGCTAGCAAAAATAATTATTATCCCACAGTTGTATCGATTTTCTTCGTCGGTTCGTAAAAATCAAAATTCAATTACCCCGTACATTACGCCAGACCGCGTTTCAAGCACGAACGATATTCGCATAAAGCCAATTAATCCAATCACGGGGAACAAGAAACTTCCTCTTATCCCGATCGAACATCGAAATCCGACGAGTCAACGAGGAGGGTGGATTATCCTTTGTCGAACTTTACGATTCGTCGTTCGTTACTTTGCTACGTTGTACGAGCAGGGTTGTAAGCGTTATATCTACGCGCATGTAGCGCGGTGAATTTCGAAGGAACGCACGAAACCGACGATAATTTATTCCGTGGCCGTAAACTTCGCGGCGGACAGCCTTCCTACGCTTGTTTCCTCTCGAGCCAAAAGTGCTAAGCAAACACGTATACAGGGGGTCTGTTCTCCCGGTGCGAGTATACGTTTTCTCCTTTTTTCCCTTTCTCTCTCTCCATCTTCGCCGCGTGATTTTTTCCTTTCCCTTTTCCCTTTCCGTTTCCCTTTCACCTACGCTCTTCTATCTCCGTATCTCCGCGTTTTACCTCAGCCTTTGCACGCGCATGTACACGGAGTTTCCTCCTTTTCTCCACAAACTTTGTTCTCCTCGGCACACAAAGATTTTATACGACGTTTCTCGATGCAAATGTTTGATTAAGCGGTTGTAGGCGAACGTCGAACGTGCTTTGAAATACGTATGCACGTACGATCTTATTGAAAAGCGTAAGAGCACATATTTAAAGTTTTCAGGAATTTTGTCATTTTGTCGCCAAGTCATAGATCGCGTTCCGTATCTTCTTGTCATTTTTGCAAAGGGATATTCGCAGAAAAATTTGACGCAATATCTCTCGTCTCGTTCGTTTCGACGAGAAAAGTAAGAAACAGCCTGCGTATACTTTGGCCTCTCGCCCGTTGCCTTCCCGTACGCGTATTTCCGCGTGAAATCGAAATGAATATTCCTGCGCCGTGGTTTTTACGCCACAGACCCGCGGCTTTCGTGCTCCTTTGACAAGAATTCGCCGATCGCCGCTTCTCCGTTCGGGGAATTTAACACGGTGGCCATTGTGCTTTCGGTATCGCCGCTCCTTAGGACAAAAGAATTTCGAAATGTATTTTTCTTGCTTTTAACACGGTGGCAAGGGACAAAAATCGAGTTGCGAATTTCAACTTTTCAAGCGGTTCACGTGGTTTCATCGCGTACGCGCAATAAAGATCACCGGGCTGCGAACAAGTACACGCTTTGCGACGCTCCTGGCGCAACAACTGCACGCACGCTTCTCCAGAACGTTCTCAAAGACGCCCCTGTTCTCCTGCGAGAGGCAGAATCGTTGTAAGGACGACCTCGAGCAACGATTATCTTCGTTGCTCGAGTTAATCAGGGGTCGCGATCTAAGCGAAAATTCAAATTACTCTAATCGCCGGCAGAGATTGTAGCGGTTGTCCCGTGTACGAAGAAACCACGATCCCGTTGCTGTAATTAATAGAACACGGAGAGTGCAGATTTATCGTGCTCGCCCTGTTGTGCCAGCCGAGGGATCGGACCTTCGAATTATCGAATTATCTAATCGCGCTTGTTAACGCCGTGTTTCCATGCTAAGAGGTAGGACAGATTTATTGGAGCGAGGATCGATGGACGCGTTCGTCGACGATCTGCAGCTTTTCCATTGGCATTGTCGATGAAATTGCTGGCAAAGGGTATGTGCTATGCCGCAGGATCGCGCGGACACGCGAGATCGTCGGCCGCGCAAAACGCCAAAGGCGCTAATCGAACCGCAGATCGTAAGGGTTTCTTCTGGTTGCTGCAACGCTTCCACGTTCTCAACGCGATAAACCGAACGATGCGTGATAACGACGCGTCTCTGCTATTTGTTCGACACGCGGATCATACGGAACACGGATGTTTTCTTTAGCGAATAACGATGAGAATGCGAGAAGCGTGAGTTCCGACTCGTAGATTTTATCGTAGGATGCTGCGGATACGTATTTTCAGGATTGGCTATTGTCTTATTTTTGCTTTATAAACCGGCGGAAAGTTACTATCCGCATGTACGTACGTTCTTTAAACGTTGTACCATCCACGCGCCATTTACTCGATTCACTTTTCTCGCCAATAAATAACAACATCCGTATAAATCAAACTGGAGATCGCGTGTACCGCGTTCTCCCATAAATAAGCTGTTGCATAACGCGATCCCGTTGTCTCGGTATCTGAACCACATTCCGCAGCGACAAAAAAAAAAAGAAAAAAAAAGGAGAAGAACGCGATCGAATCCACCATTCTGGCGCTTCGCAAACGAGTTTTACATATTGGCCGATTCGTAGGAAACGCGCATCGATTTGCATACGAGATCCTGCTTAATTCACGCGGCCACGTTAACGAGCCTGGTTAAACCAGTAGATAAATTCGAGATCGAGGCGTTTCTACACGCGTAATGGTAAATCCTGAGATCGATCTTAAACATCGCGGATCGACGAAGAGATTCTGCAAACGCGAATAATAAGGATATTGTTTTTTTTCCTCGGTCGTTCGTGTTTTCACGAGGCTCGTTCCTTTGCCTGTTTACCGCCAGACTTGGCGTGAATCTTCGCTGAAGCTTCTTGCCATTTCTGTTTGCGAGTAAAGAACAGCATGATCCAAAAATTCCATCGTCGAAAGAAAGGTGTAATCAAGACGAAGATATCGTCCGTTATCCTGGAAAAACGAAATACGCAGCGACATTCGTATTGCCTCGAGCAATCGTTGTTACATCGCTGATTCTTGTATTCGAAGCTAATACGAGATCTTCTTGTGCAACGACACGCTACTTCTGCCTTCATTCTTATCTTTGATAAAAACGCGTGCTATAGGGAAAAAGAGGATAACGATGGATGATCGAGAGCGAAGCATCGTCAGATTTAAAGCGATTATTTAAAGCGATTATTTAAGGCGATTCGCATGGTATAAATATCCAATTTAAATTATACAGGTTGGTTGGTAACTGGTGATACGAGCGGAAAGGGGGTGATTCTACGCGAAAAAACAAGTCGAAAATATGGAATAAAAATTTTTCGTTCGAGGCTTTGTTTTCGAGAAAATCGACTTTGAATTACGCGTGCGGTACGTTACAACGGATCTCACTGTTGATCGTTGTCTCGATGGAAAAAAGAAAATTAAAAAAAAAAAATGTTTATTCTATATTTTCGACTTCTTTCTTCGCGTAGAATCACCCCCTTTCTGCTTGTTCCACCAGTTACCAGTAACCACCCTGTATTATATCGAACAAACACATTATTTTTCTCGGTAAACAGCTACGTCTGAATACGTTTCTTATTTGTTCGTTTATTCGCCCCGATATCTCCTTATATTCTTTCTTCGTTTACCTTCTCAGCTTGTTTACATTTCTGGCTTATTTATATTCCCCATTCGTCTGTTTACATTCTCATAAAAGCGTATACACGTCGAAGTGGGTATTAACTTGTAGTAGAATGAAATCGCTTCTTACGGTACAAGCGTAACGTTGCGTATCACGGTTGATACAGTCGTCGGGCCTGATACTTTCTTCGTTTTGATACGATCAAACGTTACATGGAGCACGATCGCAGGTATAAAACAGCGTGAGTTTCCTCGCCGCAGCTCCTGTGCCGTTAATCGTCGCGCGTTACGATAATACGAGCTCCGACGATCGGCGTACCATTAAACCTAATAACAGCTAGGTTTGTACAAATAAACAAAAGACGTGGAAACATCGCGGAATCCTGTACGCTCGTTTGCTCAATCAAATACGTCCACCTTCGTCCTAAATCGTCCCTATAATTCATACCAGTTTCGTTTATCGAGAAATCTACTGCAACGATTTCGCTTCTTAATATGTCGTTTCCATCACGATAGATATTATCGCTACCGGATATAAATGAATAATATTACGTCCTATCCTTTTCAAAACTACGATTCTATTATTTTTTTTTTACAAGAATAAAGTTCCTCCTCGCGTATTCGTTATCCGTTGGTTAATCGTAACGTAGAAAGTGTTGCTAAAGAGCAACCGGTCAGGTCAAACCGATCTGTCGATATCGCGTACCTCGAATGACTCAACGCTCAAGGTGGAGGAGGTTTAATAGATCGAGCGTTAGGGTAATCTAGCACTGAATTTGCGCCTGTTGTATGAACACGGTGGTGGTAAGATCTCGTTGGGAGTGAAGTATTCAACCCGCACGGTACGATGTCTGATGACGAGGTGTCCTAGTACGTTGCTGGTTCTCTTCTCCAGCCGTTGGGTCTCGTTCGTCCTTCCCGACCGGGGTTTCTCCCTGACCTTTGAGTCCTCAGGTTTACAGTTCGGGGAGGACAGGTAATTCGGAATTTCTCAAAGAAGGGAATGGACTTGTCCGTGCCATAAACGGACGGCCACTGAAAATTCCGAGCAGAAGGAGAAACAAATTCTTTTTGCGAGTTGTGAATGATCGAGGAGAGGCAGGCGGTCGTAACGATCGACGGTGAATCTCGATGGTGAAGAGAGCGAAAAACAAAAGCAGATTTAAAACGTTACCAAAGATAGCAATATCCTACCTTGTTCGCCGATGCTCATTAGGATCTGTCAGTACTTTCACGCCGATCGCATTCTCGATCGATCGGTTGGTCTGGTGTGTGAGAATCGTGTTGTTCGATTACTCGTCCGGCAACGACAATTATACAGCGCCGCGGCTGCCTTTCTATCACGACTCGCGTGTTTTCCGCGCGCTCGTAAGGGCGGATCCGATTCCTTTAACAAGAACCATCCGTCGAATCGTTTATTCCCCTTTCGAACGTACGTGATTCTCTCAGTTGGAAGAAATATCACGAGGAAATGGGAATTTAATGAAGCGGCCATAGAGGCTACTCGCGCCGGCTAAGGATTCATTAATAATTCGCCGCGGCGCGGCGGTTCAGCTAACAAATGCGAAACTGCAATTCCATTACTCGTATTTCAGTTATAGATCTGGTAAGAGATAGTCGTTATTGGCATTATTGAATTATTTCGTATCGATTATTTCAATTGCACTGGTTAAGCGAACCGGTCTCAGGGTAATCAGATCAATGGACAGTCCATGTTCTTCGCTTGTTTCTTCTCTTTGCGGAAAAATACACGCTAATAGGTCCAGCTAAAGGGCCGAGTATCAGTCGTGGCTAAGTCAGTCAATCGCTATCTTTATCTTCCAGAAGATGGTCTTCTAGCTCTGTGGCTACAAAACATTCGTCATACTTTTCCAAACGATGAGTCGGAATAGTAAGGAATAAAATTGTGAGACTCAAGGGACGATGTTTTCAAAAGTTGGAATGTGCGATTAAATCGAAACTCTGAAAACCAGAACTCGCGTCACTGCGGTTTTTAACTCGTCGAACGAGATGTGTCACCGAAACGCGAATGGACCCGTGGCGTCAGCTTCGGAAGTTTCGATCGCAACGAAAGCACATTTTCTGATAGAAACGGCAACGACACCGCGTCCAGATCGTCGCTGTTGCTGGCTGCGGCTAGCGGATTCTACGTACGAGACTGGCTTAGGTACGATATCGATTCAGTGCTGAGAAAAACTCGTCGAGCGTCTGGTCTTGCAGGATTTTCAAGAAAGCTACGGCTCGGTCGCGTATCTGCTCGTAGGTTGAATCTTCCAAGACGAGTCCGTTGCTTTCTCGATATTATTCCACGCTGGTGACGCACACGCTTTACGGAAACAGCGTCGTTTAATAAAACTGCAGGAGATTCTCCGTGGAATGAAGTTTGCAGGACGCGTGATCGGAATCGTATCTGGTCGAACTATTCCCGAGGCGTTTTGTTTTTGACCTTCTGGTCTGAATAGATGCGAGATGTTCGGTAACGAGCGGATCGGTAACACGAATGGCAGGGGAGTCGTGTGCGTTTTCTTGGAGATAATCCTGTAGAATACGGTTGAAAGTGTCGTATAAACGGACGCTATACGGACACAGGAATTAGAAGCGTCGAATAAGATCGTGTCATTGAAAGATCAGCAGAAATGGAAATATTTACATTCTCGGGATTTCTTAATTTTTAAAACGACTTAATAAATAGTAGTTAACTATATAAACTATATTTACATAATCCCGACGTTTGTCCTGATATTTACGTGATATTTATAATATAATACTTTAAGATTTAAACCGAACGAATCGATAATATCCTGATTGAAAACGTAGATATTATGCTAATAGCGATTCAGAGTTCAGAGATCCCGTACCGTTACGTTCGATCGAATGGATTAAATCGCGGATCGATCGACTGCGTACTTATTAGCGATTATTTATTATTAATTGAATTATAATTTATCCAAAACCAAGCGAAATTATTCGATTCTGCGACGAATACGTATCGGACCTGCTTTATGTAAAATTTCCATTCGTTCGTTGCCTTCGTCCGAACTTTTATTTTCACCATGTTGCGAGCATACTTCCACCGTGGCACATCTTCTCGTAAACAATCTCCAATTAAAATTTCTTTTCTCGCGTTCCCTCGTTTCCACCACATTTCCATATTTCGCTGGAGGATGTATACGCGCGCATAAATATCGTCGGCGACTCTGTATCGCTTTGCGGAATCGCTCGCGCGGTTCAAAGAACGAACCGGATAAGCGTGCGATTAATGGATGGGTCGTAGAATTCATAAATGTTGAGGGCTTAGAGAAATTCGCCGTGATTCACAGCTGGATACATGGTCGTGATAAATCTGCTATAATTTGCCATGTGCCGACAGCACGGTAATTGAATTAATTCTAGTTGAAATCGAACACCGTGGACGTCGATAGCTTTTTCCTGGGGCGATTAGAAGCCGAGCAACAGTAGTGTCGAGACACGTTGCGGCTCGTGACCGACGTTTACATTGGGCAACTCTCGATCCATCGGCCGATCGACTTTAAAAATTCAAAATCGACCGTGTAAATAAAATTTTAATCGCGTAGAAAGGACTTGCGATCGTTCAACTACGTGTTATCTATCTTTGCTTTGGATTAAGTCCTTCTGCACTGTAATTTGCTAACTGGTAATATCGGTAAATGATAAGTTACATAATCGTATCGATCATGCGCTCGTTTCTTTATGATTTTCCAATTTTAATAAACGAATCGCGTAGACTCGTAATCTGTATATATTCGCTACTGGAATTTTATTTCTTCTGTTATATCCCTGGCGTATTTTCTGATTATACGTATAGTAGCCTTCACAAGCGGTAGTCAGAGAAACCTGTAGGTTTTCTTTTTTCTCGAAAGCAAACTCCGATCGTTACGATTTCGTTGTTGACAGCCGTAGGCGGACTGCACGCATTTCCTTGATAATTACACCGATACGTACTACAAGCGACGTTAACCAAGACTTTTTGCTTCGTGTTCTCCTAGCAGGAAGTACTCGCGGAACGGCAGCGATACGATCCATAATTTGCCGCAATTATGTCAATTTAGACTTTCACTGGACTCGCGCGATCTTTATTCCATTGAATTTCTGCTCGGAATTAATAAACTTGTAGTCGAGGCGATATTTGTGCCGGTACTGTAATTGTTGTGCAATTATTGGCACAGAAATGAAGATAGATAACGATATAACGTACCTGTATGCATCGTTTTGCTATCAGTAATTCGTCGAGTAATTTCCTCGAACGACAGATAAGAAATTACGTTAACAATTTCAAGCCGACTAACTTCATCCTTGAACGCGTGATATAACGCAGAGAATCTATCATGCCTGTATCCGTAGTAATATATAATTATTTAAACATCGAATCTCTGCAATTATTTTCCCCTGTTTATCGTACTTGCAGAAGTCAGCAACACGTTGTTCGCCAAAAACGGTAACATTCTTGCTACCATCTAACTCGCGCATGAAATTAACGTTTCTTCTTTCTAACTCGAACTCTAACGCGCGTCCGCGAGAATGAAATTCCTCGACTATGTTCCTCGAAAACGTTCCCTCAACCAAATTGTTGTTCCATCAGTGCCAAAGTGGTAAATTCGTTAAGATAGCTCCGTGGCAGCCTTTCCAGTCGAACGATCGCGCAATCCAATTTACTCTCATTATTCGTAATTGGTCGCGAGGGAAACGATGTTACGGCCGTACTGGACAACCGGCAATTCTTGCACGGCCATTGTTGCTTGGCATCTGGTTGCATGCGGAATACGCCATAGAGGAGGAGGAAGCGTAGTTACCGTGCCTAGCTACCATGGCCCGGCATCGTTAGAATTTCAAAAATCATTGCCCTCATGACCATAACGCGTACCGTTAGAAAAACTGTTAATAACGCTCGGTTCCGACCATTACAGTGTTCAATGACTGTTGCGAGTATAATAATGACGTAACGCGGCCAACAGGTCTGGTTAACGCACCCACAGCCGCGTCAATTTTTTACCATTGAAAGTCTCCGGCCAAAGCAAGACGATTCGCTACGTTATTGGCTACTGATCGTTCCGTGTTTTCTTTGATCACGGAATTATTCAACGGAGTTGCTCGCACGGTTTTTGCGCTTTTTCCAGATAGAGGAAGCCGAGGTTGCGTTTTTTAAAGGAAATTCATCTCGATAGCGAATCGCGGCGATTTATTTCCCGTAATTTGCGCAAACGAGGATGTCGAATCGCAGAAGCAGATAATTCGACGAACGCTTGCCATAGAGATATTCGTTCGCTGAGAAGGAAATCGAAGAAGTTGCAACGAAAAGAGATTCGAAAGGCCGGCATCTTTGATCTTCGTTCGATCGCGTACCAATTTTTTCGTGCGAAGTATTTATTTATCGTATCGTACTAATTGCTATCTCCAATCCATCAGACGCTACAACGTCTTTTTATTTATGCGAAGTAGGGGACGTCTCGTTTCCGGCACCCCTTTGCAAATGCTAATGGCGACAAGGTGGTTTGTTTTCGCGAAACTACATTAGCCCATCGCGGCGATAAAATATCTGAATGTTCGCAACTGCGAAGAACGAGATAACCGACGTTCCGTGTAATACATTACGTCTCACCTTCTAAAGTACCACGTCGTATGTACAATACGCTTATAAGTGCATGTTGCCTTTAACTATACGCTTTGTACACCTTGTACCGATCGTGATGCGTGCGTGTTATATCTTTCCCAGTACACCTTGCTGTCGATGTATAAATTTACGCATTTCTCACTCGCGCCTACGCGAATGGATCGTGGACACCGTGTAACGAACTGTGTATTTGCGTTTGCTAGCAGATACGCTCATAGATCTAGACACTCGTCGTTCGTTCTTCGGGCAGACTTAATGGCAAATTGACCATGAGATTTTCCTTGTAATCTTCTCTCAACTTTCTTCCAGTAATTTACGTTTTTTTATCACTTTCGTTTATTTTTCAATCGTACGGTTCGTGTCTTAATTTCGCGTGTCTTCTGCGTAGCTACGTAACGAAATACGCATAAAGGTAACGAGTCAACAGAAGATTCGGATCGGAAGAGTCTCATATTGTTGTGCCTTGGAGCGTCAACGTTGTTTTGGTTTGCTAGGTTCAAAGGTGAACGAACTGCGAACAAAATATTATCGCTGTTATTCGTAATCGTCAACCGGAGTTACATTCGAACACTTTTTATAACAACAACTGTAGTTGTAAACAGACGAACGTGCTCTCTAGGACAGTCGTTGTAGCGAGTCATCGAGTCGAATAGCGAGCGACGATTACGACCGGCGTACAATATCTCTGTACTTGTATTTAAAGTGATTTTAATATACACCGACTATTGCAATTTTATCACTCGTCTCTTTGATAAACTAACACGTTTAATAAACCACCTCGGTAATTTTATAGAATAGTCCGCGATGATATTGGCGATCGTCTAAGCTTGCAGAGTGCGTTCAGCGTTTCTCCCGAGATAAAAATATTTTTATAGACGGTGTGTTTATTCCGTTCGCTACGAAGTATTGTTTACATCATTTTTTTTATTTTATGGCCTTTCTCAATGGTTTATGGTCTGTGTCGGTTTATTGTTCATTGTTAGGATACCGAAGAAGGGTGCGCGCTTGACTAAAAGATTCGAATGTTTCTTATTTTGTAAGTAAATAAAGAATTTTTTTACGAATGTACGTTTCTTCCTGTAACTTTTTATAAGAACCACGTATCCTATCGCTTACAAATATCAAAGAGGAATTAATCGAAAGGAAATGTTCGCGATATTAGGAACGCCGTGCTTTTTTACCTTTCCCTTTTTCGACGTTCAGAATCGTATTCCTTCGGGAGAGTCGTTGCCCTCGATCGGATACCTCGACCAAATAATCCAACAAAACGTGCCTGATGAGTTTTTCTAGTGGCGGTCGTAACGTAAGGTGGTCGTTTCGAGGATCGTCGTACGATTTCCATTCATCATTTTAAACGAGCACGGTTTTAACTGGCCTTGCTGCGTGTAAGCTACCCGTAACATCGCGATAAGATTGGCCGATCGAAAAGAAAAACAGTAACGCGTTCGTTATTTATTTCCAGCTTTCTTTATCGTCTTTAGGTTCCTCTCTTACCTCGTAATCTCGCGTTAGACTCAACGATATATCGTAATTCGAGTCCACGAGAATTGCCATGCTAAGACGAACTGTTCACGTACTATGCTAATCTTGTACTAAATATATGTTGCACGGCAATTATCTTGTAACTTCTATGTACCTATGTACGCTACGTATGTATTGTAACGTCTATACAATTATAACTGCTACAGTGTCGACGAAGTTTGAAAATCTGTTGTTTGTGAAAAACTTTGAAAAACTTTCCATTGTAAGCGTTCGAATACTTTCGTCAGCCGCTGTAGCTTACGTTGCCAGAATCGGTTCCCTAACTGGTAGTTGGAATGAAAGACGCTGCTCCATGTACGGATCGGGCTCGTCGTCTTACCCTTGGGACCGACCTCGAACGAATCATTAGCAGTACCGTGCATTAACGTGGGCGTAACCGTAGACCCGATCTCTAGATCGAGTCATAGCCATCGTCAAAACAATAACGGTCTGCGGCGAATTAATAGTATCGGAGATAAATGGCCGGTGTTGGAGCTAGGCCGAATTATTGCATGGTGAAAAAACGGAGCAGCTGTCGGAAGGCGAAACGCCACGAATACTCAACTACCGGCTTTGCGTTGGAAACAGTTTTTTTAGGTCGATCGAGCATTTCGCTTGGAAGCAAAGCGATCGCGTGTTGCGATTAGCGGATTATAACGGCGCGGCTGCCTGAAAGCTTCGTTCGCGATAACGTGCCAGTTGGGATTAAGTTGTTCGAAGTTTGTTGGAATTAAGCGTCTAGCGGTCGGTTATGAGAGAACAGTCGAAAGAAACGCGTAAACGAACGTAAATTGGATGATACGTGGATTTGTTAAGATTAACGAGATACGCTAATTAGCAGCGACCGATTTAACGAACGTTTCAAGTTCGAGGGATTTGAATTTTTCACGCCTGTTATCTCGATAACTTAGAGTTATCTCGAATTTGGAAAAATCGATGGCGCAGGTTTTATTTAGATCTACGCTGTTCACGTAGCGAGTTAGCTTAGAAATTTCTATGAATTTAGGAGAGTCGATGGAATAAATCAATTACCAAGAGTTTCTTATGTAACGAATCTTTGAAACTAAAATTACGTTTCCTTTTCAATATTCTTTTAAAGTAACTTTAACGGATCGTCTTACTCGAAAGCTTCTCTTCAAACCAGTTCGCGTTTTTCCAATTGCGAAAAGTTTTTGCTTTCGTCCGAGCGAGCTTGACCGCGCAAAAGATCAGTAGCATTTCCCGGAATTCATGTAAAATTACGCTCGTATTCCTTCGTTATTATTGTCCCTTGAACTGAGAAAGAACTGGCGTAAATGGCACTACCGTCTGATTTATAAAGTGTTTCTGTTTAAAGGTGGAACATGTTTATTTCCATCTTCGTTTCTCCCGATACGATTCTGCAGAAGTAACGTTCATGAATCGCAATTGAAACAATAACGAGCAGAGGCATCGGATACAAAAAACGAGAATGTGGTAACAAACCAGCGATTAGCAGCTCGGCAACTGCACTTTCCCTCTAATATGATCGCTCGGTGCAGTTTCATCGAGATCCATGATAAAAAGGGGCTCGGGGCGGGCTGTTATCGTCCCTCTGGTGAATCGTAAGAAACGCGACGAAAAAAAAAATACTCTTGTTCTGTCTGGTTCTTCGTAGCGTGCATATCGACGGTTGTCGGACACGATACCGGTTTTACGAAGCGACGTTGATCTCGTTCCGCCGTATCTTCGGAGAATTACGCAATGCGTTCTCGCAAGATGAGGCGAGTCTCGCGTACATCGTCGTTCGTCATAGATCTTCGATCATTTTGTCTGAAGATTTGACGGGGAATGACTGGAACTTTGATACGAATTCTCGACGAAAATAAATATTTAAGTACACTCTTAATCACGATCGGTATCTACGTGATTTTATCACCCACCGGGCGGTCTCTCTCTCTCTCTCTCTCTCTCTCTCTCTCTACCTGAAATACTTTAGTGGATATTAAGGACATTTCCGAGCTATCAGCGCAAACTTAACCGGTTAAAAACAACTGGTTAGAAGAATGGAAAAACTCTTAATACGTGTACACAGGCTCGTTTCCACCTATATTTAGTTTTTTAGTTAGCAACTTAATGGTGTAGAGGATTGATCTTATCAAGTATCACGAATAACAGACTATCTGTTTGTGAGTAATTTATTAAAGATATTAATTCGACACAAAGAACAAGTCCAGGTATAATAACTTTCGCGAAATAAATACGCGCAGTCTCAAGAAACTCCGTATACACGTCTGATGCGTCTGTATGCTTATACTACGATCGCTGAACTTCCACGCTCGTCATTTCGTTTGTTTATTTATACTGGTCGGGGGAAAGTTTGAACTCGACTGCGTTTGACGGTTGCAAGTAGCGGCGACATTGTTTTGCTCGGAGTTCATTACTCCTTGCAATACCTGTGACCCAACGGTCATGATACTCCGAAATAAAACAACAACGGGATTTGAATTTGTCCTGCTCGTTGAATTTGTTCGTTAGTGTGACTCGTACTTTATAGCGTGGAAATTCGTCTACTTTTGTTTCCTCGCGACTGAAGTTAAACATAGGACATTTAGTATTCTTTACATGTTCGATAATGGTAAATAAAGTTGTATTATACAGGCTGTTATGGAATAATGACTAAATATATTAAGTCGAAGGAAGCGAAGCGAGGATAAAAGGAACGACAAAAGTCGATCTTGAACGAGAAACGACTTGTATACGACTGTACAAGAAACGAAATAAAATAGACAACACGATCGTATCGCATACGTTTCTTTCAAAGAAACCGATCCAATAGTCTTGTATATTGTACGTTCCATTCTTTCGAACTCGAGCGATCATAACAGTTTCGATAATTGGTTTCGATTATCACCGATTATTAGCAGATACCAACTCGAAGACGAATGGCCAAGAAAGAGCCATTACTATCGACCATTCTAATCGGGATATCGATGATCTTAACGAAGGTGAATCCGCTAATTACACGAGTCACGATCGTTCAACGATTTACGATCGCAACGAAAAGTAGAACTCGAGAGATCGATCGCGATGTTTCGCGCCGGTTGCCACCGGATCGCCACTCCTTTTTATTCGATCGGCATCTTTACTCAACCTTGGTAATTTGTACGCATTATCGTAACGCGATACAAAATTGTCGGCCAACTTTTGCTTATCGCTGGAACAGCTCGCGCGAACGTGGGACGATCGGTTTACGGATAACAGAGCGACACCGAAGTGCGCTTTAATCGGATTTTTTGGAAACGTTTAATCAACCAGCGTTGAACGCGTAGCAAGACTAACGATGAACTTGTACCGTAGACATTCCACAATTATCGCGTTTATATCGAACTAACGACACGATTGGTTACTCGAATATTTTAAAGTTCAAAGACGCTTGAAATTTCTCAGTATATTTCAATTTCGCTCTCGTTTTAGCAAGTTGAAAGTTCTTTCATTTGTCACTTCTTAAGAGAATGCTCGACGCGCAATGAGATCTTTTTTCATATTTCGTTGAAACCGAAGATATTATTTAACGTTAGAAAAATATGATCGAATCGACGATGACGAAGAGAACGTGACCGGAGCGTCTCGTGTCACTCAGTGACCAGCAACGTTTTTTAATGTTCTTAATGTACTACAACGTTTTATTGAAATTCTAAACGATTGGTACTCGCCGAACCAGTAGCTCCGAAAGTTCGTGCGACGAACGAACGAAAAAGAGTCGAGGCATAACGAAGACGTGGCCGTATAAGAAATGCGTGCCAGGAATCCAATTAAACCGCTTTAATTCCCTTGCTATCTTAATCGTCGACTATTAAATTTAGCCCGCTACCTCGATAAAATGGCAAACGATGCCGCGATCATAACGAACCGGTCCAGGCTTCTAACACGGAAACCACGAGCGTCGAAAGAAGGAACGCTCGTGCGCTGGATCATCGACAACTTTCGAGTGGAACGTGTACGTCATAATGCAACTTACAATCGAAAATTAAGCAATAATCGCGTGGACGTGGCCGCCGTGAAACCAAGAGCTGATTGATGGAATTGGCGATGTCGTCTGTAATTAAGTGCCGCGAAAACGGTATAAGTGAGACGTATATCAGCGGACAGGAGTAAGTTAATGAGGCGTATGCATACATATAAGTGAAGTAAATGGGGAGAGACGCGTATTCAATCAACGTTCACGTTAAATTGCAAACGAACGCGAAATGTCCGCTTGGCCAAAGCGATCGCGGTTAATTGGTAATTACCTGGATAGAGATCTGCGAGATTATCTCGCTATTATGCCAGAAATGCTTTGGTCTGTTCTTTTTATTGAAATTTAAGATTAAGATCGGAGATGGGATTGCTGATTAGAATGGAAAGTAATTGGTATTAAAGATAAAATAAAATAAAATAAAATGAAACGAAATAAAATAAAATGAAACGAAATAAAGTAAAATGAAGAAAAAAAGAGAACGAAATATAGATAGTCGAATCAACCAAACCGCTATCAATCTGTAAGTAGTATAGTCATTTTACTACACAGACGGATGGTTTCAACGCTCGTTTTCCATCGCAAAAATAAAAATTCTTAGGGTTTCGTCGATTTCTATCGGTTGTAGGTTAAGGAAAGAAAATACGATACAAGTACATTTGCACAAAAGCAAGTACATTTATACTTCTCTGTAACCGAAGCATGAACGTTATCGCGAACAAGTATCCTTGAACGTACGGCATTCGTCAACGATCAATGACCATACACGTTACGTTAATGTTTCAGAAGAACAAAGAGTAATTAAATTCTACCGGCTCTAAGAAATTTTTCTCCGAAGAAGGGAAACGTAACGAGAACATTGAAAGCGAGAAGAGCAATTTTTCTCCGCCATAAAGACATCATCGAACACCGCGTTCCTCGAGTTGGTCTGGCGGTTTTTCCGCGTCGAAAGGGAAAATGGTTTGTTCCGCGGCCATTCTGCCGTTAATTGGGAAAATGATTTTATCCGGAGGTCTTTACGCGAGCGCATAAGAGCGGATTGAAAGCGCGCGGAATCTGCGCGGCGTTGATCTTGCCACAGCCGAAAGAAATAGCGGACAATTATCTACTCATCCCTTTTACTACCGCGGGAACGAAACACGCTGGTTCACTCTGCTACGCATTCCTTTGCACTCCTGCAGTTAGCATCGCGCCGAGAATCGCCGATTCCCATGATACCCGATTCCCCGGTGGTGAGGTTTATTCGGTGAATTAAGCGGGCAAATTACGGCCGATCCTCCTCGTAAAACATATCACGCTCTCTAATATATCGGCCGGGATATTAATATGTTTACCGAACGGTTCGAAGAATCCTTCTCGGCTTAATCGAAAGGATTTACAAGTTGGCAAGGATTTACAAGGATTTACAAGAAGCCAGGAGTTACCTCTTTTTATCTACAGGTTAAGCGAAATGATCCATACGGTTAATCGAGTCCGGTGTAACCGGCACGGAACGGCGTTACTCTGGGATTTCGATCACTCGATAAGTAGAAGCAACTATATTAGTCAGACCGGCGTGTAATTTCTGTATCTAATCTGCCTTAATGTAGAAACGATTAGTTTCCTTTCGAATAGTCGATTTATTTCAGCCATAGATTCATCGAGGACAGTAAAATAACGTTGCTGAGTAACCAATACAACTTCTATCTTGCTTCTTTAAAGCGTCTTGTCTGACGTTTGTTCGTTTTTCAACATATGTCGAGGTATATTTGAAATTGCTCGTGTTCTCGAAGCAAACTTATACCACGCAGTCTACCGTCGTTAAATGTTTCAAACGAAACGAAGAGAAAGAAATGGCAGGAAGAAACAATTTCGTTTGGAAACGACAGATAGGACGTTTCAATCGCGCGATATAAAACGTAGACTAAAATCGAGCAACCGAATTCAAATCTAACTCGAACTATCCCAGCCACGGCGACCATTCGACGACGCTCAGTTCGAAAGTCAATTCCTCTTTCCTCTTCTTTATCCCTTACTGCGAAGCCAGACTCGTTACCACTGCGAAGTAACCTCGAACTCGTCCCCAGGTATATACGAAACTGTTTCCATTAGCACTAAACCATCGGATTTAATGCGAGCTTGGTCGTGTTCGTGTCGTGCGTTCCAGTTCTAAGAACTCCGTGTCCATTCTTACGACGCGGTGGCGAGAGAGAGAAGCAGAGATTCCGTTTGCCTTGCTTTTGTTCTCCGTTTTGTACGTATGGTACACACGTGATAACGTGGCTATCAATATATTTTACCAGCGCACGTGCGTTGCTCCAGTGTTTGCCACGTGTTCCCATATACGGTCGTCCGGAGGAACCACTCCCATAGGAGGCGCGATTAAACTATCCATCGAAGGTATCGGCGGCACAAAGACACACGGAGAAATCCGCAGTCTTCGTCGCGAGAAAAATCGCAAAATTAATCGCTAATCGGTCAACCGTGTGCATGATAATTCGAATCAAAGGTTGGACGCTTGTTAAAAATGACGCGAGGCGATGGAACACGATTCGAATTTGTCCGTTTTCTGGTTTCAACGGTTAATACGACGATCGGTGATTCAACGAACAGCACGATGATTAATGAACGAGTTATCAGTCGTATGGATTATCAACGTATCATAGCAGCCGCCTGATCGATGATTTTGACAGGTGAATTTATTAAATATAGGAATTTAACGTGAAATTGGATATCAGCAACTTAGAGATTAGAATATTACGCGGGAAAATATTTGATAATTTACATTTATCAATTTCTAGGTGCGATAGTCGTCGATCATTTCTGTCTTCAGAAGACTTTAGAAAAATTTTCGGTTCTAAAAAAAGACAAGATTATATCATTTCTGGAAATAAATTTTCTTACACGTTTTTGTAGAATGACAGGAGTGGAACTCACGGAACGTGGACAGCAGCGTTTAAGATCGCGTATATCCAATTTAACTGTTCAATTTCAATGTGAGCACGCGAGATTCGTCTTTCCTACGTGATATCTCTCTAAATAAATACCGTACGAGGTTTATACCGATTTTTCTTGTTGAAGCAGAGATAGCATCGCGATTTTTCATTTCGTTTTTCCTACGTCGACGACCCTGGTAGATGGTGGACATCGATCACCGTCAATTCATCGCCAGCGTACAATTTATCCTCCTGCGAGACCAGAGATTATAGGAGTTGGGCGCCGCGTGCAGATTCTTCATCAGGATCGTTCTTTGACGTATAGTTAGGCTTGGCCGTGCGAGTTCCCTCCGCTTTTAATGACACTCGAAAACAATATGGCTTTACGACCGATAAAATTCGCCTCGGCGAAATGTTCCGCGCGGTTTTTCCATTTCTCTCTTAACCCGCGTATTTCCGTGTACCTTTCGTCTCCGGTTATCGCAAGCCATTAATTCCGAAGAAAAGATTGTAATTTCAAGCGAAAAATAAGCGAAATAAGATAAATAAGTGAAATATCTTTTCGTTTGTGAAATAAACCTTCTTTCAAATAAATTAATTCTTTCCCATTTTTATTCTGTTAGATGTACTTTTTATGTCGATTCTCTCGTTCTATTATACCAGAAATAACGTGAAGATCTATCTAGTTGTAGTTTTATAATTAGAGAAATGAAGATATTCTTAGAGAAAATTCTAGAAGAAGGAGTAGATCTAGCCTTTTATTTTGCAAAGAAGCGACACAGTAGGCAACGTTTTACGTCTAAAAGCAGCGTTTAAAATCAACTCTTCTCATGTATCATGATTCGTGCGTACGTATAGTCTATTTGCTGCATTCGCATCCTTTACATTCAGCATCTCTGGTATTACAAACGTGGTTATACACGAATCACGACGTAAGCGCGCCTTCTTGCCAGCTGTGACGACCTGTTTTGAGGTTTCGAATGGTTAACAATGGTTCCGCGAGGGATCGATATTGCGATCTCACCGAGTCATGAAGCATACGCTGGTAAGATGACACGAAAAGATCAGCTTAAAGGATGCTTTTAGCCCGTTCGTTATTCAGTTTGTAATCAGATTTGATCGAACGTGTCCGCCTTGCTTAGCATTGAAAACGTATAACGAAGGTATCGGAAGCATCGACTGACATTCTCACAGGAGTATAAAACGTGAAAAGTCAGATCCAGTTTCTTTTACGTTCGTTTAACGGTTCCTTAACTCTTCGAGGAATATTCGTGAAATAATTGCTGTTGAATTTCATCGTACTTCTTCGTTATAGACAAGGCGGTCGTATAAAGAATAAGAAAACAATGGATACGATCGGATAAGATTTGAAATGTTACATAAATTAGAATTGCAAAACGGCGAGATAAGTGGTAGGATAAATTCGTTCGTTAATTAAATGCTTCGACGCGTTAGTCGGTGGGTGTACGTAATGCGATCAAATATTCGTGCCAGTCATCGTTCGAATACAATGGATTTTCATGGCCGATGAACTTGAACATAAAACGATTACGCGCGCTAAATTTTTGTCTTCTCGTACCTTACACGAACATACTTTTCCTATTTTTTCTACGTCGCCACACATTTATGAAGATTTTCTTCGAGACACGGAACGTTTTTCTCCATTTCTTATTTCCAAAAGAATAATTGCAAATATTGGGTTGGCAACTAAGTGACTGCGGATTTTGTCAATTTCACCTAATGACAAAATCCGCAGTCACTTGGTTGCCAAGCCGATAGTTCCATCGATCCGGCTTTCGGAAGTCTCCAACGTTAAGAATCACGTGGAATCGATACTTTTGTAGAACCGTCGCGGACTGTCGCGCGATTTTAAAGAAAGCACAAAGACAATACCGTTCTCGAACAATAAGATCGATACTGGTTCCGCGTGTCCACCGATGCTACGCGAATTCTATGCCAGGCCCTTTCTTTTTCTTCCGTGTCTCTGGCTGCGTATCGCCACTTGTTATCTGCCTGTACACCTCTTGCAGTCTCATCGTTCTCGACGTTGTACAATTGGCATACAATAGTGCGTATAGAATTAGAATCGCCGATATGCCGCTTTGTACTCGTTAGGAATCGACTTACGAGCCCGACGATGCAACCCGGTTCTATATTGATGTACCTTGTACAGAACGATCGCGATGTCTATCGTAACTTTCGATGTTCGATGCTTATTCTCTATCTGCTTCGACTTCCACTCACCGTCGCTTTTTTCTTAGTTCGTACCAAAATTTTTCCAATTCTCCAGATCACGATTTATCGTCTGCAGCGTAGAATTTCTATGACCATTCGTGTACGTCGCATTGTTCCGTGTTATACCGCTCCACCCTCGCACGAATCACGTTTCAAAGCTCAAGGGTAATGTTTCCAGCCAAAACATTACAGGCGGTAGAGCCTATAGCATTCAAAACGAACTTGAAGAACATAGCGAAGAAGAGATTGCATTTTACTCGGATCTAAAGATAAGCTTGATCTTCCAAATTTATTTCGTTAGCGTTTGAAAATTGTACACGGTATAAATCGTGTAATATCCCTACGAATGGCTTGGCAAGATAGAACTCGTCGAAATAATCGACGATAAGGTTAAAAACATACGACGATACAGAAATCCAGAAGCAGTGGATCGAAAATCAATTACGAATTAATATTACCCAATATGGTTCACCGTCCTGTCTTTACGTCTATCAATAGGCCATTGGAAACAAGTTTTCCAGCGATTACTCGCCGAAATACATCCATCGAGGGCTGATTTACCCGGCATTGGTCAATTACGGAGAAGAATCCGGCGAGTTGGCCGCGATCTTGCCTCCGATAACGCGTGACAGAGTTGTTCGTTTCTCCGCCGGGGTATATTATGCCGGACCGTGGCTAATAATTAATAAAGACCTTCATATGGGCCAGCGTGGCATTAAGTCGTTAGAACCGGTGAAATCGATTGGAAAATACTTACAACGGCAATTTTGTTAAGCTGGTGCCGATAACGTTTGATGGCGAGGCAAAACCTGAATGTAACCGATCATATTGCAGCTGGTATCGATGGCCAACCACTATGATCCGTTCTCCACTGTGGTTTGCGATCATCGATATCGCGGTTAAAATAAATAGACTGGAATCCTGAGTCGCGGCTCGATCCTCTACGGACAACCACGAGAACACGAAACGTGTAGGACAGTGTCGGCCCAAGGATCGTTGTTTGTTTCGTGACGTCGCGTCAAATATCGGCTCGTGTCGCTTCAACGTATCGTTGGATAGCGTTGTTTTTTATCGTCTCGGCAAATGCCTGACACACTCGTCGAACGTTACAATTAAATATCGATCTATTCGCCAACGTGCAGACGAGAAGTTGGAAATCGGAATGGTCGAGTCTTCTTTCGAACTGGAATTACCGTTGCCGAGATCTCGCGTGATCTCGAGCGATGCTGATCTATCGATGGTAACGATTCTGCGAATAACGCAATCTTCAATAACAATAATAATACTCTTGTGACTATAATATAATAAACGACGACGGTTATGGTCCGCATCGCATTCATGGTCAGCACGCACGATGGTGATCCAGACACTAATTAAGAAACCGGTAATGCCGGGTTACCACGGCTATTTAATAACTCAATATATGTAATTATCGATGGATTATTTAATTTCAGTCGCAATTGCCTGCAGATGGTACCACGTCGCCACGAGCCTCTGCATTGTTCTTGCCTCGCGATGCGTTCATGCGTGCACGCGTTTTCGCGACGTTACCTAGGCGTGGCTGCTTCCTTTTAATTGCGTTTCATGACGCGTTACTCGATCCACAAGATTAATATCGCCATCCATATAGTCGAAGATTTATAGCCGTTATAAATAGATATTCAAAATCAGTCGTTGTAAGACAGTTATCAGATGTTGTAAAATCATGCTATTGGCGTTTCTGTTAGACAGACAGCACCGCGCAACACTCGTCGTAGCGTCATTCGGTAACAGAAAAGAAACCTGCATCCAGACAAGCCGCAGTCTCGTATGGCTGGCGTATAAACGTGGACTCGATAAAGGGATGCTAGGTAACCGCGGATAATTCAGGTAGCGAGGGAGAGAGAGTCCATTGAAGCGTCTCGCTTGTATTCAAATTCGACGTTCACGAGCGTGACCGTGTCACGTAATCGATAGGTGAGCACCGACACGCCGGATGGGGTGCGTCGTCCTTTTAAAGGCAGGACGTAATCTCGCCTGGCCACGTCAGTCATTGCCTGTGCGTTATCTCGGCCGCATCTCGTTGACTCTATTTCCCATCGCCGTTTAACCCTGCGGCATCGCGATAGACGCGTGTTTTAAACGCGTGCTTCGATGCACACCTGCCTATAAATCCGCTACCCGGTTACTACAAGCACCGTGTGTTCCCTCGATTCACCTGTTGATTCCACGAACGACCATGTTTTGCGCGTTACGTGTGTATGAAGTTACACGGTGAAGCGACTGAAGCGCAACCATCGAGTTTTCATGGGATGTGGGACGATTGAGGCGTACACGTGGTCGAATATCCGTGGAATCGTGGAAGGAAAGTTTCTTTCAGGTGAAAGTCATCGCGAAGACGATCTTCTCCCGTTACACGTATAATTTAAATCGTAAATCATCTAATTACCGATCGTATTAATTTTACTTCTGAGATTCGTATCTCCAAGGTTGTAATAACGGACGTAATTAGTGCGTGTTTATAAATTTCAGCAAGTAATACAGCAAGTAATTTATTCTTTCGAGAAATCGTTCAACAATTCGTTCGACACACGTATTCGCGATGGAAGTACAATAATATTTTATCCGTCTTCTTTTTGGCTATTTAATCGCATCTCTTTAATACGGAGTTCAATGCGAAACGCAAGGCCATCGTGACACGATTGAACGCTCCTACTACGGTAACCCAGTTTTATGGAACTTGCAGAAGAAATTATATCTCGTTACATATTCCTCGTTCCTTCTCAATCCCATTCCTGTCGTTCCCGTTTAATTACGATGTCTTTCTTTCTGTTTTTCGTATTTCCATTTAATGAGTATTACGTGGCAAAATTTCTCCTTCGTGTCGAACTTGATCCACTTTTTATCGAAACTAATTAAGATTTCTTTTTGCTCGCTTGAAATTTCATCTCTTTTTAAGTAACCGCTATACCGTTATAAGCTTCGTCTCTCCTATTTCTTAACTTCGTTCAGCCAACGAATAGACAGACGAACCCTGTTACTTTCAATTGACAAATTATAGTTAAAACGAACAAACGTGATAAACTTCAACGCCATCCATAGATCGAATATACCAATATGTTTAGAGGCTGAAGTTCGTTCAACTAATAACGAAGCATCTTATGCAATCACAAGGAACGCGGGAGCTGAAAGTATAAAAAATGCGAAAGCATCTACAAAGACTTCCGCGTTTCCATGAATATTCATTAATCAACGGCGATCATCAATTCTCCGCACGAAAAATTTACATACTTAGATCTTCCATCGACCTTGCAGAGAAATTACAAAACTGTGAAAAAGAAACGTATAAACCGCAACGTTTAACTAGTCGACTCGCTGTTATCGTTACTCGACAAATCATTACGCAACAGGACCAAGCTGTTGTCTTAAAACTTACGATCGTACGATGTACAACCATAGAATTTGTAGAATTTCGAAGGAATCCACGAGACGATAAGGACGAACAAATCGTTTCAATTTTCCCCGTTGAATGTCCCCTGGTTTACAAGCTCGCTCGAACGTCGAACGAATCGACATGATCGGCGACGGGTTGGCGTCGATACGCGGAAAGAACGAGACGCCTGTGCATAGTGTGCACGCGGCTGCTATGCAAATATGTTACAAATAGTACCGGGAACAGCGTATTTGAAATGCCAGCCGGTATCTGGGCTCGTGGATCGGTTTTGACTGAATACCTCATTAGAGCGGGACACCGGTTCTCGGTAAAACGTCGTTAGGCGTATCCTACGTTCGGTTCGTTGGCGGACTTCGCTTTCCCTCCGTTGAAATTCCGTCACGGCCGTTTTTGCTATGCTGCCGTTTAAGGTAAATAAATTAAGCACGGTTGTCCGATCGTGTAAAAACGCGTCGAGTTCGTTTCTTCGTATTACCCTTGCCGCTATAACGGCTGCATAATGGATTGGTCACGAATTTTTAACGCCAGAAGTAAACCATTTGTTGGACGCGATGGAAGCTTAAAGTTGTTGATTTTAGTAATTATTAGGTTACGTGAAATAATTGATGGAGTAATCGCGAAATAATTGATGGAAACTATCGAATATCGATTCGACAATGGAATATCCTTTTGCTTTAGCGAAGAAAAACGGACACGGATAAGGGTAATTTTCGTTGGAAACTCGTGTTATCTATCGTGGTGGAAGATATTTCGTTTTCATCTACACCTTTAGAACCTCGGTAGAACCGAACGTGATATTCGAGCAATCTCATCGAAGACTTTACGGCGCACCGGCAAAGCTATTCGAACCATAATG
Organism: Bombus vosnesenskii; assembly: GCF_011952255.1. Taxonomy (NCBI): domain Eukaryota; kingdom Metazoa; phylum Arthropoda; class Insecta; order Hymenoptera; family Apidae; genus Bombus; species Bombus vosnesenskii. The sequence goes on along the minus strand of NW_022884330.1, from coordinate 451,913 downwards.
GTTTTCTGTTTCGTTCGAATAGGGAAACGATCGTAAAACCGTCCCGTTTGCATGGCATTCGTGTATATCTTCATTTTCATTCGTTTCCATTGGAAGTTCAATCGCGATTTCAGTCGTATCGCGGAGGTTTTCACGGTAATACTTAAAGGCGCCTAACGATACCGAACATGGTTGTAAATAAATATTGCGATTATAACGAACGCGACCCAGGGTATTGCTCCTTTTGGTTACAATAGCGAGCTGATAGCCCTTTTCTTGGCGATGGAGCGAGAAGAACCGGTTTGCGTACGCGTCGACAACCTTGGGAGTAGAACAATCGAAATTACTTGCAGCCTGCCATTAACGTCTCGCGAACAGATCAATTTTTTCTTAATCCAGTATTTTTGCCACTCTAAAAGACTCGTTATTTCCTTATGTTCGTAGGTAATAACAATTTACGTTAGGTTTAACCTACGGCGCTGTGCACAAGGTTCTGGTCAGATAGGTCGTTCGCTTCGTAGTCAAAAAAGAATTTTCGCTCGTACTGGCTACAAGGACGTGGAAGATAAACGAAAATACGATATTTAACTACGTAATATTAATAAGATTCTCTTAAATATCGTTTCTTGCCAGTTCTTCTACGTAAACTGACAAGATCCATCTGTCTATCGACACGAACGAAATCGAATAGCGTCTAAAATTAAGAAACCTAACTCCTATCGACTCCTATCAATTGCCTACGATCTAGCGATACTAATCGAACGTCGAGACTTACAAGGCTCGGCAACCGTTCGCAATTTCTACCACCCTGGCAGTCTTCTACGCGATTGAAACTAAACACGCAGCCGTAGCACGCGTTCCACCAAAAAGCGCGATTCTCCAAACAACGCTGACCGCGAGAATACACGGCGTCCCGAAGAATTCAATTTCACGAACAATTCGAAACATTCAGAAAATCACGGGTGGAACACGCTCGAAACAACTTGGCTTGTTTCTTGCCAGCGGCTCGGTTGATCCCGTGGTCGTGGATCGGCGTCAAGTTGATTTCTCAGTCGTAGCCTGGCCAGTCGAGGATGAGCATTTAATTGAACGCTTTGTTCTCGATGGTTTTTGCCGCTGTAGCCTCCGTCTGATTGGTCCACCCTGATCACGGAAGGAATGTTCTCCTCGTTCGAGTTTCTGTCTTGGTAGACGGATAACGCAGGGGAGACATTCTTATCTCGCGGGATCTCTAATTAAAAGATTTCTCATTGCCGCCTTCGCCTTCGGGTAGACAACGAGAAACGGGGCGTTCGATCGTCGGGATGCCGACGACGGATGCCGATGCCAGCCGTTAATCGACGCCGATTCCGGTTAATCGGTAATTAGCGATGCGGATGCGGCATCCAATCGCCGCTCGAATGATTGAAAACGATGGATCGTTGCTTGTTCGGTTGGAATAGACGAGGGTGCCTCGCATCCGCGATTCGACATTGTTAATTGAAATCTGATAGAGATTGACTGATAGAGACTTCGTCTGCATCGGTAATTTTGTCGTTTGCGATTTCACCGCCTGGTTTAACTCTTCGCATTCGATATTTTATACTATGTAATCTGCGTCGAATTTTCTGAACGCAGATATTAAGTTCTATAGCTCGGCAGTATATAGGAGAAGAATCTGAAATAATAAGAAAAAGTCCAGTTTGAGATATTACGTAACTTTTAATAAAGAACGCTAGTCAAAGAAGAGGTGGCAAACGATGGTTAAACGTACGTCGTTAAAGACTTGCATTGAGAGAAATCGCCACTGGATTTCACTGTTTCAAAGGAACCTCTTGAAGTAAAGTTAAGATAAATTGAAGGTTCAGCTTGTAAATTTCGTACTTAGCTCTTTTATTGCGATATCAGGATCCTAAAGGGCAACTCGTTTGCAACCGAAACGATCGCGCATTTCGCGCGCATTCTTCGCTTTATTCGACCACTTGGCAAATTAATTACGACCTGGTCGGGCAACAGGGCGGTATTATCTAAATCATAATTTGCCACCGCCATTGATATCACGTCGATTAATAACATTACCGCGTTTAATCATTTCGCGAGTTATAACCGAAAGAAACAAGCTTCGTTCCCGTTTTGCATATTCCACGGTGTTCGGAGTATTTTAATTAGCGTAATGTATGGCTGACGATTTCTTTCGGCTACGCGGTGTTTTACCTGTGGAAACAGGGTCAGAGATGCCGCGAACGAGGGCCGAGGTCCTGTTGGATATGTACGGACACGCAGAAGGAGGGATTTCTCGTGCGTACGTGATGTAAGTCCACTGTAATTAAGAATTCCATTTTACTTGGTAAACGAGAAGAGAAATCGGCTACGTGTACGGTCGCCAGAAAACGTTCGAGTGTAGGAAACTAGTGACTTTGATACGTGGAAGATAGTCTCGTCTATCAAAAATATCTTTTAATATTTATAACTTTGTCAATTTCCAGAGTTTACACGTATATTTCTATAAGGTTCTGCGCGTATACTTTTGAAACTATATTTTTGAAGAAATTGTAAAGGATCAGTTTTATTAAGATCCGTAACGGAATATTTTCTCAAACGATCTGTGATCTTTGTCGCAACTCTATTCTACGATCTATCAGTTAGAATCTCGTGCACATGGCATGCAAATAAATGACGGAGAAATGTTCCACGATGAAATTAGACCATTTGGAACTTTCCTCGATGTAACAGGTGCTGCGAGGTCCCTACAGAGACGATAATTTTCTGTGCGTTCCACGACCGTTCCCCGTGTAATTATTAACCAAAGACAAGCGAGCCAAGAAAGTATGCTTTATGACCCTGTCTTTCGAGCAACTGCCGCTGATTACGGGTACATCGGTTGATCGTTTGCGGTCGTGATTCAAGGCTTCTTGCGTCGATTTCTAGCAAACCGTCGCTTTTCCGTTATTCCTCGCGTCGATCCACCGTTGATTGAATGTTTATCCGGTTTACGGTCATTGCGATTAAATTTTGTTACCTTACCTGGCGATTTTTTTCTTAACTCGGTCGGTGTCTTTGCTCAAAGTTGTTCTTTAATTGCGAAATGTTCGGAATTATCAAAGTCGAATAGTAACATAGTTTCCGTAGAAAAGTTACTTTCTATCGATCATCGTAAAATATTTTTATTCGTTTAGAAGCGAATTGTTGGCATAATTTACTTAAAAAAAAAAAAAAAAGAACGAAAGACGCTATTTGACTAATCTTACGATAATGGACCGTGTCAATTGTAATTTTTAGTTACGATTACAATTCATTTATTAACGCAGGTTTGCCATAAACATCCATTTTTACTTTTTACTTCAAACTCTGGAAACATTTTCCTTCCTCGATGAGTTTCTTATTTTCATTTAAGCTATGGAATGCGCACGTTAATAAAAACGTTGGTAGTTAGACAAAAGAGAATGTTCTGCGAAGGAAGATAAGCTGTAATTAGATTCTTCGAAAAGCTAATTGGAAGAAAGGATGATTTATGAGGTTGTTTTCGACGAAGTTCCTTATTGATAGCATTCTTGATTTAGATCGTTGCTCGATATTCACGTCGTTTTTCCGATGAAACGATAGCGTAATCGAATAAAGTCAGGCATAGAAGACGTCTATTTATATCGATCGTATCATCGTTTGAATTCCTTCGTCTTAATTCCGTCTCGAATTTAGCGCCACATCGCTGTTTAGTTTACCTCGTTTCTCCTCGCTTCTTCTTCGTGTTTGTATCTCTTCGGATATCTTCTTTTTAAAATACTTTGTTCGTAAGATGTGTGAAAGGCGTGAAAAATGTTAACATCATATTGAATACCAAAACCAATGATTTAAAAATAGTATGGTTAATTTAAAGTTAAATTACAGTCTAGACAAAATTATTGCATCGGGTGTTTATATGAATAATTGGAAACAGCGTAGTGGAAATAGCACATTTGCGTTTTGGAAACACAAACACACACGTTTGGAAACACAGACACGAACACATTTTCTGTTTTGGAAAGATTACTGGACATTTCGTTTTGATTTTCGCGCCCTGTTACCTCAGATCGCAGCGCCACGCGCGGTATAACATTGCACAACTTTACAACGCGCGTTTCGACACATGTGAGGTACAATAACGTTAAGATTAACAAATATTATATTCTCAATTCGCTTTCTAACAAGAATAGTGCTAGGATATTCGTCACGATTGTTAGTGCTGTCGGAAGTTTGGTAAGTTACTGTTTAAATGACGAGTTATTGCTTTTCCACCGTATTTTGGTACAGTTGATAACGAGCTCGAAAGGTTGTGTTATATATTGCGTTCTTTTTTGTTCTCAAGTTATTAAGCTATGTTGTCGGATACGGTGGTTGGTTCGATGAAAGACGCTTCTCCTTTACTGATCACGATGACGAAGGATGGATACGCGATAATTAAATCGCCGCTGGATCGGGAGAATAAGGTGGACTCGTTGATTGCACAGGTCGCTTGATTTATATTCGATCGAAAGAAAAATTAAACGGGCGGTTTCGCGATAAGTGGAGTATGGAGGATACAAGTTACTTTATGGTAAGTGTTCAAATTCTTTCGCGAATCGCTATAAATATTTGAATAAAGAGAACAGATTGAATGGTCATTTGAATTGTTCACTTGTTGGATATTAATATAATTCAATTTAATTTAACCGTCATTTTTCCAGCATAGTAATTTGTCCCGTGGTGTTACATTGACATAACTCTTCGTACATTGATAAATGACCCAATCAACAGGTTAATATTTAAGCTTAACTTCACGATGCCGATATAATTAAGGGAAATATTATATACTATATATTATCTTGAATTTTTTACGTACGTAGTTTTAATCGAAAGTAGCCGGAAGCAAAAGGAGCAAGATTCGTTTCGTAAGTAGAGTCTGATGTGGGAGAATTATCATCGATTTCTCAAATATCGTTTAACGAGGTGTGATTGATCGATCGTCGATATCGGGTTACGATACGTTTCGTATAAATTGCGTACAGGAAATTTAATTATTCCGATGAATGCGTGATCGTCTAAACGAATCGAGTATCCGCCTATTAATTTACTATAATTTTAGAACACAGTTGTATACACGTTCGGAGAGCAGATACTATTCTTTGCCTAGTATTGTAGATCTCCACTTAGCGTGGTCGGGTCGTCGAGAGAAACCGCGGTATCATTAATCAACGTCGCCCCTTGAAAGTTTCGTATTATATCGATGCACTTGCTCGCAACTGTATATACGTGTGTCTACGAGACGTTTCACTTCGATTCACGATGAACGGTACTGAGAATTTAATAGATTATGGCATGGATTGTCATTGCGAAATAATCTATCACGACGCAAGAAGGTTCATTGTGAATATACAGCGAGTCAAGCGAATTAAGTAAGAGTATCTTCGACGGGTTAATATACGAAAATTCTAAAGAATATTATAGCAGAGGAAAGGGTGGAATCTAAGGTTATTACCACCAAGTATCTTAAGACTAATTAAACTTCCGAAGCAAGCCTTCATCTACATCGTTAATTTTACAAAGATCGTTTACGACGTTAATGAACCGAAGCGCATACATGCAAATATAACCGTATTCCCTATCCGAATTACACGACTGGTATACCGAATAAACGTGTTTGCATCGCTTTCAACGCCATTCGCCACTTTCTGATAGGCTAATGATTTTCGCTTATCGTAGGAAAACCGAATATTATATAATTTTGCGTTTTACGAGATGGCTCGCTCGATAATAAGAAAATGAAAGTAGGGGAAAAAGCGCGTAATCTGTTGTATCAATCAGTTTGTTTAATATCCTATTTTCTTTTTCTATCATTTCTTTCTCCTAGGTTCTTCAAAGGACGTGTGGTCGAGGGGCGGAGGTCTTAATAAATACCGTTCAACTCGACATCTCTTTATTAAACAAAAACGAGAAAATTGTAACGCACTTGCGTCGAGGATACTAGCATTTAATGTTCCAGGTGGTCGTTTAATATTATATGTTAATCATCCTTTTCATTTTAATGGAATAGCGTGGCAGCGAACTATAACTTGCGCAACGAAGGTAAAGCAAACGCTTATTTCGTCAGATCATCTCATCGTACGAAGGCCGGAAGCTTAAATATTTTACAAGATAAAGCTAAATTAACGTAACAATTAAATTAATATTATTTCTTATAAAACATCGTGACTATTTCACGTTGAAATACTTTCTCTTAGCTAGCACGGGACGTAGAAATTAGAAAATCAACAAAAGTGGACTATTATGTTTTCCACAGCGATTTTTATAAATGCGTCTGATTTGAGTTTGGAAAATTAGTAATTAGGGAAAAATTAAAGGATACGTCTACGAGCCATTTAATATCGTTATAACGAGTGACTCAGAAACACAGGGATCATTCAGCAAGTATTTTTCCTCTCGACTCACGAATCCATCGCGTCCATTGTCTCCGAAAACAATGGTGGCCTGTATCATTGTTCCCTTTATAGAGGATGCGCGTCGTTTTCTTCGTTGTCACGCCCTTTCCTTCCTTCTAATGAAGATCTGACCGCCTGGATTATGAATGCGATTCTATGTGTAATATTAATTTGATCAGAGGCGTGCATATCTTCCAACCGTGTCGAAAATAATGTGCTTGGAATGCATTAATGCAGGGCTTTTGTTATTTATTATACAATGTGTTTGTTTTATCCGAACTATATGTATGATGGAATATCTCATAATTGTTATTAATAATGGAACGTGTTGAGCTTGGGCTTTTGTTATTTAACATACAATGTGTTTGTTTTATCCGAATTATATTTATGATGGAATATTTCACAAGAGGCTGAAAGTATCGATAAAATATTTATTTATACATCTTCTACTACAATTCACAATCAGTAGGTTGTTGAGAGTTTCGGTGTAGTATGTTTCATCGCGAATTATTACCTTCTCAAGATGTAAATTGCTATCATAGCTGGGTTTATAAGATTTATTTTGAGTCTCTGGATGATTCCAGACATTCGACTTCCTGTTGCTTAATTGCCGCAATGAATATGCTATGGATTTTTGCATCCGTAAATACGGAGAGCCTCGAATTCGCAGAAATTCACCTGTTGGTTTTGTTCCCTTTCTATATAGCATGTGCGTAATGTCCTTAACCGGTTGACATCCGGCGGAAACCTGAATTCCCAGCTTTATCTGTTACAAGTTTCGAATCGTGCATAGTGATAAAACCTCGTAAGGAAAAGGTTACTAAGAAATCATCCATGAATGTTACGAATGTAATGTAGCGATAATTGACTTCGGATGCCAATTCATTAACTAACAGACTACTTCATTATGTTAACGATGTTTCCAATAGCTCACGATAGTATTTGAAGAACACTCGTCATAGAAAGCTGTTACGCGTACACTGCGTTTCGAGTAAATATCTTGTAACTTTTGTATACATTTTCAGATTTATTTCAAAATTCACGAATGCAACGACAACATCGGCCAGCTCATTCCAACGCTAATAAAATTTCAAAATCTTTCGTATAACACGCGTAGTATATTTATCTATGAAAGATTTCCACGAGCGTTGGAATGCCTTGGCGAGCTATTTTATAATTTTTGTCAATTTCTTTGCTCGAGAAAAATGTAAAAATCGTCGTTGAAAGGTAGTAAAAGTTGCTCTTTAAATATCTATCTCTCGTTTCCTTTTTTGTCGTATCGTCGCTGTCGTTGACTCTATAGGAAAAGGGAATCGTTTCGAAGGAATCCGATTCGATGAAACATAGAAAAACCGAGATCGTTCGCCGATTCGATGATCTTGTTCCGAAAGAAACTCGCGATACCGGCGTATTTGACGTAATAATCCGCACTGGTTGCACGAAAAGCAGCCGTTTTAGATCGAATTCCTCTAATGACAGTCCATTTCCTTTTCTTTTGCAGATGCGTGGCTGGAATGGCAGAAAAGTTACGCGAGGCGGCCGCACGTGGCGACGTAGCGCGAGTTGCGCGACTCCTCGACGAAGATATTAAACCGCTGCCGGACGAAGTGAGTCTCCTTCTCCGTTTTTTCCTTTATCATCGACCAGATCTTATTTTTTTATCGTATTGTCGCGACGAAGCTGTTGCGGTAAATGACTTAGAAGCCACATTGATCGAACTCCATAATATGAAAGATACAGAGAATCGACCATGTTACGAACGCTGTTGCTTAAATTTATCTGAGAATTTACTATCATCTTCTTGCGATAAATGAACTTGTGGATGTAAGCAACTTCTTTCTCGCGTGTTTCTCATTATAAAATTCAACACGAACAATCACCATTATGTAAAGGTTGGATAACGATAGATCAAACTAACGAAATTATTTGGAATCGATAGATTTGGCATCTGAGCAGCTCGTCTCCTGCGAAAGGATCCTCAAAAGGAGAAGTTGATCGTTTGCAAAAGAGATTTCTAGAGATGCGAGTTTGGATGACCGTTCGGCCCACTTCTAATTATAGCACGCCAAGTCATAGATTGATCGAGCCCGAGTTTCATTAGAGGTATACGGGCCTGAGAATGTAGTATATTAATTACATTACATATTTACATCTGGGGTTGTGACAGTCGCCGTCGGTGGGAATGTAGATAAGCGTGTTCGGTGTGCATTTGTCAAAAGATTGTCTGGAAGCCTGCGGGGAAACGTTGCCCGATTATCCACGCATTCATTACAATTACTTCTTCCTTAATTGCGCCGATGAAATTAATCGTCGTGCGGTTTTTTTCCACTTTAGCCAGCGGCTAACTTCGAGCTAAAGTGCTTTATTATGCGAGAAGCCGACACGTTCATCGCGATTCATCGTCGTCGGCCAATGCACCGAATAATTGAAATTATATCGATCGATGTTTCAGATCGAACTCGCAGCAAAATGGCTTTCCTTCCTGATAAAATCACATTCGTTGGATTCTTCGAATCTTTTTTCCCGATAATCCATTTTATTCTTTATCGTACGTGGAGAGAACGAGGGAATTTAAAAATAAGGATATTTATCTTGAAAAATTCCTTATTTTTTTATCCAAAGAATACTCTGTTTATTTTTTTCTCCTCGATAATATACATATGCTCTCTATGTGTGTTTCGTATTAGTAATTCTTCTTTCTCAACGATATATTCCATTTTTCAAATTCTTATTTTCTATATCAATTCTATACCGTTTTGCTCGTTTCTCTCCTTATCTGTTAGAATAATTCCGTTTTCTAAATATTCCATTCATTTCTCTAATCTCTATATCATATTGGTTTTATCTACACGTAATATTTTCTACTAAACTTGTAAAGAACACTCTAACTTCAAACTTTATGGCTTTACTTACCATCTCACACGTGGCAAGCGTTTCTCCAGTGATTCTTAGTCGAGACGAACGAATCGTACGGTTTCATAGGATCGCGATATTGGTTGAAACAGAATTTATGGTGGCTACACGTCCACCGCCGTTGATTCATATACGCAACTATTTACTATTTGATATATTACACTTTCTGCATCTAAGGTTGCATGGATAAGATATACTTCTTCATTAACACACGGAGTTAGTGCGCTCTTATTACCCGAGGCAACGAGCCACAACCTTACAGGAAATCTGAACATACATAGGTTACTCGCCGTGTCAAAATGATGTATACTCTCATTTGTTAAATTTGCGTAACCTATGTCTTTAACATCGGACAGGAAGAGGCGTATAGTAGTACTAATGTGTCTAGTATTTAAGTCTAGCATTAAACAGTATTTAGTATCTAACAGAGATTAAAATTCCAATTTCGATCTAATTCTTCTACGCCGCCTTACGTTGCATCGTCTCTGTTCAAAGAAAAATTGACTTCGCTCTGGTTTTCCAATCTTTCTCTCGTTCGACGAGTGGAAAGGCTTCGAACGTTCTAAGAAAATCTGCCATAAAATGGCAAGGAGAAATTACGCGTGTCAGTAACGTTTCCTTCATATTTTTCGCAAATTTAAGAAATCTTTCAAGGATAGAAAAGTACTATTCGATCAAATGTGAATGGAAAAATGCAAAGATTGACGAGAAATTTATGTAAATAATGAGATCAGGGGGACTCGGCTATGTTAGTTGCAAAGATGCATCGGGTAGCGTTGCTTGAGCCCCTGTTCGGCTAATTAAGCCTGCGTCCTGTCTGATCGCAGCGGCTAATTCGACACGAGAAATGCGTGTGTTACAAACTGAAATGCGGGTACCTATTAATTACGTTGCTAATTGATCCTCTCGTGAATCACGAGCATCGAGCAATGCTTAGGGAAACTTAATTCGCCGATAAAGTTCGCACTTTCCTTCTCCGCTCTTCTCTCGAGATAGTCTTTTAATTTTGTCTATAAATTTGAAAGCTTCGCTGATCCTCGATTTCTCAGATTCCTTAGTTCGTTGATTTCTTCGTTTCTTCGTTCATCGACTCGTCGTTGGACGTTCGATTCTTTAAATAATTATTTTTAACTATTTTATCTTGTAATATTTATCAGAGTATCGGACTTTGTATTAACGATTAAAATCTAATTCGAGTATTTTATATTTCGAGCATGTTTATCCACGATATTGATCGAAAATATATTTTCATTTACAGAATGGCAGAAGTCCTCTTTTATTGGCTGCGGCAGGCGGCCACGTGGATGTCTGCGAAACGTTACTTCTTCGTGAAATCGACGTCAACGCTGCGGACAATGTGAGTGAATATTTATTAACTCGTTTACTTGCGCAAAGTTGTATGACAAATTTCGTTTTATGGAAGCTTCGTTCGTACTGTAGTATCGTAAATAATTATAACTAGTTTATTAATGATAAATGGATTAAACAGATGTTAATTAAACAGAAAACAATGGTTATTAAACATGAAATAATTGCAACAAACAAAATAATAATTAAAACAACTAGATAATTAATTAACAATTCTCGTCAGCGTAAATTTAACTCTCTCTTAACAACGCTAACAACACTATCTCGACAACGCAATCCGCGCTCTCTGACTTCTCAATTCATGCTGCTGTTAATTCGTTTATCGTCCCCTAGCAACCCCTTGTCTTTTGTCTTAGCCTCGTATCTCTTGTTTTAGCCCCACTACGCACATGCTCAGCAACCGCTTGTTTACAATCCGCGCGACACCCCCAATACGTCCACGATACTACAATACAGATAGATACAGTCTCGTAAATTCCAATAACTTTCTATTAAAGATAATTTTAAGAGACCGCTCTATTTAAGTCCGGTTCCGAGTTAAAAGTAAAATAGAAAGAGATTTTATAGAAAGAGAGTATATAATTCGCATCTCAGCAACCGCTTGTTTACAATCCGCACGACACCCCCAGGCCCCTCGTCCACGATACTACAATACAGACAGATACAGTCGTAAATTCCAATAACTTTCTATTAAAGATAATTTTAAGAGACTGTTCTATTTAAGTCCGGTTAAAAGTGAAATAGAAAGAGATAGAAAAATATTGTGAAAAATCATGGCGTGTAATTCGAGGGATAAAGGGCCTAAATTCCGAGCTGCGGGCAACTCGGGCTTCGCTAATAATTCACGAGCTTAGGTGGGTTGGTCCACGCGTCAGTCGCCCAATATATCAATACACCGTCTAATGAAGGGTGTAGGGATAATTACGCTTGTAATTGCTGGTTTACGTACTTGTCTTGCAGCTCATGCTCGTATCGCGTAAGTAGAAAGTCGTCGATGATATTTAATCGAATCCTTAATTCGATTTACAAAGAATAATTATCTATCGATTCTGTACAACCCACGGGCAACCATAAAACATTGCCGCGACACGGATATTAAACAGAAAATTACATGCGTGGACTGTAATACGCAGAAAATTGAGCGATGCTTACAGAATCGATTCTAGACACGAAGAGGATAAAAATGTAATACTAAAAGAATATTCCTAAATAAATTCCTATATATTACAAATCAAATCGACAGAAATGTACCATTCGCCTCTTAACCGTTTGAGTCGCAGAGATCGTTGAAAAAACAGAGTCGAAAAATCCTGAACAGCGCGAACAGCGACTTCATGAAATACATCTATTATTATTAGTTAATAAATATTTCAAGCTTTGTTCGATAAAAATTATTGGGAAGACAACGATGAAATACAAAATACCGTCAGTCGTCCAAATGTACTTGGACTTTTCGACACAGAAATTGAACAGCGCGATCGCGCTGCTTGGGACTCAAACGGTTAAGAAAGAAAACAAAAAGAGAAAGGAGAGAAGAAGAAAACAAAAAGAGAAAGGAGAGAAGAAGAAAAGGATAAAAAGAAAAGAGCTTAACGAGCCGAAAAATCTTATCGCTAACATGATCGAATTCCGTTGCTCTTAAAAAAGAGCACAGCATCCCTTCTCTCGACATATTATACCACTTTCTAAGCGATCCTAAGACACTTCGTATATAGAACGCTGGGGTATCAAGCGAAGACAATGATTCATTTGAAAGAACGGAAAAAGCAATCGGGATCGTCTGGAGTCTCGGTTATCGCGCAAGAAGATCCGGCTGGCTTCCAGATCGGCCACAATGCTTCCATTGCCGCGTTGACTGACGGCCAATCTTCTCTCGCCATTGGCCGCAGAACACGTTTGGCTAGATCCTACCAGCAAGGGGTATTGCGAGGTGGCTGTATTTAGAATCGGTGTGCACACCGCTGGTGGCCACCAGATATTCGCACTAAATTCCCGTGAATATCTTCTTGCATCTCGTACGAACACGGTATTGCTCGCTTTCTCTTCGCTTTTTCATTATTTTCCGTTTATCATGAATTTCTAGTCGTACACCGGTACAAGAGTTAATCGACAAAGCTGGAACGTGCGTGCTGAAAGATCGTATCTCGTGAGATTTAAATCGAATCGCGAACGTTCAACCCCTTAAACGATGTCGCTTTAATCAGGACGAACGCGTTGATTAATTTCGACTGCAGCGGATTCGAGGAATTTATTTTTATGGCTTTCGATTAATTTTCCAGTTGCTTCCCGCCGTTACGGTAGCTGTCTTGACGACTAAATTTTTGTAGCGTGCGCAGTAAAATGATGAGAATCGTGATACGAAATTCTATGTTTGTCATACGCGGTTAAACCTGAATGGCAAACATCTTCCGGATCCTCTTCGATATTCTTCCTTCTCAATTCTTCGCTTCTTCCATCCCAAACACATCTCCGAAGCCACGATCTTTAAGAAAAAAATATATAATATTTTCTAAAAAACAGAAAAAAGAAAAAAAGACTCGTAATTTCTCTGTACTCGCACCTCTTACTCCGATCTTCGCGTCTCTCCTCGCCCTTCCATTGTGCTCACGAAAATATGAAACAACGATATGCAAACGCGAATAACATCGATCGAAAGGTTAATTGGTTTCATGGTTAAGCGGCTTAAAGGGGGGATCTTTCCGGCATCGAACCACGACTTTGGCCGTTTTTTCGCAACTGGCTATGGCGGATGGTAGCTACGAGGCCGTTATGTACACGTATCTTTTGTCTGCATAAGGCAATCCGGTAAGGAACGTTGCTACGGAGAGGACGTTGTCCGTGTATCTGCAAATGAAAGATCGATATTTATTGGTGTCCGATCGTAGAAATCTACAGCGGCCCCCTATCTATGCCCTTTTCCAATCGATTGCCTATCGAGGCTTATGGAAACGCGCGCGGGCAATTATGCGCGCTTTCAAAGAAGTTCGAGCAAGTTTTTCTACCGATGGATTTCCACTTGGAAAGACGAAATGCGAACTTTCTTTCGAACGGTCGATCGAGAGTCGTGGAACTGTTCTTCCAATCGAGTAAATTAGCGTATTTTCTCTGACATATAATCGATAAGTTGACATTTTTACGTTCTTTAGATATTCAATTCTCAATAAAATTCTCTTTCTATTCTCTAACTTTTTGATTGTATTTTCCTCTGTTTCCGAATAAAAATGATCAACGTTGAATAATTGAGCGAACAAATGTGAATTGTGAGAAATTCCTCGAGAAATATTACATCGTAGAATTTTTTAATATATTCACGGAGATGGAAGATTTGGCGAATATAAACATTAGAGATTCAAGAGTACGTTATGTTTCGAGAATGTTCGATTCTGTTACAATTGATCGAAGGTGGAATTATAAAACGTTTAGAAGCACATCACGATGCAGTATCGTGACGAAAGAATTCTGTAAGTTATCGACGTGCACCGCATGCAAAAGGCGCACCGAAGGAAGTATAAAAGGAGATGCTTGAATGGCATTTACAACCATGAAATTTACGACGATTTACCGACATTCTCGTGCTGCTTTTATTTGTACCGCATAGTTGCGTTGCTACCTCGCTCGGATACGACGAATCGCGTCGAGTATTCTAAATCGCACGTTAGATTTACCGCGCAACTGTAAGCGCGGCAATTTGAAGGATCACGTTCGAGTCGTGCGCCAAACTCGAAAGAATCAGAAGTTACGTAAAATAGTTGATCGAATATTCTAAAAAAAAAAAAAATTCACGAGGCTTTCGAAACATCCTATCGATCCACTTCGTTATTTTTACTCAAAACTTCACGGCATCTTTTATGCAAATGTATATTTCATTTCCATTTCCAATTTCTACTTACGGTGACGGTAAAAACTACTCGACAGACAAATTGTTAGTTACCATAGAAAAGTATATGCTTGCGATGTCATTTTTTATTACAACGTCGGCGAGGCTTCAGAATGTTTTCTACGACACACAAACACGAACACGCACGATATGTTCCTAAATATTTTCTAAAAACTTTTACAAGTAGCTATAAATAGCGAAATTTCCCGAGCTTCTTGCCTCTGTGTATAATATTTTTATTTATTCGTCCGTGAATCACCGAACAAGCCAACATTTTCCAATTATAAAACGATGAGTTGAACTGAGAACGAGCCTGCTTTATCGTGGCATCGAACAAGCATACCACCGTTATCGTTAAAAACATCTAATCCAACAATTTACTGTAACCTTAATAGCGTAATATAATGGTTATTGGGACAGGCAAGAAAGCTGTCGGTTGGTAACGTCGTTTAAAAACGAGTCTAAAGCCGGATTCACAGTTAACCGTGTCCTACGGGGTTGGTGTTTGCATTCGTTTAGACTCGTAACTCTTCTAAAATATCGAGGAAGGTGAATGGAAAGAAATCTCCGACACTCTCCGACGAATAAATCCGATAAATTTCGATGCTATAGCGTTCCAAAAGCTACAGCCTGTTAGATAAACTCCAGCTGCGTTCGTGTTTCAAAAGATTTCTATGGAGCTGTTCCTCCCTCTTTCCGTCATTCTTTTTCTTCTTCCGACAAGATTTATACGGCGTTGGGTTTACGGGTCGTGCGTTTTTTCCCGAGATTCTGCCGCGAGGAATTTGGCACACATTCTTCTTGCCTCGCTATGGCCGAAGATGCACAAGCTCTATAATTATGGTAGGTCTGAAAATAGCGTTTTAGAGGAACATAGGCGGTGTTGGAGCGATTGCTCCTTTTTCAAACCGGATTTCGACCATGATCCGTCTGTCGGACGTCTTTGGGCTATCTTTTGGTCTCAGACTCGATTATCATACGTCCTTGAGGGGATTTTTCTTCCTTTCGTGTTCTTCTATCTTTTCTTTTTTTCTCTCGTTTCTTTTTCTTCCTTTTCGACGTCGGTGCCTTGGATCGATGGAATCGCCGAGACTTGCAGATCGCCGTACAGCTTCGAGGCGCAAGCGGAGCTAACCGAAGGCGGTTTCGAATAGTTCACGGGCGATTCTAATCGAGAAAGAAGTTTGGAATGTGTTACGTGCGCCAAGGTTTCAGATTGTTTCTAGGAATTTTTCCACAGACATTGACCCTTAATTGGCAATAAATTGGCGATAAATGAATAATTTATAGATCGTAATTTACGATACTGTATCCTGAATTCTAAAAGGTATTTCTGTTCGGCGCGCATTTCCTCTCACGGTGATTACATACAGTTTTTGCGCGTACCCTCGTTTTTCCATTTAATCGCGTTCCACGCATTGTATCTTTACTCAGATTTTTATAATCGCAAGAAAACTATGTACCGCTAAATGATACGAAATTCGATTTAATCGAGTCCGATCGATCGGTATATAAATAAATGCAGGCGAGCACATGGAAAGTAGAAACTACGAAAATCCTATTTCCGGTATCGTGCTCTGGCTTCCTTCGATCGTTGCCACGTTGGTTGCAATTCGAACGGGTCAAACCGTTGCACCGTTTAACGAGACTCGATTCAATTACAACGTAATTCGAGCGATTCGTCTTGGCGGTGCGTGGACGTGCCGACTAATGGATTTCCATGTTCATTCATCTAAACGGAAAAGTATATTTTACCGCATTAAGCATACACGATGTCGTGCGTTCATCCATCTAGCAGGCCATAAAATCAAGCTGCATGGTCGCGGAGTTGCGCAATACGAGGATGCGTTGCACGATGAGCCGACAGAGATCGACCGTGCGTCCTGTACTTTCTCCGTAATTATACGTAAGCAACGATCAGACGAATAATCTGGGAAACACGATGGCAGACCGGTAGCCGCCATTGCAACGTCATCCTCGTAGAACCGGTGTTGGCCAGCCGTTATCGCGAAGGTTGATTCGCGTATTTGTACTTGTAAATCTCTCTGTACCGTATCAATCATCGAACCACTGGTCTAAGGTCTAATTACCAGCCGCGTTGCCGATCATTTATAACGAATACGATGTTATTAACTAATCACGAGGCCTGGTGATGTATGATTTCGTATTACATCTGCCTGTACGTGTTTTGCAAGTGTCTAGCGGTCCTTTTTCACGATTTTTTTTTTTTTACGACGTCCTAATAATCTGCGAGGAACACGACACGACGCGATACTGGAGAAGTGAAAATATCGGCTGTAAGCCCGTGACTCTCTTCTGCTTTCACTTTTCCATTCTGAGAATGCTCTGGACCGTCTTCGTGGTTTTTGCGGTCTTTGAGATTTATGGAGTTATGGTTGGTCGAATTCTGAGATTGCATTCGTGTTGATGAGCGCGATCGAGTTCGAAGGTTCGCACGTTGAACGAGGATCTGTGGATTTTTCATTTACGTGCCTGCTACTGTCTATATATTTGCCGCACTTGGTGCAATTCCGTAAAAAAAAAAAAAAAAAAATTCTCGTGCAATCGACGTCTACGGTCGTTTAACCGTAGCGTAGCATCGATTTTCATCAAATCTCAAATATTACTTCTTCGTGCGTACCAATTAATATCTACTATCGTTCTGGTTGATATCTACCAGCTGTATATTATTATCGTTTGCCTGCTGACGATATCGTTTCGTTGAGCGAACATTACGAGTGCGTATTTATCGAGATTTATTGGTACAGTTGTATCGCAACGGTCGTACGAATGGATTTTCACGAGGGACCATTTATTCGCGGCGAATTTAAACACGTTATCGGGCTGTTTTATGGCCTCGTTATCTCTAGCTTTTTAAATTCACCGAGCTCTGGCCACTTTTGCTGCGGCAAGGGCGTCGTTTACCATTTTCCAGGTGCCATTCGTTGCGGAACGAGGCAAAATTAGTCAATCCAGTCCTAAGTGGAACGAACACTTAAGGGTAAACAGGAGTTCTTACGTCGAGATTTACGTTGCCTGGAAGCTGCTGAAGCCTCTGATTAAGATTCTATCGTTATTTAATACCGGTTGCCGTACTACGAAGTCAACATACGGTCATCTTCTCGGTTCTCTCTTTAGTGGCGAAGTAATAATCTACTAACAAATTTAAGTTCGAAAGCAACTTCGGACACACACGGATTAATTGCATCTTGAAAGAGAGAGCAGATTAATCTCTCGTTCTTATTTGCATAATAATGTATTTACAGTGGGTCTCGGAGAGCTTCCGATCAGACTGGCCTTTTAAATTATTAAAAATAGTTTTTTCGAAAATCGAATGACGTTATAATCTGCAAGACACAGCGAGTATACGTATTTTACACGCGCAACAGCTTTGTATCTTTTAAAGATTGTTTATTTTCGAGAACTTTTAGCAGCCATCGTGATCGAATATTAATTACGGACGAACATTCATCGAAAATTCCTTTTTCTTTCACGAAAGAATATATTATTTTAAATTATCGAACGAAAACGAGCAATAATTACTCCGCGCGGTCACACGGTAATAATTACTCTGTCGCTGGAATTAACAGCGATAATTACTAGAAGATGAAAAGTGGCTGTGTCGACAACAAGATATACAAAATTGTTCACTGTGGTGCGTTTGGTGCACTCGAACATGCAACCTGGAACTGTTTGACCGTTGCATCGGTTCCAGCCCTATGCGTCGTTGCGCGCCAGGAACAATGATACCAGTTTGACTGGTGTGCTTCTCCCACTCTGTGAAACCAGCATACGCTGTATGTATCGCGATCCGATGGCCCTGCTTCGTTTTATGCAACGCTCTCGAGGACGATATCGCGATCGTTCGACGTTACGACGCTGAAGAAATTGATAAGGACCTCGTGACAGCAGTGGCCTCGTGACAGCCTTCGATAGACTCCACCTTCCAAATAAACGATTCGAAAGAAAGCCAAGTGAAAGCCGAGCAACTGTGTCGATATCTCGCGTCAACAATGGCCATATCGAGGATATAGAGATGCGAGTGGTATTCGTCGATAATTGAACAGAATATCGCGCGAATCGACCACCACGCACGTACTGGCAGCTGGTTTTTCCTTTGTATTCGTTGGCTTTTACGATTCTATCGGCTCCAGCGAACCTGAAAATTAATTCACCTCGTAGCAACGAATGTGACGTTTATGCGCTGTTCGCGCTTCTATTTAATCCTTCGACGAATGAAGAAGTTACGATTCGATGGCTACGTAAAGTCGAGAATACAAATTCATAGCTCTCCATTTTATTCGATTTTATGCGTTGCTATTTTTTTTTTTTTTTTTTACGAAGGATTCTAGAAAAAGCGAAGTATTTTTGTTATTTTTCTGCAAGTGGGTTTTTATGGCTAACAAAGTTACCACACTATGTCGTAAAGCTGTCACGCTTTCGATTTTCGTGGATCGAACGACGGCGTGAAGGATATGGATGTTTTAATTAGGAGAAAGTGCAAAGGCCTCGCGAAATAGGTCTCTCGGGCATCGACTTCCATTTTAACGCGCTCTAAGACACTTTGTGCAACGAAAAATCGAAGCAATAATTTCTTTAAAAGATATACACCGACTTTCTGCTTTCCCGGTAACAAGACTGAAGAAATGGAAGTCGAGTAGAGATTTTTGTCGCCTTCTAAACACTCCGACAAATAGTACCGTATTTTCGCTATTTTATATATTTTCCCATGTTTCTCTTTAAGTTTCTCATAAAAATCCCACCGTCGATACCAACGATACGACGAAACATCTCGTTGGAATCAACGTCGGGCCACACGAAACGCTCAAGACGAACAACTTGAAATCGCCAGATATCTCGTTCGAAGAATCCCCTAAATAAATAAAAATCAGATTCGCGAGATCGTGGCCCGTAGATGCAACAGGTTTAAACAATTTCACGCTACATCAGGCGCGGCATACGCGCGTTCTGGACAAAAAACCTTGCTTTACAAACGCGTTGAATCGTCGTTGAAAATTACAGCTATCTCGAACCTCAGGCATACATTCTCCGGTATATCGCACGTAAGTAGTTGCCTAAGAACGGCACGAAAGATCGATCGTTCTTTATGTGGAGCATCGTTGCAACGATCTTCGTGCGCCATCGCGTCGGTCGCCTATTGTGCATCGAACCGATGTAATGGCGGATAAGACCACGGCCAGAGAAAACTCGCGTAAAAACGGCACGCTATGTGCGATTCGTAATTGAAGATTGGATACGGAGTAGCAGGTTAATCGCGGCTCTATATCTTCGTATTGTTGCCGTGTTCTTGCATTAATTTCTTTGACAATTCGCGTGGAAGTTCCGCGACGCGGACTCCTCGGGACTTGCCACTACGGCGTTCACTTTTTGGCCGTACTTTCTCCCCTCGACGTTATTCTTAAAGAGCCTGGAAAAGAAAAGAGAAGAAAAGAAAACGATTCGTTCGTGTCATATACTTTCCGGTCTATCGGAACGGAAAGTTCGTACTAAATTGTCGCATAAATCGAAAGGGAAACGAGCCGTTGCCCGATCATTTCTCATTAACAACGTCTTCAAGGTGTACGTAATAAATAACGCGTTATGCCGTGTTATTGGTGGTTTTTGGTGCGACGGTTGTTTGGCCCGGTTGCTTGTTACTTGTCAGTGGGGACGGTAAAAAAGTGCCACGTTGTTCGCAAAATTTATTCCTTGCCTGTTGCACCGAAGGAAGGTAGCGCGATGGTTGTCGGTGGAGAGAGGTTGGAACTCGTTATGTTTCGGCCACGTCGAGGGGATTTCAAGTCGAAAGACCGTGTACGTCTGCTAAGGGAATCAACACGGGCTGGCCGTGCGTCGAGAAAGGTAGACACCTGTACACTTTGCTGCGAAACCAAAAAAGAAAAGAGAAAAGAGGAAGAGGAAAGAGAGGAAAAAGAATACAGCGAAGACGACGTTAATTAACAACTGGCCTTTACGTCTTTCAGGCGGTCGTCTGATCATTAAATACGGAACCTCTAGTTCGCGTCCCGAACCACTGTAATAATTATAAACCGCGATTCGTATCATAATAGATGGAAAAATTCAGTTTCACTCGTCGGCTGATTTCTACCGCTTTTTCTTCAAGCAGGACTTATTAGGTTTTAGCGGAGTTGGCACGAGGATGGTAGCTTGTTCGAAACTTGTATTACATATTTTTTTTACCAGTTAGTCGTATTTTACGTAGTCGCGAATCTCTATGCTTTAGACTTTCCTTTCTTTAACGTGTTTCGAGATTTTTACATCGTTCGAATCGCGATCGTTCTACGAACCTGAATAAATTTTTCTACGTTATGAAAATTGTTAAGGTATAATAAATTAATAACTTTATTTGCACACAACATCCATACATATATATTACACTCTGAAGACCTCGATAACCTTCTTAGACGCACGCTTGTTGTCAAACAGACTATTCTAGAAGCTTCTAACATCTAACAACAGTCTTTTGTCTCAACTAAGACCTGCACGTCCTCTGACGCTTACACACACACTCCCATGTACAGTGCAAATGTATCATCTACATAAACAAAAATAATAACTTCGCCACGTTTTCAATTATCTTATTTCAGGCGTTGTGTACGACTTGCTCGTATTATACAACACGTAAAGAACTCTCAGGATCTTAACAATAAAAACATCCCTAAAAATAATTCCTTCCTCGACCAAATGAAACGTACCGTTATATAATTACAGCCTGTCTGTTTAACGAATTTATTCGTTAAATTGGGAAGGATATGCGACGCGTAAGATCCATAAGACGAAGAAAGAAACACAAAGAGGCGGTAGAGCTTGGAAAAAAATCTCCATTCGCTTCTCGTACCGCGCAAGAATTTTCTAATCATCGTCGTTCGATGGTATTCGGCGGAACGGTGAAAGTTTCGTTGGTGATTTAACGTAAATACGCGCACGTGATTATCCGCGAATGCAACGTGTCGGTATTCTCGTTATGAATTTCAAGATCTACCATTGGTACCGGTTGATGATTGGAAAAAGTAGTCGCGAGCTGGTCGATTGGCATGCTGGTTTTTACTTGGCCGGTACGCGGTGCATCCCGATCCAGGCTGTTGCTTTTCCTTTACATCGACAGCCTTGTTTTATGGTAGAAATTGTTCGGGTAATCGTGGAATCGATGGCTACTCGACTGCCGTGCAACGTAGACAAGTGGATACTTTGAAGATGGAAGTTTTTTCTTCGTCCCTTAACAACCTTCGATTTAACATAAAAAATGTAGGAAAATTGGTCGTCCGCATTGAGAAATTATCAAGGATGATGTTATTTTCGGAAAGTCGATACTTTATCAGGCAATTTGCTAACATTATCCCGGCGATGATGGAAACTGAGAAAGAAATTAATTAACAAATTGAAAATACGAAAAGGATAATATTGCGATAATAAAGGAAAATAACATTTATCATTTTATTTTAATGCCAGGTAAATTACACGCCGGTTAACGGCAGGGAGAGAATTAATCATTTCTCAAATTACGATAGAAATGGAATAAAAACGAACGAGGCCTGGTGCTTCTCGGTCTACCAGTTGCCGGTTAATTCGCTTTCAAACTTAATTAATCTGAAATCGTTTGTCCGTTTATATCCAGAAATTTGATTCCAATGGAAATTTTTATTCAAGACCAGCCTTATTCCCAATCGATCGAAGCTACGCGAGAATCTACGTTGTTTCTCTCGTTTCCTTCGAAAATTCTATGGTCGAAACTATAGTCTAAACGTTGGTCGATGTAAATGGAGAAGCCCTGACTTACTTTAATCGCGACTTAACGGCGGTTTAATAATCCTGAAACAGGGAGGCCCCGTTTCTTCGCGGAGGCTTCCTCTGCATCAGCTGCCGGCATAATGCGAATACTTAACGCGCTTGCATCGAAAATAAGGATCGTTAAAGCGTCCAAGAAAATGAGCTTCGCAGGGTAATTACGTTTTCCACGGCCCGATGTGTACAAGGAAGCGACGCTTAATTATACAACGTTACGCGTATCGTTTCGTTTTATTCGGATGCGTTGTCGGGTTAAAAAAAGGATCGATATCTGTCGAGTTTCTCTGGCCGATCGAATCGTTTCGTACGATAAAACGATTATTAAACCAGATTCAAAGGGGAAAGGAGAAACGTGGAATAACAGGAAGCACGTGTAATCGACGGGCTAACGAAAAAGATAGCGATAACTGTGAAGAGAATATTTAGGTGCGTTATTAAATCGCGGACTGCATCTCGGAAAACGAATGATTTATTTTTATTACCTTGATAATACGCGTTATACTACGGTTAATTACGAGAGAAACTAAACAATCCTTGTTTGGTAATTTCAAAATCACCAGCAGTGACTTTTAAAGTCCTTTTTTCACAACTTAATGTACTTAAAAGTAAGGGAACACTAAAAATAAATAAATAATAAAGGTATAATATAAAAATAAAATAAAAATAAATAAAAAGTAATAAAAGTAAAGGAACACTAAGGTTACACTTAGAATTCGTATTAAAATAATTTTAGATTTTTTTAATAAACGATTTCCAGGATCATCGTCGATATACATTTGCACGCGTCTCAGCACTCTCTTTGTCTCACAATCTTCCATACCACACTGCCAACGTAACAGTTACATTCGTCTGTTTTTCGAGACGTCGCGCACGCATATACTTGCACACACTCGTATTCACATACGCGTGTTGCTACTACGCGGCCAATCTAGTCTAGCACAGAAAATTATACATATCTCAATAGTACTAAATATGCTTATCGTTCGAGGAAGATACCCGTTGCAAATTCATCCGTGGAAATGTCAAAGAAGCATCAACGTACGTCGGCATTTGCAATTTCGTTCTACGATTCAACCTACAAATTGTCTTATCTCCCGTCTTTTATCCCTCTTCGTTCGATCGATCGGCAAAATTCATTCGCGAAAGTTCAACGCGTTATTACTTGCTCCTCGAACGAGTTTCTTACGAAATAGAAGATGTGTTAAGGTTTACCACGATGCACGACGTTCTCGATGTCCTGTAGGAATTTTTATTCTCGCAAGAAAGAAAACCGAGAAAAGACAGAAAACACGACGCTGTATCTTTTCAACTATGTTTCTAAAAGCGTCCTTATAAACACGATATTACGAACACAGAAGTAAGAACTTTTACAAATATCGTCGCACACGTAAAAGGCGTGTACGAGTGTTGCAAAGTAACGAGCAAGTAATCCACGTGATCAGAGAGCCGTTCTATCGGCCATTTACCATTCAAGAGCAAAACGAAGCGGTTCACAGCATTGACTCGTCGTAGACTTTGAAGTTCACTCGGTTCTCATTGCCCATTCTTGCTGTGCTTTAACGCGCCGCGTTTCCGGCCCGCTCCAAATGCCAGTTGAGATTTCATAACGCACGGTAACGACAGAGCTGCACGTTGACGGGTTCTCGGTTAGCTGCAGCAGTCAAATACGAGCACGTCGGTCTTTTCGCGCGTCTATTATGCGCTTGATGAGATCGCAGCGTGAGACGCAACGACGAAGATACTCGCGGTGGAAGACGCGCGAAACGGTAACTGCGTGGATGGTACGAGCTGGTTGCAGCCGTTTAAGGGAACGCCAGCACGATGCTATCGTGGTAAAAATGATAATGGTCCGTGCCGCGTTGACAAAGTGCGACTAGTTGTACGGAACGGCGGAATGTTGAAAAATCGAGAAGGGGGAAGCTTGGAATACGAGTAAATGCCACGTATTGCGCGTGTGTACTCGCGAGCTATGCTATTTCGCGACAAACCGTGTGCCTGAATTATTCCCAGACCGCATCGTTGTCTGGGAGATTGCGTTTATTTTTTGTAAATTACAGTTACTCCCCTTGTTGCGAGTGAAAAGCGCGTTGAATAATCGTTTGGAAGGTTTTGTTCGTTTTCCGCGAATTACGGTTGTTACCTCGTAACAAACGGGAGAGTTCGTCAAATCGATCGAAAGTTAATCGGATTTTGCATCGCGAAACGAAAGTGCGCTCCAGCTTCCGTCGCTGTGAACGCTCCTTTAAATTCCATGCAATTCTTCACGGAGGATGAATTTTGTTTTCGTAACGCACCAACCGTAAGCTACGTTCCATTAAGGATCCCTCGCAGATGACAGAATATTAGCGTGCATAATGCTGGAAGAAACGTATCCAGATTGTAAACCTGTTTAGTTAACGCGTACCTGTTACTCGAGAATGACTTTCCTTCCTTCGGTCTTACCATGGGCCGCGCGTCAAATTTTTCTTCTTCCTTTCTTCCCACACATCTTGGAATATTACCGAAACGTTATAAAATTATTACAGTCTTTAGAATCGTCAAATTTATTAAGGTAATTTGCAATCGATAAGCTTGACGATTAATCGTACGAACAAAATTCTACGAGCAACAAGTAGAAATCAAGCTGTTCGGATTCCCCACTGAGACACTCTTAGCTCGTAGCTCACCGAAGCAGTCGGGTTACTCTTACCCAATATCATCCACCATCTACGTCTTAATGAAACGCGTGTTTGGATTCTAGAACGGATTTCTCCGGATAATTCACTCTAATGCTCGAAAAAAAGAAGAAGTAGAAGAAGAAACAAAAAAAAGAAAAGAGAAATTTACAGACAGAGTTTCGTACGACTGAGAGAATTACTCGAGAGATGGTAGATCAACATCAAACGTTTTCGTTATACAGCCACGTGTATTCACGAGTACGACGCTTCACGATGTAGCCATTAATTTACAACAAATTCTTAATATCCGACCTTTGTGCTTCTTGAAATTTTCAGGAGACTCGTATTTCCTTCTACTTTATTTAATTATCCATCCTTAAAAATTCACTCTCCGCTTCTCGCGTTTCTCTGATATACAGCGACGCACAACGGAAAGAAGCTTAAAATTCAGACTTGCGTGTGTACGAGCGCAACTTGCGTTACAACGTTTCCAGTAACGTTGCGTTAAACGCTTTTGTTCTACCACGTTGATAACGATTTTAATCCTAAACGAAATTTAATCCTGTTAATTCGATTACCATCCAATTAGAATCTATCCTCGCAAAATGGATCTGTTTTCTGGAATCGACTTGCCTCTTCTATCGCCCCATCCTTTAAGCTTCCTTTCGTCCACCGCTACGCAAACGTAGTTGAGTCCACCTACACGTGGTCACTGTCAGCGAGAAACTTCGATTCTCCACGGCGCCCTGGTTGCCAAACACGATTTCACGTGTTGTCGAGCGGTCGATCGAACGTGTCTTTTGTGGACAGAGGTATCCCTCGGGGCGACAGCAACTGCCGCTAACGTCCGAGTTAATCGGCCCGCCAAACGCTCCTATAACGCGTCGATGGCGGATGACTTATCGCGGAAATAAAGACTGGCCGCGCGCCGATCGAACCTCAGATTACGCGTACGGTTACCTGTCTACCTTTCGATGTTTTATTTATCTCGATTCGCGCACAGACAGCCAGCCCCGCTCTGTACGAACCGTCCTTCGATCACGATCGATTTCTTGCTTCGTCTCGCCGTGTGTACGCGATGTTGAGTTAGTCGCAGACAAAGCTGCAGAATGGAAAATTCAACGATACGTCTCGTAAGTTTATTGCCCGTGGGTCTGTTGGGAATTTTACGACCAAAGGAGTTTCTATATCCACCAGGTAGGTTTATTTGATTTTTGTCGTTTCAATCGTACGCGGAATGATACCTTTTAATTATCGCACGACGAAGGAATTTACGATAAAATCACGTAACAACGGATAACCGTGAGTTGGCGATAAACGCGAGGGAAAGCGCTTAGTCGAGGTTCCGTAATGGCCGCTACTTGGTTTGCGGTGGTTTGATGAAAGGGCGAGAGTCCGTGGCATTATTTGCGGCTTTTCACTCGCGGCTGCGGGTTAAAGGTGCGACTTTGACTGTCGTGCAATTGCCCTGGCGTCGATTGTAGCCTCGAACGTGTAATGTTCTCGCCGGAACACTATCGTTAGCGTGTCTAGGATAACGCGTGAGAATCGTTGCAGTAGGCCTTTCGAGCGTTGGCATCGTGTCGCGCGTCGAACAGCTTTTCTCCCGATTTATTACGATTCTTAAATCGCTCGCTGAAAGGTCGCTTCTCTGATCGTAGCTCGGCTACGATTCGTGCTGCGATCATCGTGATTTTTAAGAAACTTGGGACGTAGAATGTTACGTAACGCGCGAGCAAGCGTTGAACGATTTCGGATCCAAATCATCCGAAATCACGCGAGTTCTCCGTAAATTTCTTTATCCATTTCGCGGCAACCTTCTGCTCGGATATTTTTCTTTTAGACTTTGTTAGGTATATGATACATTTACATCGTACATGGGAGTGTGTGTGTAAGCGTCAGAGGACGTGCAGGTCTTAGTTGAGACAAAAGACTGTTGTTAGATGTTAGAAGCTTCTAGAATAGTCTGTTTGACAACAAGCGTGCGTGTAAGAAGGTTATCGAGGTCTTCAGAGTGTAATATATCGATGCTGTGTGCTAATAAAGTTATTCATTTATTATACCTTACAAGAGACTTACAGTTAGTTCGTCTATTATCTCGAGATCCTGACAAGAAAAAGTACATAGCAATACAAAAAGATTATAAGTCGAAGTTGCGTAAATTGTGAGAGCTTGGAACTCGTAAAACCAGTCCATTAAGGGCGAAGGCTACACGTCGAAGAATCTTCCCTTGGGAAGATAGAGCATCGAATAAAGCTGCCTATCAACGGTATGTCGGTCAAGCTGGAACAAGCGTCGAAACACGGCCCTCGAAGCGACGCGTAACAGTTAAACGATAAATCAGCTCGTCTTTATCGCGAGCAGGCTGTCGGTAATATATTCCGGTTAGGAGCGGGAAAAATCGTTTTGGAGGCGGTTCCTTCGTCTAGGAGACTCTGCTAAATTTTCTATTCCACCGTCGTAAATAATAATTATTTACAGACCGATTACGTCATAGAGTACGTGGTCTGTTCGTTAAAGCAACCTAACCCAATACTTGACAACCTACTAGGTTTTCAATAGCAACACTATTATTAATAAAATTAATAGACTAGTTTTAAATAGCGAGATTAATTATTTTCCAAGCTCCGCGACGCTAGATGATCGACGTTAGTAAATCTTCCACACGAACGTTCGTTCCTATAAATAAATTCGTAAGGTACGGAAGAACGTTTTTCACAGATCGGAGTTGATCGAGCTGTCGAGATAAATGTCAGGTTGGTATGATCACTAGAGTTCCTACACGCAGATTTGGCACGACGATTTTCTTCTGTTTTCCCGTTCGCCGTGTGTTTTTTATCCGAGTATGCGTCGTGTTGTAAACGGCTGTGGTGAAATACAGAGCATACAAAACTAATTTGTGTGAATCAATTAAATATAAAACCCCAAACCTATTTAATAACACGAGCATCGACTCGAAGCCTGATTATCTGAAAATTAACTGAATCTTCGTGCAAATAAATAGATAAGTTGCGCTCCATTGTACGTGAAACTAATTAACCAGGAAGTCGCGCGTTTCTTCGAGCCAAGGAGAATCGTTTCGTCGAAGGATAGAACGCATTTCGAACGCGCGCCTCGCTCGCGATAGCGTCGCCTTAAACGAGAATCGCTAATCCGCTTGGTTCGCGGACGAACAGAGACTATTCTCTCATCGACGCGGTGCAATTTCGATCTACGTACTCGTACACTATGCGGCTATGCGATTTCCGTATAGTCACGAACGCGGCTTTCGTATTATCCTGATACCGCGCAACCCTCTGCTCACCTCGAAGCCTTCGTCGTCGTTCGATCCGCATCGATTCCAGGATTTCGAAGGTTTTCAAACGCCCGATCTCGTGATGTTGTTGTTTTATTTCGGAGTATCATGACCGTTAGGAGGTCACAGGTATTGCAATGAGTAATGAACTCCGAGCAAAACAATGTCGCCGCTACTTTCAATCGTCAAACGCAGTCGAGTTCAAACTTTCCGACTGTCCCCCGACCAATATAAATAAACAAACGAAATGACGAGCGTGGAAGTTCAGCGATCGTAGTATAAGCATACAGACGCATCAGACGTGTATACGGAGTTTCTTGAGACTGCGCCTATTTATTTCGCGAAAGTTATTATATCTGGACTTGTGCTTAGTGTGTCAAATCAATTTTATAGACAATATATTTATCTCAAATAAATTGCTCACAAACAGTAATCTGTATTTCGTGATATCTGATAAGATCAATCCTCTACAGGGCTGATAAACGATTCGATGTGTCGGAGAAGGTTTTTTTTAAAGTATTTTTAATGTACCATCGATGACACTGGAAACTGTAGTTGATACGACGCGAAAAATGTCTCGTTCGAACAATCAATACCGCCATTTCGAACATCGATATCGTACGGAAGAATCCTTTTGAAGAATTCTTTGACGGTTCTTCGACCCGAAGCGATTCAGAAAAATTCGGAATCATCGTTTCGACACGGCATTCGTTCGCGAGGCTGCGAACAATGGCATCTTAACTCGCCACGCTGTTTCAAGCGGCCAGCTCGACCAATTAGTTGCTATTGTAGCAGCGAATGCGAGTAAAGCTCGTAGAAGAATCGCGTGGTTGCATCGTGTATGCGTCGAGGATAATCGGCGCTCGACCACGTGCGTTCTCCGGACGCATCAGAGGCGTTAAGAATACCTCGAGTTATTCTAATGATAAATCAGCATAGGTATGAACGTCTTCGTTAACAAATGGCTGTGCTACCTACGTCGTCCTTGTTAATCGGAATCGATTATCGTAGGCTCAGGCAGCGATTACAATATCGTTGGTTCGTTAGGGTCGCTTGATGCAATCGCGGTAGGAAAAGTGACATTTTCAGGAAATCACGACGTTACGCGAAACAGAATTCGTAATTCTGATAAGATAACGTAAATTGTTTTGAAAAAAAAAATGCTACAAACGAGGTGTGTCTCGCGTTAACGCGACCCTGGTCTTTAATGGATTAACGTCGATCTTTTCGTGCAATTTGCCATTTCAATTCGAAATGGTAGAACGCTCGTGTGCATAATTGTGTATAGCTATGTGTAAATGTGCGATATAAATCCTCGTTGAGAAATACGCAAGCGACTTTTAATAAGCAACCGGTTCTAACAAAGTTCGTTTAATAAAACGTAACCGCTCGTTATCGGCTATTTAACGACTGTTTTGAACGCGCTATGCCGATTAGAAGTATCCATAAGATAAACGACATTAATTTACTAAGTACTCGAGCGAGGATAATTAAACGTTCTCGCATCAACGAGTAGAAGATAAGAAGATTGTAGCGAGATCTTGGCCGGGGTGAGAAAACGACGATGGATCGGATGTTTTTTCGTGGATTCTCGCGTTCGGCCGTGTCGAACGAAATGAGTTTCGTACACGGAAACCGCTTGGTTCGATCTTAGTACCTTATCCAATGGTGAAATACAGGCATTGGCGTAATGAAATTGCATCGTTTACGCTGGAACGCGGCGATCTCGCGCTGTGAAATGGTATAGCTTAATTAAGGTTCGTCTAGATGCCGACGCTCGGCTGAAATATCGCGATCGTTGCTTTATTTTTCTAATAACCGTCCCTAATTGCACCTTGATCCTAGTATCGCGACACGCCCCTGGCTGAATCGCGGCACGAGTAATTGTTTTCCTACAAAAACCGACTTTAAACCGCGAACCAGTAACTTTCGCAACGTCCTCCCATTCAGAAGCTTCGACGCTTAACGTTTTCCCGAATTCTTCTTGAGATCGTCGCGATCTCTGTTCTCACGATTACGGAAATTGATCCATTCGTTTTGTTATCAAACTTGCATCGAATTACTCTTTCGTAATCTACGTTCTTACCACGCTTCCTACTATTACTGGAATTTTATTTGCTTATAAGAGGGCTTTTTACTACGATTTAGAACGTAGCACTTGATTGCTGTAGAAAAAGGTAGTTTGGCCGCAGCATGGATAATGATACGCTAATAAAGTACAATAAATCGGTAAGGAGTGAAATAAAATTGCAGGGACATAGATACGAGGCTACGTAATTCCCCCCAAGTCACGTGGCGCATACAGAAGATTATATTAACAGCCTTACCGTAGCGAGCTACAAAAACTCCAAGCAATCGTTCAATTTCACGAAAGTCTTGCTGAGAAATTATACTCGAGGAATAACCCCTCTTTATTTCATACACCGCTCGACAGCGTTCTTAATCCTCGTTAGATCTGCCTACTTTCGTAGTTCCGCTCCGATACTCGTCGTTAAAACATCGGACAACCTTTTAACGTAAACTGTAGGCTTAGTACGTATTAATTTTACGGCTAAACGGAAAAAAGTCCATCACTTTCTCTGGATTCTCGTGTTTTCAGAAACACACGGGCGTCACGCGAGGCCGCGCGTGCACTCTTCGACACGAAGAGCCTGCGAGCATAAATTGGTTGGTGAAAAATACGCGTGTCGCGCGATAAATCCCTGCTTCCTTCTGCCTTTTTTTTATTTTCCCGTGGCGCCATCGGCATGCACCCCGGACGACCGTTAATTTGCACGTAAATAAGCGTTGGACGCTAGATGGGCCGAGCTCGTAAAATTATTCATCTCTCTGTAATTTATAAATACCCTTGACCCAAGCGTTCGCGTTACTTTTCTTATAGCGGTGTAAATATCGTAAGAGTTTCTCCGGAGCTCTCCGTTTCGTTTATACGCGTAATATATTCGCATCTGCTTGTAATCCAGGTTTTACGGTCGCCTCGTGGCTCGTGAAATCAATAATTTTCAATTTAATTGCGATCAACACCGGTTCCTGCGGACAGTCGATTTTTCTGATCGTCGCGACGGGTCCAATTAACGATCCTTCGTGAATGATTATGCATTTCGGAAGTAGCTGCTTATCCCCGTATCAATTTGTATAACTTGGATGTTTATCATTTTGTGTTTTTAATTGCACGACTCGTACGCTGTTCCACGTAGATTCGTAACATTCTCATTTTTTTTTCTCTGTTTTCTTTTTTTCTATCAAATTAAATAAATTCTCTATTTTATCCTGCTACTCACGAGGATTGACCTACTTATTGTACTTACGGTCGGCAATATTTTTCGATCTTCCATAGTGTTATTCTTCCATCTATCCAAAAGATCCCATGTTCAGATGTAAATCTACGTTAGCTGGAATACAAGGTATTTCTAGGTATCGACCTCGTTAACCGGACGCTGGGTGGTTTTAATAAGCAATTATAAGCGCGACCTGTTGACCCACGGAAACGAAATCATGAGTTCCGAGAAGAACTCGTGCCGATCCCTTGCAGGATCTCTCAGACAACATCTCTGAAGTCACGACTTGGTACATTTTGTACCGGTATCTTTCCAGGAAGGTAATCCTCGGGCGAATTGCTCTTTCTTTCGGCCGAAAGATCTATGCGAGCTACGTATACGAGGTCAGGATCAAAGATTACTTTGAAAACACCGAGCCGATTTTCAACGTTCTCTTTTCAGCCTAAGTCCTCTGCTTTTCAAAAGCGGATGCTTTTAGGCGCTAGAACCTGCAAGGTTACTCGACACGTTCCCCGTGCAATGGGTAACAAGCGGTTAAACGATGTCTGAAGAATTTTTCCGATTAGAAATCAGTCGTCCATACGACTGTACTTGATACGATGTTGATATCCACCTAAAAAGAAGAGACAACATGACGTACGAACGTGGAATGCTGTACTTAAAACGTAATAATAATAATAATAATAATAATACTAATAAATACTCGCTATTAGTTAGACAATAATAAGCTATTAGAGTAGGATGATTTTCTTAATCTCTTAACTACCAGTTGCAACAAATAACTTTAATCGGCCAACACGAGCGACGAGAAATATGCATAAGCTACTTTTGCATAAACGAACGAGAAGGATGCGTCTGACGTGCAGGTATAATTGATCCACGCGAAGAATTATGAATTACTATTGCAGACGATCGCGGAAACCGCCATCTAATAGAATAGTAATTACAAGAGTGTTAGGATCTTTTAGATCGTCACGGTAATGGATTGAAGCTCTGATTAGATGTATCAAGATGATCGTAATGAGGAATCGTGTACGTTAATTGATGCGAAACGGCAATCGTTGCGAGATTACGTTGCATGCGATGAAAATAAACGCGAAAGAGAATTTGAAAAAAGGAAAAGGGAAAAAGGTCGAGTCGCTTGGACGTTTCTGCTTCTTTTTCTCTTTCCTGCGAATTTCTTATTATTTACACGTGCACACGTGCAAGGTGAGCGGAGAGCCGAGGTATTAATCGCCAGGGGGACAGTGATTTATGTCGGCTGCATCAGGAACTCATTAGGCCAAGTAGCGGATGACGTGTAACGGCGCGAAATTTAATTTCATCTTTTCCGAGCTACCGCCATTTTGCCTATTTCTCGCCGCCGCGAAATTAATGGAAATTTTAGAAACGCGTACGTTGTCCATCGGCGTTTCCAATACCTGCTTTTTCACATCGATTCTTCTAATTTCGCAAGTATTCACGGAAACGCCAATAACGCGCTAGGAACTGGCGAATTCTTGAAATCTTGACGCGTTAAGTTACGACATTTTGTTATATTTTATTGTATTTATATCTTTTTATTATAAAATATCGGACAGATAGTTTAATCGCCTCTTAACCTTCGTTTAATTTTTAATTCCAACGAAATCACAAAGAGGAATCGGTCTCGTTGTTTTCGAACGATCAATGGAAAAACATCGCCATTGTTAGCTAGGAAAAAGTATTTCCCAAGAACGACGATGAATTGAAAAGAAAAAGCAGCTCGTTCGGAATAATATTTCATGAATCTACTTCGCCCCTTTGAGAAACTTACATTTCTTCTCGAGGAATTTAAATTAAAGGAAACGCGCGTTCCGTTATAAACGTACGCCGGTAATTTATCGAAATTGCCATGAAACGATTCGATCATCATCACGGCAGCACGATAATCGCGTTTTCCAAAAACGTTCGTACCTCGATGGTTTACCGCGTGTTCCGCTGATGAAGATCGATGTAAATTAGAGCGTAGGACGTTTTAGTCGTGCCTTTTTTACTTTGTACTAACGACTGTGCTCTAATGGCACGTTAATCGAACAGAGGGGTCCCGCTAAATGGCCATCGTAGCACCGCGGTGCAAAATTGTCGTGCAGTGATCGACGGCGATCAAATTCGTAGATCCTTTCGGTCGTAAACTGAAACGGGACAACCAGGTGAAACGCAGGAAGCGGAGATAGTGGAGGCTGCAGGTACGCATTTTATTAGCAGCTATTAATCTTTCGCCGACAGAGTATTACTGCACACGGGTATTTAACACCGCGGGTTATGAAAATTCACTCTTGTCTGAAAAAAAAGGTACATCATCTAGTTACCGCTGATATCATCGGCACAGATATCTCACGTTTTATGCTCGTCGTTTCTTACTAGGCTCGTACTCGTTTTACGTAATTCATACTACTTTTTCCGTCTCTTTTTCATCTGGCTATACCTGCTATTTATTATTTCCAACTTCGAACACCGTACGTTCCTGCGAGAAGAGATACAGCCGAGAATCGAGTTTCGTTGAACCGAATCGTATAGCGCTTAACGTCCATTGGAAATATCGAACGTTCTTTTCTTTCGAACAAGGAAATTCTATCGGGTTGGCAACTAAGTGATCGCGGGTTTTGCCATTAGGTGGTAATGACAAAGACCGCGATCGCTTAGTCGCCAACCCAATACATCTTCGTCGTCGATTCACCTAACCGACGAACAACATGAAATCTTCCTTCCAAGGCGATTACAAAATATCGCGTCATTTACTTATCCGTCCAAATATAACGTAACCTGTTCCATTATCTTGCATTGCGAAACGCAACCAATTATTATACTTTGTGGAAAAAAGGATTAGAATCCCATCCGAGTGAAGAGTGGCTGCAGGCGTCTCGTTTCCTCGTTGTTATTATTATTTCTATCGCGTTATTATTCATCGCCTCCATTAATCTTCCATTAAGTCGACAAAAAGCGCGGTAATTCGAAAAGAGCCTAAGGAAATCGACGAGACTCGTAGTTTCCGTAGATTTCGTGTTCGTTGGTCGTCGAATTTTCCGCAGGCGAATATTTTCACGACGCGAAATGTCTCATTTCGCGTACAAAATCGTTCGCCACGCGAATAAAGAGACATCGGCGAAAGAAACGACAGAAACTGGGCGTAATTTGTCGAGATGATCGTAATTTGTAAGAAGGACAGGCTGGATGGGTGTTCTCTAGTGTTCAACTAAATGCTCCTCATCGGGATAATGAGAGGATTTGCTCGTCCCGGCTGCATTAGAGCAAATGATCCGGTAGATGCGCTCCATCACTTCTCGCGCGTTCCTCGTTCCGACGATACACGTCCTTGTTCGTTCCTTGACTGTACAGTTACTCGGATGGGAAACTCGGCCAATGACTCCGAGGAACAGCAGCGAAATGGCAGCCGAACAGGTGACGTTAGTTTTGGATACGTTAGGCTCGTTGATTTTACCTTCGACCTGCGATAAACGCGCGATTGAAAAGCTCGGTTGAAAAGTGGCAGAAGCGCGATTTCTTCCACGAAGCGGATCGGCATAGAAACGACGCGCAACGTTCGTACGTATTCACCTAGAAAAATGGTACGAACGTTCTCTAACGCTAGGTTGATACAGTTATACGGAATGAAATGGGAAACTCGGCCGATGACTCCGTGAAACAGCAATGACATAGTGGCGGAAGTGTCGACCTTGGTTTTAGACGCGACACGCAAGTTTCAAGCTTAAATCGATGATTTGCTCGTTAAGCTAACGAGGTTTTATCATAAATCTCTCGAAACTTGTACCAGCTTCTTTCATCCCACTTTCACTTACAAGCTTGTTGTACGAAACCGCGTGAAAAAACAGTCGATCCATTCATTAAATCTTACGAACGAGTTGACGTTAAACCTGTTTCGACAACCCCGATACCCGCGAACCCGTTAACGAATACGCTTCTCTACGGTTCCGTGTGTGCAATAATTGCCATTATCGGGAATTAAGCAAAGAAGAGAAAACGCGTGGTGGAAAAGCCAGTCGCGCGGAATTCTTATTCGTCGCTGGCAACGCAAGAAACGTTCGAAGGATTCTTGAATTAATCTTATTGCGATTCGAATATAATTGGGTTTGCAATAAATTCACTTCCTTCCGATACTTTCTAAGTGAAATGAAATACACGTGATACGCGTCTCTATATCACAGTCATAGTTTCACAGTTTCACAATTTTGGAATTTTATTACGAGATTTTAGCGATCGCGGAGTCTCCGCGATATTTTGATCGAAGGAGTTGACCCATTGTCCAAGATATTGACGAGATCTCTGCGTCTTTAACGACGACGACAGGGCTCAACTTCGCTTCTAGATATTTCGCAGAGGCGGCACGGCGGTGAGAACCTGTGGGATTCTTTATCGATGCCTGTCACTTCTTACCATTCCTGATGAAACGTATTTATTAAGAGCTCGACGTGCCTGCGTATGTTTCTTCAGGCGTCGTACGGTCGCGTTACAGTTATCGAAGAACACCGTAAAAACCGCTAAGAAACCTGGCGAACTTTCAAGATAGGATCGCGCGTTCGACTATCTCTGAAAACGATTATGCGCTATATATGTACGTTGAACCACGAACGAACTTCCTTTAACGTAACGCTTTTTCTCAGTTACGAATTAATTACGAAGTAAAATTGAAAGATCCACGAGCCATAAATTATCGCGTGGATCTCGTGTGATTCTCGCGTGATGCACGATCGAAATTAAACTACGTCTAAGATCTATAGCCGTATACTTTCCAATTTTATCTTATTTCTCTACGTCATCCGTCTATCTATCCCTCGGTGCAGCTCGTTAATATTCAACCTTCCATCGAACAACCTGATCGATCTTAGTTTCTCATAAAACCGCACATTGGCCTGTCCGATGTATCTGAATATCGTAACGGGCGAAGATAAGAAAGGGGAGAAGGGAAAGATAAGAAATACTGGAAAAGATCGTAGAACCGTTGGATTCGCGATAGAAAGTGGCAGCGGCGATTTACGGAAAATCAAAAAATTGCTGGAAGGCGTGCAGCCGCGAACGAGGAAGTCCATATTCACCGGGTGAAGAAGCTCGAACGTGATCTGAAGAGGAAATGGGACCACTGGGTGGGAGTGAGCCAAAGAGACGCTCGCAGACGATGAGTTGGCGGAAAAAACTCGCGAGACTCGCCGCGACTCGTTTCGTCTCTCATCTACCAACGAGGAAATGCTTGATGATGGACGAAGCGTCTTGATTACGTCTCCGAGTCATCTGGTCGCGCGATAATTACGACGTGAAGCTATTCGCTTCTGTATATGTACGTGTCATTCTACGTATTATATATGTCTTGTACGTGTTACCTGGTATAGATGTACCTTATTTTTAATGCATAATACGTATTTTCATACGATATTACCGAAGGCGTAAGTATCGCGCGGAGATGAGACGAGGTTGTTTGGCGTTAGTGGAGCTTTTATTTTGGCGAGGAGGGGAAAATGCAATTACGCATACCCAGTGACCCGTGTCACAGGGTCATGTGAGACTCGGCAGGTGGTACGCCACTATAAACCCCTCCTCTATCCGCGCCACCCCCGGAACCGCAAACGGTGTTGGTGGACCTAAGTCGAACAAAGTCTACCTTTGCGATTAAAGTCGATTTTGTGTCCTCGACACATACGTCACAATATACGTAAATCAATACATAACGTCAGAAAATATTACGTATATAACGAGTTCGATTTGTACGTGATTCTGGAAAAAAACGATCACTGACAGGATTATGAAACGAGCGTCTAATCATGTAAATAATATTCGAACACCTTAGAATCGTAATATGTGTTTGTTTGGAAGAGAAATAAAAGAGCTCCTCTAAAGGTATAGAAATATACGGGTGTATAATAATGTTGTTAACGGCGAAGTTATTAATCGTTGGGGGGGGGGGGGCGAGGCTGATATATTGACTGTCATGGATGCGACAACCGATCATTCTAATCTACGACACGAAAGCGGCTGGGAAAAGCAAAAGCCTTTTACACGGTAAAT
Source organism: Bombus vosnesenskii (assembly GCF_011952255.1). NCBI lineage: Eukaryota > Metazoa > Arthropoda > Insecta > Hymenoptera > Apidae > Bombus > Bombus vosnesenskii. The sequence goes on along the minus strand of NW_022884330.1, from coordinate 414,294 downwards.
CAATTCGTAATCGTGGCCTTCCAGTACGATCTTACTAACCCAACGGACACGAGGCAACACGAGGCGATCTGTACGCCGATGATTCTTCGACGTTGAATGATTTAACTCCGCGAATAGATCGGGCGATTAAACGTTAAATACTTTAAAATGAGAGAAAATATACATCAGCCGCCTGCCATTCAAACCATCGGCCAGATAAACGTTTTCATATTAACCTTCGGGTAATACGACAACTGGTACACGAATTTAGTTCACTTTCGAGTTTCCTGCCTTTCCGTTTCGTTTATTCGTCCATGCACCTTTTTCTACAACATCGACACCACCGTTCTCTTTCGTCTCTTTCTTCCCTTTGTCCCTATATCTTCCTTCGTCATGCACGTGCATCGAACCGCCTACCTAACGCGAATAATTTTATTTTCTCGCCAGCCGGCGAGCGTGGCCAGTCGTGAAAGCAACAAATTAACCGACGACGCTATCGTAGGTCGATACCGGCTATGTAAGCACAGTGAGTTATAGAGTGTTCGCTGCAACCTTTGCCGTGCACGACCCGCTACCTAACGCCAGTCCCGTTTCCACGTGTAACAAACGTAATTACGCGTGGTAATTGCCTCGCTTTGTCGTTCTCGACGATCGTACATAGCGTTATTGTCGAACGTTAGAAAAATTCCGCAATTGCTTGCTTACTTTTACAGATGACTCTATTCGAACGATAGGTCCAGTGCTACTTTTCACGAAATGATATTTTGCGTTCGTCGCTACATCAGATACGATACATTCTTTTAAACGGTAAAAACGTATCGAGGCAGGAAATAAGGTAGAACTTCAATTAATTTTGCAACTAACGGGATAATGCAAGAATTTTAAAAACCGAAGGTGATTGTCGTTTGCGCGAAGCTTTTCGATGATTGTTATCTTTTCAGCGGAAGATCGGAGGATACGAAGATCGGTGGATGTTTTAATTCGTAGCTGAAGCGTGTACATGATGTAATAATCACGCGAATCAGGGATAAAGTAAACGGAGATTAGCAATTTTTCCATAATTTCACGCTCTTTTTATGATTGCAATGATTTTATGATGTTAATTACATCAGTCACGATAAAACTTCTGAAAGACCGGACGGAAACGTTTCTCTTATCACCTACAACTTAATTCGTTGTAACTGAGATTAGTAGACCGAAATAAAGTCTATTTCATTAGATAAGGTAACTATCAACCTCATTCGTTGTAATGAAATAACATGCACAGAAAAATATTATCGCAAACAGTCTGCGAGTCTCTTGAAACAATTTGGTATCGATTAAAGCGTAAGAAAAATTGACGAATAAATAGGTATTAATTTACGGATAATTAACACAAATTTACGATTCGTATTGCGTTTAGAAATATTCATTAAATAAAATAAATAATTAAAGACGGAGGCGTAAGAAGAAGAAGAAGAAGAATATTTCGCGTAAATAAAATTTTGACGATCTTAGTTTATTCGAATGTTTCCTACGATGCGATAAGAGTATTTTTTTGTGGAAAAAAAAAGAAAAAGTGACGTCGACCGTGACAGGATTCGAACCTGCAATCTTCGGATCCGAAGTCCGACGCCTTATCCGTTAGGCCACACGGTCATCTAGGGGTGGTTACCCCGTTCATAAAAACCTTCATCCTATCCGACTTTGAATTTCATTAAAAACCTATAAATAAACTTCGATTTTACATATTACATATCTTACATTGATTTTCGAGATCTATTACTACCATAGAATTAATAAAATACGAAATTTATGCTAATTATATAATATGCCTACTGAGCGGTATAATTGAGTCATTTCGCCTGTTTTGGTGGAATACGATGTTCACGTGCTAACAAAAAGTATGATTAACAGATATAAATATATATATATATTCAATTTTATACTTGAATTTATATCTTTAAATGTCTATATTTCTTAAATTCTAGGTAACATAGTATATGTATTTTCAATATGTATTTCTAATAGAGATAAAATATCTCGATAAGATTGCTAAAAGCGTAGTTCGACATTTTACTTGATTTTTATCATTTTTCGCTCAATCGATCGTTCTAATAATAACAAAGTGGCAAACTTTATTACAAATAAAATTCAGTAATATCCTTCCAATTATAACAATATGTTCCACCTTAGGACTTCTACCGGTACTTCTTTGAGCAATATAATGCTCAAAAGAATCCCCAATCTGCAAAAAAAAAAAAGAACGGAAGCAGAAAAAATACCAAACACGCATCTACTGTAAAATTCGCCACTAAATCTCACCCTACGCCCCAACGTCCGATTCCCACTCGTTCGACGCTGTGCACGATACTCTCAACGTTCGAAATAAAAATCGCAAAAATCAAAAATCAAAAATCAAAGGAAGAGCAGAAACCTATTTTATCTGCAGCGAGGCTCCATTGTTCCTCTTGTTATTACATACATACATACACGTACAGACACGCAGACACGTCGAAGAGGGAACTGGGACGTGCGAGATAGGGTTTTCCGTGCTTCGCCATAAATTCTCTACCCAAACGCCATCACGCTCCGCTCGGTTCGAGGCCGAACAGGCTTAATGAAACCGACGATGAGGCGGTAGACACGCGGCAATTATCGAGCCGAGTGTTCGAGACTGTTCGGTGCTCGGGGCGACCGTACCTTCGGAAATACAATCGTGGAAAAACAATTTTGCATAAAGGGAAGATAACAGCGAGGGTTTTGATCGACGATAAACATGGAGGCCCCACGGCTCGTCACGATTTCTTTTCGTTGCCGATCCACGCGAAACATAGAGGATCCTCTTCTTCTTCGTTTCCTTTTTATTCGTCGTCGTCTTCTTCTTCATCCTCTTCTTCATCTCCTCGTTCTTTTTCTTCATCTTCATGGATGCAAGCGAGATAAATCAAGGCCGTGCAATAAATTCAAAAGACTCGGACGTTTTATCCTTCGGTAAATACGCTGATACAGAGGATGATTTAACAGTTCCCGCCTCGCGGTGTAGCTTGTTAGTTAGACAAATGTAGCGTTGTCGTTATGACTCTCTTCCTCTCTCTCTCTCTCTCTCTCTCTCTCTCTGTTTGCCTCTGTCTCTCTCTCTCTCTCTCTCTCTGTTTCGCATGCGAAGCTTGGTGATGGTGTAGCGGCTCTTGGGAACTTGGCTTTATTTGGACGATAAAAGCCGAGGCCGGTTTCATTCGAACAAATGCCAGCGTGTCCTTCGAATTTCGCTTCGTATGGCTCCTCGTTGCCCATTGCAACGTGTTTCAGGCTTCATGCTGTTCCATCGTGGAGACGGGTGTTAAGGTTCCATAGCTACTGCTACCTTTTACGAATAAAGGTTTGATAGTGCTAGTTTACGAAAATTCTACCTGAACATAAAGACTTGTTTAAACGTATCACTGTGAGAGTTTGAGATAGTAAGAGACAAAAGTCTCTATTTACTTGCCGATTATTCTTTTTTAAATATTCGTTGAATCTCCCACGGCGCAAGGCCTACTTGCTCCTTGTTCCATGCAAAGCTCCAGTTAAATGGTAATACCGTTTCATTGATCGCGTTGTGCGACGCGACATTGCGTCATGGTGAAATTTCGAATATTTCGCTGTCTTCGCCGTAGAAGATTCATAATTCGTTTATGTACCCCGCGCTTCGCCATTTAATACGCGATACCGTTTAATGCACAACTTTAATAAACTTTGAATAGTAAAAAAGCTTATTGCTAATTACGTTTGTGTATCTTATGAGATAAAAATATTTCTGCGGAAAATTAAACGGTAATAATAAAAGGATGAGCAGACGTGGCAATGGCGGACAGCTGAAATCGAACGAAATTATTCTTGATGTAAGGTGGAACGTGCCCAGAGAATCGCATGCCAACATGGTATCCCACTATTGTCCAAAAGGCAATTAGCATGCCTCTGCTGACTCTTCTAGAAAAGAGGGGTGAATACATTAAACACTCCTCCGGATACTCGTCGATCGTGCGTGGGAGAACGTATTTCTGTGAACGTGGTACACGTAACGTGCAACATATTTATTTCATAGACACCCGTTACCTAAAAGTTCCCGGATATACAGCAACTAGCAACCACTTTCGTCACCAAAAAATTACCAAGGACTATCGTCCGAAGATTTTCATGTACGCAACCGATGAATATTTTCGAAAACTTCCTTCAACGTTCCGCCTTTTACTTTCGTCGACGGTATATTACGTTAATATTAATTTGTCGTGTTTGTAGTTTAAAAGTTTCATTAGATATTAAAAAGTATTCCACTTGAAGAATTCACGTTTCAATTACGATATTGCGAGCTTCTAAGTTTAAGACGAACTTCCAACATTTAAGCATTCCAAACCACAAGCCAGCGTCTAAACCGGGAAAAATAGAAGAAAAATGAACGCGGACGTAACTGACAATGGACGGTAGACTAAAGTATATTAAGCGTTGTGGAGACGAGGGCCTGAGTAAAGCGGGCTGAATGGCCGAGTTAATTTAGATTCCTCGGTGTACCTCTTGCGGCGTAAAAGACGTCGAAACGTCCGGGCGCGTTTCAATGTTACGTGATGGAAGCCCGGAGCCCGTTCTACGGACTAAAGCGCGTAATTGACGTAACAACGTACATCATGAACTTTCGCATAGCCGCTGCCCGTTCCCATTTATGGCGTTAACTAACGACGGGTGGCCATAACGCGACCACGAAGGGCTACCATAGCGATATACCGGCACGATTGCCCCGGTGAAAGCCTGACCATTGTCTCTGTTCGCGGTCGTTTCGACCGAACAAGTGTTTCCGCGGCTCCCTGCCATGCATCCGCTCTTTTTCTGATTTATCTGCGCTTTGTACAGAAGCTACTCTCCTCTGACGTACATCTTCCAACCTGTTAGCTTGTCTATGCGAATCTATGGTACCCAGTTTTAACAGTAAAATGTCACGTTTCAAAGGTTGAAACAGGAAGCACTATATACATCCTCGCTTAAGATTTTTTAAACGATTTTTATTTGTGCGTTAGCGCAATCCTACGCTACGTATGTTTTCCAGTTCTTGATCCGCTGAACCGTATATGTACCGCTGCGAATTCGTTCAGCACAGCTTTGGACTTTTTCGTATGCAACGCTGGTCATTTAGAGATTCCGTTGTGCAATTTCTTCGAGTTCTATAACACGCGTGTAGTATCTAAATAGTCTAGAGTAAGGACAAGAAAGGATGTTCTATTTGAAGCGAAGTTTAGTTTTATTTTAACAAGCAATATCCAATGCAAAAACTGATTACAGTATCTTCGTACGTCTTATTCTAACACTCGGCTCACGACTTCTGTCTCCCCAGGTCAAAAGATGCTGACCCTCGACCCTCGCACCCTTCTCCCACTCCTTTACTCATTTAGCTTTAACGTCACCAAGGCATGTACTCTTAATTAACTCTCTTTCTTTCTCTCTTCCCCAGCACACTTTCGATTCTTAGTTTATACCTTAAATTTACAACTTATACTATCCCGAGAGAACTCGAACTTAAATATATGATAGACCAAGCGTATACCCCCGCCCCCCTTTTTTTTATATTACACGCGTTTCCTCTGCTTGTTACTGATTCTTGTAGTTTACTCGCATCCTAGTAATTATCGTAGATAAACGAAACGTTTACTCGATACACGTGTAATTTATGTACATAGCTGCTGAGTAATTTATTACGCGATTTTGTAAAACTTCCTTTTGACAAAAACCATCGACACATCTTATATACGTTGATTTTTATTTTTCGTTGTTCCGCGATTCTCAGGAACTTGAGGCAATAAATATTGTCATTGGGTTTGGCATCGTTACGACCAGTTGTTTGGTCGTTTTTCGGGCCTGCAGGATTTATACGCTTCCTCGAACATCGAACAACCTTTAATCATTCATGGATAGAACAACGTGCAATGTTAATTATCGGTGGAAGCGCTGCAAGTTTCGTTCTGCTTGTCAATAGCGATTAAAGTATTATAAACACGCAGGAGAACAGCGGCTTTCAAACATGGATTACGGGATCATGGGCCGGTTTGGCCGACTAAAGGGCGTGTTACATCGCATACCAACGTGCCTCGTATTGGGCCTCTGCGCGGTGCGTGCGCAAAATTCATGGAACGGTCCAAAAAAAATCTCCGTTGCCGTTCTTGCATCTTCCCTTGCGCCTATAATCTTCCAAGACCGTTCACAGGAACAGAATTTCTCATCAAACATAGCTCCATTTCGATTTCCGAAGCATTCGTCTAACAATCTCATCAATTTCATGACCTTTTCAATTTCATGATCCATTTCAAGGATTTTAAAGTCTAACGATGTCTATATTTGTTGGAATATTAACTGGAAGAACATTCGAATGAAATTTAGAAAATTGCAAGTTAATTGCAGTAATAATTTTCCGTCACAAAAACAGAAATTTAAGCGAACTATGACGCTACGAGTACATGGAAAGAGAAGGTAATAATAGGAAGTTACGACAAGATTACGATAATAATGAATCAAGTTACGCCCTTGTTACGAGATTAAACAGATCACGCTTGTACTCCATCATCTAGTTCGTATCTTTTATTTTTCAACATTAGCAAATTCATCTATTATAGAACAAATCCCTATAATGAAATAACTATCATAAGAACTGTTATACAAGCTTGAAGAAGTCCAAGCATCGCTGACATCAATTTTACGGTCGTCATACGAGACTAATCTGGCTGATTAAAATTAACACACTCGATGCGTATCGTTTAATTATGTCTCCTGCTTTACCGACGCAATAATTTACTTAGCCTTGTAAATGTTGTTCGATGCGTAAAAAAACGAGCATATTCTTCATCCGTGTACGTGGTGTTAGGTACTTAAAGATTATTCGATCGGTAATAGCTCTTCGTCGTTAAGTAACTTAATTAACGATTAACAGGAATGGTCGACGCGCACTGTGGTTAGTCTAATCCCTGGATTATAGGTTGAACGAAGTACAGCTGACACGAGAAGACCACGAGTACTTCCGGTAAAAGGGGAGGGACAAGGTGTAGCGTATCATTATCGAATATACGGTTCGTATATTTCCTGCAGGTGGACGATGATCTTCGAAACGTTACATCCGTGTAAAAAACCAAGGTCTTTAATTTAAATTTTTTACTACGAAATTTGTCTTTATGTTGCGATACGTTCGTTAAGAATCTTCGAACGAAGTTGATTTCTAGACCAAGAAATACGACAAGAATATAAATACAATGGCAACGTATATCTCGTAAGAATGGAATAATTTCTCTCTTACAACGATCGTTTCAAAACGAATGCATATAATGCAACCGATTTCTCACTAGCACCGCGGTTTCCCTTCTCACGATAAATTCTTTACAATATAATAATATTAATTGCAATTATAGTAATTCTTCTTCAGTTAGCCATAACAGTCTAGGAATAAGTTCCCTGGTTTGTTTCCAATTTAGCCAGTCAAACGAGACGCGTTCGTATTTCAAATGCTCGATGAGATAAGAAATGTACATTAAATGTTTGCAAGGCTCCTACATGCATGAGAAAGACTATGATTAACTGCATCATGGTTGTGTACGGAATACATTGTTCTCGGTTGACGAGGCAGCGAGAAAACACAAGTTTCTGTTAACACTAAACAACGACGTTATGAAAAACTTGGCAGTAGTCAGGTAATTAAGACAGGATTGTTAGTCCGGGTTGTCTCGCGGAAGGTAAAGGGTCGCTGTAAGTGTTTCAGCAGATACATTAACACGGTTTTCATTCGACGATCGCACCTTGTTAGGCTGTTACTCGCTTTAACGTGCCGTGAAATCGACGTCCACGCGAAATTATTTTGGTTTCTTTCTGTTAACGAGACTACGTGCCGTAGGAAATGGAAAAGAATTGCCTGAAAAAGGTACCAGTGGCTCGACTATTTCGTTCTTGAAAAATTGCTAACGTTAAAAATTGCTAAGACGTTAGTTCGTTTTCCATTGGTTCGTTGAAATTTGTCGCTTTTTCCGCCTCGATAAAATTACTGCGAACATCGAGACACGGACGATGAAACTAAAAAGAGAAGAATTAGAAAGTCTTCGTTCTACGTGTCTCAACTTCTCAAGTTTCTAAAATAATCTCTGCAATTAAATCTTCGTAAAAGCACGCGTAAAGCTATAAAAGCAGAACTTCCATTCGCCCGTTTTAGTAAACGTTGACTTTTAAATAATTGAAATCCAACACCTGGTTTCGTATTAACATTAACGAAACTTGAAAGCAATAAACCTGATCCTCGAGATATTATAATATATTCCTCCTAGCTACTCTATAAATTGAATCAAAATTACGATCGAACCGTCGATCATATAGTATCGGATAACAAAAATTAGATAACAAGCTGCTACGATAAATAAGCGAACAAGCTCGTCTGGAATGGAAGAACGATCGTATTTCATGCACGAGCCTGTTAAAATTAAGGAATGGCGCGAAAGCTGGTTGATTTCTTTGTACAGAAAAGGAAAGGGCGCGAGTTTTCTCGGTTGTCGAAGAAAGACGACCGCTCTCAAGCTGCAGTTCCATCACTCACAAGCAATTTGAATGATTCATGAGTGCACGCGTCCGTCGTCCGCATGAGAAGGGGGAAAAAATAACTAACTTTCCCGTTTACAACCGTAGGAGATTTTCATGTAGGACTCGTCGATGATCCCTAGTCGCTCGTTGAAAATCTTGCAGCCACACCGCGAAGGGGGTGAAGTTTCGCTCGGAGGGATAGCTTCATGATTTATGGAAGATGCGTCGAGTACCTACCGCGTTGGAATTATTGGCAAGATCCTGATATGTCTTCGTCGCAATTGTCATCCTGATTGTAGGACGGTAGTATCTTGCCACGTCAAATGGCCACGTTGGTCATTTGTCCATTTGCGATCTCGTCCGGACACGGTTTTCAGCGGACAATTTCAGCCTATTGATTTCCATTTGAAGAGGATACGTATTTCGTTTGGCGAGTGCGCTGAAAATTAGTAGCACGCGTGAGAACAGGTCTTTGGAGTTTCGATTTTTAAAGATTAATTTAGCAACGTTAAACGATTTTTAATCGGTCTTTATCTCACGTCTCGGGACTTTGCAATTTCCAATGTTCAAACAGTCCGTCGAATAGTCGAATAGTCGAATTTTCAAATTGCAGGATTTTAATGTTTCCAATTACGTCGCTAATGGCAGTAATCGTTGTAATCGTAAAATAGATGTAAAATAGGTTTAATTTCGTTAATCGCTTTAGAGGTGTCGTTCACGTTTGAGTTAAGCTATGGATAGATATAACAATAATATTCGTGGATGTATGTGTCAAAGATCTTGACCTGGGCTAATAGATTAAGAGATGCATCTCGGAAGGCCAATATTATTCGATAAAAAGAAAACACCCAGTTTCCACACTTGTACCATACTATATAGGTATCTATGTGCGAATTTACGTTTAAATTCAAGCATTATTAACGCGCAGAGGCAGCGAACCCTAACGAGAATAGAAGCTCTTTTATTATAATCGATTGACCAGCGAATAATGTGGATTCATCGATGGACACATCGATAGATTTGATAATACGTTCGCGGTATCTGTTGAGAAATCTAACAGGAGGTACTCGTGTTTCGCATCTACGAATTTTTCCAGCATGTAATTGCGTACTGAAACGATCGTGCATCACGTGTGCGATAAGTTAATCGCGATATTCGATCGTACGATAAGAGGGTTAACGCGTTTCGAGCAACAGATGCAGGAAACACGTTTTCTCTGCTGTTGGCGTTTATACGTGCTTTTTGAAATCTTAATTTCTGTACTACAATAAAACTTCTGTAGAAAATAGAACAAGTTATTGATCAGCTCTCTGCGCTTTCTTACGTATCGAAATAGATTCTCTGTACGGCAAAATACGTTCGTTCGAACTTTCGTTCATCTTTTGCGAAGGATAACGTTTATACGTGTAGAGCTGGTTCGACTAAATAAAAAGGAAAATTCCGTTGAAATAATCGTTTGCCCCAAGACAAACAATTATCGGTTTAACGCTTCACACCTTTCTAAATGTATTTAGCATAGATATCGTTTTCTACGCCCACGACAAAGTGACTTTTTCTTCCATTTTCTACTTAACGGTACCAAGTTACGTGGAACGCCTTGAGCTCGAGCCACCTTTAAAAATTTATACGTGACAGTTTCTCGGAGGTAGACAGTTGGTCTGTGAACTACTTAGGGATTTCTCTATCTTTTTAGTGAGCCATTCCCTCGTCCAGTCGTATATGTACGATCGTCCAGACCCTTTCGACTACCAGCACGAGATAAGACGATCGTTCGACCGTGGAATTTTTTAATTTATGACCACACGAAAACTCCGTGGACAACGAGTTTTTGACTCTATTAGCTTTTAACAAGATTGAAACGTTTACGTCAAACACTTTATTACTTTCTCTCCTTTTTACGTCTTCTTCTTGTTAAAGCAACGGAGTTCGGTTACGCGTCTATGAGTAGATCGATCGTCGACAAGATCGTATTCGTTCGTTGCTCTGCGTGCTTTTTTATACCGAAATTCTATTCGATTTTATTCGAATAAGGAAAAATTTGAGTTTACGTTAATTTAGATTCTTTATAGTTCGTATCGTATTACAGTCTGTCACTTCCATCTGGAAAATAAATGCTCGTACAAGGCCATATTTTTGTAGACCGAAGAAACGATATACGATGGTATAGAGAGTTAAGGATCTATTTGATGTACGGACGCTTCTAAAGTCGTTTCATATTTATAGCGGAATAAATCAGAAGGCAAAAAGAATTTCTGATACAGAGAATTTTTAATGCACTTTCTAGCGGACGTTGGCAAAACACGGAATGCCATCCATCATAATCATCTTGGTAAAAGTGTATCATGGAATGAACGACGTTGCTCGATGCCAGCGAAAACTGGAATGAAACGAATCTCGAGTTTAGGCACGTTCCACCAGGGATACAAGATTTCAAAGGCAAACATAATATATTAACGTTTGCAAACGTTACAAGCGAAAGAAAACGCGCTGATAAATCTTTCATAACTTATAATGTCACTGGAACGCTTTAGAATTCCGCTACAAGACATTCGCGTGTATCAAATCTGAAATTAGTAAAAACGTTCGTTAAAACGTATCTGTTGAACGTTAATAATTTTTTATTTTCATTTGCTTTCAGACTGGTGTCACGGCACTGCAGAGGACTGCTACCGAGGGTCATTTGGAGGTAGTGGAATTATTGCTGAAACACGGCGGCGACGTTGCTCGTCAGGATAACGTGGTGAGTCAGAATTTTGTTTCATCGTATACTCTTTTCCTATTGTGTTTTTACTACGACGACAGATCGTTACATCGCGACCGGGAAACTACGTTACTTGGAAATCTACGCACTCGTTTACGAAAATTTCCTTCCATTTGCTTCTCAAAATAATTTCACCGTACATCGACTTCGGTGACTTTAACGCACGGTTAGACAAGAAGCGCTACCTTTTGCGCAATCTTCCTCCCCTACAGTATATTACGGTATAAACGTAACTATATATACACACATATTTCCATTTTCCAAAATTCCGATGTTTTATCGGACTTTTTCGTTCGACTTTTAAACTTTATTTTATTCGCCGCTGTAAATCGTTGCAATCGGTCGAGCTATGCAAAATCTGAGTCAGCGTACGGCTAACTCCAAACCGTATATAAACCACGATTATTTCTGTCTATTTCCAAAGAAGATACAAAATACAAAGAGAACCGTATCGAAAGCGAGGGAAGATGCATTCACGAGGAAAACTCGTTTGGCGCGTCAGAAACGCATAAACGTATGTTTCTTTAGTTATTTACCAGCCCTTTGGGCGAACAAATTCAAGAGCTGTACAGTATACTCTTACGTTGATACGCGTATGTTGGTTGGGCGAGCCTTTGGGCGCACAGCACCCGATCCACGAGCAGAAAAACGAGAGGAAAAAGCCGGCGCGGAGAAATCGCTACCGGGAAGAGCGACACGGAGGATCGCGATAATTTCGTGTTTTTTTCTTTTTCGTTCTTCTTTCTTTAGAAGAAACAATTTACGGGGATTTTTGTTGCTACGCATTGGCAGCGGTCTTTTATCACTTTCTCGAAGTCGATCCCTCGAGGCGTGGATTTTTATCGTTTTGCCACGGCAGTTTCGTAACGGCCCGGCGGAACGTGTCCCCCTTTACCGTGGTTAACGAGAACGCGACACTCGCCATGGATAATAAATCCACGGCTGTACCGTGTCCATGTCGCTTGATAGATGCGATTACAGCCGAGAGGATATGGTATATCGCCGAAGCGACTCCGTTGTAAATCGGCGAAAGTAAATTGGGAAATGGCGACGATGCGGAGATTTCTGTTTTCTGCGGAGGAACATCGCGAATTCTTGGGATCGCGAGCGTACGTACTCGGGCAGATAAATTTACGGCGAAATTGCGTACAAGAGTAACGCAATGTACGTATCGTGGAATATCGTTGGCGAAGGTGGCATTATTTCGGGGCCACTAAAAATTTTTCGTTTGAGGCTTTGTTTTCGAGAAAATCGACTTTGAATTTTTGCTCGGTACATGTGCACTTTATCGCGTCTCGTTATAACGGATCTCACTGTTGAAAAAATCTCTCGATGGAAAAAATTAAAAAAAAATTTTTATTCTATATTTTCGACTTCTTTTTTCGCGTAGAATCACCCCCTTTCCGCTTGTACCACCAGTTACCAACCACCCTATATATTATATTTGGCCCGATCATCGTACTACGGGCTATGCTCGTAATATTTACGTTTGGTCCCATCATACACTACAGGATATGTCCGTGACATTTACGTTCGGCCCGATCATCGTACTACGGGCCATGCTCGTAGTTGTAGGTTAAGGGGTTAAAGCAGGAAATAGTTACACCGCCGGTATTAAGAAACTCGTTGACGTTTTGCACGAATTACCCGCTGTTCCCTGGCTTGGAAAAGTACTTAAGTGATTTCTGTCATTGAGCACGATGGTAGTAATTATCGAAGGAAGAAAAACGCATCTGCGAACGTTCGATCAACATTCAGCTACCGAAAGTCTCGTTAATATCGTATGCAAATCGAATGCAGCATGTTGCTGGCGACTGTTCGCAGGTGCGAACGTAGCACGAAACTCTTGATCGATGATTATCTCGTCGGCCACGACGATACACGCTGCTGTCATCAAAGGTCAGAGTATGATAGGATCGATATCGACGCCGTCATTAAGTCGTAAACCGTTTAATGGCTGTCATTACCGATATCGTATCGCGTTTATCCTGGTTTCGCGTTAAAGAGCCGCGTTCTCGCCGACCGGGGATAGCGATTTCGACATTTTTACAAGGCAGCAATTTCGCGGATGGTGCCAGAGTCGCCTCGCGAAACCAACGACAAGAAAATCACGGTAGGCGTGTATATTTTACGTCTTAATGATGGCCTCTTATTGATCCCCGAATCTTGCCACGATCGGCCACGAAACACCACGGAAGGCTTCTTAAATGATATTTATAATATCGTCAGAGAAACGTGGTGCGGTAAAGTGATGCGTTTAAACAACGTAATCGCGCGTACTTTGCTACTGAGACACGATCACGTCTACGTTATTTTTGCTGAGAATTTTGGATCTTAATAGACGAAATAATGGTATAGGAACGCTAAATTTACACTTGGAATTTATGTTAGAATAGTTATATATTTATTTGATAAACGATTTCAAAGATATTCATCGATGCACACTTACACGCGTCTCACCTTCTTCCAGATCAGACTGTTAACCGACTGAACAGTTTACATTTCTTTATTTTCTAGACGCCGCGCACACACATGCTTCCACACACTGGTATTTACATACAAGTATCGCTACTACGCAGCTAACCTGGTCTAGCACATAAAATTATACATATGTCAATAATTTTAATTTCTGATTTGAACCGTTCAGAAGCCAGATTCTTCGACTATATTATCCTTCGTCGTAAACTTATTTATTGCAAGAAGATCACGTAAATAACAATAGATTGCGAGGTAAATTTCAAAAATGCTATTTACAACATCGCCGCTCTTCTCTGAATTTTAATTTACGTAATTGCACGTTTCTTGATGTACGGCCAGGAGTTTGCGAACGTCGTTTATTTCAACGAAATTCTACCTAGCGTTCGATTAAATAAACTTCAGCCGGATGAATTCACGTAACTCGTACGCGCCCGAGATCTCTTCGTTACTCCGTACTTCCTGCACTGTTAAATTTCATAAAACGTCGAATAAAGAATTAAGCTTGCCTTACCCGTGCCGCGTTTGATCGAAGTGAAATTCGAGCGATACCTCGAAGAGAAATAGCATTACGGTTACTATAAGCGACTTAACGTTTGACGTATTACGATCTGCCCTGAGTAGTAGCGATTGGAAAACGATTAATCCGTGGCGCGGCGCGCGGCCAAACATTTTCGATTGATTATTATCGCGCCGATAATCGTGGTTGGTACCGATGGGATCGTTTAATGAGCAACAGACACGTACTTAAGTCGGGAGGAGCGGCCATGCTGGCCCCGTAATGCGTGGTATTAAGCGCGCAGAAAATATTTATCTTCTGCGTTGTTCGAGTAGTTTCGCGGAATTCCACGCTGCTCGGATGTACGGGGCTGCTCCTTAAACTCGCTTGCCGGCCAAGAAGATACGAATATATTATTTCTATGGGAGTCGGTGAGACTTCATCGACGATCGTTTGATGAAATTATGGAAATTTATGTATCAAGAAATTGTAAATTCCTGCTGCTGGCCACAATTATCGCTGGATCTACGTATGGTACCTTTTCGCCATATTTCGCGTGGAAACATCGCTATATGGATATGATGAACGTAACGCTTTTAATTAATTATTGCTTCTATACCTGTTTTTTTATGCGAATCGATATGATTCTAGCTTTCATCAGAATATGGTCAACGAGATTAGGTACATACAGCTTATCGATCTGTTGACGCTGGAGAGTCGTTTACTAGATGGTTTATACGAGGATAAATGGATAATTTGACGCAGACAAATAATATGCAGATTACGATTATTTTTATTTTATTTTACATAACCTTTCGCTCGACGATGAATTTTCCTATTGAGAAACTCGCTTCTCTCTTAACTGTGTGCCAATCTTTTACCAAGACTTTAAGCCACTTAACACTTCGACTGCCACGATGGTCGTATGTGACGGGCCACGGTTTCTCCTGTGACGCCATCATCCGGGGTCATTGGCGACCGGAGCGCTTGAACTTTTTACAATTGTAAAAATTGAATGAAAATCGACAGTTGGGGCATTTTGAATACAACCGATAAATAGAAGATACTTTGAGATAAAAAGTGCCCCGTTGAACAATTCAACATTTTTACTAGAAAATCGATAAAAAAAAATGGGGACAAATCTTGCACTGTGTTAACACTAGAACTACCACACCAGTCAAATCGACTGGATTTACAATTTATTTTAAAATTCCTACTTCATGTTGTATTTTTTCCACAATGATGTAATCACTTCCGTAACGATAACTAAAAGAATAATATAATGAATTTTATTTTGTTCTTTATGTATTCAGGCTGAAAATAATTTTGTATCGAGGCTACTTATACCAACACCAGTCTCAAAACGACTGGTACTTGTCCAAGCGTAAAAGGGTCCTGCAATCTGTTCATCGAACCCCAATTGACCAGTTTCCTCGTTTTCTACAACTTCGCACACGTTTTTTTAAATTTTTACCGCGTATCGTTCGATATGACGATATCAGATATCAAGAAAATACCCAGATGCTAACACTAGAAATACCACAGCAGTCAAAATGACTAGTTCTACAATTTTATAAACGTGTCAACCCTCGTTTAAGGATCCCAGATGGATTAATAATACCAAAAATCTACTACGTAACATGGAATTGCTTCTGTAAGAAAGTAATAAATCGATAAATATACAAATATTCTATTATTACGTATTTTTTAAAGACCAGTCATTTTCACTGGTTTTGGTAGAAATATCTTCGTGTTAACTATCTGTAGTTCTAGTGTTAAAACACTGTGGCGTCCTGAGCTTAACATGTGATTTCAGCGTGGCAGTTAAACTGTCAAGCTACCATTTCCCTTCTACTTCGAACGTAAAATTTCTTCGATCTTCGTTCAGACGTTACCATTCAGCTCCACGAAACAACGAACCATCTTCCACGAATTCTTCCATCCTACGATATATACAGAACAGGATTTTAACAAGGTTCGTGGTAGAATTTTGCACGGCGGGGAGTCCCCGAAGCGCATTCCCCTTTTTCAATCGGCGCGATTCGCAATTCCCGATGTTATCCGGGTTCGAGTGACAGCTCGGCGATATCTCGCCGCGTATATTCGCGGCAACCAGGATGCAAATGTCGAAAGACTCGAGATCGGCCAAGAACAAAACGGTGAACGAGTCGCGGAGGGCTATCGACGCTCGTGAATCGATTCTCGATAGGAAAGAGAAAGAAACGCGTTGGTGCGAAAGAATGCGCTACCACGGGCGTCTCTTTCTCGCGAAATTCCATTCTTTGTATCTTGCATTCTCTGGATACGCCACGTATGTTAAGTCCCTGCTTTCGTTCTTGGCTGTTAACGATTTTTAGTTGGCCGAATATTTATACAGGTACGACATAATCGACGAGTTTCGTCGATAAGATACACGTCCGAACGTTGTTTTCATCGAACTCACGATATCCTCAACTTTGGCTGATCTTCGCTTAGTATTTAGAAAATTCGAAAATTATAGCACCGCTTATCGATAATATTATTAGGTTGTCCGAAAAGTTTCTTCTGTCCTGTAAGGAAATAATAGACGCACAATGTTTCTTGTTTTATATTAGTTTATCGAATTGCGCACGAACATAGTAATAGAAATAGAACGAAACGGACGATACCTAATTCAATAAAATAATACAAAACAGAAATTGTTGTTCATCTATTATCGCTTTATGAAACGAAAGTAACTTTTCGGGCATGCTAATAATTTTAGACAGTCTTCTCCTCGAACTATCGCCTCCTCGCATCTCCCACGACGTTTTACATCGCTTTTATGCGCGCGTTTCACGAAACGTCGAACGAGACGCGGAACGAAAGAGCGGATTTTTCGACGTCAATAAGAAGAAAAGAGGATCGAATACGCATTGGAAGATTCGAAGAAGCGATACATGGATCCTCGAAGCGTCGATCGACAGTTGGTTGTGCGGTGTTCGTGCTTCTTTTTCACCGATTTTCACGTCCGACATGGTTGCTCGTTTTCTACCTTTGCCGTTGTGCTGCATCGCAATCGAGAATCGCGATCTATTCCCTCGAGGCGATTCTGCTACGTCGATAATTGCTTCATTTGGATACGAGGCCGCGGATAGGTTAATTGTAAGTTTCAAGTGGATGTGATTGAAGAAGCGATTACGAGCGTTACTTTGTAACATGGCCGCACACTGATGGATATAACGTTGTTTTTCAATGAAATTAATAACAGGGTATGTTCCGATATTAAATATTAAATTACCGGGCTATTGGATACTTTCAATAAGAAAAAAGCGAACAAATAACATCAACTTTACCGTATCGTTACAGGGATTATGGGAAATAAAAAAGCTTCGTAAAAATTCGAACAGCTTCCTCGCCATACCTTTAACATGCTTTTAGCGTTTAATATTTCTTCACCGCGGTTGATTAATTGTTACGTAATAATTTCTCTTTCGCGCTGTAGACACGATCGTTTCTTATTTTTAATACTCGTTTTGCGATATAGTCGAATACAGAAGATCGACAAATCCAAAGGAATCCACATATTTCCCCAATTTTAGTTCTGACTAGTAACAATATTAATAATATTAACCGAAAAGTAATAATAAATTTACACCTATGTTATACGTGCTGTGTACTGTAGCATCGTGGACGAGGGGCCTGGGGATGTCGTGCGAATTATAAACAAACGATTGCGGAACATGTGCGTGGTGAGGCTAAGACAAAAGACATTAAGAATTAACAGACAAGACGAAAGACAAAGACAAAACGAATTAACAGTCATTGCGAGTTGTGACGTCAGACAGTGCGAATTGCGTTATCGAGAGTTGCAAATTAACTATCTAATTATCTTGATTATAATACGTTACCGTGATTAGTTCACGTTAAACGTCCACCGTTTCCTGTTTAATCAACATCGGTTTAATCCATTTATTCTAAATAAACTAATTGTAGTAAAGATCCTACAATAATATTAACTAAAGAGTAATAATGAATTTCTACTTGTGTTATACGTGTTGTGTACGTTCCTTACGTGTATTAATTGCTCTTTTCTTTTACTCGCTAAAATCATAGGAGGATACCTTAACGTAGCGAATTCTTCGAATATTCGAATATCATAAACGTTTCGTACCGCGAATAGCATTCGAACAAATCGCATTTCCATAAGGATAAATCAGTTTCTGGAGTACAAGAGAACGTACTCTAAGCTAATCGTTGGGTCGTGCTCGTTAGAGGCACGCTAACCGCTTCGATGCGACCCCGTGGAAGGATTCGGTAATTGCCATTAAACCGGACTAACTATAATTCCCTTTCTTATTTCGTCGAAGAATTTACGCGTACGATCGTCTCGGTGACACCGGCCTTTTGTCACGTTCTCTCGCGGCAATTTCTTTCGCCTCGCCAGAGTTTCCTGAATGCATCCGGATAGGATTCTCCTTCTAGATATTTTATTTGCCCCGACAACCGCATTCCACCGGTCAAAACCTGGCAGATGCTCGTTTCTCTTCGCGTAAGGCCAGAGCAAACGGAAAAATAAAAATAAAGACGAGTTCCTAGCTTCTTTCGTTATTTGGAAAAAACAAATTTTCGGTAAACTGCAAGAATAGAGTGTTACGTCCGGTGACTCTTTACGTTCGAGGCGACCATCAGCTGTGCACGTAGAATTAAGCGGGCCGCAATAATCCTACGGAACTGTCGTAAAACGAGGCTTTTCGATCTACCGTTAAGACCGTCAATTGGCATAAAGCGTCTTTGAGTCAAGAGGTTCCTTATGGTTATTGCTCCATCGGATAGAAATTGGGGATTTTCCAATGCTCCCCGGGATTCCACCCACACGCGAGCAGTGGTGGAGCGATCACTATCGAGTAAGAGTTTTCCTTTGCAACAGCATCGTCACCGGACTTCACCGGTTCATCATCTTTGGAACAGTCAACATCTCTTTATCGGGTTTCCACCCTTCAATTATTCACCTACTTAGCTTATACCTTACGCACCAGCGTAACTATATTTGCTACAAAGTTGTTGGAAATATATACTATGTGTTAATCGAGCATTCTACTCATTAAACTACTTTTATTATCCTAATCGAAATAGGGGATCGATCGGTTTCGTGGCGTCGATCGTCTAATCGTAACGGGAATTTACGACTCCCGTTGACGCGCTTCCTCGCGATCGCGTCTCTCCGCGAAAAAACATAGAGTTTTCCAGCTCCGTCGACAGTGTCGCACGCCGAAGAAGACCACCCGCTCGGAAACAGTAATAGGATAGGCTAGACACCCTGCATACCACAGCCATCGAAACAATAACCAAATGGTAACGAAATAGGCACCTCTGAGATACACCAGACGACAACCCCTTCAGAGGGACTATGACCTCGGTATAAAAACCCTGCAAAATAAGCGCTCGCCCCAGTCTGTTCAAACATTTTGACCCTGTCTCTTCGATTCAAGTTCAATTTCTTCACCGTATTCGTGAAACGTTCGAAGTGCGACGCGAGCAGATCACCGGCGATCTATCGGTTTCGTGATTTCTTGTGTTTCCGACGTGACAACAATCTCGTCGAAGTTCGAATCTCGCACCATACGACGATGGGCGAGGGTTCTGCGTAGCTCGTTTCCTCTCGTCGAAATTCCAAGGTGTCCGTTAAACCGAGCTCCGATAAACACGCTAAAGCCAGATCGATTATCGAATGAAATTTGCAACTAGAAAGCGAGCACCAGGATGCATCTTGGTTCGTCGCGTTCCCATATCTTCGTTGCCATATACACGCGAACCGGGTGCACCGTGGACGCCGATTATGGCAAGGAAACGCCACGTCGAACAGATCGTGCCTCTTGGACTTGCACTTTCGCTACTATGTGAAAACGATCGAGCGCACGCTAGATACAACAATTTCTCCGAACCCCTATTTACAGAGGCAATTTATGAGGGTAGACCTACGATCAATAAAGAATTCACGATGCTGCGAGAGCCAGTCGCGTGTTCGCGTACAGACCTCGCGATTTATATGGTATCGGCACCGTTTCGTTTCGCATTAGTTAACGATTACACATCGTTTAGATCGTGTTTCTTATCGGTCCGTGGTTTCGTGTTCTTCAAGCCGGAACCAACCTGTTATACGCTTATTCTTCTTCGTCTTTTTATCCTCTCTTTCGTTCGCAACGAAGGAGAAGCCAGCAGTCGAATCAGGTTTTTAGTTATACACGTCCGTGTTCGTTTGTCATCTCGTACGTGCATCTTTTTGGATGTTTGTTTACAAACGAGGATCGCGAGAGAAAAAACATAATAAGTTATCTAACTAACCGTTGAGAATTTTGCATCTTAATGGCCGAAATAATGGTATAGGAACGCTAAATTTACACTTGGAATTTATATTAGAATAGTTATATATTTATTTGATGAACGATTTCAAAGATATTCATCGATACACACTTGCACGCGTCTCACCTTCTTCCATACCAGACTGTTAACTCAACAGTCTACATTTCTTTACTTTCTGGACGCCGCGCACACACACACACACTTCCACACACTGATATTCACATACATGTATCGCTACTACGCAGCTAATCTAGTCTAGCACATAAAATCATACATATCTCAATGCTAACAAGTATCTTTCATGTTTCGCGAAGGAATCATTTCCTAATCTCATTCTGTTTCATTAATTTTCCTATTACATGTTTCTATACGCAGTCTTCGTCGGTTTCCTGAATGTTGTTTTCATTGGGAAATATTTGAACACGAAGTTGCGTATTTTAGGCCACAGAATGTCTACGAAGGATATTCTCAAGAGTTCGACGTTTTCTCAAATGGTTAAATTTAAAGAAAATTGCGTTACACAGATACGTAGCAAGTTATTCGCGGTGTTAGAAGATAAGAGCTGCAGATTTTGCAGCCACGTTCGCCATACGAACGAAGAAGAAACTTTCCATCTGCCATCGAGGTATCGGCGCAAAAAAGCGGATGGTTCGTAAGCATGCGCTTGCACGGGCACAATGTAACCGTTCGTCTAAGTGAATTTAGAGCGTCTCGGAGCTTGTAGCAAGCGTAGTGCCACATAACTTTTACGATCTAGTAATTTCAGGCCGCGGCACGGATCGCCAATTTCCCAGTTACCGTGCTACGTGTCGTGACGAACGATCGCGTGCTCCTCCGTTCTCGCTTTACATGCGTGGCTCACGTGTCGCGAGGCGTGTCGACTTCTGCACGAGATGGTCGCGGATATATTCAATCCATGGAACAGGTTTAAGGGAAAACGCGCAAGAAGAAGACGTTAAAGCCTCCCCATGCCGGAATAGAACCGCAGGATACGCGTTTTACGCGATCAACTGTTTTTTGTCATGACGGATCGTTTGCTAGGAGGCTCGATTGCCAACATCGTGCAAGCTTCTACAAGCGGACATCTCTCTGCTACTGTTCGCCTGCTTCGATAATAGTCTAACGCGGTGAGCTTGGAATTTAACGTAGCGGCGATGCGATCGTTTGATTAATCGCAGGTTGACTGTTAAAAGTGAAGCAGGTTAAAAGCGGAATATTCAGAAGTAGTCGGGAATTTCAGACGATTACGCGCGTAATTTTCGTCGTGTAATTTCAGCTGCGATCATTTCACTTTCTCTTCTGTTGAAAAAAATCTCCATTCTAATTTTTCTGACGATCTTCATCCAGCTACATAGTTGGACGGGAATTCTTATCAACGAGAGAAAGTTAAAAGCGCCGCGCATCTCGATTCCTCCACCAAAGAAGATTATCTTTATTAGCATATTGCGTGTTTAAATTTTGCCGTCGATGCATATATATTTATATACTTATACACGGTGTTTCGATCTTGAAAGTCGGAACGTATTTCGTAGAAGGTTTAGGAATCTCGATGATACAGAGTGGAAAAAAAAGTGCCGAGCCCTGTACCGTAGCCTTTCGGCTCGTTTCCACGGGCGTGTCGGAAAAACAACGACAGAGGCGATCCTTTTAATTAGACAGCGCCGCGCGAGTCCTGTGAACCGGCGTCGTTATAAGTGGCACCGAGAGAACACGGACACAGCAAAAACTAAAGTGGATCATGCGGCGTATCCTACAAAGAAAATCTCTGTCGCGAACATGGAAACCCGGCATCGACGTGGACCGCGCCGATCGACTTTCACGGTCAAGTATACGCCGCCATATGAGATTGTAAATGTGACAAATGAGTGGAACGGGACCTCTAAACGTTCCACGCGATCGAGAAATCGCGATTCACGCGGCATTCGGCTAATACAGATAAACCAAAACACTTGTATTAGGTCGTCCAAGAAGTTTCTTTCGTTTTATGAGGAAATAATGGGCGCATAATATTTTTCGTTTTATATTATTTTATCGAATTACGTATGATCGATTTTGTTCTATCAAGATAAACGTCACAACGTTTGACAGATTAGATTTCGTGTTTGTACAAAGATGCGTCGTTGTAAAAGACGTGTCTGTAAAAGGAATACACTTTTCGGGCGACCTAATAGATCGAAATACGTTAAATACGATGACTCGTTTTTAGACAAATTTTATCGAGATTTCGTACTATCAGGATTTTACCGTAACGCGTGATCGAATTGTTACGACGTAGACTATTTCGCATAATAGTGGCGATACAGCTAATGTCGTTAGTTAATAAACTTGTGTGCAGGAAGATAATATCAAACGACGATACTTCTCGAATTAAATTAACTAACTTTAGATTTTTAAGCGGCCGTTACGCGTTATTAAACCCTTTTGCGTTAAAAACATGGAATAAAAATACTAAACGTATTTTAATTCCATTCTTCCTCAAACTCGAAACAAGTGATCATCTCGAAGCGATTATTATAATTTGGGGCCCCTGTACGAGCAATTTTTCAGTATTTTTTTAATTCACCAAGGAGAGGGTATTTTCGAAGCGAGTTAATTGAGCCATCAGACAAGCGAAATGGACTTTTAATTTTGATTTCATTGTGAAGGGCGCCGAGGAAAGTCGTAAAGAACCTTTAATGTCGGTAGATTAATAAGTACGGTGGCAAAAAGGGTTATTTAATTGCGGCCCATTGGTGCGAAATTATTGGATTATTACGGTTTTAAAATTGAATGCAATACAATCACGGCAATTAATCCGTCCTTGATTGCAAAGATGTTTAAAATCTGAAGCATATGGCTGATGGCACAAAAGCGAGTACGAAAGTTTCTTTCGTTTCCCCTATGTTTCCTGTGATTTCCAATTACTCGACTTTATTATTAAAGAACGTTATTATAAAAAAAAAAAAACTCAAAGATATCGCTGTTTAAATTGTAAAATATCTTTATCTTCGCTTAATCGCGTTTTACACGAAACCCTATCGTACAATACGAAACGTACTAAACGATATTCTAACGAGAAGGAAGTTCCTCATAGTTCCGTGTTTTAATTACGATTTTCCAAAGATACGAGGAAGCGATCTTTTCTAAAATAATAGCTCGATCTTTCTCATGTAATTTACTGTCGGTTATCGAGCAATTATCGTTGGAATATACAGCGCATACGTAACCTTATCTTAATCATCGATCGTACAACGATGGGATTCCGCGGATGATCGGTTTTCACGCGAAAAGAGTATTCCATTAGCATAACCTAATTAATCGATAATGCGCTGAATGGGCGAGAAAATGGAGGATAGAAGACGCACGAGTCGTTTAATTAACGCTACCATGGAAACGCGGCTACCCCATTACGCGAATTATTTCGTATCTTTATATGGAACGAATTAACTATTCTGTATTGCACGTTCACGCCGTTGTGAAAGCTTCCTTTTAACCAACGATCATCGCGAAACACGATGCAACATTCGCCAGCTGAAACGTCTTACCATAATTTATGCAATTAAAATACCATAGAATCTTTATGGTAAGTTGGGCGGTGAAATGACGCGTTTCCTGCAAAATATTCATTCGCTATCCATTTACGCGACAGCAAAGCAAGTGAGTTTCCAGTCTTTCATAATTCGGAATAAAATTGGTGAAAAATGCAGTCCTCAAGTGGGAAGAACGTTTAGATGGAAAGTGGGCACGTTAAAAAGCTATGGAAAAAAGTGGTCTTTATTCTATGACCGTTTTGACGCTTTGTTTTGGCGAACCAGTTTCCCTTAATTTCGTTTGCTCGATTTACCGCAATCTTCTGTCTACATCGGCGGCGATTCCAATTGTGGTTTCGCAGAAATCGCTCGCATTTATGGTTCGGCAAACAAACGTGTTCCTTCGAGCATTAGAAACGATTATACGTTAGTTTCCACGATAGGTATCCTGTAGTGGAAATATTATTTAAAACACAAATATTTTCTATATATTATATCGACTAAGAACATCGACTGACAACTTATAATTAATAACTTGACACGTTCGTTTATCCGTGTATAAGAAAAATTTCAATTTCCTTCGCTTAATTAACAACTCGATCGTAATATTTTCCTAAACAAAAGTGAAGAAACGAGATCGAAATAAAATGCTCGTTCAGCCTTTAAATATTACAACGAGCGAGTAGTGGAGCTTCAATTTCGCGCGCAAATCATCTCGGCCTATATAGTTATTAGCCACGGTTCTTGCGAACAAAACCTCGCCATCCCCCTTTAGCTCGTCCAGCAATTCCAATTAAGCGAGTGCTCAATTAGTCGAACGGGCGCCCATGATCTCGCACACCGTAGGACGCAACAAACGATGCTAACAGTATCAGTGTCGGGCCAGAAACTGGTCTCTAACAACGAGGTGTCGCCGAAAAGCAAAAACCGTCTGAACTCGTACGCGGTTGTAACTCTTCCCCTAATGATACGTTGTCCGTCTAATTACCAGAGCCAAGGAATTAGAAGGGAAAGGTAAATGGCACCGGGTGATGCTGGTTTCGCGAGGATAGGCCATTGCCTGTAGCTCTCTGGCTATCGTTGCTCTTTTCAGTAAACGTCGATCCGGCATCAATCAGAAGCAGCATGGTGCTCGTTAGTCGTGAACGCATGCCACGTGAAACAAAGTCCAGGAAAGTCGAGTCATAAGTCACTGGGCCGAATGACGTTTCGCTTTTAATCTAGGTCGATAACGTGACCATAAGATCGGCCTCTTTCTCTATCTTTCTGTCTGCTGTTCAAGATGTATCGATTAGGCGACTCTGTTCCGTTTCTTCTTCTCGTCCCGGTCAATGGATGATGGACGAGCTTGCTTTGACTTAGAACGTAGGAGTGGCACGGTTGATCGGCATAGTCCGTGGACGTCGATATCTGATACGAGTCGGTTAAGTTGCTTTTTTCAGACCGTCGTCGACGTAGGTAGTTTTGCAAGATTTAACGATGGTGGCTGAAATATCCGTTGATTCGGTCGAAGAAAGGTTAACGATTTTGAGTTAGCAGTCGAGGACCCAAGGAAATTTGATTAATAGCTTTGGATAATGGTATCCAGAAATAATCATTCTAGCGAACAATATCTGAACGATCGGTCCTAACGAGGTTGTATATGTGTGACTTGTGTATATGTAATAATGAAAATTTAACGATCGACCTAGCATCGTACATTCGAAAGTCTAATAGTTACTGCGTTGAATTCTTGTAGCGATTTTGAAGGATACTAAAATAGCACACATCCCACTTCCTACGTACGTGTAATTGGAAATCCAGTGTTTGCGCGTTTCACGGTTCTGTCTAGAATGGGACAAGAAACGGTACATCGGCAAGGAAATCGATTGCATCGATAGTAAATTTCATTAAGTGACAGGAGACAGATAACGCGGCCCATATGCCAATTCGTTTCGCGTATTCGAAATGCCACTCTTGCCTCTGTTTAAGGGCATTATTACAGGATAACCGTATGTTCGCGAACTCATTGCGCAGGTCGTGGCTATTGTGTCACGGTGCTCGTACGTAACTACACGATGGCAATCCGGTGTGGGAAACAACGGAAAAAATAGACTCGCCTAAAATAGACTGAACGGTAAAACGACAGAGAACACACTGGATCTGCACTCGTGATGTTAATCGTTGCATTATCTTGGAAACAGGAGAGATTTCGTAAGAAAGATCGTGAATCGAGCATTACGTAACACGAACTGCCTACCAAGATAGCGGTTAAATACGTGTAGTTAAGTCGTTACATAATAAAAATGTGGTTTTGATTCTTGACACGATTTAATTTAAGAAATAGAGCTCGTTCTTCGTATTGTAGTCATTTGTTCGTATAATTATACATACGTATACACTGTAATACGAGATAATATTCCAGATAATTTTGGTAATCGCAATATATTTTCGTTAACAAGAAATCGTTTAATGCTTATCAATTTACAAAGTAATAGCGATTATACCTGGGCGTATGAGATAAAAATAGAAATTAAAAAAAAAAAAAAAGAAAAAAGAAAGTTTGGCAGCAGTAGGATTCGAACTCGCGACGAACTGGTCGCGCGAATATCGCCGTGTTTGAGTATAACGTAGTCTAAAATAATCGATAATTATAACGATGTAATTGCATTCGAATGTTTGTTATTGCATTTAAAATAATGCAAAAAAATTTGTCAGAAGTGGGATTCGAACCCACGCCCTCAGAGAGGACCAGAACGCCCAGAACTCAGTTTTGAACTGAGAAGGTGAGAACCTTGAGTCTGGCGCCTTAGACCGCTCGGCCATCCTGACATGTACGAGCATTCGTTCGCTTTATGGATTATACTGACTTGAAATGAATCGATCGCTATGGTTATACGAATAATTATTTTACGAAATCTACGCAATATTAATTTACTCTAAATGCAAATCTTAATTGAATAAATTTTTTAGTCGATGTAATCTTATACAGCATGAATAATCTCGGATCGTTCGATTTTCAATGTCGACTGCGTAGTCGGTGTAGGTAGTCGCTTGTTCCACGTATTTCGTACAATTATTCGACGCATCGAATAACGAATAAAGCTAAGGAATAATTTTTACAAATAATTACTTACAAATAAACGTTGGGATTTTACACGCTATTTTTTATTCGTTATTCGAAATATAATTTGCCCAACTCTGGCCTAAACCCATCACTACCAGTACTGTACATATAACATAAAGCATTAATAATATTATATTGACGTATACAATACGATATGAATAACGTTAAATCATACAATCGTCAGTCTCGATTCATCGCTACCAATATCATATGATAATGGAGAAAAAGAAAATATATCCGTCTGTACAATATAAGTGCATTAATTCGAGACCGCTGAATCGTCAGCTTCAACCCATCGCTACCGATACCACTCGTTCTCATTCGTTCTTATCTGAGTGCAAAGACCCAAACGCGGTGCCTCTTCCGTCCCAAAAAAGAGAAGAAGCTGAACGTTACAGACGAAGCGAAACGATACAGGAGGAGGGCACACGGTGGTTACGATTCATCGTGCACGTTCCTGCGGATCTCTGGCGGCCGAACCACCCACAACTCCGACAATGGCGTGGGAGCAAAGGAGGTGTCAGTGGCCATGGCATATCTCGAGTTTATTATACGGGCCGACCCATCTCGCTGGTTAGAATGGCCGTATCGAAGACGCGCTCGTCATTACGACCTCGCAAGAGAAGGGTTTCTCGGATGGAGCCTATTTTACGAGCCACGAAGAATCGTCGCCTGGAAGAAGTTTCGTTGGTATCCGGCCGTATTACTCAACGCCTTATGGGATCGTACGGGGGGCTCGTAAATCTCGCCGAATGATTGAGCGAACTACTAATCCGATATACCTAATCCAACGAAAAAAAAAAAAAAAAATATGGTAACTCGTAGAAAGTTAAGGAAAGATATAACGCGATAGATGATGCTGCGAGTGGAATTCAAAGGAGAGATGGATGTAGACTCTTGAGACGGTAGCTTCTGGATTTTTTAATTCTTGGGTTTTTCAAATTATGCTACTTGGAATTTCGGAAATTTTGTGATACATTCGGTCGAAATTTCTTTACGAGTATCGATGTTTCGTTTACGAATGTTAATGATTCAATCGCGGTGTTAAAGATTCTTAAAGAAAACGATCGCCATACGCTCTCATACGTAAGAGGCAATTGAAAATAAATTCATATCTACAGAAGGAAATTGAGGGAATTAATCGTCGTTTGTTTTTATCACTGCGAAAAACAGGTTTTATGAAACGATCGAATCAATTGGAATTTAATTAGGGACGCTTTAGAGGCAAGCGACGATAGTCTCGAGTGAAAGTGCGACGACAGAAAAGAAAAACCGTCGCCCTGGCGTACATGGAATTGCAAGCGCGATAATTAATCGTGAAAGTGTATCGGTAAAAAGTGTCTCATAAGAGAGGAATGTCTTTTCGCGCAATTATTCTCGGAAGATAAGAAAGGACGAAAGAAGAAGGACGTCGGTGGATATTTCCTCGTTTATTCTTCATCATAATCATGTTATCAATCTTCTGACTGCTATACGATCGGGAGAAATCGCTGTGACATGAACGCTGGAAAAACTGTGTCTAACCGCGTCGATACTCGATACGTACCGTAAACTCGCGTCGCACTTTTATCCAATTAACTTGACGCGTATCTCACGTTGTCTCCGAGGCACCGGTGTTATTTTACACCAACCACTGGCCCAGATTTCTCTGCGTTCTATACGGACACACTTTAAGACCCTATTCCGTACGGTTAAAACCACCAAACCGTGCCACGTGTATTTCTATGCTCAAAACAATTCTAATCTCTGTCCATATCTGTCGTACCAAAAAAAAAAAAAGAAAAAAGAGAAAAAAGAAAAGAAACATAAATCGTGCCATGAGATTTCCATCGGAGCAGCCAGTAGTTGCCTTCTCCGTTATTTCATCGCACGGGTCCTGCTCTTCAGTTTCGACTTTTCGCCACGGTTCCCTTGAAAGCGAAAGAGGAACGCGTGGATTTATACCAGCGGGAAACACGGAAAAAAATATCTGTTCCTATAGCGTGACCGACGTGGAATGCCGAGATCTGGCTGGTTCGCGATCAAACGGATGAGAGAATCTGCAGCCTGAAGCTGCGACTAGACGCAACGTATGCAAAGATGTTATGCATCAGGCTATATCCAGCTGGCTACTTGCGCGTTGCGAGGTGAACAAACTCTCGCTGCTTTTATTTCTCTTCTTTCCATATACCTGTCTCTTTTAATATTGCAATACTTATATTCATCTGTAGCGAGCTACGCTTATTTTATCACAAATAAACGGCAAACTAATAGAGTTTGCCTTCTTCTTTCTCCCGTGTTCTCCCAGTTAGATTGTAAAAACTGAATGACGGAATACGCTTGGAAATTGTTGTCGTGCTCCGTGTAGCTATATGAGCTGTCATTTTCATTTACGGAATTAAATTGCAGATGCTAGGTACACAGGGCTGAGAGATCGATCGTGGGAAAGGTTGCGAGGGTAATTTGGATTTGTATATTATGCGATAGAAGGTTGATAGAAAGATTGTGAAATTAGTAAAAAAGATATAATGTAATCATTTTTTACAGCTGGAGTAGAAGTATTTTCTATATGAAATAATACAAAAGATCTTTTTTTATTTAATATGATTTTCCACGTTTACTTGTTATAATTTAATTTTCTCTCTAATAGACTTGGAAGCATAGAAACTCGAAGAAAGAATAAATCATAACTCTTGCGTAGACTTGCACGTAGAAGTCCACGTAAATAACAATATAACGCTATTCGTGAAAATAATCAGACACGCCAAAGTAGAATACGTATAAACCTCTCTCTCGAAGAAACAGCTCGTGCAACAAGAGCTTTGTATTCGATTTCACGGGACGACTATCTTTCGTAGAAGCTACACTAGTTAACTATTCATAGATACAATTATTAATCCAACTGGAACGTTTATTCAAGCTCTCTAAATATATCGTCGATATTATATTATGCTATAGAGGACGCGTACACGTTCGCGTACACGTAGGTATATTCAAAGCAGGATCATTTTCAAAGACGATAACCACTTATCAGGCTGGAAGTCCTGCGGGGTGGACGTGGCCATCTTACGGCGTGTACGTGAGATAATGGCGAAGCTGCTGGCAACTTCTGACGTTGATTCTCTTTTTGGCCGTAAATCGGCGGCCCCTTAGAAGCCGCGATAAATTACTTT
Organism: Bombus vosnesenskii; assembly: GCF_011952255.1. Classification (NCBI taxonomy): domain Eukaryota; kingdom Metazoa; phylum Arthropoda; class Insecta; order Hymenoptera; family Apidae; genus Bombus; species Bombus vosnesenskii. The sequence goes on along the minus strand of NW_022884330.1, from coordinate 383,936 downwards.
ACGCCTGAATCGGGGCTAACGCCATGGAATCCCGTGGAAATGCGCGGCGTACAGAGTTCCTGTATAGCGTTCGTTTTGTTCGCGGGTATCGTTCCAAGTGGCTTAATGACTGTGGCACAGGGATCGGTAACGAGACCCAAGTTATGGTTGATAACGCGATTCTTCGAAAATTTTACGAGCCATCTTACGTTTCTACGAGGTTTCTACAAGTGTTCGAATACATTCGTGAACAACCGTGCCTAATACGATCTAACTACCTGTCAATTACATTGTTATCAGGATAGAAATACTCGAGGGAATGATGAGAATCGAACGAATGTGCATTACGGTGTTGCTATATCCGTCTAAACGGATACGCGTTGGAACTGGTTTCAACCTCGCACGGAACGTTTCGTACGCGGTTCCTCGAGCCCTTAATCCGACATGCAGATGCGTTATCCGGTAAAAGGGATCTTTATACCACTAGGGGTTCGTCGCATTATGCGCTGCGTATTCGCTACCGTAAATCTGCCAACAAGGCTCACCGGTTGTCAATTATTTCGTTATCAGCGTGATAAATCGACACTGTTCGCCGGGACAATTGTCGATTGGCTGGTTATCGCGCTGGCTCCATCTGCCACTTGTCAGTTGTTCGCTCGACTTCGTTATCAGGTTAACCCATATTGATAACGAGCAGCGAAGAAGAAGAAGAAGAACGCGTCGACACGTACACTTTCGCTGCTACAGAAATTATTAGACTTTTGATTATCGATTAATTAAATTCCTCAACGAAACTTCGTTACTCATCGTCGATCATGAACACGTCATATTCGATTTGATGCACTTCGAATCTTCGCCGGCGATGTTCCGGTAAACATGCTTCGAACATAACTTGCATTCCGATTGCAATTATGAAACAAACGCGGACGTACGAACGTACGATCACTCGACGGAATGCTTGCCACGCGTGAAACGATTTCGCGAATTCGAAAGGACACGATGGCAGTGTGCCAAGATCCCCTCGATTCTAATCTCCGGTACCAAGCAATCGCCAATTACCTCGTTATCAGACCGAGTGTCAGCCACGTAATACGAATAATAGTAGAAGCATCGGCCGAGATAAATCTGTATCAGTTTACCCCGGCAATGCCGCGCATTCGAACGGATGCGGTGGAACTGGTTTTCTTCGCGGCGATAAAAGTTCCTCCGCGGATCCGTTGAACGGAAGAGGGACTGTTGTTTTGGTCGAGGTGCAACCGCTATGAAAAGCCTTCAACACTTTTATAAGAACGCTAAGCGTTTAAATACCATGGAGCGCTATTGAAGCCCGACACGAAACGAACAGACTTTAGAGACGACTTGCGTTTCACGGTGTCCATTTATTTCGCGATGACAGACGATTAAAGGATTTGACGAGGGGCGTGGATATGTGGAACGATCTTTCTGCGTATAACGTACGTTTTCGTTAATAACGATCAGAAAGTACAGAGTAGGAACAACAATGGAGACGCGTATGACATTCGAGACGGAGATTATCGTAAGATAATTTCAATTTATCTCGGAAATAAATCTTTCGGCTTTTATTTTTTAACTCTTCCTTCTCTCGTTCCCTCTAATAAATTATATTAACTTGAAGCGTCCTCTGTGTAATCCTGTTCCCAAGATTTTAATCGGACTTCCTCAAGTTTCCTCGTTGATGAGTCTAAACGATAGTAAAAAAAAAAAAAACGAAAAAGTGAATTTTTGAATTTTTTTAGCGGTCAACTAATTACACCTTGTTCTACGAATTCTTGAAATTACTTTTCCACGAGCGTTTCAAAATGTTTAATTGATTATTGTTTGAATCAATGTTTAATCATAATGTTCAATTCAACGTGGTTGAAAAATTCATCCGATCAATGGCCAAACAAATGCTTCGTACACGATGAATTTTATTGGGCAATGGTCTGATTTAAGGGGGAACGATACGAGGAATAAACAACGTCGCGAGTAAAGGTAGTAGCTCGATAATGTCTTCACGGTGAAGCATGACGGTGCCAGGGATGTTAATGTAACCACGAAGACCAAGAACGACGAGGACGCCGACTAACTTGTGATCCCTGGTCGGGTCGTCGTGACCCGGCTTACATTAACTTCTGACTCCTTCTCTGCTTCTTCGCGTCTCTGTTCTCCTCTTAAAGTCAGTTCACACTGCTCTGATAAGATCGACGCGCCAGAATGTCACGCGTCATAAATATTCCAATAAAACGTCGCAGCTGCGAAGAGACCAAGCGAAGCAATTTGGTCGTATGCATTCGAGAAAATTGAATTTCGACGCGAGATAAATGGAACTGCATGAACGTTCAACCGTGGAATAGAAACAGTGAAATAATCGTAATGAATGTTGCTCGAGGAATATCGATTCGAGCGAATAATAGATTAAGTCGAATCGAAGAAAGATTAGAAACTTAAAAAATTAGATTAATGGGCTGATTTATCAGCATCGGGGCTTCCGGGTGTGTGCAATGTCTTTACCGGTGTTCCGCGAGCATTCCGATTGGATAAAAATATTCTTCGAGGCAATGGGGTAATTTTTCTTCCGCTGTCTTTTCAAATCGATTGCTTTGATTCTGTTAAGAAGATAATGCGCACAGATCTAGTGATTTATCCAGTAATTTCCTAGGATTTTTGAACAAGGTCGCCTAGCATGGTAGACGACTGCCATTCTCCATTCGAAATCTTTCTCCGCCTTCTCCGTGGTAAGACGGTTTCTCCGTTATTCTATCAGCGCATAAATTCTTTCCATTTAAACAAAACAAGGAAACTATCTATAAAATATATGAATAGACGAAGGAAAGGAAGGAATTGGTATTTAATATTCCTAGCAACCTGCAACTTATCTCAAAGCGTACTCGCGCGTGAGTAGATTGAATATAAACTAAACTTGTTTCTTGAACATACATATTTATATTTTGCATAATAAAAAGTCGAACCCCTCGTATGGCAAACATGGCGAATATGGAAGATTGAATTTTTCAATATGCAAAATAATAAATCTTACGACGATACGAATGTGTTTCTATTCCTTTCACGTGTGGGTAGAACTTTAGGATCTATAAAAGGGTTCTGTTGCTCCGTTGGCATGAAACGCACGCATGCATCAGCGGACACTCGACGCGAGTTCACGTGCGTGTCTTCACTTCCTTGATCTCCATCGAGTCTCTTGCTACGCTCCTTGCTTAGGGCTGACAGTTATTATACGCTTAATCATTGTTTATCATTCCATGGTGTTTACAGTGCACATAATCCTGCCGTAAGAACCGTGATACGAATCGCGTTAATGGTGTTTCTAACGGGAAGACGATCTTCATTCATATTTTTATATCTTTTATGATTAGAATGACAATGCCTCTCTTCTCTTCCATTATATTTATCGTAGTATTTTTACGGACGAGAAATCCTACTCGTTGTCCTGTTTGTCGACGCAAGTTCAAATTCTCTATGGAAAAAGACACCTTTCGATGTTCTTTCTTATTTTTTTTTTATTTCATATCTTCATATTTCAGTGTTTCGTATTTTCTCGGAAAATAAACGAACACGTACTACCCATATCATCTAAAACAATCTGCGATCAAATTCTTACACCAGTCGCAAACATCCCAAATATTAAACGTCTCTGTGACTCGTTGCCAATCAGCAGATAGGATAAAGTCACTGTCGGGCATCAACGACCTGGACAAGAATCCTGTTCAAATTAAATTCCGCATAAAAAGTCTCTCCGCCAGTCCGAAACATTCCAGATCGTAATATAAACGCGTGAAACATAAAACGTCGAGGGGCGATTCTCAAATGAAATTCTCGGTTGGTTCGCGGATAAATTCCTTACGCCACGCTGCCGCACCGTACTTCGGCGTGAACACCGTCTTAATCCCCCGTGAGATTGGCCAGCCGGTGAGACGAGAGTAAATCGTTGACATCGCGATTGACCTTTGGCAATCAACCGGGTGACCATTGCGCAGCCGACGATACTCGCGGTTGTTTCATTATAAAGACACCGCTAATCAAGTACGTCCGATCGCGAGATGAGATGCAAGCTGGTCTTCTATTAGCTGTGCCAGAGCCAGGGTGGAGATACGTCGTAAATTGAATGCTCGTTCGCGAGGAAAAAATTCAATCTGGTAATCGAGGGTAATATTCTGGGTAATTGGATACAGAGTAGGTATTTAATTGACTGCCTGTTCCATACGAGGATTTGGTATCGGCGTGTTACGTGCTTCTTCCATAATTAACAATTTTTCTCTTTGTTTTTCTATCTTTTTCTTCTCTTTTTTTTTTTTTTTTTTTGAAATTACGGTGACCAGTTTCTCGTCAATTTCGACTCAACGACAATTCGAGACATCGGAGCGAATAATTTAAGCGAAAGAGTAGAATTTTCTAGGGTTAACCGGTGAACGTGGAAATTGCGTAGACTTTAAGAAAAACATGGAATTGCTGTAAAGGACTAACGACTTCATTAGTAGAGTTCTTCGAAATATTTACTCTTATTCGCTTTGTATTCCTTAAACGACGTCGTGTGAAATTTTGCTGCTCCTTTTCCACCAGAAGGTTTCCAATTTATCGCATTCGCTTACTTCGAAGACTACTCGTTAGCGTGTAAGTTACCGGGACAGAATTTTTTTATGACGATAGAGACGTTGCCCTAAAGCATTCCATAACCACATGTTGCAGTGCTTAATTTTTAATTCTTTAGCACGAGATGAAGCGAAACGCGATCGTCTGCATCGAACAGCTAGCATCTTCTAACGGTAACGGCACCCGTTAAGCTGCGGTTACGGTTGACGGTCCCCAAGACCGGCATCGAGTTATGGTAATGCTCGCCGCGTAATCAACATGCGAAAAGGCTACTTACAGCGGCCAGACTGATGTACAGGCGGCTTCCTGCAGAATCTACGACTACTTTCAATAATTGAAGCAAAGTGAATCCAGGAATTTGGAGAATATTAAGCCGTTGCATAGGTCCTAATCGTTGTTTCGAAGAGAAACGATATTATTATTTCAAAACGAAAATTTTAATAACAATAAAAGCCGTAAAAATCAGTCCAGTGAAAGTAAGGATTCTCGTTTTTTTTTTCTATGATTATTCAATTTAGATTGTAATTTTTAACGACTCGTAAATCGCTGAATCTGAGGAAGAACGGTAAATGTTAAAAAAAAGAAGACACGTGGGTGTTGTTGGAAAGATTTTCGTGACCTGACGACGAATCGAATGGAGTTGAGTTCGATATAAAATAGCCAGAGGAGATACGTGAACCAGTGAAATTGCTGTTTCATGGATTTTAGGTTCTTCTCTACGTGGGTGTTTGTTTAGAACCGCGTGGATAATAGAATTGGATGTCGGATGTGAGTCAGCAAAAGAGCACTGAGAATAGGAATGGGCTATAAAGATCCTTAGATTGTTTTTTTTTTTTTTTTTTACGACTTTTAGGTTTCGTAAATGTCAATAAGACGAGGGTAACCATTTGGGTGGCTACGTACAAGGTGGTCTATGAACCTGCCTGTATAATACGAGTATTTGACTTAAGTGTCAAATGCGTACCAAATGAGAAATTTCTCCATAAAAGTCTCTGATCGTCTTATGTTTCTCAAATAAGTAGTATACCTTTCCATTTTCATATTTCTTTTACCACTTTTACGGCAGCTATCTGAATACTTTTACGCGTCGCGTATTATTATTAAGTTGTCCGAAAGGTGTTTCTCTTTTATAGACTTTTACAACAACGCATCGTTATACAAACACGAAACCTAATCCGTCGAACGTTGTAATCTTTATCTTGATAGAACAAAATCCATCGTACGTAATTTGATAAAATAATATAAAACGGAAAATGTTTCCATTATTTCCATACAAAAAGAAAGAAACTTTTCGGACGACCTAATACATAGGATCTATGCGAAGAATCGGACACAATCGTAATATTTCGTATTTAATTCCACAAAATTATTTCACGAAACTGACGATTAACGAGCATTGGAAACACACAAAATCTTCTATGTATTAGATTAAATTGCCTGGGAACGTTATTGGAGCGAGATTTCAGTGAGAAGATTGTTTGCCTCGTGTATTAACGACGGGCGCAGCTGGTTGCAATTACTTCGGTTTCAGGGCAACGCGTTTCATTACCGCAAGATTGATCGAAACGAAGCTCCGTTTATTATTATAAACGTAGCTTATGTGGCTACGTAGGCATCGTGTAATTTGCATCGAGCGTACACATTTTCTTGGCCTCTGCGTGTAACAACCCGTGGATTTCGCGAAAGTGTGTCAATAATGAATGCGGCGTGAAGAATTACGAGAAGGATGAGACCGGTCCACGCTGAATAAATTAACCGGCTTGTAGCAGTTTCGATATAGTAAATGTTTTTTCATGATACCGGAATTAATTGCACCGGTTGTAAGAACATGGATCTTTGGCCTTCTTTAACGCGAGCCAGCGGCGTCGATTAAATCTCGACTTTGGTCGTTCCACCGCTCGGATTACAAAATCTTCATTGTAATCGCCTATATTTCCATGAAAATTTTCGTTCACCCCGCCTTTTCGACAGGCGATGAAACGATCATAACTTTTGCAATATTTTCAGGTCGACTTTCCACTTGATTACAATGTAACGTGCAACGGAGAATGTAAAATGCCGATAGGAAATAATAACGAATCGATCAATAACCGATAGATGCCATTAGTTTTTTTTATCTTTCGTAGTCTCTTCGAGGTGCTCCTCGGCCAATCCAATTGTAATTGCATATTTTTCAACTGCACAAGGTATTTCGTATTTGTTACATACGGCACCCACTTTAGACATACCTTTTTTTACAGTCGATTTTTATACTTTATACAACTGTTTACCTGTACGAGAAATGCTCGAACTAGAGTCAACTTCGACCTGGATGCATGGTCGTAAAGTTTCTGAATTTTTCAAATAATTGAAAATCAGTTATACCATCGTTACTTGGGCATAATAAGAAAGAAGGATTGCTTACCATTTATCATTACAGCTTTCTCAGTGTTGAAATTCCTTCAGCTTGTACCAACTTATAAGTTGTACGTCAATTACGTTTGATGCTCGATTAGATCAAACAGATAAACGAACGAAGTTATTCGAGAGACGTAACATCTCGTATCATCTCTCGTTGTGTCATTTCAGGTGGCAGTTGTTCTTACTGATCATGCGAATGATATCTTTGACTATTTATCGAAAAATCAACTCCTCACACCTCGTTTCATTTTACTAGGTTGACAAGTTTATTTACGTTTCACTAACGTAGACATTTCGAGGCACGTTCTAAAAGTTATTTCAAGAACAAAAAGATACGTATGTGTACCTGAATGCTTGAACGAAAGACAGCCATATATTTTACAAGTTACTTGTTAATTACATAACTTTTATACAAAAAGTAATAACACTATCAAATTTATTGCTCGATCTATGAAATATCCGTGCAAGAAGAATTTCTTCCACAAAATGAGATTCCGAATTATATGCTAATCGCATCAACCACAGAGATGATTATTATTAATACGTAAAAATTCTCGATGTATATTTATCTCGTAATATATTTCACTGGTTCTGCCGATCTAACGTGGGTAACGTGAAAAATCGTGGCTACGTTTGTCACGTTTGAAATACACCGGGTGATATTCGAGTTAATCGATTCCAAAATACACGTTAATTGCTCTGGAAACCAGTTTGGAATTTTTAATGAAACCGCTGCTAGGTACATACCGTTAGATTAATCGGTCGTTCGTTTCTCAAATAAGTTTAATTCCAACCCTTGAACATCGTCCTGCCGGTTTTTACCGCGTCGATGAGAGGCTGGTGTCCGGCGGCGAGCGACAAATTTAATTGTAAAATCGACGGAAAACTCGCGCGAAACCGTGTCCAGTTCGAAGATGATTAATCATCGTAATGGTCGCGTGAAGTAGATTGAAGTTTCTACCTCGTTTTATCTCGTTCAGCGATGTTGCACGTCGTTGGAGAAAATATAGCGCGATGGCCGTGCGTCGTCGAGCTATGGGACAGAAAACGCGTTGCTCGTTAGAAATGCAAAATGATGGATGAGAAGCTCGAGATCGGTGACGATTGATACAAAATTACTTTCGTTCCATATGCAATGTCCCTCGAGATTTATTATTTTTCTTTTTATGTACACATCCTCGAGACACTGTTCTGTAATTCCTTAAAGAATTATAGGTACGAATTAATGTGACAGTTTCGAATGTAAAAGGAAAAATAAATTAACTGGATGGGAATTGAATGTAGGGACATACGTGTTAAATTGACAGCTGTGATTACGGCGCGTCTCTTCGTTATTAATAACGTCTCGATATTTAATCAATAAGCATAATCGAATTCATCGACTTCTTGTTTCTATTCATTCCACGGTAGTTTCTCTCTTCCTTAAGACGTGTCTTAATTTCGCTTCGAAAGCCATGCGACTCGAGAAACGTTTCATTAATGAAATTTATTAGCCGTGAAAAATAATTCGTATTCGCAAGACAGAATTAAGTTTTGTCGGTTTCGATTTATAACTCTAAAAATACGTTAAAAACGTTCCTTAAAAAATGGAACAAAAGAACAGATAATAAAAAATCGCTTTCATATTCGGAATACTATGTACCGGCATAAGCAATTCATATAAATTATACTACCCTAATAATTCATTCTGAGACTATAAAATTGTCTCATAATCGTATAAAACAGCATTTTCACTAACTCTCCTCTATTCGTTCCTCGGCGTATCGTCAAACCGTGCGACTGGTCATCATCATCTCTGGAAATAAAAATCGACAAATCGAAATAGAAATCGAAATTCTTGAAATCCTATAAGAAGTACAAAATATCCTGGGACAAGTTGGCTTATTCCAGACGCAGACACGCGTGTACGATTGAAATCTTGGTAGTGATAGTTAATGATAGAAGATAGGCGTGCGAGTGCACGAGTCACGTTTATTCGCTGAGGAACCAGTGTGGAAGTCGGCATGTAATCGCGATGCTCGACGAGCTAAATACGTCGACAACGGCAGGCAAATAAAACGCGTCGACAACCAGGTGACTCGTACAGGAATGTGGATCGACCGATTAGAAAATTGAAAGGAGCGGAAGCGTCGTGGGAAGTGTCTCGTTTCAGACAGATCTTCCACCGTGACAGGAATAAATTTCATTTAAATAGATCGAAAACGACATCAACTTCGTTAATTAATAATTAAGTCTCGCTTTTTGACAGGCGTTTCACCGGCAAAATGTTGTACGTGCTTTCGCATAGGAAAGTGTATTTTAATCAGTCGACGGCCGTGAAACCGAGATTTTTACCGGCAGCCGTAAATTATTGTGTAAAAAAACTGCAGTTGAATGATTTGTAGTTAGAACTGTAGTATCGATGTAACGGGAGACAGATACTTCGCGAAGTGTAATTGGTATCTGTGATACAGGATGTTAGATGTAAACGATACGTACAATTAGCGTGGTAATAAGCGGTAGGTTGTATGTTGAATTAACTGACTTTTATTGTTACAAAAAGCATTCGTTGCCTTGCAAGCGGCATAATCTTTTCACCATTATTGAAAAACTACATTAGCTGAAGCTGAAAAACAACAGCCATACCGTTTCCGTTAAAGAATCAACTCGAAATAATTTCACTTTCGTCTATCTCGTGAAGTTGAAGAGTATCCAAGGAAATCTCAAACGTTTCTTTCAGGCTATTTCAAGAACATTTAACATTTCGTTAACATCTATTAATGTCCATTACGGCGATGAAAGTGGCCAGCCACAGTCGTAATGGCGAACGACGTCCAGAAGAGACTTTCGTGTCAGTTCTTGAAAAAGAAACGAAGGAGAGAAACCACAGCATGACTAGAAGGACGTTGTACAACGTGAACGTCCGCCGTTCAGGATGGAGTGTCGTTACGTCGTTTATTAAAATGTTTTTCCCAAAATGTTACTGCGGGAACGAAGGAAGGAAGGAAATGAGCGTGGAAGATTGTACTTTGGGGAATCAAAGCGGTTTTTAAAAGCGTCATTTCGTAATTTATCTCGAGGTTCTCCGTGATTACTCGTTTCGTAGCTGTTACTCATAGGAAAAGCTCGGAAGCTAATCTAAATCTTTTTCCTTAAACCTTCAAAAGTTAATCGCAAATAATAACTGTAACTCTATTCGTATTTGTTGAGATGCTAATATCTTGTCGTAATTCTATACGAGTACTAAAATTACCGTAAAAAGCCTACTATCAAATTCTTATTGCTACTAAATTGCTATTAAAAGCGTCGCTATTAAAGTCACGTATTCAAGCCAACGTCGTTAAAAGGTTAATTAAATCTCTTAGGAATTACACAATTCCGCGCAAGTACTTCCTACGAGCGAATTTTCCAACGTAACAACCACGATAGGGATCTCTTTGTACTTTCGTAATAAGGGTCGCATTATCAAGATTACAAAAGACCTTGGACGATGGGCAGTTTGAAGATCAACGGTGGGTCGACGCCATCGCTGCCCGCAGCGAGAATAGACGCTGATGGCGTTAGCCTTGATAATCTCGACTATCTCGGACAAAGTGTCTTGCATGGTGCCCCTGCGTTCATGCAGTATCATTACTATAGTAGATCAACGGAAGTGTAGTCGCCAGTCTTCTCCAAGCTGTCACGTAACAAGTATAACCCGACACTTGGCGTCGTTCTACGGTACGTCAGACTTTTTTGCCCTTCGATATTAGCATTCAGCGACCGGACGTCGAAGCGCCAACCGCGTTCAGAATTTCATTTATTTACGTCCGATGAATCGTTACCATGTTCATTCAGTGGGAAACATTTAAAAGCTGGAATTTGTATCTTTCTTTCGTTAATCCGCTATCGTGCGATGTCGCGTGCCCTTTCATTCTCACTGAATTTTTCTTCTTCTTTTCTTAAACCCTGCCATCTCTTCGCCACCACCGAGCCAATCAACTATTTTATCTACTCGATTTAATTTCCATTATTCGCCGAACGGGATTTCTTTGCTGGCGAAGCTTTTTCGGAGAATGTTTGCAGCTGCGCGATGATTCGTTCGACCAGTTTAAAACTACACTTTCTTGCGTGTACTCGTTTACTCGGTTGATGCAAGTGGGCGGGCGTATTCTGAAACGCGTGTAACAACAAGAAACCAGCTACAACATAATGCAACTATTTTCCATCATTACGGAATCGCAGCGCGTACGCTGTGCCCGAGCTGCGTGGCCGTTTTATGCCATTTTTAGAACGTATCGTCTGCCACGTCTCGAAAGAGAGAGTATACCATCCGATAGCTTCTTGTCTACGTCGCGCGGCGTGCCTCAACTCGCGCTTCGATTCTTCTTCGCGGAATACAACCTCTCGTTATCCGAAGCTTTTACGACCTCTACACGCCTGCATTGAGTTATTTCTTCTTTATATGGTGTCGTTTTAAGATTTATCGAAACTTGCACGAATTAACGGAGTAATTGATACGGAGTATCAACGAATAGAGAAATCACTATGTTTCCGATGCTATCGAGCTTGATTATTGTTTCAGATTCTCCAACGAGCCCTGACAGCATAAATATTAGTCGCGATGAAAGGTCAGGCGACTTCGAGTCAGCACAGTCAACGCGTTTAAAGTTCAACTGTTCTGTTCTTTATAGTTTCCTCGCATTAAACGTCTTCTCGTTTATAGCAGCTTGAAATTAAAATTAGACTGGCAGATGCGGTCTTAATTAACTCCTCCGCAGAGGCAACGATTGGAAACATCGAAGACCGAATGAAACTACATCGATTTCAATTTCGATGAATCGAACCGTGTAAACGGCTCTTACAAGAAGCGTAACGAACCGGATACTCGATGTTACTGCTAACAGCAGACGGTCAATTCCCTCGTGCAACGCGCCATGCAAACGTTTCTTGTACAATTCTCGATAACTTGCAATAATTGTCGCGGTAAATTGTTGCATCCACGGTATCGGTTTTCTTTAACTCGCACCAGGCCACGAGGCAAACATAGTCGGACAAATTTACATTTCTTGCCAGGTCGTTGGAAGGTTCTACGACGGTGCGTGTCGTACGCGTATTTCGCTCGTAATAGTGGCGTGAAAGAGCGACGAAAGAGGAAGGAAAAGGCTGCTCCAAATAAAATGGCAACGCTAAGGGAAAATAACACGTAAGTTGCACGCAACGAACGTATCGCGCACGATGTCCCGGAGGAACGGGCATAGCCGTGGAATCGAAGCTGGAAAATCGTGCGTGAAATTTATAACTAGCGAACACCTTTTTCTTTTACGTGGTCGGTTCGTTGCGTACGGTCCACAGGTGTTCGTTAAGGGAGGAAGCGAAGGCAGCGTGTAACTGATTCTTGATTTCAGACCGGTCGTTTCATTCCCCGCGTTCGCCTCTCTTTCCAAGGGGAATTCTAATTCGTGACTAGATTCAAGATAGAGCAAATGATCTTTCATGGGAAACTGTCACGTCGATACGTGTCATTCTTTCTCTTGTACGAACGAGTCGGTAACATTTGCTATTTGAGGGAAGATTTCGTTCGGAAATTGTAACTCTTAACTTGTTCTACGTTCGAAACGTATCTTTTCTTTGGAGAGCAACCAACCGCTCCATATTATTTCTGCATAAACGTAATTAATTAGAAATGACACTTTGGTACTTCGTGTTTCTTATCCGTAAATCTTTTTACTAACCCTAGGCCAACCATAATTTCACCACTGGTAAGCAATACGCTCGATCGCCAATTAACCCAAGCACAATCTCGGCAAACCCGTTCGTCCTCGAAAACCCTCATCAAGAGAAGCGAACCCCCAAACCCAGGAACCTAACCACTTAGATCTCTCACGAAGTCCATAAAAGCCTCAAAAATCGAGCTCGTAATCGCAAATCGGTTGGTCGATCGCACGGTCGCCGGTCGGTTTCATGTTTCATAATCAAACCGTAAAACGGAGAGCGAGTATATACCGGCGGATCACGCCGGCTGAAAAGGCTCTGGCGGCGTGCAACCATGTTCCCGAACACAATAAAGCATCCGCTTTACGACGATGCTACATAGGATTTTATTATAATGCGAGATCTCCCATGCTCGTGGCATGTAAAGATCAAATCCTCCATTAATACTCGTAGCAGTTAACTAATTCTTTGATCGTCTTCTTTTTCATACGATACTTCTCTCTCGTCGATAGCCGCTACTCTTCTGATATTTGTACATTTTTCCGTACACGTACAGGGTGTTACAGATTTCTGTCGACAAATTTTTCCAACACGTTTGGCAGGCTACTTGGCCTACTCGTCTTCGTTCTCGAGATACGATAGGGAAAGTAGTATAAACAAGCTGCTTAACTTCCAACGCGACTGACTATTTTTACTGCCTGTTTCCCTCTGGTAATGTTCTAACTCGACAACGATCGTACCTCGGAAACGAGGACAGACCAAGCCACAGCGCGTGTAACGTTTCCTGCCCGAAACGACCTCCCGAGCCAACACGTTGGCAAAAATCTCGTGGATTGAGATCTAGAACACCCTGTAGATGTTACTAGGATGTTTCACCGTTTCGAAGTTGCCGACGGCGAGTCGGTATCGTGATACTCGATTCGCCTCGCGCGAGACCCGGACTGTACAGACACTCTTCGAGACAGGTCTCGTCGTGTAGCTGCCGTTTAACGTACGAGACGAGCGGCAACGAAAGCAGAGAACCCTTCGATCCTTCGCTTCCTGCATCTGGCTATGCCAGATAACCGGCCACAATTGACTCGTAATTCATTTGCGTTGCCGCGTATCCTGTGTAATCGATGCAGCGCAGCCAGCCTCTCGTCGTTCAACCTCCACCGACAATGAGTCGCGCTGTGTCGAACGAGGAAGAAGGGCGAAGCATTTGCATGGCGGGACGATTATATCGTGCGTAGCCGGGGAACAGGGATAGAAGAACAGGGAAGAAAAAAGAACACGGACGAACGAGGACGCGAAATCGATTAAGACCCTCTTAATGCTCCCTTCCACCTCGATCCGGCGCGGTCATTTTTCATCCAGGCCGTCCTTCCAGCTTCTTCCTCTCTTCTTCCAGCCTCTGTTTACCTTGCACTCCGTCGGGATGGATCGATCTCGGCGAGTTCGACGTGCGCACGATCAAATGAGTTGAAAATCACCGCCCCGGACCGTTATAGTTCCACATGCGCTGGACAACGTGCTTGGTACCGCGCGATCCGAGTGCAAGGCGTTCTCCGCGTACATAGTTGCGCGCAATTGCATTCGCAGAAGGCTCACGGATTAGTAGGAAGTTCGTTACGAGGATTATCATTTAGTGTTTCGCGTTTGTGAGTGTTGATAGCAACGAAGGAACGTTCGGCGAGTGATGTGTTGAAGTTTGTGGTGTTGGACAGGTTTCAGTATCGCGGAACAGGTAATTAATCCATTAAGGATCGAGATAGTCTATGGTAAAGTTTCATAAAGTTGTGGAATTTGAATGGAGGGAACAGCGACGAACAAGATATTAAACGAATTCTTGCAATTTCTTCTAATTCCTTTTCATAGCCACGGCGTTGAAAAGCGGAATTGGAGAACGTAAATTGAACGATAAAATTAGGAACGTTGACGCAACTTAATAGGAAATTCATAATCATCGAATCGATAATCGTGGAAAAATGTAGAGAAAATAAAATGAAGATTTAAGAGGAAAGATCTGCATCAGCCTGGCACGGCTTCCGTACAGAACGGTGCTTGGGATAAAAAGGGCGATAGAATAAAGTAAGGAATGCGCTTGACCTTGAACCTTTAGGTCTTGGGGTTATAACTGAGTCCCTCGCGTCCTGTTTACACGGTAAAACGTTTCCTTCAGGAAGATATCTTCTTTGATAATAACGTAACAACATCCCCTGCTTTCCATACTAAACTTTCATTGCGCAACCATTATATCGCTAATTAATAGTCGCTCGTGTTTTTCCATAACATCAATTTCCAATTTCTTCGTAATTGATCTCAAATTTAAATTTGTTCTACCCCATTGTGAAATCAATGAATATTCCTCATTAAGGGAATATGGGATACAGACGAAAATAATTTACCACGTGAAATCTCACTCATAATTAAAACCGAGAGAAATTTCACAAAATCGTACAGTGCCAAGAAACGAACCGACGATTCTATCGAGTCACAAATTTTTTTCCATTCGTCGTATTATACGTTTGAAATAACAATAAAATTATTTTATCCCGCAACGATAGAACTAATTCTAATAATAAAACGAATTGCTGGATCAAGGAACACTCGGTCAGAAATGGACCGAACCTTTAACCAAAAGCTTTGATCGAAAACTTGACGATTCTTGGGGAAAAAAGAATGCGAGGATGTGGCTGCAGCAAGCGGTTGATCTCATCCGAGGAAGCAGATCGCGGCAGCTGCGTCTGGCCCGCTGAGCGCGTATATGGAAATATAGCGTGTACCAGCCATACCGAGCAGGTGATCCGGCTCTTCTTGCCGGCCACGATTAATGCGGGGCATTTTTCCCTCGGCTCCTGTGAATAATACCGGCGAATTCTCCGCGGTATTTCGCATTCTTTCTGCCGGACAAACACCGATTTCTGTGCGCGTCCGCCTCACAGAGGAAAAGAAACGGCCGAGCGGATGCCTGGCGCGTGTAATGTATCTTCCTGAGAGAAAGGAACATCTACATACCGCGAATTCAACGAATGTGCCAGAGACTACTTCCAGGGAGTAGCTAATGGCCGCTGGTTGTTTCGACCGATCGTTCGAAATCGAAGAAAATTCTTTCTTCGAAGAAGTTTCTTTCTTCGTCTAAAACGGATGGAAAACAAAGCACGCGTAATTGGAATATCTTAGTTTTCAGAGAAAATAGGAGACGCGTGGCGGTTGAAACAATACTCCTCACTGAGAAGTTGATCGCGTTTCTTCCTCTTTCTGGTTAAACGTAACGAGCGTTTTATATTTGGAAGAAAAGCGTAAGATGAAAGACGAAAGTCTGCCTTAAGCGGATAATGACCAGGCGTTTCCAACGATCATCGAGCATTCAGACAAACTCTGGATCTGTTCGTTTGTTCGGTGAAAATTACAGGTTACCTTACGAAAGTAACAGCCTATAGTTATATATAGAGTGATCATTAAAAAAGTCGAAAGCTCTCCTAGTATATTCTTTGCTTCGTCAAATACGAATAACTGAATTCTTTGATTGCAAAAGGAGGAGGGAAACTCTATTAAATATACGTTCTATTAAACTGCATGAACAATCTTATTTCTTAGTAAAGGGAGTATATTATTACGTAGAGATAAGAAGCAGTTTCGTCGCGTTTCCTTCATCTCGCTCGTTATTCCTACGAAATAAACGTTCAACGGTCATAATAAAAATGAACCGATTGCCACGGAACGATGGTTACAAGCAGAAACGCGAGATTTAGAGCGTCATTTCGATTTCTACGATCGAAAGATCGAACGCTCCGATCTAGCTGACTGTCCACGCGATCGTCATCGTTATACCGGTGACTGGAACGACGTGTAGGTCGTGTAGCGAGTGTCGCGGCGACGCGACACCGAGGCAAAGCACACGGTTTCCGCGAACAGATCTGGATGCCGATTAAAGCCTCGGTCTTTGATATAGACTGCGCTGTCCGTTGTCGTCCTCCGCCTCGTCTCGCGAGAGATCGTCGGCCGCGCACCTCTCCCGTCTTACTTTTCTTTTCACCTCGTTAGAAGCTTTCTCGCGAAATCGTTAGGCCTGGAGAGTCGTACAGCGCCGTTTCCGGATCAGAATTTATAGTTTAATTAGCGTGGCGGCTGCAACGCGTATTTCAGACGTTTAACGCGGCGACAGGGGTAAGGCACCGAACAACGGTACACCAAAGCCTCGTCTGGAAACGCGAAACGCGAAGGAAGAAGATGGCTTCCGTGAAACTTCCGTCAGGATTATCTGCCTGTCCTTTACCAAACTCTCTCGCACGATAATTTGCTTACCAATAACGTTAATAAGCGCGTAAGTAGACCGCGGATCTTTTTGCGTTCATGGAGAATTTCAGAATATAAAGATCCTCGTATAGATCACAGAAATATGAAAAATATTTCAAGCAAAGTACTAGCGAATTTAAATGAAATTCGCGGGGAAAGAGAAAGTTGGGGGAAATAAAATTTCGTGGAGCAATCTGACTGGCAGAATGAGAAACGTTTAAAATAATCAGTAGAAGGTGTACTGTGACTCGAGGGTACGAACATAGACGTTCGTACGATTTAACGGTTCGCATAATTAACGGCGATTGAATGGCGAGACTGGCGGAGAAAGTTGCAGTATCGAGAGTAATAATAATTAATAACGGTGATCTTACGGAAGGTGAAAGTTTGCTACTTGTTTCTAGGAAGTAGTTTAAATAAATTGTAGAATACTCGAACGAGAGTCAATACGAAAATGGATATCGTAATTTTACGATATGCTTGAACGTTAAGTAATATGTGTATCTAGTATTACGTTACGCTTTTATTTTGTTATTATCGATGAAACGATAATATTATAATTCGAGAGTCGTACAGGAATCGACCGATGGGAAACATCGGTTCGGAGGTGCGGATTAGTCGTGCCTAACCGCATCATAGCGTAACGCAAGTCTAATTTACGTACAATAGGAAGGAAAAACCGGGACAATGGTTTATCAAGATGTCTATCTATCGACACGCAACGGGTGGAACCGGTATTTCTGCGATTATTGTCCTGACGTGAATGAATGAATCTAATTGCGATGCAGCAGGTTGAAAAAAGGATGTTGCGAAGTTTTCTGTGGTCGCACTACTGTGTTCGAGTAGTAACAATGAATTAGCGGAGATCGTAGATAGCCGATAAATTATTCCTTTTAATTCCCTGAAAATATTCATTTTTCTACTTTGCATGACAAACTGTTCCGTCCTTACGTATCGAATATTGTTGAAGTAATCACTTCGAGAAAAACTCTACATCTTTTCCTTGAATATAAATTTTGAATGCTCTTCAGAATGCTCTTGAATATAAATTTTGCTTTGGATTACAAGGTGTAAAAACAAAAGAGTATAAGTAGATTTCTATCGCTGTTTCTTGCAGCCTTCGGCTAGGGCTACACACCAATGTTAACTTTTTGGTAACGTCCTTTGCTATAAATATATGAACATGCTCCCTATCATATTCTTATCGTATCGTAACACTGAAAGAGCGAGAATCTGCATCGGCATACACTACCTGTACTTATTTCGATATATTTTTCTATTACAAATTCATCCACTCGTCCCTCTATCGGTCATCCTCGACAAATATCAAAGAGTTTCTATCGGATTGGAATTCCATCCACGAAGGTAATTAAAGTAAATGAAATACCTTCATCGCTTCAACGTTTTCGATTGAAATAAAACCCTAACCTGCATCCGACCGCATTGTTGTCAGCTACGATGATGAAGAGTAACGCACAAAGATACCAATGTGTGTGATCAAAGTAATTAAAACAACGTTCGATAAATAGCTCGTAGCGTCATTGGTTTTAAAACGAAGCGATCGGATCTCGATAAACGACGTGGCCCGATCTCGACGTAATTATACGAACGAGAGATTTGATTTCAACGGTTGGAGGTTTTCTTTGTCGATAGAGGTTCGAATGGTGGCGCGTTTTCAGCCTTCGATCCTGGCATATCTCTCTTTTTCCCCTCTGATTTGACTTACGCAAGAAGAGAAAAAGGAAGAAGGCGGAGGCAGCGATGTGAGAACGTAATGATCCTTCGCAGAGGAGAGACGATCGCGGCCGCCTCGACTCCTCTAATGACTCGGGACTGATAGATAGCCTCCGCGACGATCGACAACTTCGACTCGGTACCGTGGACCTTGAATAATAAGTTACATAAATTACTCGCTTACCCTGCCCAGGTCTCGACGACACGAGAGAGGGATAATGGCGGACCTCTCGGGGTAAGAACGTTACGAGTATCGAGAATCCAGGGTGATCTTATTAATTCTAAACAACCCAGAGAATCTTAGAATCCTGACAATTTCGAATTTTCGATGTCTCGAAGAATTTCAAACATTAAAATTTTGAAACTTTCAAGCCTAATGTCCGCGTTTCTAAGGAATTTCTGCGAATCTTCTCACAGCATCCACTATTCTCATCACTACCACCACCACCTTCGCATTTCCAATCCTCTTCCTGCCACTATTTCCACGCAAACTCCGGTAACCACAGTTCCCGAGAACGGTGTACAAAAACCACAAAACAATGCTTCGTAAAGTTCCATCTTTCCCCAATGGCCATCATGTTCATCTGAGAAACTCGTTCTTCGATAATCATTCCGAAGTAGTTTCGTCTCTCCTCTCTTCTCTCTCTCTCTCTCTCTCTCTCACTCACTCTCGGCTCTCATTTCGAAACACCTTGCAGTACTAGCAGCTGTCGCCTGGTAGTAGCCGACGCAACGTTTCCACGGCTAAACGGCCAGAAAACGGCGTTCGTGCATTTTGCGTAAACAGATAACTCGTGTCGGCTGATGCATTGCGACCAGTGGAAATGTCAGAAGTTAACAATGCCAGCTTTTACTGGTGATTTAGAACCGCGTGGCTGCCGCTTCGTGGGCGTGCGCGCATTTGTCCTTACTCGCGTGCACGTCTCTTCCAAGCTGATACAAAGCAGCCACGTACAGATGGAGAACAAGACCGTCACAGATTTTTCTCTTCGGGCAACTCTCTTGTTTCCTTTTATTTTCCTTTCTTCTTTCTCTGGTTAAAGAATTCCACCGAACATCCTCTTTCTTCTCTGTTTCGAAACGCATGTCGCTTGAATGATAATGCACGAGCTTCGTTACGCTTCGAGTTTCGTTGCGTGCACAGAAACGTTATGGCGCTACGTATGTGTATTTCCGAGCAGATGGGAATCCTCGAAGGAAATATTATTTATATATATATTTATATATCAGCGCGTAAAAGTCACAGGGCAGCTACTGTAATTATTTGGAATTAACAATTCATCGGGCTTACTGGTTTAGTTAGTTTCGCTATTGGCAAAAAGAATCTTCGAAAATAATCTTCCATTTACCGTCGCTTTTTAAACCACCCAAGTGATTTTGTTTCTATTTAATAAGTCGACGATACTTTCCACTTAATTGTATCCATTTATATGATAAATAACGTTACGTCAACCAACGACGTAACTATCAATTAGGTAAAAAGAAAGGAACATAAGGGAGGTCTGGTAAACCTTGGTAATTTTGTACTTAGTGTTTTGCGCGCAGTATCCTTTTACAGACGGACAAACAAAAAGAAGAAGAAAAGAGAAGAAACGGAGACGAAGAAAAAGAAGAGTACAGCTATGATCTCGGTAGGAGAACGGCGTGCTCGGTTTTTCGCGATTCTTGCCGCGGAGAAGATACGAGATGCGCGCTTAGAAACCGGAATCGGTTTCCGTAATTTTCAGCGTGCCTGGACGGACAGCGATGATCAATCTTACGGTGATTCGACGCAGCTGCCTCGGAAAGAAGCGGTCTCGGACGTCCTTCGAAAGGAAATGCAAGTAAAAGGGAATCGATTATGTCCGATCGGCCACTAAATCAAACTCTTTCGTCGAGAAACGTCTCAAAAATGTCTTAAACGTGTTATAGATCTGTTGCAGCAATAACAATTTTCTTCCACAGACTTTTAACGTCTTTTCTCTAATACGAGAACGCAATTACAATTCTGTCGTTTTTAATTCAATTTTCAATCTTCCGGATAAGATAATTCTTCGTATTTCCATGTGTCAACGTCGCATCGATCAAATCTTCTTCCGTGTGTTCGTCGATTTGATCAATCTCACGAGGTTTTCTCCACTTTCTTCCGAACTAAATACTCCCTTGAGTTCCCTAGGGATTTTGAACGCGTCGCGAGGTTCGTCCAATTTTCTGCAAAAGTAGGACGCTTTTTCCACCAAAAATTACCTCTTGCAAAAAGTTATGTAAGTTCTTAAAATAGCTGTTTACCAGTACAGTTACAAGCAATAACCGTCCTTCTGTCGTTGTGGTCACATCGAGGACCATTGTTCCAGTTTAGCTCGAACAAACAGAGGCGAAGCGTCTTGTAGTAAAGCTTGTCAGATCGGCGAGGCGTTGTTCTTGGATCATTGAAGGAGAACCAAACGACGAATAAACATCGACGTTGAAAACGATCTCTGAATTCCCTCGGTGGATGTAAAACCGCGAACGAGTTGCGGTTGCGAAAACACAGCGTGTACTTTAAATCTTGCCACCGATCAGATATCGCACCTACTGGATTCAGCGACTTCGCATTCGCCATTATTCTTTCTGCTCCTTTAAATTCTTTCTTTTTCTCTTCTTTTAAGTGGCGTTGAATCTCCACACGTTCATCTATAAACCAATAACACAGTCACGATATTGTACGTAATATGTACAGTGGTGGTACATCTAAGAATCACTTTGCTCTTTTCTGTTCTTTCTTTTCTTCGACGTTGCTGAAATTTTGGAAGAAGCAAGAGCAAAGGTAAATTTATATCGATTACGTTATGATATATTTTAGAATCGTTTCTTTCCTCCCTTTTCTTCCTTCTGTTCCCTTATAATTCTTCTCCATCCCCTTTTCCTGTTCGCTTCTTGCCTATTCTTTGTCTTTCCAAAACAACTAAACAACCGAATGAGAGAAATTTTGACGAGAATCTCCGATCGAAATTTATGACTGTAAGAGAGAAGTTTTCAATTCACGGCGGAAATTTTTGATCAAAAATGACACTTTGTGCCTGAAGAAAATGATTCGCGAACAGGTGGCGCACAAAATTTTAGGTACAGCTCTTTAAACTTCTTCGATACCAACGCGATGCCAAAGTATCCTTAAACAACTAACGAATCAACGATCAACGTAACACGGATGATTCGTCGAAGTTTCGCTTAGTTGCAATATTTTTGGTTACTTTCGTTCGAACTGCTTTATAAAAAGTCACGCGACTTGTATAACAGAAAATATTTAAAAAAGAAAACTATTATTAATAATACATTTCACAAAGCCACGCAAAAGTTGAATTCAATTTATACTCAAAGGACTCATATATGCACATATATGTACAAATAGCGTAAAATACTACTTGTATAAAAAATGACATTATTACGGAAATACAAATCGTAAACGCGATACAGACGGTTATTAAGCAACCGTGGCTCTCCAATAATAATCGAAGAAAAATGCTTTGGTACGCGAAGCGAAAAGAAATGCGACTTGCGGCGCGAGTTGGTATAATGGCCGACGTATATTATGCACATGCAACAATGCCTGGAGCAAGCATCTTCTTTACAAAGCCACCGATCGGCTTTCCAAGTGGTACGTGTCAGGGACGCATCAAGAAATCTGCCCTTTGCATTCGTCAGATCCTGTTCCTGCGTCTCAATGTCGATGAACGGAAACCACCGGTCATTGTGACATCCTATTGATCTCGCTGCACTTACGCTTACAATTTCTACTTAATCCTTTCGACATTATATACCAGATTCAGCTTTTCACTTTGTATAATAAGACGTGTTCGCTTCGGAGTGGTTTAATGGAATAGTTCGATCTGCGAGAGAAACGAAGCCAGAGGAAAGGAGATGAAGCGATAGGTGCGTGGATTTGTCGCGAAGGGACGATATTTTACTTTTCTCCGCGTTTTCGATAAACGTGGATGTTAAACGTAAACGTAGACTTGTATGGTGAAATGTGGAACGTAAATTAAACGTAAGCTACATGTAGGTGTGAAGATATGAAAGTTGAAATAGAATCTCTTTGGTGGAACACGGAGGACCATTATTAAGCAAGCATAAATTAAGCAACAATTTTCACCGGCTCGATCTGATCACGAAACGCAGGATTTCCAGGTGACTGTTTATACATGTCAGATGCTTATCGGACAGCGTCCGTTAGCCACCTATTCTTACGATGAATTAAACCTACAACCTGCTCGTTTGCTCCTATAAATTTTCCACCCGTATCTTCCCTTGGCACAGCTGCCATTTCTTCCAACTTACTGGTCGAATTCTTCTTTTCTTCGCTGAAACAAGTTATATTACAACTTTATATCGCGACGACCACACGATATCGTTGATACATACGTGAGTCGAAAATATAGAACAAAATTTTGTCGCGTCGTACAATTTGAGAGGCTGAAATTACCGAACTAAGGTGTGAAAAACGAGATATGGCAGGTAGAAAACGAAGCGTGTCGAACGAGCGAAGGAAGAAAGCAGCGATACGAGGCGAGGAGTCGGCTCAACGAGCGTTTCTTTAATTCGCTTCTTTAAAATATCTATCCTCGACATCGGAGGCTACATTCACGGCAACTTGCAAACGATTCGAGCAAATATCGTTTAGGAAGACAAACAGATGTAACGGTACCGCTAAACTTCGGAAGCTATAAAAAGTGACATCGACAGTTTCGACTTTCAAGCGTCTGAAACAACCGAAGCAACCAACCTGTAACCGGTTCGCTGCGAGTCAAAAGATCCTGCACTTCCTTCGTTTGACGAAAGAGGACGACGAAAGGGGTGCGCGTTAAAATTAGAAGAATGTCAGCTCTGCGGAGCGATGATTTCGCGCCTTGTCCGCCCCTGGCCCGCTACATTGTGGTTTATTCTGTCGGGCAAACCGCACACACGCTCGTTTTACCTGAGAAAGACTCCTGCTTACCCGAGAGTGTGTTCCCTCGGTTGCGCGCGCAACAAAGGGGAAAAAAGCTGGAACCGTGGTGGAAGGAAGAAGAAGAAGAAGAAGAAGAAGAAGAAGAAGAAGAAGCCGGCATTCGATGCGAGCTCAGAGCTAGGGAGAAGAGGAACCTGGCCGTAGGAACCTTCGCCGTAGCTGGCGAACGCCTCGATGGTCAATGAACCATGGCACACGCGACTCTCGCGCGCGCAACACGCTCGTCGTAGCGCGAACACACGCGTCCTCCGCTGCTATCTCGTCTCGTTATTACGCACGATACGACCCACTGATGGATCGATCGAATCGATGCGCGGCCGGAATAAAGGCGTGATCGCCGGACTTCTTTTTCTTCGCCTTGATTTTCCTTGACCAACCATGGGTAGACGGTTTGTGCGCCGTTTCTTCTCGTCCGCGCGTGAACCGCAAAGCATATAGGTAGAGAAAGACGAACAGGAAATGGGACCAGAAGAGCGTTTCAGAGATGGGATGGGCATCTGCCTCGTGGCGATTGCTCGCAACTTGTTTTTCTTTTGCCGGCCAACCATGGGATTAGAATGTGTGAACGGTGGTAGTCGGACGAGGATGATGTCGGTGATCGAAGTTGATGACGCCGGCCGTGAATGGGCAGGATGCAGGTTCGTTTCGATTTCGAGAAACGAGAAGAAACGGGAGAATCTGATTGTGAGAAAATTTGGGAAACGGGGAAAGTCTCGCAGCGGCTGTAAATTCGCGTGCCATTGTATTCGCTGTAATATACTTATACGCTGGTTAATTTGGTCGACAGATACGTATGTATATATAGTTTTTGTTTAATGGTACTCTCGCACGACTACGAGTATTTGATGCGAATGAAACGTGCAAGTGTGACGACCACGCGCGAGACAAATTGCATCTAAGATTTTAATTACGTTTAAGTCGTTATCACGCGCAGTGAGTTCTACCGAATAGATGGAATCGACGTAGCATAACGCGCAACACGGAGTCTCATGGCAATTTATACGTTCTTTTAAATAGATACTTTTACCTCGAAGGTCGAACCAGTGATTAGTCTTCTTTGAGTTTCATTCAAGCGTGGTATAAATGAAACGCGATTCCTTACGGTAATCTGTTAACTTTTTTAAACGAGTACGCTTCTAGTTTTATAATATAAACGGCGATTACTTTTCATACTGCCCAAAGCTATCAAACCAACTTATCGATTAACTTGATTAATCTACGAATATTTATCAAATTCTGAACAACCGAGATTAAAAGAAATCTGATAAGTATCATTTATAAAAATGACTAAAGTTATTAAAATTCTCTCTCTCTCTCCCTCTACTTGTTGGTGCTTAGCAATGAAAATTGGTTCGCCACTTCTGCCTAAAGCAAAAAGGCATTACATAATTGGTCCACTTTCTCTTGCCATCTTATACGTACAATTCCCTGTTGTTAGTGATCGATAATTTCGACGATAAAATATAAAATTTAGCATTTGAAACATATTCTCTGACCGATACGCCTAACACGATCGATAGAATCGATAAAATCGACGAGCCTCCTGATCGACGCCATAACGTCCCAACAAGAACACCGACGATCTAACAAGCAGGAAACGAGAACTGGCTTGAAACTGTGTAGTCGATGGCACTGAAGGCCTCGTGGCGATTGTTAAGGATTTTCCAGGCGGACATGCACGCTTCGAGGACCTCACTTTGGCGATTAGTCTTCTTGAAGTTTCTTAATCGTTCGGCGGGGAAGCCTGCAGCGAGTCGATCAGAGATTTTGATGAAGTTCGCTGGTTGTTACGCATAACATGTCCTGATAGATGGATGGTCTTGACGGAATAAAGGTGTAATGTTCTAAGGAACATAGGAACTGACGAGCAGGTAATAGGATACTGCTCGAGACCGTTGATGACACCAGCCCGGTAATAGATGCCGATGCCTTTTGAATTCATCTTCTTTCTAAAAAAAAAATGCGCGCCAATCTCGAAGAAAAATGAAACGTAATCGATGATCACGACGTCGATTAATTACGCCGACTGTTGAAAAATACTTTCTATTCCGGTCTTTGAGAAAGATACCAAATCCTATTCCACGAATCTCTTATATACAGGTATGTCCCTGATGGAAAAGATACCGAAGAGTCGCGTGAAAGAGTCTACTTGGAAGAATCATAGATAAATGTACGAGATAATTCTATGAACGATGTCCTAGTATTCAGACGATATGGATACGCTTTCGAGGGTGCAGCATAAAATTCGAGAGAAACTCGAGCGAGATTCGTTGTTACGTAGGTGTTGGCGAAATTCTCTTCGCTTACATCAACGTGAACACGCTCCTCGATAATCATCGCGAACGGTACAGGAAATTCTTACAGGTTACATTCCGACACGATCTGGATGCTCTGGATGCAGTCACCATGACAATACATTATGCATGTGTTCCTCGGAGCTGTTCCACTCGTATGACGCGAAAATGACAATGGTCTTACAAACTGCTCTACGCAACGTCTATCAGCTTGTTGTATTCCAAACAATTTTTCGTCGGACGACTCGACGCTTTACGGAGAATCGTTCAAATTCCAAAGGACGCGTCGTTGCAGATCCACGAAATTTCTTTAAAAAAAAAAAAAAAAACTGTTTCTGAAGAAACAGTTGCGGCAATCTAATTAGTCCGAATCTACAAGAGCCGCCCAACTAACAAAATCCACCTACTTCTCTCTCTGACGAGAAACTCGCCGATCCACCCCGAACTAACGAACCCTCGATTCTCCCGGAGAACCACCCTGACGCGAAGAGAAGACAATGCACGAGGTAGGATCCGCGAGAGGAAAAAATAGGATGATGCATGGCGGTTCTGGCGGCGACTTCCGAGTCCTCCGGAGGTCCGTGAGCGTGCACGTACGTCCACGCGCTTCGACGAACAACGTTCTCTTCCTCCGGTTGAGCGATAGCATCGTGATGACCCTTGGAGCAGTCGCCTCGAAAGGCCACGCTTGACCCATCCTACTCGCGTCGTTGTCCACCAGGTATATAGCTATCGACGTTGGCTTGGCCGACGAGACGCGTCGTGATCGCGCCTTTCAGGGTCAACGAAGGCCTAGAACAGCGAAAGCAAGAAGAAGACACCGGGCTCTAGCTAGGGAGCGCGGAGAAATCGTCTGCGAGAGGGTTCAACAGCCTGGATAAATATATAATAAATCATACGAAGCTATGGAGTCAACCATCGACTATTATTATCACGTAGCTCGGTGCTGTTTCTTCCGATGAAAACAGGAGGAAATTCATTTTCTTCGAGTATCGTTCGCTGTGTACGATTGAATACGATTGTGAGATGACGTGAATGAGGAAGCCGCGCTAAGTGTACATATCCATCGGTGAACAGAGACGTTCGCTTACGCGCTGTCTTCTGTCGTAGTGATTTAGAACCTGATGCGTTTAACGAACTCCTGTCCGTAGTTGGAATTAGCTGTACGGTTATTGGCGGATTCTCGTCGGTGTTTCACGGTAGCGAGCTGTCTCGCTACCGTGTTTTAGCTTCGTGTTTCGTACGAGTAGCGTTGCTTTTCTTTCTTTTTCGTAATTGTATTTTTCCAACTGGTTTCCAATCGGCTGTACGATTCAATTTGTTTGGAAGAAAGAGCAACGCGTATTTGTGTTTAAATTCCGATGGCTGAAATCTCGAAATTACCAAGTGCTATTTATATTTGCCAATCGCTACGTCTGTACCTGTCGTGGGAGTATCCCTTAATCATTTAACAAGTTAATTCCAATATTTTTACGATAATAGCCGCGTACAGTTACCTGTCGATTAACGCGCCATCGTTCTCTTCGCGACTTTTACCCGCAGCCTGCTGCCATTTCTCTAAATCGTTTACCGCGCAGTACACGCGAACGCATCGCGTGTAAGCCAGTCATCGGTAAATATGGTATCAGAAGGTTCAACTTTAACCCAGCGAGGGGCGAACAAGCACGAGAAACGATCGTTGGTCGACGCGTGAGATTCATCCTCGAAGACCTCGCGGAAATTTCTTTCTCTTGTATTCGTGGAAACGCGGAGAAAAACGCGATGGCGAGACGGCGGTGTTACGATCATTGACGTCACTGCGTGAAACCGATACGTGGGCTGGGTGTTTCGCCGCGGGACACCAGCGGCAAATTGTCCGTGCAAAAGCAGAAAATCGAGGCCGGCGATACCGCGAGGAGTTTCGCGCAAAGAATTTAACAACGTAGTTATAGGCCATTTCGTTTCTACATACGTACGTACATGATAATTAGAAGCAAATTACATATACATAGGTTTTCTGGTAAAAAAAAAAACACCGTCCACAGCAAGATTATTTACGTTAATGTTTTTCTCGAAACGGTAAAGATATTTTTATTTCGCGGGATAACCGTTAAGGTTGCGTAGTTTTTGCAGATTTTTCCTCTTTTCGCGTGGAAGAAAAAGAACGACTGGAGTTTTTTCTACGTCGATTCGATGTACGTATCTTCAACCCTGCCTAACAAGATTTTGCTTGGCTAATGAGAAAAAAAGTTACGATAGATTGCAGTTTTTCATTCTAATGAAGGTACCAAGGGCTAATGACTGCTATAAATTGATCGCACGATGGCGAAGCAACGGAACAATGATAAAACGAGAAGTAGTGGGAAACGGGTACGGTAACTGGCGAGTCGCGTGCTATCGCAAAGGGTCGCAAGAGAGACATTTAGCGTTTATATCAAAATTATCGAGCGTAAATGATTAAATATACAGCGACGAGAGAGTATCTCGATAAAAAAATGATATAATTTTCGCATCGCGCCGATGAAATTAAATTCGTTATCTCGTTTTAACGAACCAAAAGGACAGACAACGAATCTATTCTCAGATTCGTACGAATTAATTTTCCTTACGGAGTAAAGAAAGCCCTTGAAAGTTCCAATTTTTTCGCTCTTACTCTTCGTCCAGACCATCCTGTTTGTTTTATAGATTTCAATCTTCTCGTTTCAGATGAAAGTAGAATTAAAGCCGAGCTATAACGTCTACCATTAAATCGAGGAAGACAGCCGCGTTTAACTTTCTCATCAACCACTAACGGTATTCGTTCGCGTCTTTGCCATAATATCGAGCCACTCGTAACACGGATTATGACACTCGATTCGACGAAATCTAATTTGAACTCGAATTCCAATCTCGATCCTTCGGTCCAAAGATTACCAAATATAAAATACGCTCGAGGATTGCCAAAAACGTATGGAAAGTAAGTATATCTCGTTCTTCATGCAACGATTTTAACAGCGGTAAATGCCTAATCTCGGCCGAAACTGCTACTAAAAAGATTGCAAAACGCAGGATCAAAAGACTGTAAAATACGATTACGCGATTAAAATACGATTACGTGACCTTCTTGTCGCGAGATTATTCTTTTTTTTTACAATATTCTTCGTTATAGATTTTAATACATCGTTTAAGAACGGGGAAAACGATGCGACACGGCGTCGTTTCGATACGCGAATTCGCAAAATGGCATATCTTGGACGTTTATCCGAACGAGTGGCGAACGGAACGTAGCGCGTACAGAGCTGATCTAAATTGAATAGGCATTTTGTGACGCAGCGCGCGACACTACCCACCCCGAAGGGAACCGCCCACGATAAACTTGGCCGGATTGCTCGAGCCACGCTCGAGATTTCACGTCTCCATTTAGCTGGTTTTCCCTTCTGCGCGTTTACGTGTTCCTACGCGCTTTAACTCCGCGATTGACATGTTTACCAGCTTGCAAATATAGTTTTATCGCGCAGAATACAGTGAAACGGCGAAGGGAAATGACCAGGTTGTAAAGTATGTGCCGATCCTTCGAAGCTTGTAAGGAAATAACTGGACCTGTAAATCGAGTCGTTAGTTTAAAGCATTCACAGTCAACGCGATATTTTATACGCGATCTTTTCCATTCAATTGCGTTATCGAATTCTGTCTCGTCTAAAAACGAAACAGTTTCCATCGATACTGGTTTTCCTACGCTTTCGTGTAATTGATCGTTAAGATTCGATGGAGCATCGCGTTAAGGCAAATCGATCGGTTCGTAAATTCATCGTTGTCCGTAAACTTCTGTTCGCGTTACTCCTAAAAATCGACGCGCTTAAATCGCTGGCAAATGCTGATTCACCGAACCAGTCGCGCATTATCGATACGTCGAAAACAGAGCTAAACGACTGCGAATAAATTATGCCGGGATATATCTCTGTAGAATAAATAAGAAGAAGATACGATGTACGCGTTGCACCCGAGCTTCGTCAAGCTCTCTGACCGTCGGTTCCAGCGTTTCTCGGCAAAGTAAATCAATTAATCGTCATTACCAGTGGTCGGACAGATAGCTACGAATCGCTGAGGAACACAGTTGGAACGGTGATTAACGATCTGTCGTCGTTTTGCCCGATTTCGTATCCGATACGACGAAGAGACCGCCGCGCCTGTCTATATCAACAGTAAGTAATCCTTTGCTTCTTTTTTCCCCTTTTCCCGGCTCGTATCCCCTCGTCCTGTTGATCCAGTCCGACCGACAAGCGCGGACAAGCTTTGATCGATCGGTATCATCTTCGAGCCACGTTTGTACTTCGTTCGACTTCGTCAATCGATCGGCGCGTGTTTCAGCATGGAAATTCAGCGTTGCACGAGGCGTCGTGGCGCGGATACAGCAGGACGGTTGCCGCCCTGGCGAAGGCCCTTGGCACCCAACGAGCGCCTCTACACGCGAGAAATCTGGCTGGATTCGCGCCGCTCCACCTCGCCTGCCAAAATGGCCACAACCAAAGCTGCCGCGAACTCCTGCTGGCCGGATGCAATCCCGACCTTCAAAACAACGTGAGTAACAGCTTCGATCTCTTCCCTTTGTCTCCTCTTCGTCGCTTTCTTCCGTACGTACCTCCTCCTTTCGGCCTTTCGAAGTTTGCTAACTTTAACGCGCCTTCAAATACGCTCGATGCGCTTTCGTCGTGCTTCGTTTCGCGCGTGTACGGAAATTAATTGGTGAGGTGGTTGATTCAAAAAGGGTTCGAATTGAATTGAATATGAGATAGTTAGGTTTTTAGCCGGTTGAGGCTTGTCTGAAAAACGCGTGCCTGAAACGTGTCGCGAAAAGTAAGCTACGACGAGTGTACTCGTGGGAAACAGCTAAAACCACCGTACGTGTTTGTTGAAAACGTTGCTCGATTCTGGAATTCTGTTAGAGCGTGTGTAGCGAAACTTGCAGGTGATTTTAACAGGCTTGCGATTTTTCAGTACGGAGACACACCGTTGCATACGTCTGCCAGGTACGGACACGCCGGAGTGACGAGGATTTTGATCTCTGCGCTTTGTCGAGTATCGGATCAGAATAAAGTAAGTAACAATTTGAAACACTTGCCACGTCGTCGTAAGTTCCTCTTTTCTCGCGTAGCCTAAAGCGAGGAGGTTGTACGTGTGGTCGTACTTTCCTCCCGTACTCTTCCATTGTTCCCAGAATTTTCTTTAATTTTATAAATACCCAAGGTCAAGCTTTCGCGCAATACCCTTCTTATCCCATAGATTTCTATCTGCCCCTTCCCACTTGGATATTCCGCGATCAAAGTCCATCCAAGAAACACGAACAAGAAAAGTCTGTGTCGAACGATCATCCTCGTATCTGCGCGCATCGATCGTGCGAGTCTCTGGTATCTGAGAGAACCATCCGCCGATAAAACGGCTAAAACACGAGTAAAAACCCCATGCTCGTGGTAAAGGACGGCTTGTGCGAGGACTAACGATCGTTTCTAAACGCAGAACGGCGACACGGCGCTGCACATCGCGGCGGCCATGGGACGTCGGAAGCTGACGAGGATCCTGCTGGAGGCTGGCTGCGACCGTAGCCTGCGGAACAAGCAGGGGGAGACCGCGAAGGACATCGCCAGGCGCAAGAACCTGCAAGAGATATTGGAGATAATCGGTAAAGCGCGAAGCAAGAGCAGAACGCGGAGCAAGAGTCGCGAGGAGGAGAGTACGCCGGCGACTCTGGACAAGGTCGACGGGAAGAGCAGCAGCAAGAACGAGAAGAAGCGAGAGAAGACCGGTAGTGGGACCAGCGGCAGCAGGGATAGTTGCACGAAGAAGGAGAAAAAGAAGCACAAATCGTCCGCCAAGCAGAACAAGGTGCACTTCGAGAAGGCCGTGATGGGCAGACAGTGGTCACCGTACGGTTGCCACTACTATCCCGATCCGGAAGCGTTTCCTCAGCCGCGTTTGGATTCCCTGCCACCGGATCCACTAGGCCGTGGCGAACAGTACTATTTGGACCTGGCTGGAAACATCAGGAAGGGTCCGGTGGGAGTGGGATACACGTGCTACTGTGCCCCGTTCTTCAGGCACATGGAGGCCAAGTTGGAGAGGGACAAGGCTGAGTTGAAGGCTCACATAGATCAAGCGCACGAGAGATTGGACTTGAAAGTGGCCAATCTGGAGAGGAGGACCAGAGGGCAAATCTCGGAATTGACGAGATGCGTGGCGGCGGAAAGGTCTAGGTGCGACGAGAGGCACATGCATCTTCAGCAACGTCTTTCCAGAGGTGGGAAGGGAAGACACAGCGAAAGACCGGCTAAAGCCACGTTCAACAACGATCAACAGTTCCCACCTGCTCGTGCCAGGTCTCTGGAGGATCTGCTGGACGACAGACCTCACGATAGAAGCTTCGAGATCCCCGGAGAGACACCGATTCATCGAGGTAGCCTCGACGATCTTGATATTCCTGCTATACCGCGACTCAGCAAGTCCATGAGGGACCTACCGTCCGGTTCTGGTGTCTCGAGGTCAACGCTGAGGGTACTCGACGTGCCTGCCAGATTGAACGAAACCTTCGACGGCGTAATCAAACAGGATCGTAGCTCGCCGCTAGGCGCCGCCTCTTCGCCGTCGATCGGATCCAGGCAACAGGTCCATCAGCAACGCGTGAGTGTGTAACCGGTGGTTCTTTTTATTAACTACGTTAAGCGTTCACGAAGGTGTTGATTAAGCTGCAAGACACTAATGACACGTTGCGGATGGTACATGGGTCCCGTTTACGACCAGAAGATAGGATCGAACCCTCTGGTGTTTAGATTCCTTCTGAGAGTTTTAACGGCGCGATGTATGTATTACAGGCAGAGCTAATTGTTTTATCTACCTTCTTTTTTCATCGAGTCGTTCAGATTACGAACGTGGTAAGATGGAAGATAAAATGGTAATAAAGCGGATTGGTGATGTAACGTAACCAATGCCTTTATGTAACGTTTGATCGAGGGCTGCGAAAAATATTGGCACACGCGCGCTTATTTCCCAACCAAGTGGTTTTTATCAGATTCTACGTTTCGTCTTCGTGGTATGAAATGTTTGTATTCGATACGGAAGTGCTGTTACGTACAAATATTGTGCAAATATTTTTTGTAATCTCTGTAAGCGATATCTTCGTATTTACACGCTTGTTTTAAACTAAGAAACTGTCAGCAGGATCTTTCGTCTCGAGATCATGGCATAAATTCGTGCCAGGACGAAAGTAGCGCGACGCGAAAGAACGAGGACACGTCGAACGAGTGGAAATCTTCAGGGCGACGCAGCGTGCACGAGATGATTAAGCGATTTCAACAAGTACCTGGCATGCATAACGGTTGGAGGGGCCCGCGTTCCGGAAGCAGCGAACCCACCAGTCCAGAGCACAGTCAGTGTTCTCAAAATCAAAGAGTCCAACCACAAGGTGGTGTAGGAAACAGCTGGCGTGGCGAAGGTAAAGCTACTTTACATGCACTTTGAATCGATAGCAGACACTTCAACGAATTTTTTTGTAAGATCCTTAAGAGACTAGTTAAACTCAATTTTTGTTACCTTTGTCTATAATATTTCTATGTATGTGACCGATTTGACGAATAAACTTGTCGACAAGAAGTTAGTCGACGATAGAGGTAAATTGTTTTTACGGTAATTTATCATGTTAAAATGTAGGCAATGACAGCGAGAGTAGCGAGGGAGACGAGGACGAGCAACCGGAAGCATTAAGCGGCGGAATTTCTGGAAAAGGAGTGATATCAGAGCACGTGCATTACGACAGTATCGCCAGAATGCCATATAGGTCCCGTAATGCGGTTTATAGCCCAACACCGCCTTTGCATGACGCACATAATGATTCTGGATATAGCACTCGCATGTACGGTTCTAGCAAAGGTGCTTCACCTTCGTTATCAGGTAAAGATATATTAACCATCGTGTGATTTTAACATATTACATATCTTGTTATACTTTTTTACATTTTATTTTGTACTCCATTTCTTAGAACTTCTTCCGTTATTTGCTCTTTTAGGTCAATTAGAGTGCGATGTAATTCTTCCGACCACACCAAACGCATTCTCCAGTGGTGAACAACTGGCTGCACTGTTAGAACAACCGAGGAACCATGATCTTACGGTCTACGAGCGCGGTGCCGATAATTGCGTTATTAATATCGGAACAGCCAGTCTTGTTTAACATGTATCATTTCGGTCAACGTATTATTTGGAAACGAATTCTGTACTTCCAAAGACATCGATATTTTGTATAAGTTGATGATACCTACTCAGGTGTTAATATAATTTTTTTTTTTTTTTTTTATAAAGATACGTGTAAATTTAAATTGGTTATTTTGTTAATAGATTCTTTTGTACAAAATGATTCTTGTTTCAAAGAATAGGATATTGTCGTTATGTAAATAATTTATAAACCTACTTTGAACGGTAACGCGTTGAAACTTACCGAATCTCCGTCTAGATTTATTATCGCAAATCGAACGTATTTATTGTCGCGAAAAGTTTTATCAAGTGCTGTTGAAATTATGAAAAGATGAGAGAAAATAAAGTATTAAAGAATTCTCTACAAACGGAGTAGAATAAGCATAGATAAATCTTTTTTAATCAGTATGTAACGTTCTGTTAAAAATTATTAATATCATCCTCGTAAGAGGAAAGATTACGTACCTATAAACCGCCATGTGTGTACCATAATAATAGATTGAACTATATCTATTTATTATGTAAATGCTTTTTTCTTCATTCACAATACTGTTATATCACTAGTAAATACGTCGATTTAATTTTGTACGATTGTAATTAAAGACTACGTGTCTCGTTCAAAAATTGAATGTATTATGGAACAATAAGCGTGATTAAATAACAAATGAAATCTCCGAATATTATATTCTACATTTATTTATAACACAGACGGAAATGCATATTCTGTTATCGACGAATGATACAGAGGCGTGCCTGTTAATGAATGCGAATTAGCAGTCTCAATTTTTACAACAACGTAATCGCCAATTTTTATTGATCTCGTGTCATTTGAATATTTTCCAGTAGGTATAGTCATGGAGGGAATTACTACTCGTGTGTTGCCATCGTTTCTTGCTTGAAAATTTTCATCTGACCGCTTACTGGGCTAAAATTAATTATTACATATTTTACTGATATATCATCATTCTACAACATAGTTGAATTACAATAAATTGTAAAATCTTACTTGCTCTACAAGCACAAGCTGTAATTGTCCGATCTGTAATTTATTTACATTTTCTATCTCCGTTCTATATGTTGAAATCATTCTTTCGAGCCTACTTTGTTTAACACTCGGTGGTACGTCATCCTTGTAACGACGATGTGCAGTCGTTTTCTACGATTAATAATAAAAGGTTTCCATTTTTCAAATATAATATACTATATGAATTTTATAAAATGTGTATTACCTCCCGCATGCTGTAAGAGAAAAGAAAGGCTTTATTATATTTCACTAGTTCTATCAATGATAATGTATCTTGAAATTCCTCTTCCGTTTCTCCACAAAATCCGGTAATAAAGTCACTAGAAAAACACATGTTCGGAATAGTTTCACGTATATGATGCACCAAATCTATATATGCTTCGCGCGTGTATCCTCTTCTCATTCTTTCCAAAACCGCGGAATTACCGCTTTGAGCAGGTAAATGAATTTGTTTGCAAATATTCGGCCTTTCCGCTATCAATTGTAAAACTTCATCTGGGAAATCTTTTGGATGAGGCGATGTGAATCTGAAAATGATTTATAATGATATTCAATAATAATAGCTATTTTCAAACGTGAAAATATTTTTAGTACCTGATCCTCATTTCTGGATTGATACGAGACACTTCATCTAGTAACTCAACGAAACGACGTCCTCCTTTTTTGTTTTTATATACTGTTTTGAAACCTTTTGCTAAATGTGTTTCTATATTATTATTAACATAGAATTCCGATTGAGATGTATCTCTATAACTATTTACATTCTGCCCAAGAAGTATCACTTCCTTTACACCTTCATCAGATAAAGATTGAACCTCTTTCACTATGCTGTCGATTGGTCTTGATCTTTCCCTTCCTCTTGTGAACGGTACGATACAGTATGTGCACATATTATCGCATCCACGCATTATTGTGCTAACAAAATATGAAGAAAACACATATAAAGATAGTTATAATAATTATAAATTATACAACAATGACAAGGATAACAGATTACACATATGCACTGGTGGAACTTGGATCTAATCGCACTGGTGTAACATCTGCATATGTTTCATCAAATGACAAAACAACATTAATAGCAGTTTCATTGTCTGGTACAGACAATAGCCTCGGTAAATCCTTGTAACTGTCTGGTCCAGCTATGACGTCAACAAGTTTGCCCTTTTCTAATATTTTATCCTTTAATCGTTCTGCCATACATCCTATTACAATAAGATAGTATATATAGTATCGTAATATTAATATATTATAAATCTATTACCCATGCATATGAAATTATAGTTATACCTAACAAACCGATTTTCATAGGAAATCTTTTATTCTTTTTCCTTACATTATTTAAATCAGTTAACTTGTTCCATACTTTCTGTTCTGCATTATCTCTAATAGAACATGTGATTAGTAGAATTATATTAGCTTCTATTATATCATTCACTTTTCTGTAACCATGAGATTTTAGAATAGACCAGATTACCTCTGTGTCATTTACATTCATTTGACAGCCATAAACTTCAAAGTAAACTAAAAGGAATATAATTTGTTGAATACAAAAATTAACGCCATACGTGAGATTTACAGTTTCTTTTAATATTACTAACTTAAAACATTTTGTCTTTATTTACCCTTTTGATCAGAGCCATCAATATTTTGTATATAAGGAATATTTGGTACGCTAATAGTTTCACTAGAAACTTCAATTTTTGGTGTCAAGAAATCTTTGAGCGATGGTCCAGTTTTTGACAAATCTCTAAAGTGTTTCAAATCAGAAGATTTTCTTTCAATTTCT
Organism: Bombus vosnesenskii; assembly: GCF_011952255.1. NCBI lineage: Eukaryota > Metazoa > Arthropoda > Insecta > Hymenoptera > Apidae > Bombus > Bombus vosnesenskii. Next base: position 346,996 of record NW_022884330.1, on the reverse strand, counting down.
TTATTTCTTTCAATTTCCAATCGAGTAAAAGTCGTATACACTGTTTGACATTGTTGAAAATTATAAATTGCTACATTGTTATATCGTGCGAATTTTTTAATAAACCACTTCATTGTTAGTACACAATTTGTTTCAGAAGCTTTAATTTGTTTTAATGAACTTAACATAACTGTACCAATCATTTTTAATATGGGATGACACTGAACTAATAACGTAAATACTGTACATATATAACCTACTTAGAAATAGGTTATGTAACATAAAACTCTTATGGAATCATCATGGAAAATAATTATTTTATAGTTTGTTAAGTTTTTTGAACATTAATTACAAAAGCAACGTTAACTAGATACTTTTCACGTCACTTGGATTTCTCTGAATTATTATAGTAACTACATTTGAATCATATTGACAATAAGACACTCTAAACATGTCTGAATATCAGTGGCTCCCAACTTAAATTGTTACGCTTTTATTTAACTTACAACATTAAATTAGTCTAGTAAATTTAAGAATATAAAGGGAATATGAAATACAAAGTAATAATTTTTCATATACATATATTTTTATGGATTTATTATACAAATTTAATGCATTATTTAATGATGTGCAGCTGCTTTCCTCATCTGGACAAGTATGTTTCCAAGTTCTTCACGCTTCCTCTTAGCTCTGATGTGTGTGCCCAACTATAAAATATAAGAATAGAATATAATATTCATTTGGAATATATAACACTTCAAGTGACAAAATTTATTGACATCCTTACCCTCCTCTTCAAGAATTTTAATGCACGCTTATCCTTAGAAACTTTCAACAATTCCATAGCACGTTTCTCATATGGTGCATGTCCAGTTACTTCACGGATTAAATCTCTAACAAACTTACTGTGTTTAGTTTGTCTCTAGAATTAAAAGATTTATGAGCACATAATACTAATCTTTATAATTAATGAATTATTTTTACTTTGTATTGTTCTTTGTTTTATAAATTGTTTAATTATGAAATGTAAACAGAAATAATATAGTACAGAAGTATCATCATAAAACAGGAATGTTTATCACTGTTGCGTACTAACCCCTTTTAGTCTTGCGGGCAAAATGCATACTGTCTTTTTCCGTTCATTTTTATTCTTTGCCACACGAATCTTAGTCGTTTTATGGCCCCTGTTAAGACCAACTGCCAATTCGTATTTCAGAGCCATCCTACAATATTAAAACGCCGTGACTTTTATAGGTTAGATCATCAAACGTAACAATACAACATTACTTAATAATATTATACTTATTACACTGCAATTACTTATGAAAGTACTTATTATTATACAAACGTAATTGATTTCACAAGATTATATAGATATTTTGAGATTCAATTTAACACAAACCTTCACGTCAGAAATACAATGGTAAAAAGGAATACAATCTTGTTTTCAATGAAAGATATTTTATGATTTTTTGTGCGCATGCGCTATGAAATCATCTTGTCTGATTTTCAAGTATGCGACAGAATTTTTTATACTTCAAAAATTTCATATATCTAGATAAATTTTTAAATGTGTTAATTATATGTGTGTTCAATTCAACTGCAAATACATAATAAAATTTTAAATTTTGTAATATACATTTATTATGTAATTGATATAAATTCCCTATGAAATATTTTGTTCTTTTTGAAATACTATCTTTTTTAAAATGATATAATAAGAATATTTATGTTTTGTATGTTTTAGTCTATAATAATAATTTAATAACACATATGTATATATATATATGTCTGTTTTAAAACTTTTGATCCTGTAATATAGATTTTAATATTTCATACAGTGGACATCTTGCGCCATAGTCGATAAATCTTTATCAACTTCACGATTGTGATTCCTGATTGCTGCGGTGTCAGATTTTTGAAGGGAATTTTTTAATTTATATTACAGAACGGTATGAGCGTCATATACGCGACCATACCGCTTTTCTTAAAGACGTCTACCTCGTAACATTTATTTTCACTGACAAGAAACCATGTCGAAGATGAAAAACATTCCAAATAACTTAACCAAGTGGGATCTGTCAGAGGATTCTCTGGCACCGTTAACCGATTACCAAAAAGAATGTTTATTGAATTTAGAAGAAGAATTGTTCCCTGACAGCAATTTGAAAACTGAGGAGACAGGTGATACCGTATGCGCAAGCGAAGAAACTAAGAAATCAGTACAAATAGAACGATGCCAAGATCTATTAGAACATTATGCCAAGTTAGAGAAAGAGTGTATGGACAGGAAAGATATGAAATATGTGTTGTACCTTAATGAACTACAATCTCGACGACAAGAGTGTCATGAACTTTGTCTTCAAATAGAAGAAGCATTAGAAGATTTTACTCTGTTATATAAACAATTTTCAGAGGTTTCTGATAAAACGATATCACTTTATGATGCTAGCGAACAGCTTGATTCAGATCAAAGAAAATTAAATTCTACCATAGAAAACATCACAGAATATGTGAAATATTTTAAAGATATTGATATGATGATGGAAAAACTAGAAGCACCTACGTTATCAGTGAATAGTGAAATGTTTTTTAATATTCTAGATAAAATTGATACTAACATAGACTTTGTGCAGAATAATCTTTCGTTTAAGGAAAGCAATACTTATTTAATCAAATATAAACACTGTCAATCTAAGGCAATATCGATGATGCAAAATTATATTTTTAATCTATTTAGCAAGACCACGGAAAGTATATTGAATTTAAAAGATAATGATGATTCCCAAGATAATGCAGACGCAGCTTTAGCTCTTTTCTATGGAAGATTTCAAACTATTTTGTCAAAAGCTAGACCAGTTATAGAACAAATTGAAGCAAAATCTTATAAGAGACAAGAATATGACAGCTTATTGTCGGAGTGCCATCAATGTTATTGGAGTCAAAGAGGATTAGTATTAGGCAGTAGTGTACAAAAGTCTCTAATGTCTGTAAAGGAGAAATACAATGGTGATCATTGTAGCCTGGTACGAAATTCATGCGCATTACTGTTACATGCATCGATGGATGAGTATAAATTATTTTATGAATTTTTTTCTAAACCATCCAGTGGATTAACAGCATATCTTGAAAGCTTATGTACATCTTTGTATGATACACTTAGACCATTCATAATTCATATTAATCATTTGGAGACATTAGCTGAAATTTGTTGCATTTTGAGGATTGAAATGTTAGATGAACATGTTCAAAACAATTTTGAACCATTAGAAGGTTTTGGTAACATTTGTCTGCAATTATTGCATGATGTACAGGAGAGACTGGTTTTCCGTGCACATCTCTACTTGCAGTCTGATGTTTTGAATTATAACCCATCACCAGGTGATTTGGCATATCCAGAAAAGTTAAAGATGATGGAAGATATAGCAGAATCAATAAGAGAAGAATCCAGACAGACAAAAATGAAAAAAATATCTATTTCATCTAATGATGATAATAATCTAGAACCAATATCTAGGAATCATATAGAAATAGATTCTATCTACCAAAAGACACATATGGGGAATTCACCAGCAGATCTTCATGGAATGTGGTATCCTACTGTTCGTAGGACATTAGTATGTTTATCAAGATTATATAGATGCGTGGACAGATCTGTATTCCAATCTTTGAGTCAGGAAGCAATATCTCTTTGTGTACAGAGTATAGAAAATGCAAGGCATGAAATAGAGAAAAGAGCATCATCCTTAGATGCAGAACTTTTTCAAATAAAACATTTGCTTATTTTAAGAGAACAAATTGCACCATTTCAAGTAGACTTCACCATAAAAGAATATAGCCTGGATTTTTCTAAAGTTAAGACAGCAGCATTTGGTTTATTAGAAAAGAGTTCAAGATTTTTTACTTTGTCAAATAATGCATTACTAGAATTTTTATTGGAGGGAGCACCTCAAATGAAGGAGCAACTAATAGACTCAAGGAAGCATGTGGATAATAAATTGAAATACACTTGTCAACGTCTCATACAGCATGCAACATTTTTATTGATACATCCAATTTTGAAACTGTTAGAAAGGGAGAAGTTATATACCAATACTCCAGATGCATCTCCAGAACATGCTCTTGGAAGTCCTCAAGATGTTGCGGCAGCAATTAGCGAGGTATTACGGATAATTAAGTTTAAATGTCCTGAAATTCAACAACTGATGCAACTATATCTCTCTAATAAGGAAACAGAGTTTATTTTGTTTAGACCGGTAAAAAATAATGTCTGTGCTGCATTTACACAACTATATCAAATACTGAGTAAATATTATAATTCAGAAGAACTTTTATTAATTGCATGTCCATTACCAGAACAAATCTCTGTTATGCTAAGCTCATCCAGTCTTACTCATGGAAAAAGTACACAAAGCACTGCAAAAAAAACGTAGCAAAAATGAATTAGCAAGCTTTTATAATTAGATACTGTATATTAACGCTATCTGCGATCCGTAATCAAATTACGAATTTATTTTAATATTTCTTTTGAAAAAATAAATATTAATATATAATGAATATTTTATATTTTTAAGTAAATTATGTAAAATCTGTATAAATAATTCATAATTCCATATACAATAGCTCAGATATTCAAGTAAAATTACAAAAGCTATTGCAATTTATAACGCCCTGTATTAAAGAATATTACACGATATTTTAATTCTTTGTAATGTACTTTAAGAACACGTAATTTTTATATTACGAACATGTACATATTTAAAATCTTAAATTAAATTAACACATCACGAAATTTGTACATCCCCTTAAGTGGGATTTATGGTCTTAAATAAATTTTTACAGAAATTGTTATGAGTTTAAAACAAGAAAAGGTGTATATTTTTGTAGCAAACAGTACTATAGTGTGTCATATTGCGATGATACTAGGGATTTAATTTTTCCAATTGTACTTGAAAACATGATTAATTGCTAATATATATAAGTGATAATGATATACATTACATATTGTCTATTTATTTTGATCTTACAAAACTACTTTCCTATACCCTTTTCTCTTACAGAAAAGAACACAATAATCAATAAGCAATTAATTGCATTGGATAAACACCAGAACAAAATAACTTACTTGCTTACGATTTTAATTTATAAATTTATTTATTATACTTAATACGTGGATTTCCATATATTTAAATAAGTACTAGTATCAAAACTTTGTGCTACAGCTTGTTGAAAAGTATATAAAATTATGGCGTTATTATAACTTATATCTTTCAGACAATTCACACACGCTGTACCACAGGATGTAATATATTAGAAATTGGACTATATTCCTCTTCAGATTTACTTTCGTATGATTTCAGGGGAAAATGTTTAATGAATTCTTCAATAATATTCGTTGTTGGTGGATGTAAATAATCTTGTACAGAGACGTATTTCGGGCCGCCAAATGTATCTAATACTACCACTGAAATTATTTTCAATTTTGCGAAATAGAAATGATGATCTGTAACAATTAACACAATATTTTTAAACGTATATTTCATAGTAATATTTTTGATTAATTGACTTCATTTATTAAAAAAATTCTTACCTGCTGGCATATTAATTAGACCTGGATGACGCGTGAAAACTGCTTTTTTAGCTACTTCGATTTCCGCACTTTCATTTTTTAACTGTAAAAGATATAATAATACTTGTTAATTATTCCATTAATTTAAATATTCTGTAAATAAAAAATCTACTAACTGGTTTGATCTTGCCGGTTAGAAGAACCCTGGCACAACGTGGATCCATAGGATCCCACCGCTTGTTTCTACAGTATTCCCCTTGGGCTAATGACATCAACATCGAGGCCCGATTATCTTTCTGTAATTAAATCGAAATTGATTTTCAATAAAATAGGTAATAAAGATAAGAAAATAAAAAAAAAAGTGATAGTGATTAGGGTTTTAATAAAAATAATCGAATATTCAATATAATACGTATTGATATTGCTCACTATCTTATCAGACGATGGTAATATTAAACATACGACGTATTTTTGCGACTGCGATACATATTAATAATAGTGTTAAGAAAATGCTTACTGCAAGATCTTTAGCTGGAAAATCCAGGGTAGTAAGGTAAAGATATGGAATCCCTGATCCATTCCCTAAAAGCCCATCGCTGTAGGAAACTAAATTTACAGCTGGAAACGATTCGATATCCTTTCTTGCGCTGATTGTCGCCACGGATACCCAATCTGTATATGTACATAAAATTATTGGTAATTATATTTACATTATAATTAGTTGTTATTATATGATAAAAAAGCTAATTAACATAGTGAAGAATACTACTTACATATTTACTTGTTAACATAGTTACCATTAATAACGATATTAATAATAAATAAGATATTTAAGCAACTAAAGTTATATACGCGATTACAGCGTATACAATGAAAATGATGTCATACATATGTATACAATATACATATATATTCCCAGATTATTAAAAAACAATAAATTTACATAATAAAACAAATAAACAAATAATTTTACTTCGAAGGTAATTGAATTTAATAAGAGTAAGTACGTAAATAATTCGTATGTTAAATATGTTATTTGTTTGAATAAACAACTTTTCAATGGCTAGATTAGACAAAATATCTTCAGTGATAATAATTATTTGACTAGTCACGACTTGACTCATCGTGACTTCTTCGATATTGAATTTTGAATGATTTCGTATTATCAAAAGTAATATTTATTCAACTTAGGCAATATTCATCTATAATATTCATTTATAATAGTTCATCGAAAAACTGGAAAGCCGCCAAGACAAAGCGTTGAAAGTCCTAATATTAACTTTTACCTAACTCGGTACGGATAACCGCGTATCTACATTATGTATGCAGATATTCATTCTACTCGTTTTATTAATTTCCGAATGATTCGTAATTTTGCACTGAAATATGACGCTTTTGTTTGAGAAGTAGCTATTTACGCAATTTGAATGTCAAAATAAAGAAGAACCGTAATAACGTTTTATTAGCTTTAAAAACGTTGTTACCATGAAAAAAAAATGTATTTTTTTACCAGCTTGATTGACAATGTATCTTGCCATTAAAGCTGCCTGATCGATAGGTGGTGGATTATTGACAGGAAGTTGTTGATCTCTTTCAGACGATTTGTACGTATTATGATGATCTTCGTGATGATGTTTTTCATATTTAATTTCTCCCGGACCATTCTCACTCATTTCCTTCGCTTTCTTCCATTTCAAAAACTCCTCGAATTCTTGCCAATGTTCAGCCTCCGAAAACTGTGAATACTTCTTCGCTTCGATCGTGAAGATCAAAAAAGATAAGAAGACTGCGAATCGAAAAATCATGGTTTATGTCCACGACTGTTTCACTCTGATGGTAAACGTTTACTAAAACGGAACAAAAGTACACTATCGTTTTGCAATCCTCTTTTAGATTTCTCACTTATATAGCTTGCTACAAGTATGAGAGCGATGAGCACGAGCTCCAATGACTGTTTAGCACATTCGTACTGACACTGCTGACTCAAGGTCAATATATTAAATGTTAAAGTTGTACATCATGCTATGTGAGAATTAGTGAAACTGATAAACATAACCTAAAGTTTGGAAAACTTCAAGTGTTTCGTTTGCATCTGTTTTATTAATTAATTGACAGGCAAAGTTTTAAATTAGTGAATCATTATTACATCGATGATAAATAGTGGTGTTCTAGATTTAAATGGAGCTCCGAAAATTTTTTAATTTTAATTTTTGGAGATAACGAATTGATTATTTTTCATAAAGGTGATTTTATAGCTAATTTCAGTTTATATCTTAAATGAGCGTTTTAAAAAGCATCGACAATTAGTATAGTGAAGTATAAGGAAAGTAATTTCATGAGAAAGAGGTTATTATTAACCTTACTATTAACCTCTTTATTAACCTTATAAGGTAGCCACTGAACATTGTCGAGTAACGTAATTTATCATTTTATTTTCTTTATTTCTAGGTTCTGCGACCTTTCTCTTATAATGAAAAGTATGATTATTATAATATAAAACGACAAAAATATGTAATTGTTATTCAATATAGTATGTCGGTTGCTCCATTTTTGGTAAAAAAAAGTAATTTTTAAAATTTTATGTTTTAAAATATCATTCTTTTCAGCATAATAAGTAACATTTGATTTGGGCATTAAAGACAGGAAGCTAAAATTTATTAGAATTTGAATGAAAACTGATAGCTTTCATAAAAATTTATGTCAATCCGCTGTAACTTTATCTTTAAATTATATCATGAATTTCTAAATGAGGAATAATATAAATACCTAGAGATATTTATATCCAATTTAATTCGAAGCTAACCATTATTTCAGCAATAAAATAGAACAAGTAAATTTACTATTAGTCTTGTAATTCTTATGTATGATTTTAGTTTCTTATACATTTTTGAAGAATAATTTAACTTAAGGGATGTTTTTGTATGTACTGCATTTGTGTATTCATAGACTTTGGCAATTAATGTAAGTATTTTCTCTATACAAAATGATTTTGCACATATTTAATTTTTTGGCATTTACACGTGCAACATCGGTATTTGGTGGAAGCTGATTTACATCCAATTTTAAGTATTTCTTATCTCTCTGGTAGATGGATGTTAATAGATGTTATGCCTTATTTAAGTATTAGAATTTGTTGATAAGATTTCAAACATACGTAGATTAATCTGAATTAGTCGGGTAAATATTAATTATAAAGGATAAAATGAAATTTACAAATAATACAATAATAATAAAATAATATAACTTATATGTATTTCAAACTTAAATTGTGAATAAAAATATAAACAAGAAATGTTTATAATTTGTTGTGTATTGTATTCCGATGAAAGATGTGGAGTGATAAATTTGTTTAATTTTGTAAAGCATTAAAAAGCACAATATTGTAAATTTGCTAATCGTGAGTGGAGATATTATTTTTTGAAGAATATTGTAGAATTATGACGAAAAGAAAATTCAATCTTTCATCATTTTAAAATTATATTATAATTTTTTAATCCCAAGGGTGAAAGCTGTACTGAATCACAAGTTTTTGTTTTACCAAGATGGAGACGTTATGCATATATTTTAATGCTTAAGTCACTGCCTTACAATTTTCTTTCAACGAAAATAAATTCCGTAGAAATATTCCGAAAAATTATGAATAGAAATATTCAACAGGTGGATCTTACAGCACATAAAATTGTATTTACATGTGTACTCGTCAAAAAACAATTCATCAATTTACAACAAAACATAATAATCTCTTTGAAAGAATTCGCTACCTCTAGCAACATGTATGTCCATGCTTAGTAACTTTTACTTCAACAAAAAAGATTCGTTGCACATTCGCATAGCTTTTTTTTTTAAAGGTAAGCGCCTTTTACATTTATATATCCATATGCAATTGGTAAGGCAGTGATTTATCGTTATCGGACAAATCGATATGTATTAACGTTTACGTTGTCAAGATTCGAACAATCAAATTTAATACGTGACTTTTGTTGACAACGATTAATAAATGTAACTGATAGATTGATAAAATTGATAGAACGTTAAAATAATTTTCTATATTAATAGAGATAGCGATTTCCTTCGTAGTGTTACATACTCTCTTTCTTTCTTTCTATCACACTCACACTCTCTCCTTTCTCTCGCACAGAAACAACGCTTCTTTTCATTTATAAGCAAAAAGGTAAACATTATTCTTCTCTATCCGATCCTCTTAAATTAACGCTAAAAAACGTGTAACGATTGCACTGTTGACTTTACTAAAGTCATCGTATTTACGCAACAAAATGTTACAAGTATAAAAAATTTACGACAAGTACGGCTTCTCGAGTAAATTTATCGCTAACAACCACGCCAGCGTTTCTTCTTTTTCTCTCTTTTTTTTTTTTTTACAGCAATAACGCTGGTAAATCTCTGTCTTCGTTCCTCCGTTGTTCCTTCTTTCATGCGTTATTCTCGTGTTCACGTGGGACTATATTAAATTAATTGGTCACCGCGTTTCGAGATTCACCGTTTTGCCCCTTGAGCGTCGCATCAAAACATATTCTTCTCCTCTGTGTTTCAAATTTATTCCTTCCCTTTTTTGTGTTTCTCTTTCTTTTTCTTTTTTTTTTTTTTTTTAAGAAACTCCTATCCTCCGTTTTGCTTTCGCGAATATCTCCGAAAATGTCAACATACATAATAATTTATTTCTATTATATTACAATAAGTCGTTCTACATAGTCAAGAATAGAGAGCAGCGATTTTTTACAGTTCAATTGGCACATTGTATGCGCGCGTATGATCGCTTGGGTGATGGGAAAAGACGCGGGGATAAAAAATGAAAACTAGCTTAGGGGAAGACAGAAACGATGAGCTTGTGGCGAAAGTGAAGAATAGATAAAGCGAAAATAGGAGATAACCGAAAGGGAAAGATGAACAAATGTATGGAAGGAGAGAGGGGAAACGAGAGGGAAATCGGTGTACAGAGATGCCGAGGTGAATATGATATCACTGATATGCATGTGGGGACTTTGGGCTCAGAATTTTCAGTTACTTAAGTACACGTCTCTCGCGTGCCGGCGCACGCCACTAGGATGTCGAACTGTACCAACCGTTCGTCGTCGACTTGTTCGTCGGATGGTAAATGTGGAAACCAGCTCCGGCAGCCGGGTGATGATAAAATTGCGCTTGCTCGCTTAAACCGGCCGAGGCATACGCTGCAGCAGCGTCCAACGCGCTCGGATGAACAGCAGCCGAATACACTTGTGGTTTTAAAGGCAATGGTTGCGCTGGCTCGTATTGGTGTCGTAACACGGGATCGCTATAAGCCGACGAGCCTTCGTAGCTGCTTATCACGTTTACCGGATGCAGCTGTTGCTGTTGTTGTTGTTGTTGCTTGTCTCTCGGTGAAACGGATGACGGCGGAGTCATCGCCGAGTGATAATCGACCGTGTAACCGCTGGCGGTAGAATACGAGGAAACCAGGCTGGTAAACGCATCGGCGCAACTTGTTCCGGTGGAATTTTTCTGATTGTGTGTTGCCAACACAAATTGATGTTCGCCGTAGGTGCTGGATCCTTCGGAGCCAGGTGGAGTGGGTAGAGGACCACTGGGTGTCGTGTCCCCGGCGTAATAGGTTCCACCGGAAGAAGAGGTTCTTGTAGTACTACTGGACGTGATTCCGTGAACGTTAGCTCGTATCACGCTCTCTCTGTTGGCGTATAATTGTCGTAGAAGAGCGGACGCTGGCAATGGCGCGGTAGTCGATTGTTGCGGACTTAGGTGTCCCAGATGATGATGAGCTCCGATCCATTGTATCGTACTCCTTTGCTGTTGCTGCTTGAGCAACGCGTCCGTGCTGAAATCCGTAGGCTGATGCAGCGTCGGTGAATGAGATTTATTGAGATTCTGAACTGGCAGATGCTTGGACATCGCCTGCTCTAGATCTTTCACGGAGGTGCCGGTACTGTCGGCGTTGCTCGTTCTATCTTCCACGCGTCTCGATTTAGGACTGGCCGAGCACAGTACTTGCTCACCTCCTGAAATGGAATGGTTTGATGGAGCTGGACTTAGAGCGTGGCTTCTCTCGTTATTCGTGACTTTCACCGTTGAGTCGTCCTCCTCGTCCTCCTCCTCGATCGAGCTGCTATCGTCCTCGTGCAGCTTTCGCTTGTGTCCACGTAATTTCACTACGAGCGTGTTAATGTTTCCTACCGCTGTCTGCGGCTCTTGCTGTAACTGAGCTATGTTGTCGTGATGCCGGCTGCCTCGTTTCTCGCTCTCCGACCCGCGAGTATCTTCGCGATCTTCAGGCGGCGACCTGTGAGGATGTTCTTGATGCTGGTTCGGTGGTCCACCGTGATTTCTTCCTTCTGAAACGCGTTACGATGCTATCTTAGCGATTAGAAAGTTTCGGACTATCGACGAAGATCAAGTAGCTATATTCGGTCATTTTTTTGGGAAGAATAGCGGAAAGAAAGAAGTCGCAATTTATACCTCCTCTATCGATTTATACCTCCTCTATCGGCATCCGGTGATCCATTTTCTGGATCGTTTCCAGCTGCGTCCTCGCGTTTAACACCCATCACGCCTTCTTCCAGTTGACAACAGTCCATGATTAAATTTTCGAACTCTCGACCGCTGAAACAATTTGTTCGATCCGAGAAATTTCAACGTAATGTTATGCTTGATCTCAGACGAATATCTTACACCATGAAATTTACCTTATAACATAATTGACACAGATGATATTTTGCTCTTCCGCGTTTTTTGAATTGCACACTACCGTGGCGCACGTCTGTAACCATGTGTATCCTCCGCTTTTATTCATTAATCTATAATAATGTGTTAGCACTTGCCCCTTGTGAATCACTGAAACAAACGAGATCATTCTGATGTAACTAACCGGCTAAAATAACGAGCAAAGAGTCAAGTGAAGTAGCTGATTCAATTTGTATTCCATAATGATTCGACAAAGCACGGATTAAGTGGATAAACGAGGTAAACGAAGATCTATGGAAATACTTACAGTCGATGTGAGATTTTCGAAGACGATTCGCATCTTCCCCATGGCACAACGTATAAAGATTCTTCCCCGTTAATTCGTCGGCTGTATAATCTAATAATTCGGACACCCTATAGATCAACATAAAAACGGGACATTACGTTGTTCGTAATCACAGAAGCTAATTATCTAATTATAGCTAATTAGCTAATTATTATAATAAAATGAGATAAACTTATCGAGAATTAATTACAACGAGATACGTGGAAAATAGAGAAAGACAGAGGAATGGAATTTTCTAGAAAATTTCCTATAACGCTCACCTTGGTTCACAATGCGCTATCCGAAAGTCGAAACTGATCCGCGTGACGAACATGTCGGCTTCCAGGCGAATTTCGTGCACACTTGGCGGAGGAAGTGCGATCGCCAGGCCAACCATGCCTATCAATGGTGGTGCAGACTTTCTTGAATGGCCAAACGTATACTGCGGTCTCAAACGGCACAGTAATAACACGACCTGAATTCGTAATTGCTTATTAACATCCATGGTTTCGTTAACTAAACGCAATTGATTCGCGATTCGTTAAATCGATTAAATCAGGAATTCACAGAATCCGATCGATGGTAAATTACGATAGATCGACGATAGATAAGTAAATCATGATTGCTATCAATTAGAATATTTTATTTCGTCATGTTTAGTGGAAAGTTACGGTTCGATGAATCCTTGGAACACAGAATGAAAATGTTTAAGCACAGGAACGAAAGAAGATGAGAGGGTGATCTTTGAAAATATAGGATTTCTGAGGAAACAGTGTACTCACCCTATAACCAGACGACTTAAAATGGCACCCCCTTTTCGTCAAAGTGGATTTCATCCTCACGCAGAACGCACGATCGTATCCCTTGTAAAGGTTATTTGCCGATAACGACATCACCGACGACACTATAATTAGATTAAAGACAACGCATGAATATTCGTTACTTACATGTGCGTGTACAGAAGAATACCGATTTTCTTCTTCGAATTATACTTCAAACCATCAATATTCAATTGGAAACTTCAAAAATTCAGAAGGAAACAAGATCTTGGTTCATAAATTACGACAAAGTCCCACAAACAATGAATAAAAAATGAGACATTTTTCGACATGGATAAAAAGCGAAACAAAATTCGGATCAAACGAACGAATATTTCTTAGATAGAACGATAAAACTACGTTCAAGCAAAGAGAAAAAGTTAGTCGCTGCTTCGTCGAGATTTATCAACGACGCATCTATTCACGATCCTTTAGCGGCTACTGAAAGTTTATCAACTTCGTAATCTCGACGCGAATGATGTCATCGCGGCTCGTTCAGTCGACGAGAGACGCGTCGTTCAAAAAAAAAAAAAAAAAAAAAAAAAAATACACGTCACGGCAAAAACTTACCGTCGGGATTCGCGGTGGAAGATGAACCGTGTTCTTCGGACGCCGCGCTACTCGGCGACGCTAAACCGGAGCTCGACGAGTGTGGACCGGAAGAGGTGCTCGATGTCAGTCCCAGGCCTAATTGTTCCGCGACTTCCGCGTGGTCTTGCTGATGAACGTAATCGAAAACGCTTGATCCCGTCATCTCTACCTAAAATTCATAAAAATGTCGTCCTCTCTCGTGTCTTTCGATATTTTCTCAATTTTGGAATTTTGAAATTTTATCGTAAGTCCTAATAAGTAAATTAGTTCAATAAGAACTTTCGATCAGAGACAAGCTATTATGTTGACTTTTCCTTCAAGAATTCGAAGTATGAGACAAATGCGAGTCTAGTGGAAGAACACGTGTTTAAACATCGTAATTTCCTTGACAAGTCGCAGAAAGGTGACTTAATTAGAGGAAAAACTGCAGTCGAGGACAGCTTTCTCGAGGTGGTTTCATTACAGGGAAACTCTGCGGGCCTTAATACGATAGTTTCCACGAAAAACTGCTTCGACGTGACCGACGGCTTCCTCTCGTTCGATGGCAATGGTTATCTGTATTTGCGTAAAAGAATTTACGAAAACCCGTGTTTCGGAGGGCGAAATATTTTTTAAAGGATCCCTTCCACCAACAAATGCGAGTAATTCCATTGTTCGTCAAAGTGGTATTTTTCAAGCGAATCCTAAAACGTAGTAAAAACACGGGACACGTTTGAAACCGAAATTTTATTATTAAAACTTTGCGGAACGGCGTGAGGGTGGAATATCGATAAATACCGACAACAACGGAAAGCAAAACAATTTGTATTTTTCGCTGGAATAACACGCCCGTTATTTAATTACAAGTATCTCTACCAATAAAAGGACTTCGTTCGATAGATATCCGAAGGAAAAACGATTCGGTATCGTCTATCTATGGATAAAGTCGGTGTTTTAATTATTCAATGGTTAATAAATCCTCTGAATATTCTCAGCTACGTAATTATTATCATTTTTAATATACCTCCTTCTTGATCTGGCGCAATTACTTAAACACTCAGGCAACCCTAACACGTCGATTTACCCTTCGATCCGAAGATTCCGGGAACTTGCTCAAAGACAAAGCACGTAAGAGTATGTAAATCCCGCGAAGTAGATTACTAGCTCAGAGGGGTACGGTTTCCCATCGGGGGAGGCTTCGACGATCGACGGAGGAAGAGACCGAGAAAGAGAGAGAGAGAGAGAGAGAGAGAGAGAGAGCGGGAGGCAGTCAATTTCATCGGGCACGGAAACTTTAATTTCAATCGAACTTGCCGACAGAATAATAATAATACTAAAACCAGTACCCTCGTAACCCACCAAACAGCGAAGGGAGAACCATTAAAAATCAACCACGCCAACGAGACTTGGAAATCGTTAACGTACCGGAACGCCATGGAACTATATCGCGTTCCTCGCTAGAGGGTGCAGACTCCGAATGGAGGAAAGAAGTAGGAGCCTTGAGGAACGATACGATTGCAATACGGGGCGAGCGAAAGAACAGCTTCCACTCGACTCGATTTCCATGTCTGCGCTGGAACATCTACCTACGGCCACGCATTCCGTTGGCCGGTTCACTCTCGCAAAGAAGAAATACCTCCGGAACACAGGGGCTGCCGGCGGCCATGTTTGTGGCAACGTCGGCGCCGGTTTCCCGAATCCCCGAAACACCCTATTGATTGCTCCACGAGTCTCGCAGAACCGAGCTGGTACACCGGTCACCTCCCGTTCACCTCCTGTTCCTCCCGCT
This sequence comes from Bombus vosnesenskii, assembly GCF_011952255.1. NCBI lineage: Eukaryota > Metazoa > Arthropoda > Insecta > Hymenoptera > Apidae > Bombus > Bombus vosnesenskii. The sequence continues at coordinate 331,256 of NW_022884330.1, read as the reverse complement.
ATAGCGCTCTATCCGTCTCTGTTCCTCCGTTTCTCCGTTCCACGCTCCCTTCCCAGTCTAGCTGTTCCTCTCTGTCTGTCTGTCCGTCTGTCTCTCTCTGTCTCTCTCTCTCTTTTCTCCATCTACCTTCACGGGCGGCATTAGGAATGGCGAACACGCCGCCGTGCAGAGGCTACGTGAGCCGCATGCGACCACCCCCGCCCCCAACCACCACCCATCCTTCCCTCGTCTATGTCATGCTTGGTGCCAGCCAGTATGGCCGCCAACTCGTACAACCTTCTCCTCTTTTCCTCCCTTGACCTCTCTCTCTCTCTTCTTCCCTCTCTTTCGTCCTTATCCACCTCCTCTTTTTCCCGAGCCATGCTACCTCGCGTCGTTGCTTCTTTTCCCTCTTCTCCTCGTCTCTTCCCTTCTTTTTCATCGTTCGCCGTGGCCACCTCCGCCACCGCCTTCGTCTCTTACCCTTCGTTCCTCTTCATCGAGCTTCTCCTTTTTCCACGGGCCGTGTTCCCTCGGTGTGCTGCTATCTTTGCCCTTCCGGCTCGCGCATACGTGCCAGCCTCACGTGCATGCCTGTGTCTTATATGTCTTCCGCTTCATTTCACCCACCCCGCCGCCACCACCTATCTCTTCTACGCCCTGGCTTCGTTCGTTCGTTCGTTCGTCTTTTACTTCCTCCCCCCTTCGTGCTCAAACCCTCTCTTTCTCTCTCTCTCTTTCTCTCTTTCTTTCTCTGTTTAGCTTCATCCCTATACTATACTCGTTTAGTCTAGGTTCCATCAACATCCCCGCGAACAAGTCACGCTTACAACGACGATTCGTAAGGGAATGGACAAGCTAGCTACACACTCACCTGTGAGAGTCCAAGGTAAATCGAGACGGTCTCGGATATGTACAGGAACCGTCCATCAGCGGCGACCGCCATCGCGAACCCGTCCAACGACTGAAACGGAAAATATGAGTGCAATCGCTCTTCAGCCTCTTTCTATCTCCTTTTTCTTTCGTTTGCCCTTTCACTTATTTTCTTTTTTCTACCGGTACCAACGTGGCATCCCGGTTATCTCGCGATCACTCCCAGCCCCCTTCTGTCAGCTCCTGGGATACCGGCGTCCGAATCTTCGTCGCAATTTTCGCTTACGATTATTTCGTTAGTATCTCTTTTCCATTTTAATTTTGTCACATTACTCGTTACTCCAGACCGCGGATTTTTACGCGATCATAAGAATTTCCAGGGTGCAGAAATACACATAACGATTCACATAACGTACCAAGATACGTGAAATATTCAGAGGCAAGAAAAAATATTTATATACAAGCGAAACAAATCTTCGATTCGATGAAAATCTATGAAAATACGAACTCGTATGAAAATCCGCAGTTGATTAAGTCGAGTAAATAATTTACGGTAACTTTATTATTCACAGGATATTGAAAGGGGTTGGAAGTAATTTTCCGAGCTTCGTTTTCACTATTTTTTCTATACTGAAACGGTGAACAAATTTCTTTCGAACAAACGATTTCTTCAAAGTCGTTTCGAAACCGATTGCTTTGCATCGATGTAAGATTTGTTATTATTAGAGGTATTTTTTAACTTCGATGCGTGCTTCGAATGCAAGGAAAAATGCAGAATTACGCTTACTTGAAGTATGTGGGTACCCTGATGTACATCGAAGTGCTCCATCGTAGCGGATGCTGATGACCTCACACGATTCGCACCTGGAATCAGAAACATTCGCGGCGTGTACGTGGATTCTGCGTTATTGAACGCGATGATGAATGTCCGAGTTTCCATTTGAATCGGCACGGTTCAAAGCAATTTAGCATTCCTCTGTTTTTCCTACAGTCAAGTTTAGACGCTTCCGTAAAGAATATGACGGATCCATAGTGATCGTGTAACGATATGTATGTTAAAGATAAATTTGTATTCGACAGCTAGCATCAAATTGCATATTGCCGTGCATATAGCCAACGATGAATAATAATGAACAAACGGAACTCGATAAATCAACATTCCGCGGTGGTTTCTCTCGATCATCAATTTCTGACATAAATCTCGTTTAAAAAAGAAGATCACCGTTTATAATAAACAATTGTCTCACTCGGAACATTCTACGAAGATTCTATTATTCTAGAGCTTCTTTAACGACTCTAGAATATCACGAATCCCGCCAATACAATTAACTTCCACGATCTTTTCTACAGTTTTTTATAGTTCAGTTTGACAAACTCTCCGTCGCTGATTATTTTCCTTCGTGTGAATTAGAGATTTGTTCCTTTCGGGATTAAGAAATTCTCCGAGCAAACGAAAAGCTCAACCCTAGAACTAACAGCAACTAAACCTATTAAATTTCCAGTATAATAAATTACGAGTTATTTGTTTTCACCATTCCGGTATTTCTACCGTTAAACACGGCGGAGCATGGAAATTTCCATATTATGTTAATCTCGTGCCCAAAGCACTGTGATTCTAACCACCCAAAATCTCTTTCAACATCCCCAACGTAGAGTCCCAGTGGACGGGTCAGCAAAGAGTTAATAAAGACGTTTGCTCGATCGAATTGATTGACGTCCACCGAACCTACGCTACCTCCACTTTATTCCGACCATTGTGACTCACTGCCGAGTTCAACCCCCGAAGATAGCATCCTAACCACGCGGTGACCCCTTTGCGTCTTCTTCTCTCCCCTCGTTTAACAAACAAGACGTTCCTGCTTCTTGCCCGTAATAATAAACTCCACCCACGCTCTCGGGGACGTCGTAATGAAAGACTTAGAAGACTCGATCAAACTCGACGCGAACCGCTTAATCTGTTAAGCTCCACGGAGCAGGAACGAGTCGAAGTGGCTGGCTAACTGGTCGAATTGATCAGCGTCTGGCTTTCGCTATCCGGTCGACAAGTTCGTTCTGATATTTCGGACCCGGATCGCCGAATAATCCAACCGGACTTTCGCCCATCCGACCAACGCGTTTCCTACAGCCACGACAACCGTTCGTTTCGTTTCGTTTCGACGACGATTCGTGAATACCGATTAAACTTTTACCGATCGAGGTCTCTTTCGCGCAGGATCGTTCATTGTACGTTCGTTTACACGGAATAGTGGAGCTGGTAATTCTTTGAGAGGTTCGATCGCTTGATGAGAAGCGAATGGATCGTTGCAGCGAAACGTTGTTGTGCGATCGATAGTTGGTTCGTCGATGAAAGAAATAGGGCGGATTTTTATCGTAGCTTTAAGTAAATATAGAGTGTAATTAAACAAAGAATTTTAATTCTTGACCGATTGATGCTTTTGGAGTTTTGTTATTTCAATTTGAATTATATGTTATATATTGTGTTGTAACAATACACGTAAAAATTACTTTTCGAATTAAACTGTATGTAGAATATGTGAAATACAAAGTAAAATTACGTAATGTAATCTTCAAACAGGTTGCAATTATTTATGATTCGTCGAGACGAAGCGAAAGAATATTTTCCAATTGTGAAGTTACCTATTAAAGTAGATTATTATTTTGGTTAAAAGGAGCTGTATAAAATATAGAAGCTGTAAATAATAATCGTACCATAAATACGACTTTAGATGGAGAAAACTTAATTTAGACCTGTAGTGGAAGCTACCTGGCCGTCATAATATTTTGACAAGTATCTAAGGGAACGTTTTGCCCGTCTGTCCGGTGGCTCGCAGATATTTCCTTGGGGATGATGGAAAAATATCCGTGCTGCCGGCGTGATCAATTTAGCAAAGATCGAGCTTGGTAATAGGTTATTTTTTCGCGACGAGTGTTGAAGGAATAATGTGCAGATCGACGTTTGTTATTACAGAAATTCTGTTCCTTCGGTACAAGGTCTGACGAAGTGGAGGATAAGAGAATTTCCATGTAATACGGTTTATGAGAACAAAAAAACACGGGAAAGCTGAACAGGATTGAAAGATAAGGAACGTAAAAGAATCAATTTAAAACTGCATCAGACACTCTGTACTATCTGAACACCGTAAAACGCACGCTGTTTGGAATGCACTCCGCTAATTTAGATTGCTTTGCCAACTTCTGGGTGCTTTTACGGGAAACGATGGACTCGTTTCAAGTTTGTTAAGTGAAATTACCATCCACAGGTTTTCTCTTGTTTCCGTATTATCGCTCAAAATTGCCGGAGACATCGAATTTTGAAGTAAAGTACGAAAAAGCAGTTTCACATTATCCCGAGCAACTTTGCATCGAGGCAATGAAAGAAATCCTACAATTGTCCAGACGTTTTCATAAAATTACCATTAATTTCTGCAAAAACAGATTTCCCATCGTCCCAGTTCAACGACGAATCTTCGACAACGAACGTCCAGTCTCTAAAACTAAACGCTCTTCGATTTTCTGAATCAATCTCGCGTTTCAAGCTCGCGTTTGCTGGAAAACGTAGCTGCGCGCATCGAAACCAGCCTTTTCACCTTCGAGCGATACACGAAAAGGAAAAAGAGGGACTAACCTGACGATAAAAAGATAAAAAAACAACCGAAGCAAAAATAAAACCAAAACTACACCCACGGAAGAGGAAGACGCGGTAGGCAGAGAAGAAAGAAAATAAATCAACCGACGTGTCTGGAAATCTTTAACGCATTTTACTTCGTTAAGTCGAGAGGTCTCTTGTTCCAGTTGTGGCAGTGACATGCGGCGAGGGTGAACCGGCCGCGGTGGATTTAGTTTGACGAGGAGCTGTGGCTGCGATGTGCGGACGGTGCCTAACTCAATTTCGTTAGTTTAGTTACATTGGCGGTTGGTAACGCGAGGCCCATGCAGGGGTTGCCGTGATTAGATTTCCATGTAGGTAGTGGTGCAGCTACCTAAGCCTTTATACGTACCGCTTTACATGTACGCGCAGACAGCCTCTGTCCCACCCTCTCTCCTTCCTTTCGTCTCTGTCTTTCCACGACCACACGACAAATATTAACTCAACTCAAAGCCATCAGCCCTTCGATTCACGAAAGTAACGCCGATGAATAAGCGAATTCTCTCGACGACCTTATTTCCTGTGTTCTGCCTCGTTGCAGCGTGGATTCTTTCGAGTAGGTGGAACCTTCCGGAGAACCGAGGGCGCGCGTAACGAGTAGACGACAGGGTTGATAGAAAGGGGATGCATGTTTTTGTGGAAGATCGTGGATTACGATCGACGACCAGGTTTTTTGGGGGAGAATTGTGGAATTGGACGATTGTTGGGCCGATCGAAAGGGAAAGGGGTGAATTGATGGAATATTAGACTAGTTGTTATCGTTGGTTATTGTTTCTTTCAAAAACGTATCCTTTGAAGAAATTGGAAAGGATTAAATAAGATGTACGTTTATATAATTGTCTAGATGTTTCATTAACCTGCTGATTTATAATATTAGTATGAGTCATACTTGTGGTAAGTTACGTTCGTAACAGGGCTCAGGTTGATCTCTAACTTCAATCTCTATTCGTCTTAGATCGAAAATGAAATTCCAATTACATATAATATATATCAGATAAATGATCGAACTTCATCCCTTGTTCCTACTACGTTCTTTACGTAAAACACACAATAAATTTCCCGAATCTATCAAGTATCAGAAAACGATCCTGATAAATTTCTTTGTGTTTGAAGCCTGCTTGACCCATGCAACTTCACTGACAGGGATGAACAACGGTCCTTTAGCATTTCAATGTTTCTCGAACCAAGGCGAAGAGATGTCCACGGCTTTCCTATTTCCGTTAAATGAACCACGAAAATGAAGAAGGCCAATGGCGATGGTATCGCTCGATTATACCCGACAATTCTCTATTACTATGTATCTGCGAATCTTGTGCCGGTTGCTTGGTCACTCTCCAGTTATAAACGATATCGCGAGGTTCGATCTATTGCCGGTTCGCTTGCGCGAATTCTTAAGAAGACCTTTGTCCGGTTAATTCGATACCGGTGTACCGTGAATTTCCATCGAAATTCAACGCTCTAACCCTCACCCCTTTATCGCGATCGACCAACGATACCGCTCGATTCGAGCAACGCGATACCATTGCAATTAATTTGCGACGATGCGAAGCCAAGATTCCCCCATTTCTCTGATTAGACGCGTAAATTTTGGGAAAATTGTTCTATTCGTTTGTTCGCGATCTTATTTTACAGACGAACAATTGCGCGACGTTGACTGTTTAGGTAAAAATTCTGCCTCGATTCTCTGAGAAGATAATTCTTTTATCCATCGAACGATCGATCTTTAAGATAACGTATCTGCATTTTCGATTCGTCGTCTTAACGATTGACTGATTTTGCAACGAGTTTCACTTTCTCCCGTGCTTTCACCCTGAAAGACACGTTTTGCCGCGCGACTACACGCTCGTCGATCTTCAACAGCGAAACGACTCCCCTACCGGGGTTAAATACTGATCCATCAACAGATATCACCAGCAGATACACTTTCTAATAAGCGGGGGTTCCAATCATCTGTGTTGTTTCCACTTCGAAGCTACGATAGCTCTTTCACCAAAGAGGGTTGAGAGAATATCTCTTTTCTCGGACAGAACGACCGCGTTCTTCCTGTTCGTTGAACAGTCGATAATATTTAATCAAACGTTGGTTTCGTGACGTGAATTTTCAACTATTTATCATATGATATCATAAATATAATTAATCATGTATGGTCAATAAAATACTCAAATTATAATATCTACTGGTTATTTAACGAGTTTAGTTTTCATCTCTTTAGTAGCGTCGATGTAAGTACGAATCTGCATGAACATCCGCAGTCCAACAATAGCATTTAGCGCAATAATTCGTTAGCAAGTTACATCCACTGGATTTGTCTTTCTCGCGTTGATATTTTTCTAATATCGACGATTATGAACAATAGGTGCAGTATCAATAGGTTTAATAACGAGGTCCTTACCTTTGCCAGATTTATTTGGCGGTGGCCCATCCCGATTCCATGGCGGGTCTCCGTGACCCGAGAACTCCCGAAGTTTGAGGTACGAGATGGTTAGCCTTATTATAGAGGCTTTGTCCAACTGGGAGGTAATAGCCGCCGGTAATGGCAGCATTTTCGCTAACTCGTAGAACTCGAAGTTCTCCTTCCCCCTTCGAGACCTGGCAGCGTCTCTGCTTTTTTCCTTGCGCAGCTCGAGGATGCTGTAACAGACAGAAAAGAGAAACGGGAGAAGGTTAGACGAGCAGGAATATCGTGGCACGGATAAATCAAATTCTTTTTGCTTCCTTCGTCTTTTTTCTCTCGCAACTTCGATCATGTCAAAATGTTCCCTTTCATACGACGTAGAACGGAAGGGATCGATTTTAATTTCGTAACGAGATATTCGTGACAGTCGCCGAGCATGGTTCATCGTTAGATGAATTTTATTTTCCAAATATTTCGATGTTTAACGAAGTATATTTGCGTTGTTCGGAATATTTAATTAATTGTTTGAAAAAATATAGGAAATGTATCGCACAATATGTAAAGCTTCTAAAATAATTTATCAATTTCATTCGACATTAATAAGTTACACTTTTATAAATTTGATACCAAAGTGTCGGCGACAGGTTCGTATTTAGGTAACTATTTTATATTTTACTCTCATGGTGGTTTTACTCTCTTGTTTAATAAAACATCTTTCCGTTTATTCAGCTTTCGTTTTCTTTTATAGCTGATCAACGATGCCATAAGATTCGCTATATTCCATACAATGTTGGCGCGGATGTTTTTACAAGTTTACGACAAATCGAAGCGCGTGTAACCGTTCACGCATCCAGAATAGAAAGAATGTCCGATTCCTGTCCGAAATTCAATTACATATTTGCTGATATCATAAGGTATTCGTTTCGCGTAGTCCTTCCGCAAGGACTCTCGTACTTGATATGCTGACAACGAATTAACCATCTCTATTGGAATCGCGTTACAGCTATTGACCTAGAGTGCGTAGTACCCCAGGGTGACTGTTTCTTTAACGATCCATTACGGTCATACGTTGGAAATCTGGACTTAGTTCCAAAGATAATTAATTATATTCTAATAAATTATAGTATGATCGTCTAAGAATCATAATGGTTTAAGTCACTTCACACACGTTGATCATAAAATAACGTTAATCTCTACGTCCATTACGTAGTAGCAGGTTTAAAACGTACCATGAAAAGGGACAAAGTTACGACTGAATTAACGACGAAGCTAAAGCAACCATAGAAAGATCGAAATACGAGATCGTGAATTTAAACACTTCAAAGTTTCGATTCACGCCACTACCACGTTCTGCTCGATTTTAATCGAACTCGCGAAATAACGTTCGTCAACCCTTTCGCAAAACTACCCCATTCTTCCTCCGCTAGAATTAAAAGGCATGCACACGTCGATTTATCGAATCGTGCGGACGAAACGTCCTATATTAGCTAATTTTAAACGAAACAACCGATCGAACTAATACCGTGGACGATGTATCGACAATTTGCAGACGGATAGGCGAGTATAGGCGTGGCGGTGCGAGCGGCTACGATCGTAGAGCAAACGCGCGGCAAAGGCGGCCACCCGCTCGGCCAGCATACATTATTCAAACGCTATCATGCCTGTGTTTGCTGACATGCCAGCCGAATGTATCTGGGTGAATGTCGACGTAACATTAACCACGCCCCGTGGACGGCCCCTCGATTCCGGTTTTGCATTTAAACATTAAACGCTGACCAATGGGAACGTAATCCGCATTATTCGAAACCCGTTCCTCCCTCTACTCGTCACGGTCATTAACCTTTTGTTAACCAGGGAGCAATCGGTCCCCATGTTCCCGGACGATCCACTCGTTCTATCCAAATGTTCGATTATCGTGGACCTACGCCTATGATGACCAGCGACGTATATTTTCGCGCGGTAGTGAAAAAGGGTGAAAATAAGTTCCGGTCCAACGGGCGTGAAATTATGGCCGAAACGAGAAATTATTGCCCGGGTTCATCCATTTGATCGCGGCTTTTGGAATTTTTATAGCGTTTTAACCTGTTCAGGAATGGATCTTCTACAGGCAAGATAGTGACATCTTTTTTTTCTTTTTTGCTATATTTTTATTTTATATTATACGTTCGACGAACAACTGATACCGATGATTAGAATCGTGGTTAATAACGTGGTAGAAATTACATGAAAGACTTGTATCGTATATTTTGATATTGAAGAGTTGTCGCAGCTAAATTATAGATTCATAATTTTATGAGGTGCTGGGGCGGTTAAATGAATTAAACATGGGGCGTTAATCCAGTTCCAGCCTTGAATGATCCTTAACAAACACCTTGACACACATAAAACTGAATATTTTCACGCGTATTATCAATTTCTATTACGTAATCGATCGGGTCTATACAAACTCCCGGAATTCCATGTGCATTGATACAAGAAACGTCTCAAAAATTTGGAACGACCTAAAGCCGTGTCGTGTACGTTTCCATGAAATTTTTGACGAGACGTAAGACGATTTCTCTCCAAATCGAACGGCCCTTAATTGCAAACATTCTCAACTCGCGAAAGAAACGAATATCACCAAGATTTATCCCTGGCGATTAACGAAGAACGCGGCATCGACAGTTTGAAAAAAAAAAAGAAAAAAAAAGAAGAAAACTCGCAGCAATTAAACGCGCCATTTAGCCAGGGCGGAAGGGTTACGAACAAGATGGGATTTTTATTAGGCTGCTATCGCGCTTAACGGCTGTAAAACGAGGATCCCATGGTCGCCCCTTTTCGTTGATCGCGCGAACGCCATCCGGAACACGACGTTGCCTCATTACAATGGTCTCTCCGCGTCGCTGAAAAGTCGTAAAGACTGAAAGAAGGGGGTGGAAAGACCAGGCCGCCATTCGGTCACCGTCTTGTTTCCGCATTTTACAAGCGTCCCGCTACTTTCCATCGTCTCTCCGCGCCCCCGAGACAAACGCGGCAAGAAGCTCCTTCTATTCTTGCTCCCCCAGGGACAATCACCGGCACCATCCCCATTTCCTTTTCTCTGTCTTAGCGTTCGGTCGTAGCACGCGACGGATGAGAACACGAATTCGAAAACACGGTCGCGGTAGAAATTTCATTTGCCAACGATGCCACCGACGCAATTCTTTCTGCCCGTTAAAGGAACCTTCATTGGTAATTTAAAGTTTCACCGGAGGGTGGAAGTTTCTTTTCGACGTTCTTTCGAGAATGCGGCTGTAATTTGTAGTTGGAGCATCGAAGGATTGGGCTCGGTAAAGTACGGCGAAATGACAGTTAAAGAGCGTTAAAGTGGTTCTTTATGCGAGAACCGATTGGATTTGTTTGGATTGGCTGAAAGGAGGTGGTTGATTTTTACCGGTGGTTTGCGGTCGCGTAGAGAAGAATTGTGAAAGCTCGTGGAGGCTGGGATCGAGTTACGCAATTTGCGATCGTTGGCGTCGAGAGGAAGATAGAGAAAACGGAGAAGATGCGTGCTTTTCAATTTCGTGCAGTTGATTATTGAGTTATCAGTTGAATGTGGTTCCGGATGCTTGTTCGATTATTGTTCGCGTCTATGTAGCGGAATAATATAGCGAAATGATACAATACAATTTTAGGGCTTCGATGAATTTTTAACGAGATCGACGTTTGGCCAGCATTTTAACGCGAATACGTGGGCGAGTGGTGCACCGTATCATTCGTTAATGCGGAATCCCATCGTTTTACCGTTGAACCAGCCTGTCGGACGAGCAATAAGCGAACGCAAAATTTTTTTACCGCTCGTATCGGTTCAAGGGTTCCGTTGGAATTTGGGATAGGAACACGGTCGCGCGCACTGACTTTTTACGACGGCGAATGCAGAAACGAGCGTGCTACGTGCATCGCATACGGGACCGTATGCAACGATGCTTACTAAAATGCGGGCACTCTGTCGTGAGTTACGTCAAACAGTCGCTCCTCCACGGGTCTGATCGCTTTCTTCTTGAATTTCCACCTGAGAAAAAATCGTTCACCTATGTTTTCCACGTGTAAATTTCGACGAATGTCTCCGGTCGAACAAATGCTTCCGATTTTTACTCTTATTTTCGACGAAATTTTAGTTACGCTTATAGACATTGAATTGCGCGAGTATCTATTCATCGAGAGAATTTTGGTGTCTTCTCGTTCGTAAAACGATAATTCTAGATCAATGAAAGGATCGTGAACGTTTTCTGAAATACTAGACACGTTAATGACAAACACGAAGAAATTACATTAACGATATCGTGTCTTAATCTACGACACAAAATTCTTGAATGGAAGAGATGAATTGTCGTGAGTCTATAAATAAAAATATAGGGTACTTTTCCGTCGTTTCTAGGCGAAACCGCTATAATATATCATCGGACGTTTGTATCGTAGACGGCTGCACGCGTTGCATAGCAATCGTGTAGTAGTCGCATAGTAATTGTACGCCTAATTGCGTATAGAGGAGAAATTCCGTATAATTTTAATAAGCAATTGGAAAGTGGAAATGAGAAAGGCTGGTAGTCCTATGCGGGCTATTTCTTTTTTCTTCGTTGTCGAATCTGTAACGGTTTTAGGGAACAAAAAAACGGTCGAACTGAAACGATAGCGTTAAAAGTACCATAATATTCGTACGATATAACGATAAAATAAATTGGCAAGTGAAATTTGTTAAAAAACTTTCACGGTACGTCTATTGGATCTTTGAGCAGTCTCTTAATGCTTTCGATAAAACATTATTTTTGATAAATGTTTTCAGCGATTCTATTCGTCATGCAAATCGCGATATCAATTGCGATGCGTTTGTTGTTGTTCGTGAGAATGCCGCGTCAGTGTTAACCGTGAATCATCTTTGAAAACTGCGTACTTATTTTATTTGAAACTCATTTTAAACGTAGTTTATTTCTAACACCTTGCAAGGCAAGACTGTTGCCTGCATTCGAATTGCAAAAAAATCTGCAGCCTTAATCGCTGCTCGTTGTATGTTAATGCAACGAAATGAACGATACCTTTTCAGAACGAGACGCCTCAGGCTTTGATCGATACCTACATACCGAGAAAACATAAACGGAAAAATATTTTTCTCCTCCCATCTAGGATCTTACATTCCTTCGTGTTGCAATCGACATTGAAATTTAACGCGGAACATATTAGAATCGAAGATTAAACTAAATTCAAGTAATAACCTGTTATTTATCTTATCGACTTGTAAAACATCTTCGCGATCTTATATCAAAGTGTGTGATCAACTCTGGAAAAAATCAAACGCTACGCGACAAGTTTAAATTATCAACTAGCTTAGATCTAACTCTTGGAAAAACTATATTATTTGTAGAATGTTCCGATATAACACTTTCCCTAAAACAATGTGACTGTTATAAAAGATCAATAACCTTTGAAAATCCAAGAGATCAAATCCCACTGCTCGCTATCGCGTATTTTTATCCTATCCCATTCTAAGTTAGCCCGGGATCAAGAATTAACTTCGATATTATCAGGAAGAATTCCGCTGAAATTCCGAGAATCAAAGAGGTCGAAGAACACGAATAACGCTGCCAACGTGGAAGAGGAATTCCGACGCGATCGTCGAAGAGCTTGGTCACGGAACGCGGGCCAAAGTGCGATTAGAGGCGGCTTCCGCTGCTGATTGTGCAAAGATAAAGGAAAGGGAGGCGCGAAGGATGGGTGGCTAAGGTTGCTGCGTCCGTTTTTCCCCAGAGGTATTCCCTAGAAGCTGGCCAGCCTCGAACGAGAAGCACCGACGTGTCTGCAGAAGTGCGAAAATAAAATTACGCGGAACTTTCGGTCAAATTTGTTGAAATTGGGCGGCAGACTGGTCGAACGGGCCAAGGCAAGGGCTCCTCGCGGTTCCCATGGGACACGGGATAGAACGCTGGCGTGTTTCACCCCCGTGAGCCACGGCATAGCTATATCCGTAGCCATATCGTTGAAGGGTGGCAAACGCGCCTTGGACACATAAGGATCCTCGTGTTCTCGGCCGTGCTAAGTGCCGGCCATCAATAATTCAGCAGAGGATCCTGACGAGGTTATCGAGACGATCCTTTCGATCGAGGTGCCGCGCCGTTGGATTTTTCATCCGCCGATTTCTAGTTGCCCCAGAATTATTGATGATAGCCTCGAGAAGGTGGGGGCTAATTCTTCTTAATCCTGACGTTCTCCTTCGGTCTGCATAAACCGAAATGGATGTCGCATCTCGATAGATATTATTTAAACAACGTTTGAAACGTTCGAGTATTTTGCGTTTGGAACGGTTAAAAATATTCGCTATATAACGAGATTAAACATAAACGGGTGCTTGCATATGCATTTCACTGCTAACGTAGGCGACAGTTGCGAGTACGCTTGCTTTAAGTAGAATAGGGCATCTTTGGTCAGACGCCAAATATGCGAAAACTGAATGGCTTATGGAAGTTTGACGCACCGAAGAATCATTCGTTTGATCGAATGTCGATAGTATGTTAAACCATTGTACGTTTCTGTAGTACGTCGATGATCGTTCTATCTAATAAAATTTCAAGAATCAACGAAGCTTGTTCTAGCAGAAACGCGATCACCATTTGTGAAGATTGTTCGATCTCGAATCTAGAAAATTTATACATTCGTCGATATCACTCCGAGTGATCGTTTTGCCTAACGAAATTTTCAGAATCAACGAAACTACGACGTGTCCTATTACAGGTGAATCTGTTGTCCGTGAAAAGCGTTTCGCCTCAAATCTAACAAATTTATACATCCACCAAACTCACTCTCGACGATTTTTCTTCTCGATAGAGTTTCAAAAGCCAATAAAACTAAAGCGCAGAATGATTCCATACGTAATAATTTTAATTTTATTTTATTCACGGGTTTGTGCCCTTTACGTGTTCAAAAAGCTACAGTACAAAATAACACTGATGTTGAGAATAATACTAAATACCGCTATACAAAGTTTAGACAAGTGTACGCACAAACATATTATACATATAGTCTATTCGTTATAATTAAATAATATTCAATGAGATTTTCGTACATAGCAGCAGAGAATCGAAGAATAAGTCTACTTGGATCGCGTATTTATTCGCAGCACTACAAATTCTGGCATCCGTATCGGTGTGACCGAATCTCGACCTAGAAGCCGGCGTATAAAACAAGGGCACGTGCTTGGTGAAATGGAAATGCACATTTGAAGTTAACCGAGCCTAACAAACGAAGGCTATTGGTTTTATTATTTATAGTATCGTGCAGCAAGAAAACGGGGAAAAGAGCGGGCAATTAGCAAGCATCGAGGGAATTATGATGGCCGGGCGCGGTAGGCCGACTACTCGGGCTAATTCAATTAAACAATTCATTTGCCGGTCCGAAGCACCACCTGAGGGCACGTCCCATTCCCGTCGACGCTTCTCTCCGCGTCCGCGTCCGTGTGTTCCGGTCCAAGTGTGCGCCGATATGGAGGAGCGAACGTGAGCTGGAGAAGGACCAAACCTCCCTACCCGTTCCCGTGGGAGTCGTAGCCTCGCGCTACAATACAATGCTCCTAATGTTACGGCTCCAGTTTCGACATAATTTTCTTTCGCGGCCCTTTTGGCTATCGGATGCCCGGCCTTTTGTACCACTTCGACAAAGAAAATGTCATTTCCGGTGGCCGGCTCGATAACGAGGGAAAATTCGCAGGTCTCCAACGTTGCTGTGAACGTAAGCCGCTTCTTACGCTCCCAGGAACCTTTGATACATCGTCTTGTTGATAGACGAAATCTTTTTAATCGAAAGATTCCCGCGTTGTTTCCGAACAGAGAACTGTATAATCGTATTTGCTCTAAATTAACGTTTGAATATTTAGCAGCAAATGGTGGGAAATAATCCAATCGTATCGCTACGTGCGATGCAGACTACATCCAGAGTTCTCGAATCTTATCAAACTCAAAGAGAAACCATTCTAGAACGCAGTCTAAAGCACGCAAAACCATGCGCAACGTTTGCAAAGCATCCTTTAGCCGCTTCTAACGTATCTACCTGGCAAAATCAGCGACGAGCCGAATTCGAGCCTATTCGAGTGAAACGTGGACGCAAAAGGGCCCGCTGTTGGAAAAATATTTCGTCCACGGCTTGGCGGTGTCTCAATGAAACCCCATCCAGCATGGACACGAAGAAAACGAGCGAGTCGCGGCGAGTGGTGGAAAAAGAGATGGTGGAAGCAAGGAGGAGGGAAAAAGAGACAATACGATAACCACTAAATTATCCCAGCACATCCGGCGATGTAAATCACGAGGTAGTCGCGCGCATCAGCGTACGCTGCACCGACTAGGGGAAAGGAGGAGAAGAAATGAAAAAAAAAGAAGAAAAAGAAAAGAAAAAAGAATTAGGAAAAGGAGAAACAAACGGAGATGAAGAAAGAAATCGGGAAGACGGTATGAAAGACAGAAAAAGCGTGGACCTCCGAGGTATACGCGTATAAAGGCACGTATATAGAGAGGTACACGCGTATATAGACACAGGGAAGAGGGAAACGGAGGGAAAAAGAGACAGAGAGAGGCCGGATAGAGAGACAGAGGGAAGTTGGTTCTTGATGACGCGCAGATAAGGGAGGGCTTAAAGTCTACGTGATGTGGTTCCCGATGCGTCCGGGCGGAGGTCGAGCCTGAGAACTTTCGGTAAACGTACTCGGAGACTCGGACGAAACGTAGCTTCTCCCTCTGCCGGAAGAACCCCTTTTGCATTTTCGATAGTGGCCACGTTACGACCCGACACACGCTCGATATACTTGATCGTGCTCCCCGGTACTGACCTCCGAAAACTAGACGCCGAGGTGACGCGCTTGATTCATCCCCTTTCACTCGGGACATCTATCGGTCTTTGGGGTTGTTACTTGGGGGTTTTTGCTACATGCGTTGATTCCACCGATGGTGGTGTCTTGAATTTTCGAACGAGACACGACAGTGAATGAGCAAGAGGGAAACTCTGAATCGCGGTTCAGCTGTAATTTTAGGAATCTTTTTAAATGTTCAAAGTCTTTCTTTAAAGACGTTTTTCGTCCCGAATTTCGGAGCCAGGGATAAGAGTAAATGATCGTAAGAAAATTTTAATATGCAGTCGAGTTGTAAGAATCGTAAGAATTCTTGTTTCCGAGTAATTTTATGTTACGTCAACGATTTCAACGCGTGAAATCTGGCGTAAATTTAGAAACGATTCAAAGTGTCGTATTGCATACGAAAAAAAATCCTGTTTGACTTCCTGTCTCGAATAATCATCGACAGTTTGACGCATGAGGAAAGCTGGAGTCTAGTCTCCTAGGGGTCTCACGTTCACAACTTGCATCCGGACATTCTCATGTCCCTACTTCCGGGAACGTGAGGCCCGTAACGGCAACACCCTCGCCAAACTCAGGCAGAACTTGCGGTCACTGCTCTTTGTCCTAGTATGCTTTTATTTGATAACGATAAGCATGTCGGTAAGATGTTACCTTGAGATCGAGCAATATTTGAAAAATAGCAGAACGAAATATTAGATAGCTGCGTTTAACGAAAAAGCACAAGGAAACATACTATACAGTGATTAATCGTAATTATACACCGAGCATTCTGGAAACGTCGAGTATGAAAGTGAAACGTGACTGTACGTAGTCAGACGAAATATTAAGCTTGATATTATCAATCTAGTCATTAACTCGCTGAGCTATAATTATAGCAACATATTACTCGAAAATTTCTGTCATCCACTTACTCCATTAGTCGAATAACAACTTTTAACTTATCGTTTCTATCTATCTTTAATTTAGTCGGACAATTCCAATCCTATTCTACTTTCAATATACCTACCACGTGTCGGAGTAAATTTTCCCACAATATTTTCCATAAATTATTCAATTATTCTCGTTAGACGAACGCTGTGGAATTCTTATGAAACACAACTAAGGAAGATTGGATCAAACACTATAACCGGTCAAATTTGTAAAACAAATCAATTACTCTGCGAACAATCATAAAATTCAGTCAATGAAGCCAACTGATACAGTTATTAATAAGCTGTTACAGTGGTTGACACGACTGTAAACGATCAACCGAACGATCAAGCAAAGAGTTGAAATAAACCGATCTTCTAGATTCCAAACAGATCTTCAAGAATTCTCCTTATGTAGAACTGAAATTGTCAACAACTTCTCCAAACGTGACTGATGCTACTACCTTCCAAACGAACAGTTTGAAAGAAATTCGACCGTATGTATCTGCGTCAAGCACAAAAATCAAAAATCAAACGAAAGCTCGCCGGAGCTGCAACCTCGGTTCCAATCAACCACCGTCGGTTTCTCGGCATCTCAAGGACCGATCCTGCGATTCGTCCTGCATTAAGGCACTTTCATCCCTCCTATGGCTACCACGGTATGTCTAACTATGAGCGCAATAACGGGGCTGAAGTCGAGAGTGGTGATCGGATCCGTAGAACGAACAGCGAGGAATAATGGAAAGAGGGCGGGGTTGAAAATACGAAGGTAGTGTTGACGGCTCCCCGGGATGCCCCGTCAGCATCAGCGTTCCTCTCTAATCGTATCGGGTTTACTGCCGTGGCGTGACGTACTCATCTGTACCATCGGTTTACCAGCCTTCAGCCCTCTGTACCCACCAACGCCACCCATCACAATTCCCATTATCCACTCGCTGTGACAGAGCTCTCTTGGGACCAGCTACCGGCGACGCTATTTCACCGAGGGATCCGACGAATTCTTCTACGGCAGCGTAGATACCTGACCGACCACCCTGTCCACTTTGACGAGGATGCGTCAAAATAGAGACTCCTCGTCTGCTTTCGACGTCCAAGTGATTCGACGGTTTACGGAGTAAAACTAATCCGAATCGAAGCGGTAGAATCGTAAAAACTCGAGCGAGAAGCGAGATACAGAGATTTTCGTTTGAAAGATGATTGTTTAAGGGACGGTTTTTGGAAGATTGGAAGTTTCGTCGTAGAAAGTATCCGATCGCCTCTAATCTAGGTAGAATTTTGCCAAGCGTTGTTTCTCAGCAACAACGCTGTTTTACTACGATCATTATCGACAGTGTGTCCTCCATGGATATTATAGTGGTCTTGATATATCGTTCGCTATACGGTTTGGTATAAGATTCGATAGTCATATATTCAATAGAACAGATGTTCGCATTTTATGGACGAAAAACGAGTTCGTGTCTTTTGTGTTTTATCGATGCGGATGAAGAAAGAATCCAGACAAACGAAGAACGTAATTTTTCCAAATTCCAGACCAGGAAGAAACGGATGAATAACGGGACGAATGGAAATACCGTATCAATCATTATTCAGTCTTAAATGGATTCAAGCTGAGAAAAACAATTAAACGCATATACAGCGAGCGAGGTTTGTAGTTCGTTAAAATTCTACAAATGAACGAGCCTTTCGGAAAACTAGGCGCAAACGGAAACGGCTTTTTTCCGCTTGTCAGAGGTTGAATTATTAGGTTGATAATAGCAGCGCGGAAAGAACACAAGGGGAACGATATTACCCTATAAAATCATATCTCGACCGGCAAAAAACTCGGGTGGATGATATTTTCGGCCACTTTACAGGCTCGTAAAGCTTCATTACAATCGTTCGTACGCACGAAACATAATCGAGATCTTCTCTTTTGCCAAGCTGAAATTCGCGCTATTCGCTATACGAAAGAGAAAAAGGAATAAAAGAAATAAACAGGAGCAGAGGATTCTCTCTACCGTTTGATTTTAATTAATCATCGCCATTCCTTTAATAGCTCGTGACCTGTAATTTACGGATATTTGAACATCGTGTTTCACAGTGCAAAAGAATGTCGAGGAAGCAAGAAACACGTTATTTCCACGCGTAAAAGATATCATTACGCCATTTATACGGAGATCGTGCCAATTATCAGGGAAAAAGAATGGCTGGTCCTGCTCCTAATAACTGGCCAATTACGTAACTGCGTTTGTATCGGTAATCGTGCGCCACTTTTATATATTGCCGAAATTGTTAACCCTCGTAACACGACCACTTTCCTTCCGGATCCTCGTTGAATTTTATTTTTTTCTTCTTTTTCTTTGGGGGGGGGGGGGGCCCGCGGTTGAATTTGACAATTTGAAAATTGGACGAATTCACAGACAACGTTAGTACAACGTTACGGAAAATGAGGATTACTCGCGTGGCAAATAAAATGAAAATTACAATAAAATAATAAGTAACAGAATCAGTGCTATTCTGTGTAAGGAGGATGAGTGTTCTGAAGAACTGGACCGACAAACGAAACACGTGAAAACCGAAATACATACTGTCATAAGAATCTACGTATATACCAAACTACCTACGTATTTAATCGTTTTGATGTTCAAATCCGTCAGAACACGTATCCGCTATAACTATAAATTTTCGAATCAAAATGATGTGCGATTGTCGTTTCATCGATTTCAACCGAATCTACACGAAATTAATTTCACACCAGGGAACGAAGATCAAGCTCTTGCGGATCGATGATCCACGGGAAGATCGAATCCATGGGACACATCGTGGACGTCCAGAACCATTTGGACGCAGTCGTTCGTTTGCGGCGCGACGAACGAATGGCGGAGCCGCGTTATACAATTTCGTTTATAAATCGAAGTGAAAACTGGATTTACTGGTACTCCTTTGTTCCGTGGGTTTCGCGCGACCGCCATTAAAAACTCGTGGTTCACGTATGCCAGTGAAAAAAAGAGGAAGCAGAGGATACGTATGCAAATTGATGGATGAAGCAACGAAACCGCGGATATTCGATTCTCGTTGCAAAATTCACCTTCGTTACCATTTTTTTTTCCCTCCGCAGTTCTACGTCGTTTCATTATTCAATCAGTGTTCGACTGATTTCTTTTCTCGATTTCTCCTTCGACGAGAATAAAGAATAGAAGAAAGATAGATGGAACGTTCGATCGAAGTAGGAAAAAAATAAAGGAATATTCGAACGCTATCACACCGTTGGTGCGAGCTCTCCAACGAAGACGGTGATTGATAGCCTGATAAAAATTCGACATCCTGCGCGCGAGGAATGATTTACAGTTAGAACATCAACTTTATAGCGCACTATTTACAGCATAGCCTCAAGTGACGTCATTGTCGCTCTACGTATGTCACATATTAATGTCTATCGTTGTCTGAATCGTAACGTCGAGACGACGGACGAAGACGACGTTGGTTGAATCGACGGGGAAATCGATTGCTCGAAGAAGACATTACTCGCGCGCTGGCTGGACACCAGTGGAAATTTGTTCGACCTGATTCTTGATGCACACAGTGTTTCTAGCTTGGATATTTAGAATGCTTAAAAATGTACGGGAACGAAGAAAATCAAAAGAAAGAAACAGAGAAGGATGAAGCATAGGAGGAAATATAAATTATACGGTTATTAGACAGTTTTTCCAACGAATCGATACGATGGATATTATTAATTCAGGTTTTCAGAAGTCGCATATAAACTGGCAATTTCATTGTTTGGATACACGATTGGAATCCAATTTCTCAAGAAATAAATTATTTACATACGTAAGATTACTTGTTACAGAGAAACGGCATAAATAATCGTTTCAAGGTTGATCAGTATAGGTTTTGAGCGATTGGATTATCAGACGATTGAGAAAAATTTCCAGTTTGAACGAAATACTCGGAAATACTCTGTGCATCGATTGAAGTTTGATACTTTTTAATAAGGAAGTTCTGTATATGTAAAAATGTATCGATTGGGAACTATCATGTCTTTCCTTAACAGATAAAAGTCGTGTTGAAGTATTTTATGGTTTATGGTTAAGTGATCGAGTAAATCGTCGCGATCTACCTCGAGAGAGCAGTTTGCTACGCATCTCTAGCCCTTTCGCTGCTAGAAACCGATAAGTGGCACAATTTATCGATGAATTAACGAAATGTCATCTTAGTCCAACCTGTTTTCTCATACGAGCGTAAAATGCGATAAAATATGACCTTGTATAATGTACGCTGTACCCGATCATCCGTCATACGACTTTCACGAAATCATTTGTTAAACGCATCGTTATAGAAAGCTCTAGAAACTTTGTTTTATGTGACATACTGCACTTGATTTCACGATACCAATATCCTTGAAAAATATCCAATAATATAATAATTTATCGCATACTTGCACAATGATTGCTATATTACGAACCAATGCTACTTTAGATTTGACAAATATCTTGGTAATCGTGTATTAACACACACAAAGAATCGAAGAATCCCGATTGGCAGTTCTATTAAAAAATTAACTATCAAACCATACACGGCAACCATTTATCCTTCTCTTAAATAAAAGTAATTAGACAAAGATATATAGGCGTATGTGATAATCGAAGTTTCCTTGATTATTTCTATGAAATCTTGACAAAATCCTCTCGCAACCCTTTACGAAATTCAAGGACCAGTATTCATAAGACGAGTGACAAATTACCGCGAACATCTTCGTCGACGGCGGGAAAGGGTTGGACCTGTGTGAAAAGGGTCGCGCCTCCTCCACGAACGCAGACACGCGTTTCACCCCTCTCGCGATTAACGTTCTCGTCAGTTGCGAGGCGACAAATCGAAAACAACGTTTCCCCTCTTGTTCGCCAAAGCTACCAACCGTTCGTCGATGGATCCTGTCGTCGCGACCCTTTCGTTTGCCCGGAAAACAATGGCGATTACGGGATCTAAACGACGACCCCGTCACCCGTTTGAAGTATCGTTTTCCAAAGGGTCGTCAACCGGCAGGAATTCAACCCCTGTTGGTTTGTTCGATCCCACCCCTACCGTCGCATCGAAAGGGCTAGGTAGATCGTAACGTCGGAATAAGATTATTAACGTTAACTACTAATAATTGTAAGACGTCTATTAAAATATACGATAGTAAGAAAAATAAGTATAAGAGAAACAACATGCCCTGGCTCGAGGAGAGGACCCTGACTCTGTTTGTACGGGACACAGAGGTCCGCCGGTACGAACCAGGAGTGCGTGAACGCGGGGTTGATGTTGAGCGCCCCAGCGGCCCCTTGATGGGGTCCGCCGACATCGACGCCGACACCGACACCGACCCCGACCGGGCTTTGTCGTTGAAAGCCCCCATAATCCATGGCCATCTGATACGGCAACATTTCTCTTTCTTTTTCTATCCTCTCTTTTTCCTCCCTTTTTCTCTTTTCCTTCCTATCCCTCTTTCTTTCCTTCTCTTTCCCTCTTCCTTCTTTCGTTTCTTCCTTCTTCTCTTCTCTTCGAGATTATCGTAGGTCACTGTTTGTCACACTGTCGCGCGTCGTCTGTCGAGTACACCACCAGGCAGACAACAACAAGTTCGCGTTTCAAACGCAACAACACCAAACAACAAGCGGTCACACCAAACGAAACGATAGTCACATTCTATCGCGCATCATCGTCCATCGCGTGTCCCGTCCTCTTCCCGCGTCATCGTCGTCGAACCACCGGAACGTCGTCGGCATCGAGGGTTGTTCGCACGCGGTTGTTCGAACCCCGAAAACCGATATACCGTGTAGAAGAGAAACGAAAGGAACACCACCGGGGCGAATACGCGAGTACGTGTATCGTTGTCCGTGTCTATATGTGATACGACGTGAGAGCTCACGCGCGCGCACGTGCGTGTCAACAACTCTAAGCTCTCGGACTCTCGCGTCGTGGACCAGCTGTTACGGGTCCTCGTCGACGGGACGGTCCCTTCGATCGCTCGAATCACGCGCCCGATGTACGCCACGGACGTGGGGGTCGCAGACAGCTAAACGGCTGCTTCGTGACCGAACGACAGACTAGACCGGACTGTACCGGCTGTGTAACGTGAGCCGTGTCGCGAGCCCTGTCGGGGCAAGCGAGACAGACCTCGTTGGCGAGAAAAAGAGCGAGAAAGAGGGCGCGAGAGCGTGCGCCGAGTGGCGGGCGGTTCGACTCCGCCCACGACAGGGTGGTTCGACAAATCGCGTGCCGCGGTCACGCTCTGTTACCACGCCTACCACCGCCGCCGCCGCGACACCGACACGGCGCACTCTCTCTCGACCTGCTTGCGTCACTGCACCCTTTGTTGACAGACAGAGCGGCCGTGCGGCGAGCGCCGCATACAGTCGCGGTCGCGGTTACCTCGGTCGCCGCGTAGGTCCCGCCCACCGCCACTAATGACATTTGCCGGATGGTTAAGAGGTCGGCTCGTATACCTACGAACCTGGGAGAGACTACCTTGTCGCGAGCCAAGGGCGACGTTCCCCGGAAGTGGCCCGTAAGCGAGCCACGTGCGCGCCTGCCGATTCTTAACCCTTGCCGTGTCATGCAGTTTTCACCGCTTTCGCCGACGAACTATCGTCCGTTGCTGCCCGGTTTTTCCGTTTTTTCCTCTTTTTCCTCCTCTCCGTCCTGCTTTAGTTCAGAAAGTGCTTCGAATCGACGAGAATAATCGAATTCGCGTTATTCGGCAGCGGCATAGTGCGCTTCGTATCGATCTTCCGAGGAATGAATGGACGCGTTAGGATACCTGTTTTCGTTCTTTTCTCTCCTTTTTTCAGCCGCTTGTTGTGACGCTGTCTTTCTTTTTTGCCTTTTACCAAAATCACGTGTTTTTTAGAGCACGCTAGTTCCTTCTCCCTTTTTTTTTTTTTTTCGTCGCAGTCTTTAGCTGTCATTGCTAAAACGATCACGTGGGAGTTGTTCGACGCTCAAATTGCATCACGGACGGGCTTTCTTTTTGTTTTCGAAGCGTCCGCCGATATTGATGCGTTGAATTCCTTCTATCACAGAGATCGTGGATCTAGTTATATCGCGTTGATTTTTAAGAAAATAAGCGAGATCATTTTCTTCCATATCTGCGATCGAAACTGATCATAATGTAAATTACGTTTAAAACGTAAATCGTGATTTTAGTACATGCAACAGTTTAAAGTCACTTCGCTCTCTATAAATAGCATTTCTATAACATCGTATTGGATAAATTTTCAAACATCATACACGCTCGTTCCACTGAATAGAAATCGCAAGGTTGCGCTAATAGAAAATAGGAAGCGTATTCGATACGGCAGAAATAACGTGCGTTGTTATTTCTGTTTAACTTGGGAGCAACGGCGAAACGACACGAGACACGGCGAATCGGCCCTGTCTCATGGTTATTCATAAACCGCGACTTTTTCTGTTACTCAATCGCCGATTCGATCGTCGATTTATCTCACGCAACGTCTTTATGCAATTATGCCGGAGAATGCACGACACGTAATAAAATAGCCGAGAAATCGATACGAAATGCGACACGAACGGCGAGCAAAATCGCCTCGTCAGACACCGGTGAAAATAACCACTACGCTGCGTTATTTCGCGTTTCTGCCCGCAAGGTGGGAGTCTCGCTACACGTGTAATTGACTGCGGCACCCACACCCTTCCTTGACGCCATCTTTCATTTTCATTAGTTGCGTAGTGCTATATGCTGTTCGATACGCTTCTTCCGTAACTTAATGGTAGAATTATACGATAAATACGTAGTATAGTATACGTAGTACAGTAGTTCACGAGAAAATATATTTATCTAAAGTGTTAAAAATTATTCAAGTACCTAGCAGAGTTTAGGTGATCGAGGAACAAATCAGAACAGTAAAACAGACTAGGGGTGTTTATGCAGACACGATTAAAAAGATTAAATCAATTGAATACACTATAACGTGTGCATACACCGATCACATCCGCAGTCTAATCATAATGCTTACAGACGACATTTACATACCGTGATTGGCCTTTGTCCATCACTAAGGCTACGATGACTAAGACAAATTTTAAACCGTTGATAAATAATACACTTGGTAGATTTTTCTAGTTCTACACTGCGGAATGCCAACTTCTCCATACACGTTCATTAGTGCCTTACAATTATCTATCCTCAAACTTTCGAACGCATTTTTCTACCACCCTGCACGTATCTACCTATAATCTCCCAAGAAACACAAATTCGTATCTACGATCCTCGACAGCCGCTTCCCCTTCGCGATATCCAAGATACGGGCGAGTTAATCCGACAAGGGTCAACGTTGCGTTAACAGCAATATTTGCTTTTAACATCGTGACTATGAGTTGCACGAAAATTCGCTCGATATTCTTCTGGTCGCAATCCTTTCTACCTAGATTGCTGTAATTTTATGAAATTTAAAAATCTCGAAGCACCTGTAACACCTCGATAAATGATCGCTTGACTCGTAACGGGTTAACAATCAGGCAAACAACGAAATACCTTTCAGCTGTAGTTTTTCCCTGAAAGTGGAATTCGTGGACAAGAAGATTCGCGACGTGTCGAAGTTAATTCGTCGAATATCTAGTCAGGTTTCTCTCGACCCTACACCCGAAGCTAAGCGACAAAAGATTTCTCAACTGCTATTTTTCTCTCGAAGCGGAATTCAATCGTGAGCAACAAGCGTCGCGTCGTTAAGGGACTCGAGCCGGCCGGGAATTAATTCATCGAACATCCAATCAGGCTTTTCCCGGGAACGCGAGGCGCGACGATCGCGGCCTGTGCACGAGAAAGAATCGTGCGGCTGAGGATCCGTCCGTGGCTGGGTGCAACGAGCGACCGGTACTTAGCATGCATCCCCCGATACGAAGGATTCCTTATTGTATCGTTGCACGTGAGCGTAATGCACAAATATGAACTTAGCTGCGGGCTCGTTCCTCGTTCGAGTCTCTCTCCTCCGCGTTCGGTGATAACTCCCGTCCTCATAATCATACATATGGATGTCCCGTGTACGTTGGCTGTTCGTCTCTCTCGTCTGACCAACGCGCCGTGTGTCTGTTTACGCGACGAACAATACGAACGAGGCATTGTTCCTGGCCGGTCGAGTCTAGGCGATCGGTAACGAGGCAAAACGGGGCGATTTCTAAGCATCGTAGACGCGATCGTTAATCGGTATGCGAGAAAGAAAGAGATAAGCGGGAGCTGTTCCGACGAAGTTCGGGAAGAACGGCTTCCAGGAAAACGTTTTCTAAATTGTCTATCGTCTACGTGGCTTATTGTGTTTCAGAGGTAGCGTTCATCGTTATGGACGAGACAATGGTGTTTTCTCTAGCTTTTCCTATTCTTTGCGTAGGTACGAGTAAGTATGATTCGAAGTTGAGGTTCGTAAGCGTAGTTCGATGGCTGATTGATTTTTACGATTTTACTATGCATTTACTGTAATTCCACGTATTTTATAACGACTTGCTTGCAGAAGTATCGAGACGGATCCTTATCTTCCAACGAACCGCTTTTCCATCGAACTCCACGTATCGCGTTTTCTGCTCTGCTAAAAATCTAAACATCTATACGAAATAAACTAGCTCTAAAAATCGATAGGAAGCGCGAAAGCGAAGCGAAACGACGAAATAACTAACGCGACGCGTAACTCGAACCACCCACGTACCGTACGCCTATTCGTCTAACTTGGATCCGTTTTACGGGAACGATGGCTAGCCGCGACCTGGAACAGTCGCTTCTTGAATCTCGGATAATATCACTTTTATGCGCGTAGCGATCGGTATCTAACCCTTTCGAGGGCCATGCATCAGCGCGAGCATAAACGTCGGCCGGGGGGTAAAGAAGGGCCCATAAAATCCGCCCTCGCGGACGCGATAAGAGTTATCTCCGTCCTCTAATTGAAAGTTAATTGGTCCGGCGGTTTAGTCGGCCGCGATGGAAGCCGACCGTTTGCCAACTAGAGACGCTCGAACCCCAAAGCCTAGGGGCGGCAATTTAGCGAATTGCGCCGCAGCTACAATAATGAGACCCTATCTTATGGTGTTCCACGGCCACACAGCAGCCCGGGACCATACACCACGCGTTCAACCACGCCATACACACCGCCGACGAGCAACTCCGGGGCGGCACTCTCCAGCCACGAGTAACACGTATTACCTACCGCGTTACGTGCCGCGCCGAGTCCTCCCACGTGCTCGTAATAAACCGGCCCTCTTCCTTCGCGTAATCGAGAATTTCCGACAAACACGTACCGCGAACCTGGCCTGGTACGCCGCCACGGTAGGTAGGTACATCGCATCATCGCTGAGATTGCGATCGGCCCATCGGAGCAAATGCTTCGCTTCCTCGCACGTGTCCTCCGGGTTCGATATGAAAATTCGGCTTTCGCTAGCTGGTGAAGAGGTTCCAGGTGAACGTGCTTTTGTATCTTTTCTTCTTTATTCGGGGAGTTTCGGCGTGTTTGTTGTTTTGGGTTTTGGGATTGGCTAAGCGAAGATGGGAGCTCGTGTAGTTTTGCAACGAAGGCATTAGGTTTGAGTGAAATTTTCGTGTGTCTTTTTTTGTTTTGCGAGAATGTTAGTAGGGCTTGCGTTTGGAGATTTGGAATTGGTTAAAAAGAGGCGAAAGTTTTTGTAGCTTTGTGGCGGAAGGCTTTGGTTCGAGTTAGACGACGTCGAAGAAAGAGGTGAGTGGGAGTATTTGGTCTTTGCTGTTTATCCATTTGGTGGATATTTGATAATATTCGAGTAATGGTAGAATCGCAAGTAGAAACAAGCAGAGAGCGTTTTGTATAAAAAAATCCTCGCTTTCAGTGGTTTCGTTGGTTGTAATAGAAATTCGTCCTGTTCTTCCTTATAAAAGGAGGAACGAGATTAATCGTTTCAGTAAAGATCCACTTGTTTAGCATTAAACTTACGTTAAACGAAACGTTTTATTACACGTAAGAGAATTATGATCGAGAAATGATAGAAAATAGAAGTATCTGGTTGAAAGAAATATTATATTTGTTGGTAGAGAAAGATTTTATCGAAATATTTCGAATCGGTATAAATTAAACTGATTAATCGACGATGTTTCCTAACACGAGTTCCAGAAACCAGTTTTTCACGATTCTTTTAGAAAAGTTGCTTCTGTACGGAAAACCGCACAAATTTATGGCGTGTTTCCATGAAGACTGGAGTAAAAGTTTCGTGGTAGAGTATGATATAGTCTTGTTGCTCGGGCAAGATCGGACAGAAGATAATAATTGCTACGAAATGTCAAGTGTATCAACGAGAATCTTGCTTGTATCTACCTTAGGCTAACAGATGATAAGATCCTTTCGAATCTTTTTAACGAGGATCAGTAAATTTATTAACGTATAGAAAATTTCATCGAAGTATAAATTTTGACGTTCGTATTTGGATAGTTAAATAAATCTCATCTATTCGGAAATAATATTTCTGGCTATTTTCTAAAAAGAGTATTCATCTTTTTATCGTTAAAGTCTTAAAGTTTCGTTCAACAAAAATTTGGTATTTAAAAATTTAAAAATTCGGCAATAGAAAAATGTATTTATTTCGTATGCAGAAATTTCATACGTCGTCTGGAATGTCGATTTTCAAATGATGAAAGTATAATGTAGGCGTACGTAAGCCAAACGCATTAAGAAATGTATCCGTAGACATTTTACGAGGGTCGCCAGGGATATTCAAATAAAGTTATCGACAAAACAAACAAGAATCAGAGACAAGCGATCTCGGGAAAATAACCGGATCGTCGCGTCTTATTCGACTAACAAATTAATCCGATTAAACGGATTGATTATACGAGGGTTGCGTGGCGTGTTGAGTTGATCGGGGATTGCCCGTAAAATTACAGTTGGGGTACAACGCTCGACACGGTTCCGTCACTGGAGAATACCATCGACACCTGTAGTAAAATAAGCAACACGCGATCGAATGAATTAATTTAACTAATTTCATTGCAGCAGTCACCGGATTTTATCTTTTCTGGTCGATCTTTCACGCTCCATAAAAGAAACACAAATAATCGTACGTTTTAAAATATACATGTTCGTAACGTTTTTCTTTTACTCTATTTTTACGGTTTACGTAGTTGATCACTAAACTGCGAATATTTATACATTCAGATCTAACGCTTCAAAAGTGCACATAACGAGAAAAAATATATAGAACGTCAGAAGCGTAGTACTCGTCGTACATATTTAACGTGTCAATAAAAATATCAATTTGCGTAAGCGTTCGCAGTCTGTTAATTCCCGTGACTTCTAACCTTATGACTAAATTCTAAAAACTTGGACCAACTTGCACGATTCGCACGAACCTGTGAATCATCATAGATCGCCAGATTAGCTTTCATTTTTCGCAACGTTCGCCTGCAGGCCACGAAAAATGCAAAAGATCGGGGAATGTGTGGGCGAGTTGGCAGGGTGGTGGCTGGTCGGTGGCTGTAATTTTTCAAATTGCAACGCAGTCGTTCACCCCCGACTTCTGCCCCGCGGACGGAAACGGCGATCCCCCACTTCACCCTCGCCACCCCCTTCCCACCCACGGATCCTCCCTACGTTTCCACTGGTACAAGGGGTGGCAGCCGGCTACTAACGAGAAACGAAGTTATTTGAGGGTTCTGCAGAAAGGAGTCGAACAATCATAATAATCAAGTGCGATTCGCGTTTATTGTCGGCGATTATTGCTTGCCACCCTCTTGGAAATTAAGCGCGTCGCTCTTCTTTAGCCGGAGGGTAGCTGGCGCTCGCGGATCCATAGATAAATAATAACAACGAAGCGAAAGGAACAGAGTTAAAGAGATACGAGGTGGTGAGAGAGTTTGGAGGAGGAATTTTTAATTGGGCTGAGTACTTGTTCTCGACGAGGTCTAAATTTCCAGAGACGGTTGGTTCAACTCATTAAGAATCGACGTTGCATTAATGTAACATTCTGTTCGCAATTGTTTCAATTCTCAGACTCGGCGAGTCTTCCGGATTTGCTTAATATTTTTTCCACTTACGATGATATTACTTTTTCCCCAATTATTTATGAATTACAAAATCTTCCTATATTTTCGATCGAACGAATATTTAAGGGACGTTTAAATAAAGGAGAAACAATGGCGTGAACGAGGCAGGAAGCTAGAAATACAAGAATAGATATCCCTTTACGTAGGGGAATGTAAGGTAGATTTAATGCTGGACTATCGCGCAGATAGGTCACGTTATTAGCATACTTGCCCCCGCATCCCTTTCGCATTTACATTTTCCAGGCATCATTTGATGTAATTGTACAAAGTAAATTCGCAGCGGCAAAGGAGTACCCGCCTGTTTTCGAGTTTACGCTAAACGAAATCAAGCTACAGTCTTGACAGCCTTTCCTTTACACTCGGCTAATTCGGAAAACTAATTTGTCAAGTCAGACTCGTCGAACTTTAGTCACAGAAAGAATTTACGTTACAACTATCCTCTCAAGATTGTCACCAATTGAGATTATTCAACGATAAAAGTTACAATCTTTACCATTTCAAAGTTGTCTAGTGGCGAAGATTAACGACGAAGATAGATCGATTCAAACGAGAAAATAATGAAAAAGATTATCTTATCTACATAAATGTACGCGAACATGCTCTCTCCTCTCTCATACAATCTTTCTCTCCACAAAAACACACGAATCGCGTGACAAATCACGCGTCGATATTACATCATCTAACAGATTATAATGTCGAAAC
The DNA here is from genome assembly GCF_011952255.1 of Bombus vosnesenskii. Lineage (NCBI taxonomy): Eukaryota > Metazoa > Arthropoda > Insecta > Hymenoptera > Apidae > Bombus > Bombus vosnesenskii. The sequence goes on along the minus strand of NW_022884330.1, from coordinate 300,878 downwards.
TTGTACAAGAAGATCCATCGGTGCATGCGGATGTGACACGATCTTCGATCACCGCAACGATCTTCCTCCGACCGCAACAACCATACTTTGTCCCTCGTGCTCTCTTTCCAATTACGCTTGTCGCCGAAACAGATTAGCAAGATGAATTCTTCGTCCCCTTCCATTCTCGCCGCGATATACATATCGTGTAATATTTTTTCCGCGTCGTCGGTGGAAAGAGAAGAAAGAAAAAAGCTTGGAGAAGACGGGGGCGTCTCGTGGTCGCGTCTCTACGAGAGCTACCCCCCAACGAGCCACCCTTCTGCGTTACTTAATTATCCTTCGCCGGGTCTGTTCACCCCGCAAGAAGCCGATCGGTCTAACTTCGTTTCGCGACGACCCCAACGTCGAAATTATCGTCGGCCCGGTATTTGTCTAGGACCCTGGATTTTGTTAACGTCGTCGACGACTCTAGAAAAAGCTGACGACCGAATTTTGGCCGATATTGTTGTAGCTTTTTTCGTTTTTACTCCGCTGCATTTTTCTCTAATCGTTTCATTGAACGTGCGTCGTTTTAAGATTAGAAAATTACTTTAGACAGTTTTCTATTGTTTTCGACTTGCTTGGAAATTATTTTGAAAAATCGCCTCGAAGGATACACGTACTTTGCGAATTGTTCTTTACAAAATGTTTTCTTTTTAACAAATATTAAACCTACCCAATTCTTACTTTTTCATATTCGTCTCTTTCTTCGTTTCTTTCTCTTAGCTTGTCTTTCGTGATCGGCTATTCTCTAAGTATTTCCAAAAGGATTATTAATCTCACGCTATATCGATCCCTCGTCTCGAGAAGTATGAAAACTATCCTTAACTTCTCGTTCAATTGACTCGGCAATTAATAGCTTTTAATAACAAGATACGAACTGTTAATGCTCGATATATTTGCACCCATTTCTTCTTTTTTCGTCTTTGAAACGTGCCCGATAAGAAGTGGCAAGTTCTAGAGGAAAGAGAAAGTTGCGCAGTGCCGTTATTTAACAAAGTAGGCGAAGCAGTGGAAATAGGAGCGCGTGGAGTGTACGAATGCGGTACAATGGGGCCATTTTAGGTTGAAATCTGGTCGATCGGCCAAGGCCCGCAGTTGATTAGACTCTATTTACAGGAGGCGAGTTTAGCGGCTCAACCCCTCTTCCCTTTAGTCTATTTCGTCCCCTTTGCGGCAAATCAACCGGCATACAGAAGCACGGCCTTCTTCCAGCGGATTTTCCTAGCACAACGCTAATTTCGACCGAAATACGGCTACGTTCGATCGACCGAAATACCCTTTGATGAGAAAAAGGAAACGAAAGGGGAAAGACTAACGAGTCACGAAACAAACAACTGTTTTCTACAGATTCTTTCCGAGATAAATAATATAAATTCTTTTTTTGCGACACGAATAAAATATAGAAAAACGTACAAAGATTTGATACTCGTCCTTTGTAAAGTTTCAAAGATATTTCAGACACTTGTGAAAAATGTCAAGGGACATGAGTTCTTTCGTTACAGCTAAGATCAAATAGATTGACAGCAGTCATCATCAGACGTATGGTCACTTTAGGGTTGACAACTTTTAGATTTTGGAAAGCAGGTAAAATACGTATTGTAACATTGCAACGGAAAATAAATAACTAAAGGAATATATAATATATTATCGTAATATGTAAGCAAATGTGTGTACGAAAAATCTTGATGATTTTTAAGTTGTGCAATTAAAAACGAGTGAAACGAGTTCAATATTCGCTTCTACTCTTTCCCACGCTAAATTTTGTCTAGAAGTTGTATAATTCTCGGTATTGAGTTTTCATAGTAGACGTAATCTGCCACGTAATATCTGATAGGTTTGTCTCCTTTCTTTGACGAGTTCAGCGTCTCTAATTAGTTTACCTGAATGTTTCTTTTCCCTATACTTTTTCCTTTTAAATACCACGCTTTGACAATGAAATGTTTCCGCGAAACGATAAAGTCATCTTCAAACAGAATTTGGTTCTCTTTCTTCCAACGAACGAATTACTTGTTTTAGTTTCTCCTAAGAAATGAATAAAAATTGAAAGTGATCGGTTTGGCTTCTCAGGAGATCGAACTAATCAAACATACGAATCTGATATCTGATCGTATTCTGACAACGGCGCACTTCCAAACAGAATTCCATCGCACTTTCGATCCACATGAACTAATTTCAATTTCACAGCCGACAATTTATTTTTCACTTTGAAAGCCGAACGAAACGCACGAGGCTAGGTCGCTTCGTAAGGAACGATTCGGACGAAAGTCCCTCCTCGATGGAGAGGCATCGACGTTCCTTCCGGCGGGATAAAAGAAAAGTAGCCGTTTCAGAATGTGCGAACGCGTCGTCCGTACGAGGCCCCGTCGCTGTCACGAAATAGGGATTGGAGAACGAAAATAATAGGGTTCGACCCTTATCGGCGAAGCAATCAAATCCCCCTTCAGCAACACACTGGCATTCACTGAACTTTAAAATCAAATAATGCCTATTAAAATAACAATACGCATCCTACGTCGACCAGGTTAAACATTCTCTCGCCTACGTTAACCCGGTTTTCGTAGCGCGCCGAATACGCATTACCATACGGGATCGGGTTACGAAAATCGAGTTACGAATGCCGACGCGACTTTCATGCGTATCCAGCGCCGTTCCCGAGCTCGAAACCCTTTAATACACGAATCCGAGACGGCCGCTAATACAATTATTTGCGTTGCCAGAGTAATGTCTCGTCGGTTCTCGTTCGCGGCCAATTCCAACATTTGCAGCTTGGATTTTTCGACGATTCGATCGGAAAATGTTCTTTAGCCCTCTGCGATCACGATATTTTTTATTTATTTAGAAATATCCTCCTATCCTATCCTATTCGCATTTATGAAATTTCTATAGCAATCCTGAACAGCTTGATCGCACTCTTTTCCTAATTAGGAAGGAACGAGACAGATCGTGGAGATTTTTAGAAACGTTGTCAACGCAGATATCGCGAACTTGCGTTTATCGAATTTCTATAAAAATTCTACGAGTTAAACGTTTCGGTTCAATTTCATTTTCTTTTTTCTTTTTCTATGAAATTTTTGCCGCGACGAGATTCGATCGCCTTTTTTTTTCAAAAAGCGTTGAAAATTACGAACGCTTATCAGATTTCCGTAATACGCTTCGAACGGTGGAGATCCAATTCTTTTTTCTTCTTTCGATTAAATCTCCGAAGCATAGAAATTTTCCGAAGGGACGAGCTTTGCACGTTCTGCTCGCGCAATAAATCGGATAAAAAGGCGCGAGGATGATCGCAGAAAATTACAGATTGCGAAGGAGAAGTGCGGATTGACATACGGCGGTATGGCAGTTTTCCGCTTTATTTAAACGTTTGCAATATTTAGAAGAGAACGAGCCTCGTAGAATGTTCCCTTGAGACGGGGGAGGCCTGGTTTATCTGTGCCGTTCGCTCGGGGAGGATTCACGACGGCTATTAGGACAACAGCTGATCGTACCGATCGATGCTTATTACCATATACATTCTTTATTGGCACGTTAACCATTCTCACGATTTCTGTAATTTCTAAACGTGCGTTACATTTATGTTTTCCACGAAGCAACTCCTTTAAATCCACTTAATTCCAGTTAATTACAAGATTTTTCCAATTTCTTTGTTTAGGTATGGATCCTTTTCGCCTGTCGCATTTCTGATAACAATAGACAAAATGAGGGACGATCACGTTAATTCATTCACCGTCACTGACGTATACGTTGCATCGATTCGATTATTTAACACATTCGAGGTCGACGACTTTTGAACTTACTGCATTTATTATATGACTTATTGCATTTATAATAAAAAATAGGTGAAATTACTCATGTAGGAACAGAAAAAACACGACATCCAACATCATAATTACACAATACATTCCTAATCAAAATTTTAAGAAGATAAACAAGCAAAAAGTAATGATATTTATTTCAAGAGCGAGAAAATGATATAATATGTATATAATAGGTATAGTAAATGTTATTTATACTTGTAATCGTCTGAGAATTGCCTGAAAATACTGACGAGATACACGCGTTGTTTGTCATTGCGGCGAGATACCGCTCGGTATATACGCTATGCTATCGGTCTCGAATATGTTAAGTAACGTCAACGACACAATTCTGGTATTTTACTTTCCTTGCGTTTGGACGAAATAGAGCAACGGCCTGTGTATTCCAATAAGCATTATTACTTAACCAGTTAGCTGTTTCGACGAGTATACTCGTCACGAAGAAACGGCAATATCTTGCGTTACGACGAGCCCTGTCAGTAATAAAATTAAAAATAAAACAGTCGTTTCGTTACAACTCAATTCCATATTATAACAGCCACACGTACTCTATGTTCGACGAGTATACTCGTCGTCGCTTGCCTTTTGCGGCACATTCTAGGTACACGCTTTCCGAAGCTTTCAAAGATATCGCAACAGCTAACTGGTTAATATAAGGACGTCTTCACCGAAAATAGCATGCAACTATGGCAATCGTTAGTCGTATAATGTTAGCAACAACAAACGTGTTCGCAGATTATATGATACCCATCACCCACCAATAATGATAAAAAAAAAAAAAAAAAAAATTCTGTAATCAGACTTTGAAACGTATCCGGAGTAGAATAGAAAATGTCGATCTAATCATGTTACATATAAAACAACTTCGAAATATACGTATACACATACGTCTGTCTGACTCTCTCGAAGCGGACGCTTACTTTCACCCCTTCCCCCGTCTTTCCACGTTTCCCACGAGGTCCGACGGTACTTTTCCACGCGACGTTCGTCGGTCGAAACGCGGGAGATTTTCGAAATCGACACGGTTTCGATCGGAAGTGGGTCGGTCGCGTTCGGTACCGTCCGATTTCCGTCGCCCTCAGCTCGTTGCCAATCACGGAAAAGGGAAGGTCCGCGAAGCCGAAGGCAAAGAGCTAAACATAGAATGGAAAGATGATGTTCGTATCGAGTCGCCGCGCCGGTGGCGCCGGTGATCTAACGACCGGTGCTGACAACCGGATGCGAGAACAGAGACCGATACACGGCCTAGCCGGCCTCCCCGCCCTCCGGCCATTAACATGCAGCCCGCGACCGTACATATTTTGGGGAGTCCCCGCGAAGAATACCAATATTCCTGCTTTGACATTCCAATAAAACGCGGCCGTTTTGTTTATGAGCTTGTACGGCCGCGTCGGTGTGCGCGACGTGCGCTACGCTTATTTGCATGTGGCGCGAGTGCGCGCGCGCACAGACGCGTACCAACCCTTTTCATCCTTCCTCTGCTCGCCATCCCTTTCGAATTTTCCATTTTTCCCTGGATTTTTTCTTTAGCTCTGTAATTGCTTCATTTGCAATCGCGTCGATCGACGCACGAGTACGATGCCTCGTTATTTGTCGATTTTTCGAATTTTTTTTTCCCGATCTGGGAGATTCCGACGCGTTATTTTGTAGCGGTGATTCCGTTGGTTCTATTTTGGATTATTCTTTATTCGTCCGGTAGATTTTAGTTTCGGTTTTAACAATTTTCGACGAGTCTTTTTCGATAATCTAGGAGATTTTGATTAATTTTCAGGCGTTATTTCGTAGTTGCGTTTTCGCGAGATATATCGAAAATACGCGACTCCGGATCTTTACGATCCCGTTTTATCGTAGATTTTAAACGATCGTTTTGTTTATTCGGTGGGTTTTAGTTTCGGTTCGGATGCTTGTTTAACGAAGCTTTCCTTCTTCGAGTTGTTGTTCCTTTTTTATGCCCGATGCTCGTCACGTCTTTCTCCGTTCTTCTTCCTCCTCCACGTATCCCCCTCTCCTCTGTTTCTCCTCGTCGCTTTTTTATATTCTCCGATTCGTTGATCCCGCTCGTAGAAATTATCTTCGGGCACCGGGAGCGAATTCAGACGTGGCTAAACGAATGACAATCCACGCTGACGGTACAAACGAAGACAAATGGATCTATGCGTGGTAAAAAGAGGAAATTCATAGAACTCATCGGGGGAATCAGAACGAATCGTGTAAAGGGTATCTAGTTATCGCGGAAAATCCAATTTTTGTTCGTTCTTTGTACGCGTTGATGTGCTATTTGCCATGGCGTCGTTTGTTCATTCACCGATTCGATGAAAAAATGGCAGAAAATATAAGTTACTGTTACAACTATTATTAAACGAAAGTTATGCAGTTCTCTTTCACTGTTTAATCGTATCTGCCGGTACCTAATGTTAACCGCTGCACATCGAATATTTTACATATTTTGATATGTTACACCGTCCGAAGAACTTATCGTTGCTTGTGGAATACGTGCGCTAAATTCAATACGTCAAAGATTTAGTCACTCGCACCTACCACTTTCCCTTCAGACCTTTCATTCGTGATTTCATTTGCATTCATCGATTATTACGATTACGCTGGAGAAGAAAGAAGAGCTAAATAGAAACACGTGCAAATGGAAATGTCAGAGAGCGTAATTAACGTGCCGACGATCGAAATTCATTTCGTGTCGGCCCCCTGCGCCACCCTCGAACAGTTTACCGCCTAATGGCGAACCGCGATACTTTCAGCGTTCTTAAATTACGACGTTTTATCGTTCGTGTACAAGGAAGTTATCTGCGAGACCCGGTGCATATTTCTTTCGCTTGAAAATAACGGAATGCCAGGGAAACGGCGGAGAGATCGCAGATAATCGTTAAATTATTATTTTCGCGGAGTTGGCGGGGATGAGACTGGTCGTGACTAATCTGCCGACGGAAGAAAACCGCCCTGGAACGTGGTCGAAGAGCCAGCAACGGATTCGTGCGATTTTACGATCTGTATTCTTGCTCTTCGCTAAGTTTCTTCGTCGTGCGACAGAATACGGTTTACTATCGACGATAAAGATCTTTCTAATTTACTCAACGATCGGTTCTATCAACGAGAACGTCGTATTTGGTGTTCGTGGCAACTTTTATGCAAAGACGTTGACGCGACTTTAGAGATTCGATGACTTTTTTCGAGGAGAAGAGAGTTGATAACGAAGAAATAGTTATGGGAGAACTTTTAGCGGTGACGGTAGCTCGTGAGATTTATGGACGTTGATTTTTTTTATGGAAATTCTATCGTGCATCGATGTTGTACGTTAAATAATTCGCGGGAGCAGACGCGTTTTAATATATTATTTAAATTTATGATAGTTATCGTAATTGCTTGTTGTATTTGTTACTAATCTGAATTACTGGTTTCGTTTTATATGAAAATTATTTCATCGATTTCCTCCTGAAATAAAAATTGCCGATTTATTAGCTGTAATATGTATTCATCTCGAAAATAGAAGGGATATACGTTACGATCTAGTAAAGCTGTATTTTTTCTTTCAAAAAATAATAATAATAAATAATAAAAAAGATTAATTCACTGCCAATGGACGGTACAATGTACAAGAATCTAAGCAATAACGTTATATCTTTTTAACATCATCTTTGCGTTTTTCAACCCTTCGTTACCTTCGTCTTTTCATGTTGTAGATATACACTACGACATACAAAAAAAAAAAAGGAAAAAAAAAGAAAAGCGAAGAGAAAAATATCTTTTCTATGCACCGTAGAATACCAAAATCAAGGAACAATAAATCCTAGAAGAAACCATTATCGCGTACTATCAAATCCATCTCTCCCCCCCTCCCATGTTCCTGCACTTTAACGTAACACGTCTCAACCACTGAAACCCACTCAAAGGCCACACAACGAATCGCGTGACACGAGCGACAAACAACGTTCGAGAAATTTTCAATCGCGGTATGAAAAAAGGTTTGGTGGAAAAAAAGTGACAAGGGGATCGTATCGGCGGCGAAGACGGCGATAATAGGTCGAAGAGGGTCGATTCCAGGAGCGCGAGCATTCAACGGCAGGAAATGGAGAATTACAAAGCACACTAGAATATACATGGCCTCGCATCGGTGTCCGGCTCGCGGTCGCCGCTACTCGCGCGTTATTCTCGTTGGTATGTGGCTTCAAATTACGGCCGCTCCCTCGTTACATCGCTCATCGGACCATCCAGCCGCAAACCGCACAGTGGTGCTTTGCGCCACGGCCTCGCATCTATATATTAAGATTATTGCTGACCGCCTCTATTTACCACTCGTATTCATTCTTTATCCATCGCTTGTCTCCATCAAATATCAACTATCAAGTGACAAGGGTAACCTTTGCGTGAAATCTCTCGAAACCCGGAGAAATCCTGCTGATTATTCCTTTTTTTTTTTTTACATTATCGGTGAAACTATCTGTCGTCCTCGGTTCCTCGTCGGTATCTCGTCGCGCTCGTAAGAGTGCCGAGATCCTACTATTCCTCGCATATATTGGGTTGTTAGAGAAGTAGTATTTTTATTACGAAGTAGAAGCACCGAATCGAGTTTCAAAGTTTTATATATGAAACGAATGGTAAAAACTGGAGCGCAGATGTTTCTCGGTGATATTTTTATCGATACGATTAAAAAAATGAAAGCCAAATAGAGATTCGTGGTATCTACTGAAAATATTACAAGTTGTGCTTTTGATATATTTCACATATTCTTACGTATTGTCCTAAATTTTCCCATAAATGCAATCTGATAACAAACGCCGAAAATACTCCTCAACCCCCGACGATAAACCGACCTATGCAGCGATTACGATCGAGTCGAATCGATCGACGCGTGGACGAGTTTTCGAAATGAAACGATTCAACTTCTGGTTGGCATTCGAGTCGTGGGACAAGTTTCTTCTGCACAGATTTCCGGTATGCAAATCGAGCCGTGGGTCTTGGAAAAATGTCGCGGAATCTAAGATGCACGACGGGTTCTTGTGGGTGGTGCGCGATTGTCGTTCTTTCGTTCGCGCCTCTGCGTATTGTAAATAACGACGTTAGCGGTTCGATTCGTCTTGCCGAGTTTTTCGATTCACCGCTGCCAGTATCGTCGTGGTTAATTGAAACGGTGGTCGAGGGAACGACTGCGTGTAATTGCAGCTTCCGAGAAACCAAAGTTCTCCCTGGTTTTTGCGGGCGATGACGGGAACCGTGGTTTTCGGTCACTTCGATCGCCAACGTTTTTTTTTTTTTTATTCCCAATCGTTTCTTAGTTCGTTGCACCGATGTTTGACGTCGATTGTGTTTATCGAAATTTGATGACGGTCTCTTTTTCTGCAATACGTGGATGATTGATCGAGAGTACTTTTTGTCGTGTGATAATCTTTCTATGATAGAATAAAGCGGTTTTATAAGAAGAAGAGGGAGATTTATTTCAAACATTCTATCATTCTCATTGTCCCAGTTATTGGCTGACTACGGATTTTTATTTTTTTAGGCAAATTTATATTTTTACAATTTATACCTACGTATTATATAGATATATATATAAACGAAGTAAATTACACGTGGTAAATAAACTTCTTCGAATGAAGAGATCGCCACTGAACGGCTGTAAACACGAATTGGCGGATGAAGACGCACCTGTGACGCTTCCGTGATCGTGCGTCGAAACGTGCACATGCTCGGTGTTGTTGGAAGGATAAGGGCTTTCCGAAGGAGTTGCCATCGAAGGATAGGAAGAATCAGAGAATTCAGGAAGCTGCCGCCGGGGTAACAGGTTGAAGTGGCAGAGGGTACCGTTATGCGGACATAGAAGGGGTGGGAGGGTGAATCTCTGTCCCGATCTTCGGTCGCGCCTAACAGAGACGTTAGGTTCATCGCGCGGAGTCACCGGTATAATATATTGCCGGACACGGGTTACCGTTAGTTCGCCCTGCACCGGCTGCCCGAAAAATCCAGATCGAGCCATAGATTTCGCTGGAACCGTCCGACCAGGCGACGCTCGATTTCCAAGATATCCTCTCTCCCACCTTCGACTGCACGAGTCAAGAAAAGAACATACAGTGTCCGGTGTTGCTGTCGTGGCTCTCTTTACACGGTTAGCTCGATGAAAGATAGGGGGCGAGAAATGGTGAATCGCTTATCGAAGGCAGTCCCGAGAATTTGCGACGCGTGACGACAGCGCTTTTAACGGGACTCGAGCTGGTGCCGTTCCTGTTTCGGGGCTTGTCGTGCGGAGAATATTTTTCGATCACGAGTCTCGTTTAGGGGTGTTGAATGGGGATGAGACAGGTAGACGGGCGCACCAGCTGTAGCGTGGATGGTTTATAGTCGAAAGATCCGATGTCTGGTTCTAGCGATATACCGTTTTCTGCTTGATTTTGAAATCTTTTATTTGAACAGGGTATTGCGGTGGCTGTTGGTTTCTTGTTTGATTTTTAAATCGTTGATTTATCTCGGTATGTCTCTTGTCGCGGGCTACTTCTTACGGTAGCAAGAAGATGCAATTTGCTTGATTTTTAGCGCGCAAACAGCCTATTGCGGGGTTGTTTGTTCTTTATGATTGGAAAACCGATCGATTTATTGGCTGCGATATCGAAACGGTTGATTCTATTTGATTTTATTGGATGACGTTGTGTAATATATTTTTGACTTGGAAGGAGAAGAAAATATTCAAGGACTCTCCATTTGACCTTCTTACGATCCACCTCTGATAGATCGTGTGCTCGATGCGAAGATATTTGGTCGGAGTTGCCACTGGCAGGGCAGCGGTTCCCGTTTAGAAGGAAGCTACAGACCGGCGGCAACATACGTATCTCGCGCCAGCAATATGCACGCGGACCAACAGTATATTTATCATGTAAGCAAGCAATTTAGGGGCGATCATTTTTCACGGGTCGCCGTCGACTTTGGATCCCGGGGGTTCCGGCTACCGAGAAGCAGAGGGGGGAAAAACGACGCTGGCGTTATTGGCCGGCGGCCGAAGACCAAACGGACATCACCCTCCCGAAGACCCTCGACCTGACTAATGGTTCTTGCTTTTTGCTCCATACGAACTCTTCTCTATCTTTCTTTTGCTAGATGTATGCTGATGAACCGTCGATACGATAGCTATTCTTCCTCCCTGACGCGTTATTTCGATAGGTAAACGCATCTAAATACATAGTGGGTTGGCTGTCAATTCGACACGGATCCGATGTGTGTCGTTCGGTTTTGAAATTTGGACCAATAAATAAGCTAGAGAAAAGTGGAAGCGATCGAATTCGCGATCAACACGACACAGATAATATAACTTTCTTCCCACAAAGTTTTCATTTCTCTCGCAAGAATATTGGATTTTTCGTTAGCTACCTTTCATATCCTTATGCACCTTCGCTAATTATAATCTTTTACTTTCTAGCTGTACGCATAGTATAGAAACAAGCAATTTTGAAATATAATTTTAGGGAGGAATAGATGGGATGAATAATTTAGTAGGATATCGCGGGTGATCCCGTTTGAAGTTGCTAGAACGACAATCTAGATTGCGCGAGGCTTCGAACGTCGAACGCCGGGCAACTAATTTCACCTCTATGCGATTTCGCCTTGCTTATAATCCTATATTTCACGTTCCGTAATCAAACTTCGCTTCTTCCAAGAAGGAAATCGTGATAAAACTTCGAACGAAACATTGTTCTACCGGGGTATTAGTAAAAATTCACTACCACCACATTTTAATCGCTTTAATTCCAGAAACTCGTTTTCTCGCTATTACAGCGCTAATTCGCAACTCCAATCGTATCGGAACTATAAATCTACGTTAACGAATGGTTTGTTCAAAAAATTATCCCATACGACGTACGACATTTGCGTTTCGTTCTTTGCAAAAATATTTCTCCTCTGACGTCTCTTCCCTGAATGAAAGAGACCGGTTTCTCGTACAGTAGAAAACATAGAGAAGAATTCTTCGGCGATAACAAGCACACCTTCCATACGTCCATCTCTGCGAATATCCCAAAATGATTTTCCATTTCTCTTAACCTCCATGAAATTGAAAATTATCTAGAAATTACCCGTGGCTCGTGAGATAATATTCTTCCGTGGAAAAAGTAACGGGTTTCCAGCTCTACTCTGACAGATGAAAAAAAAAGAAAAAAGAAAAAGAGGAAAGAGTATCGAGAAGCAAGGCACGGAACTGTAACGGCCTGTTAAAGATAAGGAAATGAGGTGTCGCAGGCAGCGATCTCGGAGAAGAAGCCGGAAGGGTCCTTTCGCGTCTTCGTCGAGCACCCCTTGGGGGATTTTTCGTGCGCCGTTTCCAGCCGTGGAGCGTTCCGCTTGCGTTTCGAATACCTTTACACTCGGACGCCCTGCTGGCCAGCCCTTTCTCCCCCGGCGCGAATCGACCCCAACAGTTTCCTCCCTTTTTCGAATAACTAAGGACCAACCGTCCGTCCAATCGTAATTCCACTCGATCGATCGATCGTGTTTCGATTTCGTTGGAATTCGAAAGAAATAGATATCGTTCTGCTTGGAAATTTTGTTAATATCTTGGGATAAATCTGTCGATTAATCTACGAACGATGGATGATATTTCATTTGGAATTGTTTACGGCCAGATATTGGCAAATTATTCATCGCCGTGTAGGCGCGCGTCTTAAATTCGTGAAATTTGTCCTCGGGAAGGGTTACAGCGAGGCGAAATTCTGCGAGTTAGTCGTGGTCACCACGGACGAGGGACAATCGCGATAAATCAGATAAAACGGCGTTATGTACAATAATATTCGCTCTTTCATCTTCTCTTTTTCATTCTCTATTTGTGGAATATTCATGGGGCTTTTAGAACCTATTTTTCTTTTTCTGTTTTTAATTATACTTTGGTGATGGAACCGCGTCTAAATGTATTATGCGTTATCAATATACAAAATGTACGCGATATGTATATAACGCGTTAAATCTGAAAAAAAGTAAACTCAGATTTTCAATGAGACGTCAATTGTTTACTTTGTTTGTTGCAAAGAAAAATACATACTTCGTGAATTTTCTATAATCCATTTCGTATGTTTATTACTTTAACGATCGCTTAACATCGAATTTAATTCGATCTCGTATAAATAAATATGCTTAGATAATACGTAAGATAAAGAATCGTACATGTTTATCGGAAAGCCATGAAAACTTGCCCGTAATTTACGTATTTACCCCTGTATTTCTCCCTTAGTTGTGTCTTGCCGGTGCACTTGTAAGTCAGTTGCAAATTCGATGTTAGCCAGAGAATTCTTATCTTAATGTAGCAAATAACTGGAGGGACCGACGGAGAGTGCGGTAGATAACAGTACCTACCGATCTAATCTCACAGTTGATTTAACTCGCTTCATAATTCTTCAAGCTAATCTCAATCCACGTAGGTATAAGCATTACTTCTCCCTTATATGCTCCACGAACATCTACATACGCATTTAATTAAGTGAACTAGGGAGATCACCGTAACGCCATTCTTTGTCTCGTTGTTTTTTCAATTACCTTTTTCGCCAACTCCGTCCACTGTGTCTGCCACCCATTTTTTTTTTCTCTTCTAAAGACATATTCCTTTGGAAAATTTGGACTTTCCACTGTATATTTCTTCCATTTATTTATTTCTGCATATTCGATGGAAATACCCTCCTCTAAGAGGTAATTAATGAAAGTGCTCAAACTGGAGGCAGTGTCAAACTCCGGCATTTGTCGATAAAAATATCCAAACTAAAAATACTCGCGTTCAACGTTTATTCAACAACTAATTCGTTCTAGAAAAAAAAAAAAAAGGAAAAGAAAAGAAGAAGGAAACAGTGTAATTCCTGAAACCAAGGAACTTTAACACTAGAACTACCGATAGTTAACACGAAGCTATTTCTATTTCTACCAAAGTCAGTGAAAATGACCGGTCTTTAAAAAAATACGTAATAATAGAATATTTTAATATTTATTGATTTATTACTTTCTTACAGAAGCAATTCCATGTTATGTAGTAGATTTTTGGTATTATTAATCCATCGGGGACTATGATTCCTAAAAGAGGGTTGACACATTTATAAAATTGTAGAGCCAGTCATTTTGACTGCTGCGGCATTTCTAGCGTTAGTATCTAGCGATCTAGCGGAATTTTCCTGATATCTGATATCATCATATCGAATGACACGCGGTAAAAATTTTCAAAACGCGTGGGAAGTTGTCGAAAACGAGGAAACTCGTTGATTGGGGATCGATAAACAGATTACAGCAGCCTTTTACACTTTGACAAGTACCAATCATTTTTACCGGTATTGGTATAAATAGCCTCGATACGAAATTATTTTCACTTTGAATACATAAAAAACAAAACAAAGTTCATTATATTATTCTTTTAGTTATCGTTGCGAAAGTCATTACATCACTGCGGAAAAAAAGATAACACGAAGTAGGAATTTTAAAATAAAATTGTAAAACCAATCAATTTGACTGGTGTGGTAGTTCTAGTGTTAACGCAAGCTCGTTCTCGAGTCCAAGTTCAACAGTCACGAACCCTCGATACCCACTCCCACGTCGATATAAGCTGTCCAGATATAAATAACTAAAAATTAGTAGTACGTAAATGTACGACACGTACGGTTGGCTTCGATTGACCGGAAAGGGGGAGCGATAGCAGACGACGGACAGGCGAAAGAAGAAGAAGAAGAAGAGGCAGAAGAGGCAGAAGAAGAAGAAGAAGAAGAAGAAGGGGGTCGTGAACGAAGGAGTGAACTCGGGGGAGCGGGAAACGAAGAGAGACAACGAATGGATCGTAACAATCGCGCACCCACACCGTTGCAGCTCGTCGAGTCGGTGAATGAGACTTGCCCAATAAAGTGTGCACACTGTTGGAAGCGTAACGAGGAGAATGCATACCAGGATTGTGCAACGTGTTACGCAGTCAGCGATTTGTCTTGGTTATTAATGACGGGGTGGGACAGGGCGTATGCATTATTTAGTATACCATTACCCCTTTATTTGGCGACCGATCGATCAAGTAGATTCGACCGATCACGACGAGCGTAAGTGGAAAAAGATTTACCGATACGTCACGGTGCAGCGATGTCGTGGGCAGCGAAGAGTCTAACCTTTGTTTTGAAAGTTGCAAAGAACAATGGGAATTCGAAGGTCTACGAAGTTTCTATGAATCGATAGAAGGTTAGGTGGAAATTATTTATTGGAGAGTTTGACGTATGAATATTCTATGAATCGGTAGAAGGTTGGCCGAAGATCGTTGCTCATCCGAGAGTTTCGTGTAGTTTGCTTTGGTTTGATTCAGTCGAAGATTGGTATGGATAGCAGGTTTAGCGTAGCTTTAGGCGACGAGGATCAGCGCGATTACGTATTCTAATCTAAACTCGAATCGACATTTCCTATTGATCTTTGCGTAAAAATATGTCGATCGAAGGTCTAAATATAAGACGAAGGATATGTGCGTCCTTGGAGAATTTTTCTCTTTAGCCTACCTGCTCGTCTTCTCTGCCCACTTAATTACCCCATAATGGATACATGATTCTTACACGACGTCGAGTCCACCCCAGCGTCGTTTTAAAGCCAGCAATCACGCCGCATAATACTGCCATTAGATAACATAATCGAAAGTGGATTTATGGTAGGCAGCGGATGAAG
This sequence comes from Bombus vosnesenskii, assembly GCF_011952255.1. Taxonomy (NCBI): domain Eukaryota; kingdom Metazoa; phylum Arthropoda; class Insecta; order Hymenoptera; family Apidae; genus Bombus; species Bombus vosnesenskii. The sequence goes on along the minus strand of NW_022884330.1, from coordinate 285,393 downwards.
CGGGATAGAAAGTTTCGAAGAACAGAGAGTGTAACGACCCGATGAATTTTAAGGGTGAGCCGGATGCTTTCGTCACGGATGGTTCTCGACGGTGAACGACTTTGAAAACTTTCTTCCAACGACTTCCGCAAACAAATGAAATTTTACCAATTTTACGAAACAAATTTTACGCTTATCAGTTGCTCGATTTCGCTATATTTGACGTAAAATTGTAAATAAAAGATTGCAACCTGTGAATTCGTTGATATTATCAATTGGTAAATTATCCCGCACGACAGCCCTGAAATTCCACATCGACTTCGCCGAATATTCAGGATTTCAAAAGAATTTTCCACCGGATTTACACCACGCGATTTCTCACCCCGTCCGAAAGATCCCCCTTCGATTCCCCTGAATTTTAGACTTCTGCCTCAATTACCCTGGATTCGAGCGTGGAAAGACGATTGTCGCGTGCAACGAGAGCTTGTCTCTGGCATTTCGTATCTCCGCGTACACGCAAACACAAGCACGCGCCTATCCATGCTCATTGTAAAACCAATGATTTTCAGGGTGAAGCTGAGGGTTACGCGAGCCCTTAAACGACTGACAAGTCCTCCCCCGAGGCCTGTCCCGTGTCTCTTTAAAATCGTGAGATTTTCAAAACAGATGCACCCCGACCGCCGTGAAATGGCTTTTTAAACTGCTCGACCAATGTAACGCGCCAGGGGATACCCTCCACGCTCTGATCCTGCCAGTAACAATCTTGAAACGACCGTCTCGTGTTTTCCAACCGATATCTTCCCGCGGGGAGCATCGTGATTTCATGTACTTCCGCTTAGAATTGCCGAATATTTATGAACGCATAAATACACGTTCGAACGGGTGTAAAATTTTGTCTGCCGGTGCTTTAGCGAATGTTATCTGGAGAAGTTGCAGGGGTGGTTTTGTTAAAGGGGAAATTATCGCGAGAATTTCTGTGTTATCTGCGTTTATTTAAGATGTTTGTATTTTAAATGCAAAAGATTTCCAGGCGACTTTGTGTCAATGCTGGATTATTTCAAAACTATGCACTTTAAATGAAAAAAAGTGTCGTAATAAATTTTGTCACGGTTGCTTATAGTACAAAATTTACTGAAGCTACGTGTACAAATTTCTTAGCGTATCGCGAGGAAATTAAATGTCAAAGTTTCTTTCTTACCTCTATCTTTTTTTTTTTTTACTCCAACTTAGAAAAAATGGAAATGAGATAATATTCAATATTATTCGATATATTAATATCGATATAACGTATTTCACGTGCAGTATTTCCTGTCATAGTTACACGACATTTACCAAGAGAGATCATGCTACTGGGAAAGATAATAAAGCCTGCCAAATAGAGATCTACGCGAGCGTGTCGTCCCGCAAATTATCCACAATCATTTATTACATTGTTCCGCTAATTCCAGAATCATATGCCGGACCTTACCGAGCAAATACAGCTTATATTGCGCGTCTGTCAGCTCCTAACGGGATTTACGAAGATCTTAATGAAGCGTGGGGTGCTAGGTAAGAAATAGTCATAAATACGTCGCTACCCCTGCGTATCGGGCTCTGGCGTTAATATCAGAAACGTGTGTCGTTGAATTAATGACTTCTGTGACACCAAATCGAAACTTTTCGCAATCCTGTTATTTTACACTTACGTTCCCTTCTCTTCTATTCTGTACATTTTTCCTCGCACCTCCAAACGATGCAAATGCAACAAGATCAAAGATATTACCTTTTCAAATGGAAAATGACGCGAATGTTATATGGAATATTATTATAAATACAGTAGGCGATAAAATAATTTAAAAAAGTTTAGAAGAGATGTGAAGTTGCAAGCGTAAAAGCTATATATATGTCGAGTTCTCATTGGGCTTAGGGGCGTGTAACGAATCTTCATTTGGATTAGCCATTGGTGTTATACGATATAGACGATATTTACTGGTACCAATATGATTATTACAGAGTTTGACAAGTAAAAGTAAGGCGATTAGATACGCGAGATGCTAATGACGATGATCTTAGGTTCAATAACGAATCCACGGTCAACGGGATAGCAAATGCGTTTTTCTTCCAAAGTCTAAGTCCAACTGAACTTACTGGTCCACAATTCAAGCGTAATTCAACTTACTTGTCCACAGTACAAGTAGAACTCAACTTACTTGTCCACAGTACAAGTAGAACTCAACTTAGTTGTCCACAGTACAAGTAGAACTCAACTTACTTGTCCACAGTACAAGTAGAATTCAATTTACTTGTCCACAGTACAAGTAGAACTCAACTTACTTGTCCACAGTACAAGCAGAACTGAACTTACTTGTCCACAGTACAAGGAGAACTCAACTTACTTGCCCACAGTACAAGTAGAACTGAACTTACTTGTCCACAATTCAAGTGTAATTCAACTTACTTGTCCATAGTACAAGTAGAATTCAATTTACTTGCCCACAGTACAAGTAGAACTGAACTTACTTGTCCATAGTACAAGTAGAATTCAATTTACTTGTCCACAGTAGAAGTAGAACTGAACTTACTTGTCCACAGTACAAGTAGAATTCAATTTACTTGTCCACAGTAGAAGTAGAACTGAACTTACTTGTCCACAGTACAAGTAGGACTCAACTAATTCCCTCAGTCCGAGTGGAACTGCACTTATATACTCTTTTCCTCCCTGTACCCCTCGGGTCAACTATATTTTTAAGGAGAGCTATACAATCACTTCATACCTCTGTTAGGTAAAAACGTCCATCCCGTAACCGTGGCTACGTTTAGCGACCCGTTGTGTCACTTCGAGCCCAAGCCTATTGTCATAAATCGGATTAAATCATAAACAATTACTTCTAAGTTTTATTATTTAAGTATAGCTATAATGAAAAGTCTAGACTAAAGTATTGGGGTCTTCCCAAAAATTCCAAAAGTAAAGCCCCGATGTCCTTTCATCTTCGACATACATATATACATATTTATATGTAATTTTTGTTTATATTAAAAATCTTCAATTTCGACATTTACATCATTTACCAATCCAACTCTTCGACTGAAGAAGATTTAATCTCTTGAATAGCCGGGAATCAGAATGAACTGAATCACGCGTGATCCTTATATCGTACAAATTAATAAAACAGCAGGTACTCCAGAGGAAGCTTAGCTCGCTGGTAAATATCGTCACGCTGGTAATCATCTTGGCGTAAAGATACTAATTTTCATGTTTTTTCAATTACGCGAATTTATTTACGCGATCTTGAGAATCATGGCAATGGAAAATATAAATTCGACTGTAACTCGGTTGTAAACGTGGCACGTCGACAAGTTACAACAAAAGAAAGAAGATGAAGAGAAGAGAACCTCGTGCCCAGGTAGCGTGACACTTTGATAGCGATTCATCACGGTTTACTACTTTTTCATGCGCATTCCGCAGGTAACTTCGTCACTCGACAGCCTGGACATCGGATCATCGATTTATCGCTTCGGTTGCTGGCTTCGCACGCACCGTTTATGGTTTGGGAATCGATCGATTTTTTCCACAGTTTTTAAGGAAATTAAGCGTCTAGAACCGCGGCGTCACGTTTCGCACGATTCTGCCAGATCACGTGAAACTTTGCCGGAATTCGATTCCAGTTCATTCCTCGTCGGAATACAAATATATCGTAGTAATATTATTTTTTAATTGTTTCTTTCTGCATAGTTTTGTCTTTTTTTTTTTTTAGCAATTCGTTGGCTTAATTTTTCGCGAATCTGTTCTCGTCTGTATGTATTTTTTATTCAAAGTAGCGATTTGTTAGTTTTTGAAAAATACTAAGTGTATACCGTTTCTTTCGATCGATGTTTGTTGGGTTTAGCAAGCTCGTAGTAAACCTTTTGATAATATCTAAGCAACGTAAGCGAAGATCAGTGAATTAATCGTTAAATAAATTCGTTGTTCGAATAAATTATCAACGAAAATATTCGTTTTTATTTTACGAAAAGTTACGTTCCCTTTCACTTCGACGAAAAATTTTCTTTATTAAAATCTCAAGTTATTGTGTGAGTGGGGCACCGAACAGTCTCTAGGGATCTGTAATACCGACAGAACCGTGACTCTCAGGCTCTTTAGTACCGATTCCCTCCGTGCGATGGCACACGGTTCTACGGTCCAATCGCTCCGCACCTTTTTCAAATGCGCTTATACAATTTGATATTTTAAATTAACAAAACAACACCAGTTTTGCTAATCGTCGAATACAAATGATAAAACTTACATACATTTTTCATTCTTCATGAAATATAACGATAATAATCTCAACCAAACAAAAACACTTATCCCATATTAATATCTACACAAACCTTGCTATCTTTCCATCTCATAGATACATACCTTCATCGTCAGAAGATTCCTAAAAAGTAACTTCTATTTCTATCTCAATTTTTCTTATAATTTGCCGATCCTCGACTTTCATCCCGAAATTCCACCACTGATATATCCACCGAAACGGAATAATACGATAAAAGTACGATCAATCGTCCCCCCCCCCCCGCCCTCCAAAAGAATTACAAATTCATTTCGCCAAAATTATACCAAATTGTTCACAACTTCCTTTCCCTTTAATTGCACCTCGATCGAAAATACGCAAACGTATTCGCTTTCGCCAATACTCAAATAAGAAAATCTGTCCCAATCGCACGGGCGCGTCTCGGAAATGACGCCCACGTTGTTCATTGAACGCGTTCTCCCCTGAATATCGTCTTTTGACGCGTATATCTCGAGTGAAACATCCAGCAAGAAGCATCTCGGAACGTTTCAACGAACGGTAACTTTTATAAAAGCCGAATCTCGGAAGTGTCGCGCAATTACACCCCTGGCGGGCCGTGGTGGTTGATGTCGCGATGGGATATTCCCGACGATGAAAGGAGGGAACATGTAATCACGTTAATTGAGTGCAGATAGGCCTCGTTGACGACTCCTTCATTACGCCGCAAGAGGGTTCCTAACCGCACAATTACCCGCTAACTTCGCCACTGTCGTTTCTCACCGCTCTGAGCCTTTCGATGCCCACGATAACGTTCAAACGTCGCGTGACACTTTTGCAACCTCGTTTACCCGTTCTGTATCTGGTCCCATAGTCTGCATGGTGTTTCCATCGCTCGCTCGGTACGACTATGGTGAACGTTTGGCCGAATAAACGAATAAACCCGATAAACGTAACGTGGCATTTCAGCTACCTTCCATTTGGAAGATTTTCCTAGTTCGTTGTCATGGTGCGCGATTAGTTGGTTCTGCCAGTTTGGTAATGGGATGGTGGAACGGAAGGAGTTGTTGCAACGTTTCGACGCTTTTCGATCGCATCGTCTAGTTTTTTGAGATAACGTCGATGAAAGAATCGAACGTCGTACCAATACGTTTACGTGGAAGCAGCGACTGGATTGCAAAACGATATAAGACCATAGAAACTGTTGAGACTATTCGATGTGTAAACAGACAAAACACGTGGATAAATTGCAAGGCAGAAAATATATTTAAATAGAAGCGTAATTATAAGTAAGAATACAATTTGAGTTGGTCCAGATCCGCACGCTAACTGTGTTACCCGATAACTGAAAACCCCGAAGCCAACGTCGCCTGTCTACTGTTTATGGTCTGACTTTGTCGCAGTCTTTTGTCTACGCGCTGTCGATGGCTTCGGTGCTTGAGAAAACTAAAAAGACCAGATGTATAGTTTTCTTATAAGTGGCGACCACTTCAACAGAAACTAAAATTCATTCGCAACGATCAACGTAGATACACTGGCAATAATTTTCTCACGAATCGCAAACAGCGTGAAAGTGCCGATTACCAGAATATTCTCTTAGCTCGTTAATCTCGTCGCCGTAGCGGAAATCCTTCGTCCGCAAACTTGAGAACCTCGCGTTAACGAAAATCGATCTCCCTTCGATATGGAAAAATAGCAAGAAATCCCTAGGATCCGTCCTTGGACCCCCGCAGGCGTAAGAAAGATCCTGATGGCTGTCGCAACGAAGCTTCGTGAAAGAGGGCCGGGGCAGGTCGGCGGAGCACAGCGAAAGCCATCCGGCTTTTCTTATTAACTTCGAATTTTTTCGCAAAGTGCCGCGAGACCACGATCTTCCTGGAATACCAATGAGGAGGTGGCATTATGCTCCGCGGTAAACGAGAAAGGTACGAATCGAGTAACTCAAGGGTGACCAATGGAGGGTGAGTGTCGGTGGCGCTTAAGAGTTTAGGGGATGGCGAGGAACAAGATGACGAGAAGGTTGGGACCAAACGACAAACCGTGTCCCTTCCTCGGTGATCGATCGGAAAGAAGAGAGAGAGAGAGAGAAAGTCTCGTCATTCCTGTCAATTAAGCTTTCAGTGGTGTCAGTCGGTGTTCGGGAACGGGACAAAATCTAATTCACCTGTGCCTTGCGATTCTCGATCGATCGATGCTTGATCGACGTGCAGGGATTACCGTTTAGGTTGTACGTGGTTGTACGAAGTAGTACGACAGGCGTAAATCGAGAATGAAATTGGTCAACGTTGTAGGTAACCAGATGCGATAAAAGTTTGGCGAAGGTAAGTGCTACTTGCGGAGGGTAAAATTGCGTAACCAACAGGAGTAAAGAAAATGAAGCAAAGAAGATGAAACGCGTACGTACAATGTATAAGAAACAAATCATAGCGCGATTAGACTAGCAACGTAATTTTAACAACAGCCAAAAATCAATCATCGAACCTCTGCATTTATCATCAAAGTCTGTCAAATTCCCAAATACTCGGTTCTAGTCAATAAACGAGAAGAACGTTCTAATGGAGATTGGTCGTGCAATAGGTCGAATAGGAGGAGGAAGATCGTAAGGTTTAGCGACGGGGTAAAGGTTGGACAACGTTTGTACGATAGGAAAGACGATAGTGTAAGAGTCCGAGAGCCGATAGGGGTGACGCAGTGGGTGGGTGGCCCCGCCAATATGCCGTCGTCCATACATCACGCGAGGGCGACCCGACAAACTGGGGAAACCTGACCAGAAATATGATGTCATTTATATGGTAATACATCGGAATCCCGTCATTTAGATACTTCGATGATTAATGCCCCCGACAAGACAGCGCCAGCTGCTTCCTTCGCTTCCCGGTTTCGGGCCACCTTCTTTTCAGGACTGCGCCCGATTTTTCGGGCAAATCTCGACGCTTGGATAAAATGTAGCGGGTACTGGGACGCGTGTGAACATTTGGTCACGCCATTGTTGAGGGGACGAGGGAGAAAGAGTTTGGCGGATAAATTTACTACCGTGACTCTTGCCTTCTTCTTCTAGTTAGAGTTTGCAACAGTTGCGAAGGAATTTTCAGAGGTTTGTTTCGAGGTTTCTTCGAGGGTTAATCGAAGTTGGTTTCGATTGAAAATGCAAAGATTCTGTTGTATCGCAGTACCATTTTATGGTGTTAGCGAGTTAGCGAGGTGTTAGAAATTAGTTGACCGACATGTTGATACGATGTTTTCACCAGCGGTGTCAATCGAAGGATTTCTCGTAGTAAGTAAGAAAGTGACTCTTGTTTGAGAAAAGGAAAAACGGATATATCCGAGATATCCTCCTCTTCTACTCGAAAACAAAAGAGTAGAAGAAGCAAGGGACAGGAAGGCGAACCTCGAGAGGTGTCCAAGTCGCTCTCTTCTCGCAGGTTTTGAAGTCGGCAGAGGAGCAAAAGCGAGGACGGAAACGGCGAAGGCGGAGCGCGGTGCTTACATCCTCTGCTCTTTTTGCACGGGGGACGAAATCGAAATTGGTTTTGGACTTGATAGTGCGCGCAATTATGTATCAACCCATACGCATACACCGCAAACTGGACCCGGGCAAGCGGTCTGGCGGGCACATTTCAATTATTAGAGGGAATTACTCGCAGAGAGCGTCCATCATCTTCTATACTTATTTTCTGCTCGCAACCACCACACATACGCACACGCTCGTGCATACACGTCTATACCATGCCCCGTTACAAACACTAAACTCGTCTCTCCACTCTACTACTCCCGTCTCTCCGTCTTTTTCTTTCTCTATGCTCAGCCATGGAGATGATCCTATGAGGTTATATGCGAGAGGTAGGCATCATCAGAGTGCATCATCAGAGCGGTGAGAAAATAGCCTTCAATTGTGATTACAGGGGCGGCTCGGGTTCGCCTTGGCATGGCATCGCTCGCTCACTGAATCTGTCTACTTGTACGTTCGTCCTGTCCATTGGTTCGCCTCGCCGCCGACCAGGAACCGCGTGTGTGTGCGAAGGCATCGTGATTTAAGTAATACGAACGAGCTAGTATTGTCACTGATAGCGACTGGTAACCACCGGTTCTATGGTTATCCCTTTGGCGTACCGCCAGATTTCATATTCGTTCGATCGGGGGTTGTTTCGAGATTGTTAAGAAGCTTCGAGGTGTTTCGCGGCGTTTTCGCTCGCACGACGCAACGTCTCTCCGAATTCTTCGCCTTTTCACAAATTGTCAGTCGTTAATCGTTAGTTTGTCTACTAGTCGCGAGCATGCACCGATCCCAGAAGACGTAACCGTGGAATGACTTACCAAACTGGTGGAATGATACGCTAACGAAGGGAAGTGGATCCGAGAGACTTACCTAAAAATTAAAAACACAAGAATATTATCTATCTCGTGGCATACGTTTCGTAAACGATGAAAATTGAAATTTAAATTAGATACAATTTCTCTAGCTTTCTCAACATGGTCAAAGATTAAAAAACGAATCCCTTCGAAACCTATTTATCGACTCCTGCACACTGTCCTCTTCTCTAAAAAAAGCTCTTCGACCAGTCGCGAGAAATTCAATTATCCAAAGACGATATACCGGAAGCGGCTGATGTCTAAGCGCGATTCACGGTGCTCGAGTTACGTAGATGGTGGAACTTACGAGGAGCTTATAAGTGAAACGAAGAGCGTGCGTGCTGTGTGCGCAGGTTCCTTTGGGACGAAGGTGCAGAACAATAAAACAAGAAAGTTATAAGTATGACTAAGCAAGAAGGTGGAAAGACGCGACGCGATGATTCCCATTGGAGTGATTCCACGATGAAGGCCCCCCTTTCCGGGATGCCTGGACACGCTTTCTTGTCCCTAGGCGTGTCGCATTACTAGATTAGATGGAGAGCGACCCTTAGATAGTGCAACGTTCCCTTCGTCCCAATGATACCTTCGAAATTACGCGACATATCCAGAAACCCTGCTTGCCTTTCCTCTAAAACCACCTTTTCTCAACCTTCCTCTTCGAAATACACGTTTGCCTCGCTTTCTACGGCTACGCGTTCTATGTCATGCGGACGGCACGTGGTGAACCATGCCGAAGAAAATACATTTTTTTCTTTTTACTTATTCGTTACGATAGTCGATTTTCAATAACTTTTTTAACTTTTCAACTTTTAATTCCGTGTTTCTTTTTATTCTATATTTCTATATTTTCCTCGGCAATTTTTTATTCTGCAATACGCGTGATAAAGCAACCACGTTGCTCCACTTTTCGCATATTTTTTTCGCTGAAATTTGCTCGAACGTTTGTCAGATGTTAAAGCTTCAAACTGATTTACGTACGCACTGGCTTGGTGGCTTAACAAAGATCAACCCTGCTGTTCTCCTTTCCGCTCGTTATGACTCGAGATAAAGATGCATATTCAACGACAAGTTTCTAGAACTGTTTGAACAACAAGGCTGGCACGCGAGTTTTAGAGAGCGCAACAGAAGCCACGAAACGAAGCAGGGCACGAGAGAGGTAGGGCCGCGTTAAATGGCAAGTTTTCACTAATGTTTCTTGTTTCTGGAACTTTAATACGCTCTTTAAGCCGGCCGAGACTTTCATGCTTAACGCTTGGATTTGGTTAACGAGCGGCGCGGACGCCTCGTCTGCAACTTCGTAATATAAGAATGGCTTGTAATGCGGTCATTTAGCTTACAAGCCGGATACTTCGTTAATAGCTCGTGACTAATCGTCGCTTGACTCTGTTTCGCGTTACGTGCGACCCGCGCCCGTGAAATTTCGCTTCGATATGGAAAACAAGGAGCGGCGAATGGAAAAGAGAAATCGTGGGAACGCTGGAAAATTGGAGACTAGAGAAAATACATCCAGAATCCAGTCGATACCCGATACGAACGTTTTATCGTCGTATTTCAATCAATTTATATTTTTATCACGATTCGAAAAGGCTTCTCTCTATTTTTTTTTTTTTTTTTTTTTTAATAAAAGTATATGTGTACCGTTTCGAAGAATTTTTATGGAGATTATTTTTCAACAATTTCATCGATTGTGTTCATCGCAAGTAAAATTTTGTTGATAGAAAATTTGCAGTATTACGTAGAGCGTACAACGATATTGTACAATGTACGATCCACGTTATACGTATTTTACGTGGCTACCAACGATCCGACGAGAGAGGAAAGGCAGAATATCCGGAAAGAAGAGAAAAAAAGTATAGAGGGAAAACGGTGAAAAAGAAGAGGATGAGGAGAAAGAAAGAGGAAAGTAGGTTCTTGCCTAATTGCGGACTTCATCAACGGGCAGCACAGTGGGCGCTCTTGATTAAGAATTTAATTGCGGCTGATTTACATCCGCCTCTCAAAACGAACATCTATTTTCGGGGCGCAAACTATGCTTGGCCGCTAATTGGCTTTCTGATTTTTCCTCGAAAGGGTTCGCTCTCGAGCCGAGCTCACCCGGTTGGGTTGCGCGCGTGTTCATACTTCACCTGTCGGACGCTGATAGTCCCCGTTAATAGTTTCTTTCTTGGTAAGGAGCGAAAGGGCAGATAAATTCGCGTAAGAGGCAGTGCATCATCGTAAGTCAGATACGAGAGAGAGTTGATCAACGGTTTGCATCTCGCGCGAAATTCTCTACGCGCGCGCTCCATCTCCCTTCGCTCGCTCGTTTCGTCCGTTGAAGAGAGCAATAGACAGAAATGCGCTGGTTAAATTAATTACAGAGGCAAGATCGCGAGCAAACCACGGCCATAAACAAAGCGGGACGATCGGCTGATCATTACCTCGATAGGCTTGATAATAACATGCAACGCGCTGCTCTTTCGCGGTGAACACGTGCACACACGCCGACGCTTTTTCGATGCAACGCGGCTCGATCATCGTTCCGGCTGCGGGAGACCTTAAATTTCACGCTCAAACGTTTATTCTATTTCTGGAGTTAATGACCAAGGTGGCTGAGGGTGGAAAGGAGTGTTAAGCACCGTGTAAGTGTTTTGTAACGTGGTCTCGAGAAGCGGTTGGAAAAGAAAATTAGTGCTTGCCAGTATTTTTGTGGATTTTAGGTTTGATGAATGGTTCGAAGCTCGGTTTTAGAACAATCGGGAAAGGAAGAGGAAAAATAAGAAGATTTGCGTGTACGAAAGCTTTGCTAACGAGATCTTTTCTCTGTATCTCGATGGTCGAAGGCAAGAACAATTTTCTTCCTTTTTTTTTCAAAAAGGAAATAAACGAAATTTGTATCAAAGTAAATTAAAAATTGAAAGTATCAGGGATTCGAATTCAAATTTATATCGAAACACGAATTTTCTAATTTAAATTCGTCAATTCTGATCGTCGAAGTTCGTATCCTTCCCAGGAATTTTCGAATCTCTTCAGAGTTGAACACCGCAGAGCAGATTGCCGTGTCGCTACAATGTGTCATTCGAAGTATACGCCTCGACGGCTGTGCCAACTCGTAAAACTCATCTGCGGTCATCGTTCGATGTGTAATATTAAGCTCTAAATCACGTACAACTGGCTCCGCCCTTTATACGGCACACGCACACACGGTTACAAAGATACGTTAATTGGCATATACGAAGCAAAGTTTAAATCATCTCTTGCATATTCTTCATTTTATACAGAATAAAGGTAATACGGTGTAACAGAACTTTCAATAAATTCCATGCTTTTGTCTAGAGCGTGGTACTTGGTACATTTAACGGGCCAACACTCTCCAATTGCAAATCCAATAATTTCGATATCACGACAATATCGATGAACGTGCATACGCTTTTCAAAAAACGCGACTCTTTTCATCGCTGTTGAACGAAAGTAACCGTCGAAACGTCGTGCGAGTTTTCGATCGATCATTCGTGAGGCTCATTAACAGCGAGTTCGATTCGTATCAATGACATCACAGGAGCCGTGAAAACGCTGCGGAAGTCGTATCACGTTCCGGCCAGTTCATTCTTCACTCGTAGGTAGGTAGACTGGCCGATGTGGTGACGCCCCTTTTACAAAGCTTGTCCCACTGCTACCTGTGTGTACCTGTACAGTTGGTAAGAAGAGAGCCGCTGCCATAACAGGGTCTCCTGGTACCTCGGCCACAACTATTCCGATGGTCATTCACCAATCTCGTCTCTCATCTTCATCTTTTTATATCATCTCCTCCACGCTGACTAGGTTTCTTCCTAGCTCCCCCTTTACCTCTTTGGCTTCAGATCGGATTATCCTCTTTTTCTTCGTCTCTTTTTCTTTCCACGATCTTCCCGATCTTGCCCCATGTCCTTCCCGATAGATCGTCTCGTTTCTCTTTTGCTTCCTGTTTCGAGATCTCGAGTGAAGGTCTGTATTTAACGAGTACGTGCGTCCATGCTTTCCAAGGGTTGTTACGAGTAGATTTATGCAAACTTGTACTTTCATCGAAATGCAAGTACAACAATTGAATCGAAATTTTCTATCGCACGTTGAATGCTTCGATGAACGATTCGGTGATTTTTCATGAATTCTTCACTCGGTGTCTTCTGCACAGCTGTTAAAACGCGTCATTTGTTCGAGCTTCCAATGACCGTATGCGATTATCACTCGCGCAATTTTGCTATATTCGCGGTAGGAACGGATTTCAATGGAAAGACAAGCGAGTATCGCGCGGATCGGAAGACGAATTAGTTGGATAAAAATTCGTGTGACGCCGCAGGGAGGAAAGTAAAAGTACAGGGGTCTGGTTTGTGACGAAACACGGCCCCAATGACCCGGCAACATGCGGTGCAGAGGTAACCTGAGACTTTAACGCACGGCAGATGATATCGTCGCTGACATCTACGTTAGCACGGCGAAGAAATACCGGTTCGTCTGAGGCTTTCGTCTGCACCGACTCTTATCACGACCTCGTCAAGTGTCCTTATGAAAGGGACAGCACGTGCGAGCAAATGGAGCACATTTCAGGGTTGTTTCCAATGTCATCTTAATCGCGTCCGAGCTTCGAACTATCGGAACATCGAACGAACATGAAAATGGGCTAGACGCGATCAAACGCTCTTATTTCTATTTATCAGAATGTTAATTTCGAAAGACCGAGGGATGGAACGTACAAAACAGAGAGAGACGAAGGATCGTTTACACGTAATACGACATATTGAGAATTTACGAGCAACGCGCAAATCAAAAGAAGACAGACGCGCGTAATATAACGCGTGATGCATGATCGCGGTGGGATAGAAACACGATGTTCGTAATAAAAGAATAAACTCGTTGGTATATGGGATCGTAAAGTCGGAAGCGATTTACGCGCAGAGGGATGCATGGTGGAACGCGACAGGATGAACAGGGTGAGAATGTGGAATATGCAATATCGTTCTACTTTTTTCCTACGTTCGTCTTTCCCCTTCCCATTTTTATCCAAAGTCATACGTTTCTAGATCAAGAATCGGACATATTTAAAAAATAAAACGTGAACGAAGCGTCGAAATCGTTGATTTCGCTCAAGGTTTCGGTAATAAATAAAGATACTAAAAAATAAGATCATCCGGCGAATTAAACGATCTAATTTATCTTTTCTACTAAAAGTTAACATTAAATCGCAATTATGCAAATGTAATTAACCCTAATAAACGCGTACCTTGTTTCAAGAAATTGCTAATTAAAACTGACAAACTGGAAAATCTAGACGAATTACGTAAGATCGACCGTGCATTTAAATCTTAATTACTTTTGCCGCGGGCTTTCGATCGATCAATCGTAAGAAACGCCGCGAACGTAATATTTAAGTTCTCTCGTTTTACTCTTCTTATAAATAAATGCTTTCTTCAAATATATGGACGACAGACGTAAAATGGCGAAACTACCTTGAACGATAACTTATTGAAAGGCTCGATATGAGCCATCATGGTTCGTTAAATTTTCCATTGCACTCGGAGACGAGGCTGCATTTCACTTTATGCCAAGTCTCCAGGCAGCGATGTCGCCTGAAGGTAAACATAGGTTGAAATGCTCCCTCAGGGACAAATGAAGTAGGCAAAATACGTGCGTGACAAAGGAAAGAAAGCAAGCAAATAGAATTGAAATTCTTATTGTCATCGTGCCGATCTGCGTACACATTTTAACCTTGAAATTCGACCACGCTGTTAAATATATTTGTTAGCTGAATGTTAACTCTTTAATGGCGGAGCACGCTAATTGACGCCTTGTGTGAAATAATCACACAGGAAGGTATAATCACGAGGATGAGCCGTATAATATATAATTTGAATAATGTTAAATAAATATCGTGCAGTGTGTGCTATCTTTAAATTTTCATATTAATAGGTTGATCAACCTAAATTATACAATCCGAAGGAAATTACTGTTCACAGCAGAAGCACTCCGTAGATCAAATATTATACATTAACACCTTCTTATGCTAATTTCATCGCGGGCATCGAACAATTAAAAATTTTTTACTACGCCATAATTGAAAGTATCGTAAAATATAATAGAAACGTTAATTCGCGTAATGTTCTTGTTAGTGTGTTATTAGACTTCCTTATGTGGCGATGTCAAATATAGATTTTTAGTTTCCAACGAAACGAGTCAGGATTCGTGTTTTACTTACGATTACCGAAGTACAGCGGATTCTCAGGTACTCTAACGCCACCAAGACACGTAATACCCTCACCCATTTTCGCGACATGTGTGCGAAGCGCTCTGGAGCAATACAAATATTGAACTTGTCGGCGCAGTGTTCGACGAACGACTCCCGGCTGGAACGAACGATCACGCATGATCGAAAATTAAAACACGAACTGCTCGATCCCATTGCGCAATTTCCTCGTCTATTAATCGTCTATCAAGACGAATCTTCTCCCTCTTGCGAACGATACGATAGCAATTTGATTGGGATATTTCGTTAACTTTTATCCGACTATTCTATAGCGCAGAAAGTTTTATTTCAATTTCTTGAATATTATTTTACTTCAACTTATCACTTAAGATTTGATCGCATTAGAGATACTCTGTAATTTTTATCCGATCCGAACGTAATTGTTAAATAGAAGAGTACAGAACGTGAAATTTAAATGGACCGAAAGGTATATTTAGCGTCTGAAGGATTACCTCGTAGGAGAACTTGATTCTATTCCGATATTTTGTACGCGATTTATCAAATATAAGAGTATAGATCGCGCATGAAATTCGTGAGTTATGGTACGGTAATTATGATTATAAGAGAAAATTGATCGAGTTGAGGTTGAACTGACGAGACGGAGTCATTAACGTCCATAGCTGGCAGCTAATGAACTAGCCATTTCTCGAGAGCGAACTACTCTTTCTTTATAGTTATAATGTTGTCTAAAGGCAGGGTATTAAAAGTGAATGAATTAACACCAGCATAGCAGAACTACTACTAATTTAAGTGAGTCTTTGATTAACGCAGTTACAAGGTTGCATTCGTGATACAAGTTATTATAATATAAATTAAAGCACATCCTCGGGGCGTGATCCGCCACGTACAGATTTAACGTTAATAATTACATGCTTGATTTTAATTATTCGCGATTACAAAATTACACGATCCAGTTTACGAATTGTATGTGCAACGTGCGACGCCTATCTAATATTTTAATTAAAACTTTCAATTGCTTCGATGAGTTCCATCTAATCTACATACGTTACACCATATTTAATAATAATTGAAATATATTCCTTTCTGAATTCGTTGCTGAAAATTGATGATTTTAATAAATTATCAATTATTTTAATTAATATGTTCCATTTTACAGCACTGAATGTCGAACGCCTGCGAATTCAATGTAATGTTACGTGTCCGTGCAAAATTCACTCGTGTAATTTGGTTTGCGTAATAAGAAATTAACGAAAATCTCGCGTGTCTTGGTCTGGTCCGATGTCATCTCTATTTTCACGGGCAGGTTCGCGTCTCTTTTTGTCCCTGACCGAGGACAGTGCGCTTACCGGACCGACAGCGTTTCTTAGAACGTGGCAGAAGTGTCCATCACTGGCTCTGGAAACTTTGCTCGGGGAAGAAAGTGGCGAGCCCGTTGTCTTTGTCGCTACCGCTTCTCAGAAACCATCGAGCGAAATTCAGAAATCATATTTCATAGAAGACGCATGCTCGCTTCACTGTGGATTACATTTTTTGGGCTCATCCTCGTCCGTGATCTTTCTAACATCGTTCGCAAAATGGTATTTGCTTCGTTTTGTCTTTCAAAGATCTAAAAACGCGTATCCATGTCGTACTACGACTTACACAATCTGTGCCATCAAACTACTTTTGATTTAAACTTCGCTCTAAATTATTCGCGACTTTGCGTTTCGCGATATCAAAAATTCGTCCGAAGGAACTTCAAGAAAACGTTCAGGAAAAGCTTCAAAGAATCTCGTCGTGTTTCTTGTCACGGAAGCTTCGTAAAAACCGTCTCATAAAACGTATCCAAGAAATTCACCCCATCCGGTAGACACTTAACGGATGATTTTTCCTCGCGTCACTACCACGGCCAATTTGTCACGAATAATTTGCATAGGTATGGACAAACTCGTGGTACATCGACAGGAACGATTCGCTCACAGGGGTAATGGCTCGAAGCTTGGTCGATCGGGCAAACACATTGGCGTATCGTGGTCGAGAACGCATGACCTCTGAACACCGCTAAATCAACACCACCGATCTGACTCTCGCGGAACGAACCCAGGCAATTATTTGCACCGAGATTTATGAGTTTGTACGGAACGGACAGCATCGGCTTCTTCTTCTTCTTCTTCTTCTTCTTCTTCTTCTCCTTTTCTTCTTTCTCCTCTTCGTGTGCACGTAAACGCACACGATCTATCTTTCTTCGTTGAACCGTGTGTCTCGAAGGGAACACTCAGCTCTCGCACGGTTTTCTTTTCCCCGCGCTCTTTGACTTCATTTATCTCGGACGCACTTGTTCACCCGGCCAGGAATCACTTTTCGCATCGTAATTACACGTGGCCGCGCAATCTCTCAATAATTCAATCGCGCGGATGATCGCGCGCGCGCGTGCGCTCCGTAGGAAGAAGAAGAAGAGAGAGAACGAACGCGTTCGAGTTGCATTTTTAATTCGGTACAGCTTGTAAACTTGGTCTTTTTCTATTCGCTAGAACCACGATATCGTAGAGTAGTAATTGCGAGAGTGAATTTTTCCCGACGTTTCCGCGAAACGCGATAGTTTGATGAACGATTTCTTGGCTCGACCGGTGGGAAAATGGAGTAATTGTTCGAAATCGTTGGTGAGACGTGTGCGTGCAGAAAGACAAGCTTCCTTCTTGTCCTTTTATTTCTTTTCGTACGTGTTCACGGACAATACTTTTTGTTTCTTGACCTTCCGATGATTCTTTTTAATGTCACTTTAATTTTTACGATTGTTCAGGGCAACTTGATAGTAGCGATATTCTGATCGTTTTGAACGGTATATATTGAAGATTGGTCTCGATGTTGCTACGATATTCGTAAAGATAAATTTCTTATTCTCAAATTAGCTGTCAAGATTTTTAATAAAAATCGTTTGGCACGAATTCAATATGGCCAAAGTGAAGAAAGTTTCGCACGGTCTGTTCAGATATGAGGATCGGAACAGTGGAAGCGGAGGAGGAATGAATATAAGCTCGAGTTACGAGCAAGGAAGTTTTTTATCGCGCTTTTACGTCGCATATGCTTGGCCCTGGGGCGCCAAACGATACTTCTAAGGGACGACCAGGATCAACCCCCTCGCCCATCGACTTACTTGCAGTGTAAACAAATTAAGGAATCGTCCACGGTCCCGGTTTACGACCACCTTCACCTACAATACATGCAGTGAATCTTTTATGACGCAGCTACGAACAAGCAGGCAAACGCTTTCTGCCATTATGAGCTACTTCGTCGGTGTAGATCAATTTTCATTAAAAAGGAAAGAAAAAAAAGGAGACAAATTCTAGAGAACGTTCTTTAAAATAGCAGAGAAAGTATTAAACTATAGAAGTCACTTTGAAAAGTTTCTGGCATTTTTTCAACAGAGAGGTCTCTTCGTATATAAAGTTTGTCAATTTCGAAACTGATTCCATCTGATCCCAAGATATATCTTGAAACTTTTTTCACTGAACGTTATTTGTTTGGAAGAAACTGGGTTTTGCTTACTTCAGAAGTTTCTCCATCGAATTTTATTAATTTCTAAACTTCTCCTGCTATATTTTATTTTGTTTGGAATATTCTTTCGATCTTTCGTTTTCTTTCTTAATATGCTCTCTGTGTAGTTTCACCAGATTCCAAATATATCATACAGATATTTTATGAACCCTTTGTTCCGTCTCTCTTTTACCGATACTTAAAAAACAATACGATTCTTCGCTAAATGCAAATTCAACAATAATTTCTAAATTCTTTATTCAACCCTAGTTCTGAAATTATCAATTTGATCCGCCAACAATTTCGAACTGCCACTGAATCAAAATTCTTTCACAAGTAAAACAACGTTCCTAGAACATCCTTCGATCCTGCGCAGCCCGAGTTTCTACGTTTCCTACTGGAAGCCAAAGACTAATACAAGAGGATAAAAACCGCAAATCATCGTCGAGTCAACTAATTCCCACTCCATTTCCTATTTTTAACCCAGAACCACTCGCCTGCTCAACTTATCCACGAAACCCTCTTCAGGAACCCCTTCGAAGCCCTCGAAACAACTTTCCAAAAGACTTCCCCTAGTTCTAAACGATCTCGACCTGTTGGCCTTCGAGCAGAAGCCTCGATCCATGGTCGTCGAAGTGAAACGAGGGCGTTCGAGTAATTATGACGCGATCGTGGCGGATGGGTCCGTCGTTTCGCGGTAGAAATGGGATTCAAAGGGAGACAGGGCTGAGTCGTCGCCGGTCGGAAGGTACGAGACCTTCGGGGCCAGAGTTTTAGGGGCGAGCCGGCCTCTTATTGCTCCCCGAGTGGCCGCAAAACGAACTTTGATCAAATTCTACTGCGGTCGCATAAAACTGACCGGTTCGCCGGCCGTCCCGGGTTATGGTTCCGATAAATGATTCATCCATACGTTAGATACGACTCGATACCGGCATGTGTCTTTCCGGAGATGTGCTTTCGATCCTGTTCAACGTCCAATGGTTCCTTCGATGCGCGAACGTCGATCATCGTCCAGATCTTTTACGACTTGCGCTAAGTCCACGCTGGCGTTTCTCTATCGGTACTTTGGCTAAGCCGCTAAATCCGATCGATGGAGGCTTCGGCAGTGGACGAAGATGTTCGTTCGACGCGTTTGTGCACAGTGAGATATTTAATGGCGTTGTTCGAGATGGTTTCTTTACGTTTCGTGGACCGATACCGACATTACGTTGGGGTTTAGATGCTTGGTTTATTGCGTTTACACGAGATAATGCGATTTGTTTTACAATACACGAATACATACAGTATGGTATACTAATAAAATGTCGAGTTTCAGATTTTTGCGTTGTGATATGCGTTATTGATCGATTATTCCAAGTCGTAGATTAATTGAACGGGATCTTCTTCCATTTTCTTAATACGAGGTTGCCAGATCCGGTATACGCGTACTATCGATAGATTTCTTAAAAATATCTAACCAATTTAGCACTTGATTCAATTTCGTCAAAACCAAACGCAATCAAAGATCTCTAAACGCAATCTACATTTTTAAAAACCACGATCCAAGGAACGCAAAACAAATTTCGAAGTCATATACTATCAACCCAAAATTAAGAAACTACCCTCTTACGAACAATCCACACGGAAATACCTTGGAAAACTCTTCGTGTCCCTTCTCACGCTACATTGTCCCCTGAAACATATCAATCCCACCGAAACCCCGTACGTTTCACCCTGTACAGACACGGATACGAGGAAGAACCATGGTCCGTGAGGCAGAAGTGGAGCCCATTACGGGCAGCTAGATAGTTCACGTGACATATTTCTTTCAATATAGCGGAACATCCGTCAGACTTTGGCCATGGACGATTCTAGCGGTTCTGTTGCGGACAATCTTGCAGAAACAATTCCGCAGGATGTCTGGAATGCGACGACCTTTGGCCATCGGGATCCTCGGATCACCGACACTGACCATCTCCTTTGCATAACGACGCCGTGCTCCATCCCCGAGCTAAGTCGCCAGGCCACGTTTCGACCCTGCGTCGAAAAGCACGCGTCCACCCAACGAAAAGGCCGATACGCAAGGCCACCCTACCAGCACACACCGCTCTTACACGCTGCAATAACAATAATATCCATATATGATGGTGGGCAACGTCGCGTCGCATCATCCCCGAAGCTTCTTCGTCTACGGTGCACGTGGATTTCATACATAGGAATGGGCCACTATGATGTGGATCAGCATTCAATTGTATCGAAATTTCGCCAGGAGAAATCCAACTTCAATTCGATGCGGCATGTTTTTCTCAAACGAGTATGGGTGCATGCGTGTGGGTTGGCTCGGTTCGGGTTTGGTTGGTTTTTTGGATTTTTGCGAACATGCGGGTCTTCCGGGGTGAAGCCGATCGTAACGCGCGAATAGGAATCTATTTGGGTAAAACGATGTTGTACATGGGAAATTGTGGGATTAATTTATACGTAGAGTAGAATTTTATTTATGCAAATTCATGGAGGGACGAGTGGTTCGTATTTCGTAATGTGAATTTTTTAACGGAAGCTCGTTAACTCAGCCAATTACCTATGGTTTTTCATTTATGCGATGGGAGGTGACGTTCGGACAAGCGGATGCAGCCGTTAGTATTAGATCGAAGTTTGCTCGATCTACAGCGATGAACGTTTAATTCAAGTAGACAGAATTTTTATTCGCTTCTGTGTGACGCTTCGATTTGACCAGCGTCTTAGTAGCCAACGAAACGAAAGGGAATAAAATGCAAATGAGAAATTACGTTCGGTTAGTTGGCGTGTTTGAAAATTAGAGAGAGGCCCGGCGACATTTCGCGTACACCCGCCGCTTTTCTTTTCGCTAATTTAAATGTCAAAGCAAATTATTTGATTATTTGCTATGCAAATGAAATTGTTTAAGGCGGAGAAGCGGAGGTGAATCCTGTTGGCGAAACTGTACCTGGGCCGACATCTACGAAACCCAGGGATAATTCGGTCGCGTTAATTGGATCAAGGAGCCGGATTGAGGAGCGATCCTCCTTAGCCGTATAGAGGG
Source organism: Bombus vosnesenskii (assembly GCF_011952255.1). Taxonomy (NCBI): domain Eukaryota; kingdom Metazoa; phylum Arthropoda; class Insecta; order Hymenoptera; family Apidae; genus Bombus; species Bombus vosnesenskii. The sequence continues at coordinate 264,044 of NW_022884330.1, read as the reverse complement.
AGACTCGACCCTAGTTTAATTATGCTTCTCGAGTTTCGAGCATGTCGCAATAATAGCGATACAATCCGCGAGACCCCGCTCCAATTATTATCCATTTTGCTTTCGGGAAAGCCGGAGATCGAACCGCTGTGATAAGGAATTTTATTTCAATGATTAACGTAATTTCGAATGTATTACGACTAGCTCGATGGTTGACGTAAACGAACGAAACTTTCCAATTTCTCCCCGTCTTCTCTTTAATCTTCCCCATGTTAAATTTAATAATTCTTTCCTAAAGTACGTAAAATTTGTATTGCGTTGATACTCCGATTCCATATCTTCTTTTATTCTGACGATGTCTCGTATACACTTGCATTTATTCATCAAGTTTTTCAGAAATCAAATGGTCCCTTTTCATCTTTCCTCTCCGTTGGATTACTAGTCTTGTGATTAATACGCATTAAAATTCGCGTTTTCCGTTATTTCCAATTTAACCGCCCTGCCTCTATCCGGCGACATACTCATAATAATGTTAATCATAGCGGCAAATAACCATGTTTCCACCGTGAAGATTGAATGAGCTTTCCTAAGAAAAGAAAAAAAGAAAAAAAGACACGATCGTCGCATTAACGAAATTGGCGTTTTTAACATTGTACGCCGCTCGTCGCATCTCGATTTGCATAATTATCGTGCGTGGCCTAAAACGGTCAAGATATTTTCCCTTTCCACTCGTTCTCTTTTCCTTTTTTCCCTGTTTCCCCCCGCCCCTTATTAATTTTATTCGTCTTAATGGTCGTCTATCTTTTCCCGGGATAAGAGAAACGACCACGCTGTGCTGGTCGGAAAAATCGTATACCGCCAACGAGTATTATAATAAATTTCACGGATAAGAATCGGGCGTAAACTTCGCAACGACAATTTTAGGAGGCTATGATCGCCGCATGAATATTCATGCCAAGGAGAGCGACCTCGTGCTTCCCCCACGCCTTTGTAATTAGTAATCGAAACCGACGTAAACGAGAGAAAAGATTGCCAGAAAATTATCGGTACGATATCGGCAAGTCTTCGATCAATGACGATTCGGGATCATCGATCTTATACTTTACTTTGTCGCATCTTTGAGGTAAAACTTAATTATTCTCGGAGAAAATTCTAACGTGATATTCAGTGGAATAAATAAAAATGTTAAAAAAATAACGAAGAATCCGTCGAAGTTTCAAACTCGATTTTATCGAAAACCAGTCCCCGAATGAAAAAATTGTATTCCTGAATTCTAGCGCCTAATCCTGAACGATTGGCGACTAGTGTTCAGAGTATTCTGCAAAGTTCATTCGTCATAGTGCTTCTGGTGTTTGCAACAGATAGTTACGTGTGTGTTACAATTGTGACACAATATGTCGCGAGAATCTGGTACGTAATAAAAATTCGAAACTTTGTATCGTGTAATTTGTTATACGACATTTTTCAAAGATAAAAAACAGCGTGTGTAATTTATCGAAGGCTAATTAATCATAGCTAAAAGCTTTCTTATCTCGAATGATTTATTGCTTCCTACTATTCACGCTTGCAGTCCGAGTCAATGAATGCTGATAGCTACGCGACAAATGTAAACTTTGCATTATTAACAGGATCTCCGGTTCGTTCATTAAAACGGGAGATACGGTGTGAATATCTTAGAAAACGCGCTCGAAATTTACATATCTTTCGTGGATCATTATTCAACGTCACGCGGTATTAACGTTAATGTTACGAACATGTCCAGTGCTTCGTTATTCCTTTCATCATTTTACTTCGATATTATCTCTGTACGACGTTGGCCAGTTTTTGCAATAATTAATTCTGAATCCTATTCATCGACTAGAAAATATTATTTCGTGAAATTCCAAACGATACTTTTTGCCAAGCGAACGTTCGATACGAGATTAGTTGAAATAAAAAGATTCAAGTACTTAAAATAAGAAAATGGGTTGTTCAACGTGATATCTGTTACATAGCAAATCCAGACAAGAAGATCAGATATTAGTCAGCAAAAATTTGTTCGTGAAATTGAAGGCTCAGTTTGAAACGGAATGCAAGGACTTAGAAGGGCTAGCGGAGCTCGTCATTGGAAACTGGAGAAGCAGTGGTGAGAAGGGCGACGGGAGTCACCCTTTCGACCGCTTTCCACGGCCACTAGCTATTTCTCTCACTCGAGAGAGCACTCCGCGCAATCTGCCGCCCCGCATTTGCATACATAAGCTATTAAGCAGCTCTTTTCATTTCCTCCCGTTTATGACAGTTTAGTTAGAATAATGTTTTACAAGATTGCCGCGCGAACACTGCTTCGCCTAATGACATTTCTCCATCTGATTAATGCCCCTCCGCGTTATCGTTCACCATGCAATGCCACCGTTTAAACGACCTTTCGAAATCGATCGAGTCCAGCCGAATTGAACCACTTCGTACTGAGCGATCGAAAAGAAATGCCTTTTGTCGTTGAATTAGAATTTTAGAAAATATTACAGTTGCCTATCTTCTTATCGTTATTCCCACAGACTTTATCGTACGAAACTTGATTTCCTTACAAACATTGATCGAACGAAATCTTTAAAGGTCTGTACAAATTTCCATTCTTCTGTTTTAACTTTGCGCAAGGAATTCTCGCAAGCAAGTTTGATGATAATCTGTTTGAAGTTAATAAAAACCACGGGAGAAATTTTTAATGAAAATTCTTGCTCCGTACATAAGTTTTTACGAGGCACTTGTATTACGATGGTTTTGCAGAAGATATTAAATAATCGGTGAAACAATACATCTGGTAATATGTCGGTCTGTGATGCGCGAGAGACTGGCTGCTCGTTTTTATTGTCCTCTTTATGGACACGGGACGAGCCGTTTTGAAGGCGCGTGTCATTATTTACGACGTTGCCTCTATTTTAAGATGATACCGCGGCTTAAGACACGAAATTTATAACCGCGAACGCGCCATATGCGTTCCTTTGTGAACCAACAGCAATGTTTCGAGATATCCGTAACGAATACGCGGCACTTGTAATTCATGAGTCCCCGTAACATTATGTGCTAAATATCCCTCGTTACTCTTGTCCGCCGTAACCAAGGAAAGTTACACCATTTTCGATGTAATATCGCGATTACGCAACACGTGTAGAAAAATCGAGAAATGTGAAATCGAGATTAACGGAAAGATACGAAGATGCGAACAAGGCGTATAAGATAAATTAAAACGAATTGCTATGGCTCGTGTGACTATACGAAATGGAAATATTTGGATCCTCTTCTTCCACTTAGAAAAGAGAAAATGTAATGGAATTTTCGACAATGAAAGTACGAGAGGAGATAGCCGCAGAAGGCAGATAACAAGTATGCAGATTCCCCCTTCAACCGATACAATATTTACAAGACTTTCAATGTTTCAGAGGCGCAGTAGCCTACTGTATTATTTATACTCCATTGCTTATGAATAACTGCTTCTATCCGAAACGCATACGTATCTGCGCTTAAAGTGGAATTTATATCGCGGCCGTTTCTCTTTTTCCGCCAACGTTTTCGATTATTTGTATTCATAGCCCAGGAATCGGGCAAATGTGGGAATTTCTGTCATTCGGAAGAATATTAGTAGACAAAACTGAATACTCGTTATCGTTCCGTAAAAATTAGTTAAACTTTCAGAAGTTCAACTAACTGTTCTAAATAATTTCAATCGAAAATAAAATCAGAATCACTTTTCGAAACGTGTTGTAAATTCATAATCAACTGATATTCGCGGTAGTAAACTCTCTCTCTCTCTCTCTCAATAAATATATTTTAAACTGAAATATCGCAGCTGCCTTCTTATCGCTGCATATCGAAACCATCGATTCGTTCGATCCACGTATAGAGACAGTGTTTTCATTTATGAGTTAACAACGTTGCGAAAGCAGGATCAAGCTCTCTTGTCCGTGGCGTGGCCTCGCCGGCGAGATTTCATTAGAGGGCCGGTGATATCGCGGCAGAAGAAGAATAATAAGTTGAAGCGCAATTAATAAACGCTCTCGATCGGCGTCGTATATCAGGATGGGTAATTAAGCGCGTAACTATAGAATCTCGAGGCGTGGCCATCCCTGGCTAACCTGTTGTACGCCGCGACGAGGGAGGGCGGTATTATTAGTCGCAAGACGCTATAAATATAAGCCGTTACGAATTAAAAGAACCTTCCCTGCCTTTATTACAACATTTTTAATTACTGTGAAATGGCCTGAAATTTTTTTCATCCCTCCTCTACTTCATCTACTTCGTCTACTTGCTCCGTTTACGAGCTGCGAGAAAACGCACTGCTGCTAATTAAACGGAACGCTTCAAATGCCGAACACCGAGCGCGTTAGATCGGCCCCCTTTCGCAAGCCTCCATATCCGCCCCCCTCACCAGTTCTTCTTTCTTTCTTTTCTTCGATTCCAGTTCGAGGGGTGTATCTCGCGAACTATGTCCTATGTTGGAAATAATCGATTTTAAGCAAATAGCAATTCTATCGAATCGCTCTGTGTTGTGGAGCACGAGGATCGACCTAAGCGTCAGAAACAAGAATTCTAACCAACCTGCGAATTTTTACGTAATTTCATACATTTACGGAGATAATTATAGAAATGAAATTTAAACAGAGATTTATTCGACTTGTCAAACATCGCTATACCGTAACCTTTTGTAGCTTTAAATTTACATCACGCAACAGCCATAACCAAAGTTGAGAAAGTTACAGCTTAAGAATGTACGCTTTCGACTGATCGCTACTTCCATTTTCCAACTGAAAGATTTTCTGTGCGGTGGAACTTTTCAGCAATTCGTATATCCACGAAGCAACATTTTTCGAAAGAAAAATTTTCCGTGACAAAGTAGCTTTTCAACGATGCAAACGCGGATTCTGGTCGAAAGGAAGCCACGTTAGCGTTCGCATCGTTTGCATATCCTTTTGAAGCTGGCCTCCACGGAGGAAGAGTGTAATCCGTTTCAGTCGCTCAGTTTATTCTGCATTGTGTTAATACACATACAATGGCCGGTCGCATAAGATACGGTGTGTGCATGTAGACCAGACGCGCGACCTATTCAAAAGGTGAGTATGCAATTGAAGAAAAATGCATGTCCTCTCGTCGGACCGTTCAAAAGCTCGGGAAAGCATTTCCATACATTTACAATTCTATTATGCATTTCTTTATGACGCCGTCGTTATAATAAGCGCGGCCCGAACGCAGAGGCTTATTAGCAGTTATCGGTCAACGTTCTGCTAACAATGCTTCTCCTTCTCCTTTTTCTTCCTTTTTGGTTTTCCTCTTCTTCTTCTTCTTCTTCTTCTTCTTCTTCTTCTTTTGTTATTTTCACCATTGACGACATTGTTTGTTAAACGTAGATTCTGTACAATGAAATTTCAAATTCTGTTAAATTCTTTTATTACTGTTTGTTTCATACTCTTCCAGATCTTATTTTTGCTTGCGTTATTTACGAGACTATGTCGTCTGAAGAAACATAAGCACAATTTTGTTCATTTTCTAATCATTAGGATTCCTTTCCATTCGATACAAATCATTCGAAGGATTCCTTTCCACTTTATACTTGAAATAATATCGTATTTTTATCCAATCGTCAACGCGACGCAAAATCATTCCATTTTCAAAATTCCACGCATCGAATCATCGAAAAACACGACAATCTTGCTTGCCAATCTTCCATTTAATTCCGAAAACAAACTGAACCACCCATCCCAAATCGTACATCAACAATTTCCTTGGAACCAACCTACCCGGCACATTGTCATGCAAACTGGTGTTGGAGAAAGAAAGAAATAAAGAGGGGACAGAGGAAGAAATTTCAGCAGGCATGAAAACGTTCAATTTCGACTGGGTCGATTCGCTGATTCCTAAATAGAAGGTAGAGCGTCGTCGTCGAGCACCACAGGTCTTCGATGTTTAATCGTCTGTCAAATTCACGGTACGCAAGCTCGCTATCAATTCGCTTCAGGGGGTAGAAGAACGCGTAAGAAGGGGGGAAAACGACTTGTATCGGAAGACTAGTACGTGAAAAGTTACAATCGGCACGGAAGGTACGATTTTAATAACCATTCGTTTCGAATCGCAGTTAGGTCGCAGTCCAAGCACGAGAAAACGAGTTTCGTTCTTCTGTCCCTCTTCTTTTTCCAATTTTCTTTCATTTTGAGGCTCCTTTTACCATCTTCTTTCGCCATTCGTGTATTTTTAAATAATTATTCACGTTCCTTTTTTATTCGCGAATTTTTTATTCGCTCCTTTATTTCACATTTGCCTTACCTTCTATTTCTATCCTCTCTTTTATCGTTTATTCTTCCTTTCGTTCCAGACTTCGCGTCTTTCCCATAACACACATAGTCGGTTTGATTAGAACGACACGAGCGATAGAACGCGCCTCGCGAGGAGGAATACGATCGTCCTATGTATTCATTTGCTGAACACGTTCACCGCGTGTAAACTAATTTACTCGAGAGAATCGGCTAGCTACCGTTACGTACATTATAATGTATACACGCATGTTCGATACTCGCTGCTTATTTCTTCCTCTCCTTTTCTCTCCCAATTTTTCTTTTTTTTCTAAGATCACTATGCTATCTATAATTGATATCTATGAAGAATCGATGTATCTTTGGTAATATAGTGTGATTACGGAGTAAGGAAATTAAAGACAACGTATCGTCGATGAACTTGATTCCCCGATACGTATAGCGCTTCAGACGCGTTTATTCTATAGGTTAGTTTGTTTGTTTTGGTAGCAATGCGTTAATTACATTTCCCGTGAATAGCTGCACGTTCTTTTTTTGGTTTCTATGCAATTATAGCACTGTCACTGCGTGATATATGTATGCTCCGTTTCTATGTCAAGTACTTGGTTTATTTTACTCAGCTCGTTTCTTTGCCGTTAAGAACATATCGTCGATTCGCTGGATGTCCTAGTCTCGGCAGCGCTGCACTCTTCAGTTTTACGATTAACTAACTATCTGGCCTCGTGAGTTTTAAATTAAAAAAAAAAGAGAGAGAAAAAGAGATAGATATGTTTAAGATTAAGAGTTAAGGATATAATCGTACGCGATATTGCTTATACAGAATATCGAGCGTGAAAGATTTAACGGTCGAATGACATTTATTGCCACGAAGCTCGTCACAGTATAAATTTTCCTCAAGTTTGATGGCAAGATCGCGGCAAGTTGACGCCTTAAATGTCGTCCCTCGACGAAGAAGATTCAACGTGATCGTTATTATCAACGTAGCGGCTCTCGTCCGGGGAACTCTTCTCAATTAAAACCGCCTTAATGTATGCATCGAGTTCTATGCTCTGTAGCGGAAGCCGCGAGAGGGACTCTAAGGTGTTTGGCCGTGAGAGACGGTTTGATTTAAGATGAGACGTCAAGTGTAGCCAACTTCGAAGGGCGAGGCAAAATCCTCCGTGTCAATTCTCAGAGCAATCTGCCGATGCAGATTAGGATAGTCTCTGTTCGTCCTTTGCTCGCGCACGATTCAACCGCCGACTCTTCTCTTCTCGTGGTCTCGCGTGTCGAGATTAATTGGGTCGAATTGTCCTGACGGAATTAATGTCGCGAGTTCGATTCGCCGCGAACGTTTTGCAAACTAACGAGCTACCGCGATCTCGTTCCCCGCCCGTTTCCATTAATTGTACCGCGTTCATCGCTGATTTACGAGTTACTCTCTTAATATACCGAGTTTCTTGCTTCTTCGTTTACGGATGAGAACCGTCTAATGAGATTTTAATGAAATGAACGGAGTTGGAAGCTGATTTTGTTGAATTTGTTAAAGATCAGTGGCTAAAGCGATAGACGCAATGGCAACTTTTTAAACTTTCACAGAAAGATAAACGAAGGAAAATGGAAGACGTCGAGCAGTTTGCACATCCTATTACATACACATATTTCCCCTTTATAAGCCGGCGAAAATTAATGCGTGCAATTTAACGCTTTTTACGAGGAATCGTTTAGACGTTAGCGTGATAGCCGTGTAACAGGTATACGCAAAGAGCCTGCCATAAACGCCATGACAACGTGTATGTATGAAAATGAGGTACAAATTCAAAGTTCCATATCTGTCGTCTTCGCTGCTACGTATAATCATTTTCAAACCGAACTAGCGCTATTCTTCCACGATATCCTCGTAAAAAAAAAAAAGTGAAACAAAAAATCAGGCGTATCGGTAAAGATTACTTTGTCTCTGCTTGAAATTTAAGAAATTTCACGAGGATAGAAAAGTACGATTGGGGTGAAAAGGATCGAAAGAACGAAGCTGAATTAAAGACTAACGACAGTCGTGGATGCACGACGGTGCATTACGACGAGTAGGTCCAGAAGTTACGTAACGAGCAGCTATTTGACATGGGACGTGTGTTAGCCAAGGGCTGTGAGCTTTCTCTCCTCCCGTTGCTTGCACTTAGCTGAGGGGTGAGTGTCCTGGGGATGCGAGCCTCCAACTGTTATGGTCAGGATTACCCCCGGGGTCGATGCGTTGGGGTCTCTCCATTCCCCCCGCTGACCGACACACTTAGAACAACAATAACTCAGTAATCCACGCGGACCTGCGTCTGGGCGCCGATGAAAAATGTAAAAATCCGGAAAACCGCTGCCCCGTGACAGTTCAATACATTTTAAATGCGTTCCGGCGCATTTGTGGGATACGATAAGCGTCCACGGTATCCAACGCCCCCAATATGTCCGTTATTTATTGTCAGATTTATGGAATAAACGAGTAGCGTGTCACAGCAGGCTTAAACCATGTGGTTTCTTCGATTATGTGCGTGTATGTGTAGTTTTGTTCTATTATTAATGCTTCTGGATACGGATGATGCAGTGTGTGTATGAATATTTTTGTAGCAAGTTTAAACAGGCTAAGGGTGATTTTATAAATATTCTATCGATCGCTAAGAGAAGAAATTAATCTGCGTGGTATCGAGGAGTTAATTTTGTATTACGTTTCTGTATATTTTTTAAATTACTTTCTTCGTATCGTTCGCTTCGTTTCGATCCTATTATCGAATTAATTTATTAAGATTTTCAAGGCATTCGCTCGATTTGGAATATTCGCGGCTCTCTCTCTTCAGCCACGTACAATTCGCAACATGGAAATATAGTTAGAGGGATACCTTTTGAAAAGAGTGGCCTAACAGGGTGCGGAGTTTACGCTGGCGGCGTTGAGTGGATCCTAATAAAAGACTATAGTCGGCTTATCGAATCTCGGATTTGCGGTGGCGGAGAGTGTTCATAGCCTGTAGCCATATTCACCCCTCTGTCAACCTTCAACCTCCGGCTCCATTATCCTAGCTTTCCGTCGCGATATCATTTACCGACACTTCCAGTATCTTGAGGAACGTTTGGTCTTATGGCGCGCGAAATCTCCGCGCTGGAGATTTGAATGTCTCGGAACCGAGACGCGAGGTGTTATAAACCAAGGAAGGACCTGCGACAGTACGCGTCGATAATCGTTAAATTTTCTATGCATAGTAGCTACTCGATAAATTTTTAAACGTTTTAAAATATCAATAGTACGACGTATGACGTTTGTCTGTTTTACATTTTTCTCTGAACTAAACAAATAAGGGCGATATCTTCGAGTGACTTGTAACGAATTAGAAAATACTTGGTCATAACAACGAGGAAAGAATGGAGCGAAGGAAGCTCTCTCGATGATGATCGAAACGATGAACGGTTAAAGGAGACAAAAGAAAAGAAAAAAAAAAAAAGAAAAAGATGAGAAAGAAGAGAGGAAAGAATAGGAGGGTTGGTGGAATGCCTTTATACGGCGCATCTCTATGAGATTCTTTCACGACACGCCGATTTAAAATGCCTTTTAAGAAGCTAGGTAGGGATTGGTGGAATTGTGCCGGGCTGAATCGAACGTTCAACGTCTGTACCCTCTGATGCTCCGTAAGTTGCATTCCTACTTTCTACCTTAATAAGAACGTCGACGTGTTCGTGTCTATACTTATGCAACGAACCGTGCTCGATTAGACGCCGTGGAAAGGAGCAATATTCGATTTGCCCCTTCGATGAAACGTTCGATCTTCTTGCACCGTTCTTAATTCGGCGCAACGCTTGTTATTAGAATTATAGCTAGAGGATGAGTTGTTTCTTTTCATATTTCCTAATGTTAATGTTATTTCGTAATATTATTATTGGGATACTATTAGTGGGAAGCGTAACGTTGGAGAATCTTTATATTTTTACGAAATATACAGATTCTAAGCTATGGAGGTTTTACAAGCTCGGAACGGTAAAGTTAGTTTGGAAATGGCAAGAGGCGATATCAAATTAAACACATAATGCTCTTCTGTAATTTCGTGCCAAACTTTCGATAGACAAAACTTACGAAACGATCTGATATCACGGTTTTTTATGATCTTCGTATATTATAGAAATTACATTAATTTCTAACCAGCCTCCTAATATGTAGCGATAAATGAAAAAATCAAGAATTAAAAAGTGGAGAAGATTCGAAAAGAGGAGGATTTAGAGGGAGCGGGAGGGGATGAAGCATCGCACGAGCATAGAAGACGAACAAGGGAGTCCAAGCGGTCCTTCGGGAAACAAAAGCGCTCGTTTGGCCGCATTATAATACAACGACAGTGAACATATCCCGCAACTTAAAATCGCGCTGCTTTGCAATTCCGCTCTCCATCTCGAATTTTTACATAATCGCGTTTCAAAGCCGGATAATATTTATACGATAATTGAGCTGGCCACGTCGGCGCACGATAATGCACGCACATTATGGAAATGTGTAAACGCGGTGCTTTGATCATTTTCTCCATTCGTCGGATTACATTGCCTCTACTCTTTCTTCTTCTTCTTCTTCTTCTTTTCTTCTCGTTCTTTACTTCTTAAAGTTCCTTCTCCGAGACGATTTTTTCTTATAAAGCAACGATCATATTATTTGCTTCTTTTTAAGTTTTACGCTTGATGTTTTTAATAACGAGATCGCGTAATTAGAGGTCTCTGCGTTATAACAGTTACTCGTAGATTGGAAGCTATTGTTCCGAAAGTTGTAATATTCTTCGATCGTATATTGAAATTAGTTTTTTTTTTTTTTTTTATATATTGTCCTATACAATGATGACAATCGCATCTCGTTACGGTGCTAATGAGATTCCAAGATGTTTTGTACGAAACATACAATCTATGTATATATAAAAGATTTGTATGCAAAGTGTTGAAATAATTTCGTGAGGCTATGCGACACTCAACCTAATAAAACACACGTGGACGACGCAATCACCGATGATCGACGTCGTCGACATCGTCGATGTGGACGAGGGCCATGGTGTTCGTTGCGTAAGCTTATATATATATATAGAGGATCGCAGGCCCGCGAGACGACTTTGAACCGGCCATTATGGAGATTCATAGGAAGCATATTATGCGTTATATTATGCGTATGCAAACGGAATTACGTGTTCGAGGTCGCGGCTGAGGGAATAAAACGCGAGCAAGGCGAAAACTTTTGGTAATGGGGATTATTACCTACGGGTACGAGGCGCGATTACGGTTCGACTCGCGTCCCGCCGCAGTTTAGTCCCATTTACATTGTTAATAGAATCATTATTAGGTTATCGTGGCGATTTATTCGACTAATTGGGACCCGGACCATTCGTGGACCCAAAGGAAAAATGCTCGGCTCGATCAGAACGCTCGGCTGTGGCGGCTTCGAGTGCCGGTTAACGCCGATCCGACGTTCCGTTCTTGCCACGAATATTCGAACGTTATTATCCTGCTGATACAGGCTGCGAAATCATAGAGCAGCGAGCGGGCGCGCGAGGGCCTGGCTCTGAAAAAAAGTTAATCGTCGAGTAGCGCAATAATTACTTTCGCCCGGCTCTGCCCTACCAGCTTCACCGCGAATACGCTTGCTCCTCGTCTCGCGCGTTTCCATCCTTCACCTGCGTATTCGCCAATCATTACGTTTTTAATGGAAATTTATCGTTTTCTTTTTTGCCTCGTTGGTTCGCTGTTTGGCTTCGCGTTTTTGTGATGTTGATTTTTGCTTGAAAGGAATAAAAGGATGTGATGTGTGACAAATGAGTTTCTTGGAATACGACGGGCTTGTGAATTGAACGAATTTGAGAAGTCGAAATCGTAAGAAGTAAGAGAGGATTATATTTTAACGGGAATAAGGAAGAACTATGGTATTGAAAGAGGAGCTAGATAACGATTTAACATGACAATGTCTGGCAATTCGAGAAAATTCGTCAGATTCGCGATTCCACGATCATCTAACACCGTAGAAAGGTAACTATCACCTTGCGGAGAATCGCGTATACGTTCGGCTGCCAGGTAATTTACATCACAAGAAAAAAGTCCTCGATACCTTAAAAATTCTCAACGTCGTTTACTCCTCATTTTCGAGCTATCCAACCACATCGATTCACACGGCAGCTGCCTCGAAATTTCGTCGGACCCCTTGAATCGCGCGATTTGCATCCTTCGGCCTTTAGCGAGTCGCTCAATTGCTAGCAAATATCATTTGTAAATAGAAATAAATTCTTTTTGAATAATAGCAAACAGAGCATTAGCACCGGCGCTTACAACTACAATCAAGTTCCGAAGTATAAAGAAACGTTGAATCCCAAATAAATATTTTTATTTTTCGACAAAAGTGATTTCCTCAATAAAAAAAAAAAAAAAAAAAAAAAAAGAAAACACATCAATCTCTTCCCTAAATTCAAGTAAATAGCTATACTCAAAAAATGATCTACTTCCAATAAGAAACATTCTGTCTGTAGAAGAAATAGAATAAAAAGAGCCAAAGCAAAGGAAAGAAAAGATTAGAAGAAAGACTCCAATATCAAAGGAAACAAACCAACAGATAAAAAGGAAATGAACGCACATAAAAAAGAAACGAAGGCAAATAGAAGAATCGAACTCGGCATGCATTCTGACTAAGTGCTAGCATACCTTTCGAAAGCGTAGTGTCTCTCGTCAAATCTGTAACACATAAACAAGCATACGTCACTACAACAGCATTGGTAGAGGATCCGGCGCTGGGGTCATTGGATCAGAATAAAAGCCAGTGTGTGCTAGCCCGACCCGTTTTATAAACTAGTTTCGTGCAGCCTTTTCAGAGCGAGGGAGAACGAGAGAAGAAACCGCGTGGATAGAGGGAAGGGAAAAACGAAGGAAGAAAGAAGGCAGGGGATGGAGGATAAAAGTGAAGGGTGGCTGGACGAAGATTCAGGTGGGTAAAAAGTGAAAGAGAAAGAAAGAAAATGGGGAGAAGAACCGCGAATATTATTTGAGCCGGTAGACGGGTAGTTTGGTGCACATAAGTAGTTATACCTATAAGTAGACATAATCATCACCAGCGTAGGTAGGCAGACGGACGGGTAAGGTTAATTTCCAAACCCCGTATTATGGTCCCCGAATCAAGTTTTCCATAGTATAATAAGCAATTTTATGACGTGCACTCGTAATTATATTGAGATTAGATAAGACCGGACCCGTTTAGTTTTTGCAGCCCCTAACCTGCACGGGCATTGTCCAAGTGGAAAAATTTGGACCCGCGACAATGTTTGTGTGCGTCCGTGTGTGCGATTCGATACGTCTTCGTAGAACGTCTATACGTTCACGTGACTTTGATGATACGTCTGTGCCTCTCGGGAACATCGTTAAGGATGAAATCGATCAGCTTCATTTTGATAATGAAAGCTGCAACATGTCGATGACTATCCAGTTGGTAATCATTTGAAGTAATATTTAAATAGGCGAAGTGTGCGTTTCGTGGATTCGTTCCAGAGTCTTTAAACTATTTACTGTCGGCGAATTTAGAAAAGTTACGAGAAGAATTGACTTAACTTCCGAATATTAAAATCGCACCGTGGTTATTCAAATTCTCTGTTTTCAGTAACGATTCCATTTTCTGAGATCTGTAAATCCAAAAAGCACGGTCGTATGCTCCTGAACGATCCGAAATCGATTTGCAAAGAAGAATGGAGAAGAAGCAAGCGTACCGGGAGCGATGGTTTTTGTTTGGCGCGAAACTCGAACCGACAACAAACAAGCCCCGCGACACGTTGCATTTACAATGCTATTTTTCTCCTAAATGGAACTTCTTCTGATATCGCGATCGAGAAGATCGGCAGAGGCCGGCGTTTTTCCGATAGACCGTGATCGAGGGTGCGCGGGCCCGCGGCTCGGAATGTCGGACGAACCGATAAAAACCGAATCAAATATCCTACCGTTCGGTCTTCGTGGGCCTCGGCCCCGACTAATGAAAATACCCATTGTTAACCGGCCGGTTTTGCGCCGAGAAATTTTCGGCCCCAGTATCTCGATCTCGTGCGGCATTTCACTGCCGGACGTATTAGGCTGAACACGTAATTACTGCGAGTTTCTTTCCGCCCTTCCTCTCCAACGACGTACACGTTCTCCTATTTTGGACGCGCCGATCGTTTGAATTGACTCGATGGATAGGAAAAAGTCGCGAGAAGATGCTCTTGGTTGCTCTTGGAAATCGGCGAGAATGTTCTTTCGGTTAGTGGCGATGGGAGGAATTTTTTATTCGATGGAGTCACAGGGAAAACGATGGTTGAAAGCGTTGCTTATATGAGAATCCTTTTGATTCAGACGTTATTTCTTTCAGTTTCGATCTTTTACTGTAACAGATCTGTTTTATTCGTTAAACGTGATAATTCACGCCTTTCTTTGGGTATATATTTTCGTATGCTACGTACATACGTACCACGCGGTCTGTACATTTTTTCGTTCTTAAATTGAAATCTAATTCATTCTTAACAAAGAGCGAGTGCAATTTCGTTTGACGAACAAATTTTCGAGACGTCTTGGCTATCGAAGAAAACACGAAGTCTCAATGCGGAAGACGAGTCGTGGCCTCCGTTGGGAACGTCGATGGCCACACGACAATCGCAGTCAATTGCCATTACGGGAAATTAAATCAGTCGTGCTTCTATTTACGCGGACCCCAGCGTCGTGTAAATTGACCGACCACCGAGAGATAACACCGAGACACTCGATGGTGGAACTGAAAGACGGAATCGAAATCGAAACTTTCCAACGATCTACGAGATCGAACCTCCGACGAGGTTTCACATTATAATATAAATGTATATTCGCAAATGCGATGGAAATTCAAAGAAAGAATCAATCTACTTGACTTCGTAAGAAGAACTTAAATTCACAATAAAAGAAGATCGAACTGACAAGGAGAAAAGATTTTATCGTAAAATCATATAAGTATACGCTATCGTCGCTGCAACGTTAAAAATTCTCTACTACTAAACAAACGAAACGTGATCAGAAATTCTCTAGCAAAATACACTGTCGACAGCACCATCGAATTAAACGCCACGTTAACATATTTTCTTAGTACACGTACAACCAAGTCAGCGAAGCACTTCTAGACACGATCGAAGATACTATTTATCGAAAACGCTCTACCAAAATACGCTATCAGCGAATCGAACACTACGATACGAGTTGCCTGGTACTAAGCAATGTCTGTAAAGTCGCGGTAACGTAATGGTATCTCTCGTTTGGTCCGCGACGTCGACTCAAGACTCGAGGCATCGAGAAGATGTCGAAGCGGTGTATCGAGCTATTGACCTCGAAAAAGGAGGAGAAGAAGCCTCGGAGCTTCATTGAACGAGTCGAGAGGGTCGATACCGCGGGCGAACGGAAGAACGTGAAAACAATTTGAATCGCGGCCGGTTGCATTCATTTGGGGATCGGTTTTGGAACGGTTTCTCCCTGATCCGCATTTAAGTTAGCCTCACGTTCGGCCGCAGCACGTGATCCAGCTGCTCGAGAGGAATCCCACGTATCCGTGACGTCACTCCTATCTCGGCCCTCTTGGTCGAACACCAAGCTGCACGAGCCGATACCGGGCGCGAGCGCGAGACTTCTGTCTAGTCGCCTGACTTATTAGGAATTCCGCTCGTCCCACGTGCAGAAATTCGGCTGCGCCACGTGCATTCGCCGGACGCACGTTCTTATAATTTGCGAGACGTCGCTGGACTGCTTAAACCGACGCACAGCCCTCTTTCTACACCCGGTTCTCCGATCCTTGTCGACCGAATCGGTTCACCGTTCACGGCTCTTGTTAGCCCTGTCGATGCCACCATGCACGTACACGGACTCGCGAAAGTATTCAGAAGTTTGTAAACAAATACCTTTTACGAGCGTATTACGCGTTACATTTTCATTAGCGCTGTTAGCGATATCCCGATGTCTTCGTCCTTAGAATGTATTCGTGCGATTGCTACGTTGTATCGATACTTACTGACTTTTGGCAGTGGTTTGAAGCTAGCTAGGAGCTAGGTTACAAACTAGCATTCGAAATAAGAAGAATTAGGTTATATTTTTGAGAAAATTTATGCGACGAGTATTTGAATTTTCTAAACGCCTCTGGTATCTCTTCCTACCTCATCGATATCTTATCGATATTTATCAAAAGTTGCTCTTACTTCGTGTGTTTGTATCGGTGATTTTTAACGTTTAACACGTACCGTAAATTTATGTAAATACTTCTACGTATTAATCTTTTTAATCTACGTCAAAAATAATCGAGCCTCGCCGAAATTTCTCTCGATTCAAGCTCGTTCTTTGAATCGCTAACAAACTCGTCTGTTTATTTATAATGGAAACAGGAGATATCGTAACAATCGTGTTTCAACTAAAAATGACGAATGTTCTCCGAAATCTACCGACTACCCTCCGATTTGATTTTTTCGCCGAGATATCATCGATCTCGTAAACGTTAGTTTCGTGGCAGAGGTGCCTTTTTGCGAAACGAACGATCAGCAGCCCGCATCATTCCTATTAATCACCACATTATCATTTAATTGATACTCTCGCGGCATGGCGTATAATGCCAGAAAAATATGCGGAGGCAGCGTATTCTTTCGGCCGTGGAGGAACTTTTTTAGCTCCCCTAAATCATGTCAGATAATAAGTCTCCGCGAATGTCCTAACGTACGGCGTGATAATTCACGATGATAGATATCGTAGCCGAATATTCGCATAATCCTTTCTTTATATTGGTCGATCAAGGGAATAAGATTTGTGGTGAAGCATCGGCGCCCCGTGGATACGCGCATGCCCCCTTCGTAGCTCTCTAAATCTTGCGCCATTTTGGACCATATTCGGTCACGCGACTTTTCCTTTCTTCTTTTCTTTTCTAAGAAGAACGCAGACCTTGACAATTTTAGACGCTCCTAACGTTAAATAAAATAATCGAAGATCACAGGAGAAAAACCTGGCAAGTATACTTTCGATTCTGCGATACTTAACAGAAAAACAGACGAAAGGAAAAGAGGACGACTACGCGAAGGATATTCCACAGAAAACGAAGAAAAATCTTTACGATTATGTGTTTCTTATGTACGTGATACAAAAGAAAGTCTGTAAATCTGACAGGCAGGCTGTAAACAAGTATGTAGTACTTGGAAGAAACATCAAAGAACCACGCTAAGGCGGTCGTCGGAAGAAAAGAAGAACACTCGTATATCGTAAACTTCTTGTATGAATTAAACAAACTGAGTATCCGATATAAGCAAAACATTAACAAACTGATCGAACACATCCATCGTCCACCATAGCCTCCAAATCATTCACTCCCTTCTCAAACCTCTCCGCACTTCCATAGAACTTTAGAAGCCTCTACAGAACCTTTCGTCATTTGAACAAAAAAAAGAAAAAAAAAAAAAAGAAAGAAAAAGAAAAAAAGAAAAAAGATAGAGAGAAAGGGAGAAAAAGAAAGAAACGGTAAAAAAGTTGGAAAACAAAGGGGGAGGAAAAAAAAGGAGTAGAGGCACGGAGTCGCGGTTCAAGCCGGTAACACGGGACACGGTGAAGAGAGAAGAATGCTCGGTATAGATCACCGGTCCAGAGCGTAACGCGGGGCATTGGTTACGGTAGGCGAGAGCGTGTAGAAACGCGCATTGTCGAGCTCTCATAAGACCAGGAGGAAATCGCGCGCGACAATAGAAGGAGAGTCGGGGCACTCTTCGTGGCAATAGAGGCCGAACGAGTCGGCTGGAAGAAGAGGTGTTGCGCGCGTTCGTCGCATAAGAAAAGTACCAAGCCGATGTCTCGACGCGGCCGTCCCAACCAACTCGGGGAAAAATCTTCCTTCGTCATTGTTTCGCTCGTTTCTCTTCCTTTCAACGTTATTTATCGGCCGGTTGAATATTCAGCCAGCACCGGGCACAAAACCGTCGGGACACAATCAGAGGAGCCATTTGGACCTGTGAGAGGCCAAGAAAGTTGGGAACACACCAGCTGCCACACGGTGTTCTGTGAGACGCGAGTACCCGACGACGACGACGACGACGACGACGACGACGACGACGACGACGCGAACGCGTATAAACGTAAGAGTCTCGGTCGTGCTCGCACACGCGCGTTCCGCGTGGATATTGTTGGGGAACGAGGTTGGACGTTGGACGAGCAGCACCGTCAACGCGAGTACAATGCCGCAAGAACGGCGGAATGCATTAATATTAATAGTGGCACCGAAGGAGTCTCCCGTAACGGTGGCTGGAGTCAGGTGAGGCCGTTCCTGCATGAGACCTTTCTGATGTTCACCGGCGAAATCTCTGAATGTCGTCTCTCGCGAGAAGATTCTTCTTTTTATTTGTCTTTTTCACGTTCTTTTTGCTCCTTCTTTTTCGGGTTTGTTCAGTTGTTACGTTTTTTAAGGTAGTTTTAACGAGGTTGGACGAGTTGATTCAGTTTGTCGGAGTTGATGCCGGTTGATGTATCTTATTTGGCGAGATTTTGATACGCTCGATCTAATAGATTTTCCGGAGACGCAACTTTTTCTACGATCGGAGGTATTTTATCTTGGAGAGGTCGATTTGTTTGATAATTAATAAATTTCCTTCAAATTAATTCCCAATGCAATATTCTCAACGACAGAATCTTCTTGTAGACGAACTTCATCGATCGTTAATCAATCATAATCTATCTTTAAAGTTAAGAGATCTTCGAATATCGGAGTCCATCGACTTGGCTTTTTACCGGCTCGAATAACCGAGTGAACGTTCGATCGCTAGAATCTTTTTACCAGTAGCGCAATTTTTTCTCGAATGGTCGTGTTTCCACGCGTACAAAGGATTCGGCCGACCGCTTGTTAGGTTGGCAGCCCAAGCAGAGGCATACTTGCCATTCGATAAGGTTGTCGCCTGGAGCATTGGTTACGCCTCCGAGGTCGCCACCCGTTTACGCCCACGTAGGTACCTTTTCTTTATCATCACACCTTCACGGTTACTCGCCGTTCCGCCGTGTTACACGAACCTCTGCAGTTTAACTGTTAAACCGTACCTGCCCCGCCATTAGTACGTGCGAACGTTCAATTATATCATCGAGATATTTTAATCTTTGTCCGAACGGACAGCGAAATGCGATCAAATAGTTTTCTAGACGAAGAACGACGAAGAACTACTGCTTGCGGCGGTTATTGCTCTATGTAGATTTTGTATTTTTTAAATAGATTTTGATTTACTGGGTCGAAAAAATATTTAGGAAACTTCCTGGTCTTTTGTAGAAAGGGAAGTATTTTGCATGGATCAACGACTCTCTCCAAATTTAATCTTCAACATTAATGCCATTAACCGAGATTCCGGTTAACGCTACACACTAGAGACAATGATCTACAAGCGAAAAACAGAGGTCGGAAATTTTGACGAAATCTCTGTGAAGATAAGAGAAACCGCGTCGTCCCTCTGGTCTCACCAGCCGTACAACAATACGGGCTGATGAATTATTGTCAACATCAGAATGGGTTAGGACCTTCTGCAGAAATTTCATACATACATGTATATGTATATATATATATACATATATATATATCTGCAAGGCGGCATCTTCATAACGCGAGCAAAGGATTTTGATAGTCTTGTAGGTTCAGTCCTAAAGAACGTGGCGAGATGGAGAACGAGATACACCGTGGCAGATGCTTTGTTACGCACTGTGGTGCATAGGTGTATGAGTCATCGTTGTATTAATTAAACAAATCCCGAGGGCGCATAATTCCTTCAAGTACAAGATGCATGATTTTTTTTTAAATTCAGTTCCTCTTACTCGCGAAATGCATAATTTTTACATTCGACTTTCTCACATTTGCAACTCTAAGAGTAACATCTTCTTTTAATTTTATCTCGCCTCTCGACCTCTATTTTATTCTTTCATTTATTCTCGACGGATTATTAAAATTAATATCATCGTTAACGAAAGAAATATAGAAAATATTCTTTACTAATAAGTGACAGATTTGGAACAACAGAAATTTGAACGATAGGATATCAGCGTTTGAGCTTAAGAGGGTACGCGTACGAGGGTATGCTAATTTCGTGAGTTAAACGCGCATAGGGTAGATTAGGCTTACAATGATACTTGCAGGGGTTATAACGTAATTTAAATTAATGAGAGAACGAAACACGAGCATCTCATTACGTATCGTTAAGTTAAACCTACCGGACAAATCTTTCCCTTTTACTTTCACGCTCATATTCTACTAAACTTAATGTTTCGATATTTCATATTTAATGTCAACTACATATACATATATAAAATTACTAAGCTGAAAGTATATTGGAAGTTCAATCCACAAATGAACTCTAACCATCTCAGTTACGTTCAAACACACTCCAGCGTGTTTAAAGAAAACAGTAAAGACGACACAATTTGACGAAGTAAGAAAGGGAAGTAGAAGGATTCGACTGAAGGACCGAACAAAGAGCGGTGACGGGGAACGTGTGTGCGTGGACGCCGGGGGAGAAATAACACAGCTCGTGAAATGGCTTAGGAGAAGAGCTGATCCGACTTCGGATCGGGCCAAGGCGTTTCGTTGGTCGCTTGACCTCGTCGGGTAATAAGAATAAATGTGATTCTATTACGGGTTCAATTGTTACTGCGGCAGATAGGCCGTCCTCGAAGCCTCCGACGAAAGAGGGTAGATGATCGCGACCGATAGCACGGTCCAGGATGATTTTACCTGTACCGACGCCGCTTTTTCGCTCCCGATTGCCACCGATATCGATATTTCGATGGTCCGAACGATTGTTCGTGGCTACTGAATTAGAATTGCGTATTGGAAATAGTTCGCCCTAATCAAATTTGTCCGTCAAAGTGTTAATTGCTATTTTGCAATTGCAAACGATTGTAGATGCGTCGACGACTAAGTCGACAATTGATCGAGTTGGTTTGTGGTTTATCTGATCGTAGGAACTTGAAATGCGATTTTTACAGACAAATTGTAGTTTCATTCGTAGATGTTAACGGTAAGTATTTTACACCGTTAGAAAATTTCGCTTGTAGTTCATAAAAAAAGAAAAGAATGCTGCTATATATTTTTGAAAAAGTTTTATAGGGTGCTGCTTCATACGTTGGATTATTAAAAGCTAGAAGCACATGTTTATACAATAAGTTGGCATTTTCTATACTTTTGAAACACGATTGATATTTACAATGTCCAATCATCGAAGAAAAATCACAGAAATATCAGGGATTCGAAGCAACACCGAAAACTCAAGCACTCGCGAGAAATTACTCAACAGGATAAAACGTACTCACCGTGCGTTGACAGAGGTAGGATTTCCAACGTCGTCCATGGACGGTTTCCTAGAATGAAACCACGAATGAAATTCGTTATTGTTCGCCTGCAGCTGCATTAGAGCGGGGTATTTATACGTGCTGTACAGATTAGGCGTTTGCCACATTCTGCTGTACATTTCCGCGTCCATCGTTCTTTTACTGTCTCTCTGTTCAATCCCGAAGAGACCAACCCTCAGAATCCCACCCCATTGTGTCTATTCATAACCCACTACTTCAAAGTACCCTCTTCCGATCACTTCAAATAACCCAAATATCCATCGAACAAATCAGATCCTCTCAAGTTGACAAATCACCAAACAATTTCTCTCTAACAACGTTTCTTTGCCCAAATGACACCAGCAAGAAAAAAACATTCATCCCGTCAGTGTTCACCAAAAGATCACCGAAAGTCAGTGAAATCGAATGGAAAATCAAAGTTATAGTACGATAACGAAAATTTGTCCTCCTCTTCGCGATACAACTTCGTTTAGAAGTCTGTTTTGTCAAATTTTCACGATCACAAAGCGTCACTGAAACCGTGTCCGAAAAGAAAGTTCCATCGTTAAATCTTCCTCTTCTTTCCAAATTCGTATCCAAGCGAGTAACACGTGGTTGAGCAACGACTCGACGCGAGTGGACGTTGCGAAGTACAACCCCCGATGACGAAGAGGAATAGAAAGGGAGGAAGAAGAGGACGAGCGCGCGAGTACCGCGACCGAGGACAAGACTTTTGACAGGCGCAACACGCACGCGGTCTGAGGGCGTGTGCATAAGTGTCATCGAGTAGAGGCGCGTGTCGGTCTCATGCTCGGCCTTGCCCGAGCCACCCCCGTCAAACGTCACCCCCACCAGTTGGTTGTCGCTCACTGCGCGCGCCCCTAGCACGACTTTCTCGCGCCACACGCGCTCTTACCCCTCGACCAGGGATGTTTAACCCCTGGGCGAGTCTGCACGGTTGCTCGAGAACTCGTTATGTCGCTGTTAATTGCGAACGACGTGGATCTCGCTGGTGGTTTTTCAGGTAAGCGATGGTCTTTTGGAACAGTTTAGCATCGTAGTTCGCTGAAAAATGCTCGATACCCGTACGTTATAGTATAATGATACTGATCGTTATAAGAATGCCCGATACCGATACTTTTAACGATCATTTTCGTTTATTTATACTGGTGCTTTATTTATACGTAACGGCGACATTGTTTTGCCCGGAGTTTGTTTATCGTTACGTTTTGTACGTCCAGACGGTGTCAATATCCCGAGGCAAAACAACAACACGAGTCGCTCTCGATTCGCATCGTCCTCTGACTCATGTACCGCTACATATTGTTTCGAGTATCATATTTTCAAGAATATATCGAAAAAACAAAATTTCAGATCACAATTGCTACGTCTTCCGGGGCAAAGTTACGCGATCATGTTTTTTTGATCACGACACGCAAGAAGTCGGTGCTCCATCTTCATTTGCCTGAGATCAGAAGGGCTACGATGCCAATAAAACGGGCTATCTCGATGGTGGATTGCGTATCTGTGTCTATGCCACAACGTCACCCCTCTTTCGATCCGAAAGTTTCTCTCGAAGGGAAGATCACCTATTAAAACCCAATGGGATTATATTCTTAGAATGTATTAATGTTGCCAGGATACAAACTGATATCACACCGATATATGTATATATTTTTCCCCTTTTCCAATAGATAAAAGAGATAAAAATTGAACTCTGACTCTCTTTAAACAATATCCTTATTCGTTGGAATTTTAAAACGCGTCATAAATCGAAATACTGGATTATTTTCTTGCAGAAAGAGCCACAAACATCTATATTTTTATCGATACGTATTACGAGAAAGACTTCCGATTGTTATGTTAAGGGATTTTGTCAGGAAATATGGGAAACTTTCACCGGCTTAATTATGAAGCACAACCAAGCAACCTCTCATTAGCAAACGCACGATACTTTTCCTACGAAAGAAAAAGTGAAGCGTAGCCTGGTTACGCTAGATTTTATAACGCCTTAACCGGTAACTAGTCCGGCTGGTGCACGTCTACAGAGAAGCTCGGAGCTAACCGCTGGACGTTCCTTTTACGAAGACGTTTCCTATGCTGAACTGTTACGACACGATGATGCTCATTGCCACCGACGATGTAGACGCTACATAAGTGCTAATGAGCGCTTCTTCTACCAGATTTCCATCCTTCTCTACCTTTCTCATCGATTACCGATCCAATCGTACGCGTAGAATGTTAACGAAGAATTTTTTATCAATTTCAACGAGTGCTAATAATATTTCTGATATGGTCAGAAGAAAGAGCTGTTAATACGGAGCTTAAAAATATGTAATTAGAAGAAACGAATTCAACAGCGAATTAGTTTCGCGCACGAGTAAAAAATAAAGTTGATTGGAAATTTATGATGACTAATAATTACCAGAAATAGATTATTATCGAGTTATAAATATGTATAGGGTTATAGATTTGCAAGCGTAGATATTAAATACCAATAAATATAGAAGGGTAGAAATATCTCTGGGTATTAAATTCATCTTTGACACGATGCGGTATTAATCATCTGTAATTGAATTACATGCACGTGGAAATTGTTCTGATCAACGTGTAGCCACGATAGATATGTTGGAATAAATTCTGGAATGTAGACACAGTGTTCCGTGTTTTGTCTCGAATCGATTAAAGCATGTGTGTAATATGTAATTACCGGTTACACGTTTTATGGCAGGCTAAATGGTTTCCTGGTTTCTTTTAATACTCGATAATCGATTCACGAGGTGATAAATAAGGTGATACCTTCAAATGGGAATATTAGAAGACTCAAGTTATCGACATCTTTAATACAGCTCTCTGTAAGCTCTCTGCCAGCTTTACAAAGAATTCTCTCATTTATCAAAACCTTTTTAAAAAAGACGGTCGAAAGATATTCGCAAATTCTTCGCAAATATATCTTCCTACCGTATAAGAGGAATCTCATGGATTTTTTATATTTTTTACATCAAACATACATAGCAACAGAATTAACAACATCGATATCTTTAAACGTCTTCTACGCGGAAGTATCAAAGATCTCTGCACTGCCTCGAACAACCCCTCTCGCACGAATCACGCACGAAAGAACCAAGTAACATTCTCTCTAAGCTCGGCACGGAGTAAAAATGGATTTGGAGCTGGTCGGTGTGTCCGTGGCAAAAAGCACCTCTCGCGGGGTTCACGAAGGTTGGTCGAGCGCGGCGTGTGTGTGCACGGAATGGAAGGGAGGACGCAAAGAAAAGGCTTAAGCCGAGGGTTTCAACGGAGGGCAGAAGTAAGTATCCGATACCAAATTAAATGATAGGACGGCGTGCGCGCCGCTACCGGAGACCTGTCCTCATTCCAGCGCCATTTTCGGAAAACAGCATTTCATTGCCGCTGCAGTCCGACCAGGGTATAAGGAGGGTGGTATAAGGAAAAAAACTGAAAAAATCGAAAGAAATAGAAAGAGAGAGACAGAGAGAAGAAAAGCTCTCTCACGCGCGCAGAGACGTACATAATCGCGGACAATGCGACCCGTATACGGGTCCAGCGATCGCGGTAAAAAGTTATTTGTCAATTAATACACGCGTACCGCGTAGTTAGTCGCCATGAATACGCATGGAGGATACACGAAGACGAGGAAGCAACGGTGGCCACCGGTTAATGTTGTCGCATTACGCTGATGAGAAGAAGCCAATCATAGGGGGATCTTTACCACGGCGGCGGCAGATGGCGAAAAACACCACGAATCCGAGCGGATC
The DNA here is from genome assembly GCF_011952255.1 of Bombus vosnesenskii. Lineage (NCBI taxonomy): Eukaryota > Metazoa > Arthropoda > Insecta > Hymenoptera > Apidae > Bombus > Bombus vosnesenskii. The sequence continues at coordinate 238,690 of NW_022884330.1, read as the reverse complement.
GGTGGAATCGTTTCTAGAAGAGCACGGCCACTACAATGGAATGCTTTGACCGGATCCGATGCCCGTTCAAGATCCTACGGGACAGGATGGATCTTGAAGCTGCCCCGTCAGCCTGTGATCCTCGCTGTCGATTCGCCACGCATTTTTAGCAGCGTGCCGCACAAAGCGCTCTCGAAATTGGCTTCACCGCGATACGCGTGTCCCCCCAACGGCCGTGCTCCCGATCCTTCTTCTTCCTCTTACGTCAGCTCTCTGTTTTCTGCCTTTCATTCGCGCGTCTTCCATTCTAACCTGTTAACTCGAGAAAGACGAGTGCGAACTCGCGAGTTGAAACGAAATCGTTACAGCTTTCTTTTTAATAATCCGCGGATAAGAAAATTACTCAGCTGGATTACTATGTTTCGATGTGCTCGTCACGAAGCTTCTTAATACCGTAGATGCGTGGTTTACGTCAAATCCCCTTCTCCTTGATATACTTGTTAATTGAAGATAAAATTTAACAGATGCCATTGATGCACCTCGATAGAGAACATTTCATACGAACCAACCTAACGTTTATCCATCTCGCATCATCGACACATCGTTACAGTCATATTCGTAATACGAAATACAAGATTTATATCCGTAGAATCTAAAATCATCTGAAATAAGATTAACTCGCGTTCCATACCAAAACCGACAGATGCGTTGATATCTGTGAACGTGAGTAATTTCCAAGTTGTAGAGCGTTACAGAGGATTAACGTAGAAGACCTGGTTTCGCTATTGGCATCGAGAAGATGAAAACGATGTCCTCGAGTGGTTGCGCGCCACACATTTTCCATTAAAGGCGGACGAGCAAGAAGAGCAACGAGCGGCGCGCGATTATATTAATTAGCGAATACCGTGAAACCCGCGTAGGCCGAAAAGAAAATCCGCCACGTAGCAAATATATATCGATGACGGGGCGAAAAAAGCCGGAATGCAAAAGGCCGAGGGTGAGGGAAGCGGTTTGGCACATTTTTTGAATCGCAGGAATGCCGATACAAGCTATTAGAGGGAGAGTCTGGGGCTTCTTACGTGGAATCGTTAACCTCGGACGGTAGCCACCCGATAAAAGACATCGCGGACGAGCTCTGAATTAATGAATCGAACGGATGTAAAACTGTCGCCCCGGCTAACTGTCAGAAGAAACGGAAACTGTACCGGGACGATCCTTGTAACGATAGTTTCGCGGCCAGCTGGACACGACCGCTCTTACGCCCGTTAAGGATTTTTTCGTTTACGCGTAAACGTAAGTACGTCTACGTGAATAGACTATGTGGTTACACGTTCAAATCGTTTTCGAGTTTAACTAGGGAAGTACACGCTGTGTACAATGTTTTGCGAGCATTAAGAAGTTGTACTTGATTTACGCAGAATGCTAAATTTCCGAGTTTTTGGCGCGCGTCGTTGGAGTCTGCCTTCTTTGAAATACAATTTGTTTCCCTTCCTTTTCTTGTAACATCGACGATCTATCGCATAGATATTAGATCGCGTGTAAAAGGAGAACTCAGCTGATTAATCGATACATCGAAATATCTTGTAGTTTTAAAATACCATCAAGTCGGAGCTATCTGTAAGTTTTCCAAAAGGATCACATTCTCATTTATCGATCGCATCAAAGAAGAAAATTATAAATCACGTTAGTCGATGTTAAGAAGATGTATAATGCGAATGACCATTCGCTTATCTCATATCGATTGCAACAGGGGAGACGAATCGAAGAAGACACCGCGACACACCGTGAAAGCTCCAAGGTGGATGGCGTCGAACGATTTCATCGGATTCTCGCCGCAAGGGTCAAGTATACGAAGAGAACCGTACGATAGAGAGAAAAGGAAGGCGCGGCGGCGAAACGTACGGAGAAACAGAGACGGAGAGACGGAGAGCGTGTAAAAGAACGAAAGAAAGAAAGAGAGATGTTTGTACGCGCGCGTGTGCCTTGTGGTCACCCGTGGGCCTTCCATTCAACCGGTGGCTCGACTCGCCCACTCATTCCTTCATTCATACACGCTGCACGCGATTTGAATCGATAAGCAAACCACGGAAGCGAATCTTTCCTATTGGCTTGGCCACTATCTCGTTATCCGCGTTTCTACACGGAGTTCTCCCTGTTCCCTTCTTTCTCGTCAATCTTTCAGTCCAGCATATTGCATCGAACAAAGATCCTACATTGTTTTCTCGAGAAAACAATTTTTCTTATATCTTTGTGAATTCTCGCGCTTTTTCAAAATCCTATTATTACGTAGTATTGAAATTGAAGAAGAAGCCGGTATTCTTTGATGTCGTTAGAAATTGATTATTTAATAATTTCCTGGTAATTTTCAAGAGCGAGAGAATTATTCATCCTTCATTTGGGATCGTATTACCGATAAGAAAAAAAGGGAGATTCGGATTTAGGTTCTCGGATATTAGCGCGATTCGATGAAAATCGCTATCGAGATTCGACTCGATATCGCTTATAATTCCTTCGAGATCAGTCGGGAACTCGAGACTATTAACGACTACCTTCTTATTATACTACACCGTATAACTATTCCGATATCAACGTGTGCCACGCATAGTACGTACATTACATGGTGTGGAAGTTTCTGAAATAAAACACCAATATCTCGAATGATATTGCAATAATTCCGAGCGAATCTAACCCCGGATTCTCTTAGCGAACAGGGGCAGGCCAACGAACGCGTTTCCCGTAAAGCTGCGATGATCGTCGATCCCCGATACTCGAGGAGGATCCAGAAGCCACCGATCCGGAGTAGCAACCAGCAGCAGCAGCAACAACACGCGGAGAAGAAGAGGCAGAAGCAAAAGTAGAAGAATAAGGAGAAGAGAACGTGAGAAAGAAGAAGAGCTACGATCTTGAAAGGCGGAGGAGTTCGAGCGAGAAAGACGAAGAAGCCGAAGAGGGCGAGGAACGTGGAGGCGGAGGAGGCCAAGGTGGAGGTGGAGGCGGTGGAAGGGTGAAAGGGTGAGCGAGGGGGGCTACGACCGGTCGGCTGGACAGACGCATGGACGGACGGGATGGAAAGACAGACAGGACTGGAGACCGCTCATTACGGGCGGCGCATGCGCGAGGAATGCGGCGGCTCTGGTCTTCTCGATACAATAAATATAGGATCGGATCGGATCGGCAGGCCAGGCCGAACGAAGACCAACTTATCGGCCATGGTAATGGAGGAAAAGAGATAGAACGATGGATAAAGAGGAGGTACGGAGCAGAGGATGGACAGACACACGTAGAAGCAACGTTCAGCGGGAAAGTAAGGATGAATCGATGAACGAATCGGCGGACAACAATGCCGAGCGTAGTAACGACATCCAGTTAAATCGAACGCCAGCAAAAAAATACGCGGTTGTTTAAGAGACCAGGCTTATACCAGGCCGGGACGCGTATCCTTGGCTCGAGCCGATCACGGCTTCCGGCAAACGACCCGTCGTTCCTCTGTTATTACGATAGCGGGCCGACCTTATCGCGATCGGTGCGCGATCGATCACCGATGAATTAGTTTTTTTTTTTTTATGTAAGGTCGAGTTGTGTTTGGTTAATGGAGATAGTCCTTTGGATCCGAGAGTACAGTTGCCAGAACTCCATTTATTCGAATTCGTCAGAGGACAAAGAGTTACGAATGGATATAATCGGTATCCATTGAATGAAAATATTTTCCTGGATAAATAATAATCGACGTTGTATCGCAAGGAAACAGATATTAGAGGATTAGAAAGAGGATAAGAGATAAGAAAGAAGATAACGAATGACATCGCATCACGATGGTTTATGACATAAATATATCTAAATAACACCGCGGTTAAATGGAACGTAATTTAATTCAACGGTCGTAAAACCGAGTAATTGCACAATTAGAAAATTGAGATAAAAAAGCAACGGCGGCATTTATCCGTCCTTAGTTCGTAAAAATTTGATTATCGGTATCGCTTAAGAGTCGACGAGAGTAACATTAATTAAAATCATTAGAGGGACAAGATGAATGAAAGAGGAAAAGCACAAACAGCCTGTAATCCGGACACGTTTTTCATTCATTATCGATAATTTCTGGCGAACAACGCCATTAAGCTCGGTAGAAGAAGCGACTCACACGCGAACGCGATCGGCAGTACGCGCTCGTTCAAAGTTAGAGGGTCGCGATGCACTTGAAAGATGAGCACCCGGTTTAAAATTGTAGGGAGCGGACGTGGCCGATGTATTCGCGATATAAACGCTGATCAATCAGCTCGCCGGTGCATTTAATCGATAGTTCAATAATTATTAACCTGGCTGAGGGAACAGGGCCTCCGCAAGATTGCCCGCTTTACGAATTCCCATCCTGATAGTTTTGTTTCGCGACTTATAAATTGCCTGTCTCTAACGATCTCTTGCAGATGAACAGCTCATTAACGACGCGTATAAATTATTCCAACGATATTTCAACGATATCGTCCAATCGCCGATGTATTCGCCTATATCGATCGATGCATCCACCTCGTAAACGAACCATTTTCGTCGAGCTTCGATTTATCGACGATACGTTCCATTCTATATCACAGAAGATCGTTGTTCGCCTATAATAATGTATCAATTTCCACTGTTTCTATGTAAATCCAGCTAGTTTCTTACATGGTGTTAACCTTCGTGCAGATGTATTTTATTTGATCGTTTTATGTTCGATTTTTTCATATAGACCGTAGTATAATTACGAAAGAAACTCCATGATTCGTGATATTTTTTTATTTGAAACAAAGCGTGTTTTGAGAGAATTCGAACTTGAAGGGAAACTTTGCATTGAAATATTTCAAGAAAAGTAATATACCAAATCGTAGAGCGATATTTCAAGAAACACGTCAAATGAATTATATTACGAAAGATTCGATTCGAGTCTTGTCGATGATCTTTTTTCGCTTCGCTGTATATTTTGGTGACAAAAAATGCAATTGAATGAACGATAAATTAAATAAAAGCTGGCCGATCGACTGGTAATATGTGTTCTTCTTACCGATGAGACCTGGTGGACCAATTACGCCATATTCCTTGCACGTGGTCCCCAGGCGTCTTATAAAAAGACAAAAAAGATGGAAAGACGTCGTATGCCGGTCGTATGCCGATAACGTCGTGCGAGCGTTATTAATTATCGTGGTTCGGCTGTTCGCAATTAGCGCTGGATCAGTTTCGGCTAATTACATCGAACCAAGTGTCGTCATTAATTACTTCCCATCGTCCGTTGAATTCATTTACAATAGCTTTCCCTGAAAAGCTGTCCCGGATCCTTCTACGATCTTGCAAATTACGCTCACGACCCTGCCTAGTTCGTTAAAATACTCTTTGCGACGATGCGTCCAGCTCCGTCTTTGTGACTCTGCTGCATTTATTAGAACAATTTGTCAGAACACGCATTCGCTATAACTGTAGCTTATGTGCACTGGAACAGCTGCGTCGAAATTGCTACAAAGAGAGATGATTATAGAATCTAATGAAAGATTAGATCTTGGATCGCACATACTTAAACGCTTGTCACGGAAAACTTCTACGCACGTATTACGTGTGTTATATTATACGAAGTTTGAAATTTCGTTAACGCTATAAATAAAACACAACTATCACGATTATGCGGAATACATTCGCATGATACATTCGTACGAGATTTCTACGCATAATATTCAGATACTTTCTTGCGCATCGTTCAAGATCGAGTTGCCCGTAATAGTACACATTACGATATCAGCAAATAGTTTTCCTATTTGAAACCTCATCACACGCAAATAAGCGGAACGGCGCAGAACGTGGACCATCCGCTGGAAAAAGTGGATTTGAAGCGGCGTGCGAATAGTCAGAGCGGAGAGAAAGTATTCGTGGAAGGGCAAAAAGCCGGCATCGACATGTCGATCGAAAGAAGTGTCGCTAATTTGATGTAGCCGGTGTATACGGCGGATCGTATGGCGGAGTGGTTTGGTCACTCGCGAGTTGATTTATACCAGTGGGCAAGAACCTCGTGGCAAAGCTCGTTGCCTTGCTCATTGCTTCCACCGCTTGTCTCCGTTCTCTCTCTCTTTCCGTGCTCACTTTAAACAATGGAATTGCGTAGCGACGTCAATCTCTCTGTATTATTCACCTCGCCCCTTCGCTCCTCTATATCCCTAGTTGTTCCCTGTTTTCGCTACCTTTTCTGTCTTTCTCCGTCACGTTTTTTTCCTTTTTCGATCTTTGTTCCTTCGTTTTTCTCCTTCCTCTCGTTTTTTCCAAGAGTTTCTCTTTTTCTGCATCTGTCGGTCCTCGCGGGAGGGAATACATCGAGAGTCGAAGGATCGTTTAAAACGGTGTTACCAACGCCTAACGCCTCACCGGGTGTGTCTTTCGACTCTCGAGTCTTCGTCACGGATCTTTTCTAATTTCACGGATATCAGTTCAAGGTTTGCATGGAATACGCGTGATCGATAGATAGGTACGTGTTTTTCGCGGTAATTCGAATAATATTTTCTGATGGTATTTGTGGCTTTGTTGGAAGCGATTTGAGACAGGAAATCGTAAAGTTGGTTGGACAGTTTCGGAGAAAGTGAAAGAAAGCAGGAACGAGTGGCGAATAACTCGAGTTGAGAAAGAGTAGATTGAGTTTGATAATATTTGAGGAACGTGTTCTGTGTAACACGTTTGAAACGTGTTCGTCTGGGTTAATATTATGTTTGTAGCACCTGTCACGAATGAAAAATAGAAAAACAAAGATGTCCTAACGAGCAATTCCTACCGGAAATGTTACATATACGTATGGAAAAATATTTGCCAATCATAGCATTTTATAAATACAGATAATCCTAGAAAGGAGAATTGTTTCTTGTACTAACTGCAAGTCATCTTACCTGTCTGTCCAACAGAGAGCGTCATCTCGATACCTAGAACAAGCGAACACAAAAACTTTGTTAATCTCGTATATTATCAAAAATCCTAATAATAATGCATTTAATGATAACAGACAATAAAGTGCTTGGATTATTTCCATAAAGATTGAGACAATTGCGATTGATTATAAGCTGCTGGACATTTAAATAGCTCAGGATCTTAATAAATCAATGTTATACGCGTGAGATAAAAATATAATAAAAAAAACTATACTAAATCGTATCAGAAATCTATCTTGAAGAATATTTCATTCAAGATAAACGAGTGTCCCGTATGAATTACGGGTAAGATGTTACGTACGTAATTATAAGTTACCTATAAGTCATCCGACATGATTTCTGTAATTACGAGCATACTGTATAATATCTCATAAATATCTGATCTGCATATAGCAATTCAAGAAGCTTCAAAATAAAATCCATATAAATAGCGATTTAAAATCGTACTTTCCTCGACGAATGCAACAATATCGATTATATTAATTTGTTATGGTGTACGATCTTTGCCCGGTCCCCTATACGCCAGTCTCAAGACCCGAGAGAACGTATCACAGCTTACAGGAAAAAGCTTTTATATGAAAGCCTAGCTGTGAATAAGATCGCCGTCGTAAATTGTGCGCGAGGCTAATCTCACGGTTGAACGCGGCCATAGACTTCACTTCGTTTGACTTCGACGAGTAGCGAGACCCTCGAAAAAACTCTCTGTCGAACGAATTCGCAAGCTTTTCAATTCGTTCGTTCCTTGCAGTTTGCTTTTATTGGAAGTTAATGCTTTGGTTTAGGAAACAGCTAACAATAACCGAGACGTTTCGTAAAATACGTTTTCAACCCCAATTTTGTAGCTATTTTCACCTATTTCAGTAGCGAGATAGGTTTATGCCACGATACGCCATTAATCTCGAAGTCGCATAGAATAAATTTTAATAACTTTACGTTAACAAAAATATCTATATCGCAATTTTCTCTACCATCGATTCCACTCGCCCAACGTAACTCCTACAACAACGCTAAAATTCACACCAAAAGTAAAAAAAAAGACACCTAAAAGGCGTCCCGTTTCTCCATTCTTATCGCCGTGAAACTGAAACTGGAAAATCGTGAAACTATGTTAAAGAGAGAAAACCCTGGCAAACTGAGAGAGAGAAAGAGAGAGAACGAGACAAGGAACGAAATAAATGAGAGAATCGAGATCAGAAGTTGGTGCGCGTGGTGTCGCGGATGAATCAGAAGGTGCGAAGAAAGTGGGGCCTGTCAGCGGGACATGATTTAAAGCCAAATATTACGACAGAGAGCACATTTCTCGAGCGTCCCGGCCCGGTTTCACCCTAGCGCGGCGTCGCGGCACGGGGGTGGCTGCGACGCGAAGGGATGAACCGTAAGTCGTGCAGATATGTTCGCCACGGTTTATTACCGGGATGCCGGAATGGCCCAAGCCCGTAGGAACATTGATTTAATGCGGGAGTAATTGGGCGACCGGACGTCTCTATGAGCACGCCACCTTCCACCGCTAATGTGTTCCCGCCCTTCTAACCTTTCGGTTAACCACCATGCAAGCGAGCCACGCTTCAACCCCCTCTTTCTACCTTTTACTTTCTCTGTCTGACGTTGTACAACCTCCACCCACGGGACGTGAGAAAGGCGAACGCTTTATTGCCGCTTTTATTGCTCGACGAGTTTTAGCCGCAGTTCGGATCGGCTTATGGCGCTTATTAAACTTTGATGTCACCAAATCGCTCTCGCGCACCTCTATCTATACCATCCGCCTCGCTCGTGGCGTGCATGCTTATCTGTTGGGAATAATATGGGAGAAGGAGAAGAGTTGACAGGTCGGAACAAGAGGAAATTTAGAGTTGGTATCTGTTCTTTTTTTTATCCTGATTTTGAGAAACAATACGACATCGTAGAGGGTGGTTCGGAGTTTCGACGTTGGTTAAGATTTCAGTCAATGGTTTTGTTAGAATTGGTCGAATAACAAAGCTGTATAGTAAAATATTGGAGATCTGATCTTTCTATCAGATACGCTGGAGAAATATATACTTCGTAATCGTAATATTTTTACAACCGAAAGGCGTAATATATTTATCCGTATCTTCTGAATTTTTCTATCTTTTAGATAGTTTTAGATGATTCGTCTAAGTAACGATTTTCGAAATTTTGTTCCATAATAGTTTTTCGAAAACTCGCGAGTATCGAATCGCAACTTTTCCTCTTACGAATTATTCTTTCGCTCGTTCTATCAAAAGTACAGACGCTGTTACGCTTTATTTTTATTACTTTTATTATCTGCAGAACCAATCTTCGGCAAGTGAATGTTAACTTCAGAAGCACGATCGTCGTTAATGTTAGGACGTTACCGCTTGCAGTTTGGCAGATCGGACACCCCTAAAACATCATACGATACGCATAACAGCCCATGATTCTCACCTTGGACGATATCGTCGTATATTCAGACACTTGACGACAATGTGTCTTTACGAGTCCATAGAAGGGTAAAGTTTCTTACTTTCCCGTAAAATTTTGTTGCCTCGACGGAGAGATTCCCGTTAAACGGGCAAACGGTATTACCGGAATTCACACTGATGATCGGCATCGCGTGCAGCAAATTGAAGGTTGCGCGTAGATTTGCGTGCGATATCGATGATGAAGTCTTCGAGCTGCTCAAATTTTATTAGCCACGAACTCCGTAATCGCCGTGAAGTAAATGCAAATGATTTCAGGCTGAAATAGGCGGTTGAGTCTTATTTTTCCCGCTTCACGTAACACGAATTAACCAGTTGGGGTAATGCCCGAAAATTACCGAGCATTTAGTCCCCCGAAGAATGCGCGAACCTGGACACAGGCCTCTTCTCTCGTCGTATGCCATCTATCGAACGTGTTTACGCAGTTATAGTATACTGAAAAGTATTTCAAAATTCATATGGTTGATTCTGTAAACATCCGTATAAACGATTCTATATATACGACGATTTTAACGCCAATCTATAAATTTATACAAAAAGTCCTCTTCCTTCTTTCTAAACTAATCGTTGCGCTTCTATTCGAACTAACGATTCTATTAATTTGATCGATTTCGTCAATTCTATTATACCACTGTGAATCGACTTTTCAACAAAATTGCTCCCTTCGCCCGAAAAAACAGAAACCGACAGAGTCGACTCTGAAAATTACCATTGTCGTATCAACGGTAGAAAATCAGCATTTCGCGACACGTGTCGATAAGACGAAACAGATCAGAAGACGTAGGCGTACCGCAAACGTGCCTTACGAGCAGTCATAATACGGGGGGCAGAGGTTTGCATCCACACATGGTGCGACCACGTGTTCCAAGCCGAGCCGGCAGCCGAACGGTGTAAACTTTAACTTTGCCTAACACCGGCTGCGCGGAATGTCCGTCCCGAGGACGAGCTGCCTTTCGATCCCGGCGTTGCTCTACAGAGGGTGAGAGTTCGCGCGGGGATAAACGCAGAAACACGGCGAGCTGAAGCAGAACGCTCAAACGCGGCGGGGGAAACGCGACATGTATGTAATAACTAAGTGATGTGTCGGCATAGTAAGTGGCATTTTCGTTTGCCACACCTTGTGTAAAGAGGAACGTCGGAGGGTAGGAGAGTTTTAGGGTCGTCTCCCTTTCTTTTCAGTCGTTGACGATCGTGTTTGGTTTCCAGTTGTCTGATGTGAATTTATAAAATTTGACAAAACATTTGTGGAAAATCACCGGATACAAGAACACTATGGAAACGCGTGATATACGAAGATACACTTTTCGCGATATTAATCGTGTTCTCATACGGACCATATCGCCGTTTAAACTCTAAACTTCCTTAAACGCATCTCAAATCCCTTTTCCAAAGCCTCCCCTATCGAAGAACCAATTGCCAGAACTCCACTTAAATCTCCTATCACTAACGTCGCTATCGATTCTTCCTGTCGAACTAGGTTCAACCTTCAACGCGCGTCACATCTTTTTCAACCCGTTTCCCACACTCATCCCCTTCAAAATTACTTCATAGAAATGCAATCTGAAAAATCACTTCCATACTGGCAAACCATTACTCGAAATCGCTTGGCGTTAGCGTCCAACGAGACCGATTCCCTGAAATCTTTTTCCATCCGTAATCCGTATGGTATTGTACCGGCGTTAATTGTAAGTTGAGAGAGAGGGAGAGAGAGAGACAGACAGCCAGAAAGAGAGAGACACTCACGAACGATCGGGTGGCCGGATAAGAAACGCATTCCGGTTTTCGTCCGAAGAGACATCGGCGGAACTGGGCCTGGGTCTCTGACGGTATTGGAAGAGAGGGTTTTTCAGTGGTGCCGCCTCGTGTCTCTTCTCCCGACATCCGTGCGAATGTAGGAGCGTCGGGTGTGGTGTTCCAGAAGAGAGGCAAGCCTGCTACTGGTTCTCGAGGCTGTATATGCGGCCGCAAGAATGTTCGCCGTGTTGGTTCGATTAATCAGTCGTTTTTCGTGGCCTCGCTCTGGGCCAATAGAGGTAGAAAAACTTAACGTATGTGATAATGCGCCAGCTATGCCTCTGCCCTCTGTTCTTTCACTACTTCTCTCTTCTTCCCTTCTCCTTTCGTTCTTCCATTCTCTCCCTCTCCCGTTTTACCGTTGCTCTTGCTCTCTTTCTACTCGATACGCGTTTCGTCACAAGCTGGAACGTGGACCGCGCGCCCATGCTGAATATATACCTACAGCGAAACGGCCACGGCCGAGCCGACGCCAGGATCACTGACCGGCAGGATGCTGTCTTGCAAGGGACTCAAACTTTTTTCACGGCGACAGCCACGAGGACACGTAACCAGAGGTCCGGCTCAAATATACTCGAACGCACCGGGGATGCGATATTTCAGCTGTGATCTTTAACGAGCGCGTCGCGGTTCGCTCGCGCGACCCACACCGCTACGGCGGATCAACAAGAGAGAGATAGAGAATTTGCTCCTCGACCGGCTCCGTGATCATTTTCCGATCGGATAAATTGATATGGATCGTTTCTTTCCTGGTCTCCTGGTTTTTGCCATCGTTGTCGTTATCGTTGTTCACCGGTGATACCAGTGCCGTGTTTTCTTCCGTCGTTTCTTCGCTGCCTTCTAGTTTCATTGCCTGGGGTAATGGATGAGATACAAAGGATGCTGTTCGTAGCATGTTTAGAAACGTTTAATTTCTTGTTAGTAGTTGCCCGTAGTTTGTTGGTTGTTCGACGGCTTGATATTAATTTTAACGCTGGTAAGTTCTCTTTCTTCACGATACATACAGGTAAACTTCAAGCGTATCTGGCCTTAAAGTTGAGCGCGTTATATATTTTCGACCAACAAGTCGGAATAAGAAGAATTATCCATACATCTTTAAAAAAAGAATCGATGATCGAGGAACGCGTGAGAAACAAAGCCTCGTCTGCTGCGTCTTCTAATTCGATTGCAACCTCAAACACAATCCTATTATACTTTCATCGTACGTTCGTCGCTTCTCGTTAAAACCGCAAGAACGCAAACACAACATGCAAAACGATGCACAAGATCGCAGATATCTACGTTAGAAACAAGGAATCGTTCGTGCAACGATACTCGGCTCTTCCAGACGATACAATTTCGCGTAGGGAGCGTAATGGCACGCTTCTATCACGTTTTCCCTGTACGAACGTAGCGTTGCTGGAGAAAACATTTTGCTGTTAATCCAATACCGCAAAATCATCCAATTCCACGGCGAATTGTCACGGTTGCGTGTTTTTCCGCCGCGGAAAAACGTCCGTAGTTCGGTGATTAGTCTTTTTACGTTAACCTGGTTAAGATTACGCTTGGCTGGCTACGTACAAAAAGCATCGGTCTCGCTCGAACGCAGCTTTCGTGACGAAGAAAACGTCCGATTGACACGCGTTATGACATTCTGGTCTCGTGGCGTTGCGAAACACGCGTCTACCGATCGAAATCGACGTATAGAAAAATGGATGGAATCGAGATCGACGGTTCGACGGAGATCGAGGGAATAGGTTGACGTCGAGTTCCGTTCGACAATGCTCGCTTTCCCCTTCCGACTTGCGTCACGTCGCACCTTCACGCTCTGATCGAACACGCTTTTTTACTTTGCAACGTTCCTCGGAAAAATGGATACGCGTATGATTCCTTTGGTTTCGTTCGATCGAGCGCCGTGTATGGGGCAAAGATTCGGGCGATTGGATATTTGTTGCAATAAGCGAGGTAATTAGTGGAACGAGGTGAGATTGGGTCTTAATTGGGTTTGGTGAAGTGTTTCGTGCTTTTCGAGCTAAAAAGTCGGCTAAAAATAGTCCTCTTTGTACCTTCATAGAAGAAGATTCTTTGTTATATCTACGATAAGAAGTAACTGGTTAAAAATACGTAATACCATGTATACGAATCACTCGCGATCTCGTTAAACGTTTTATCATGACGCGCGAATTGTCATTTATAGACCTCCCGATCAGAAATCCATTAACATCGATCACTTTCCTAAGTTAATAAATGCACGTACTATTTCTGCGATACCCGTTAAAGTTTCGCAATATCATTAACTCTGTCGACTCACACTTCTGCGAATCGCAAGCACAAAACCGAGAACGTTTCTTCTATAAGGACAATTTCTTAAAGGCGTAGACAATTCCAGGACATTCCCACGCCACGAACGAGTCCGTTCCACGATCATTGTCGATCGCCAGCTATCGGCAAGAAATCCATCCACCTTTGATACTCTCGTCCACGCTAACCTCGGTAGAACATTCGATGTCTCAGTCTTAGGTTTTATTGAAAAACGCGAGGCCAGGACGTGACGAAGCGATTAGGCGGAGCGGCGATGAAACGGATCACGGAACGTACGCGGATCGAACGAGACGCATAAATCCTTTCTGGATACCGGCAGCAGACGACAAGAGGAGGAACAAGACCACTAGGAACGAAGAAACGGCGAAGGACGGTTCTCTGGATCTCGGTAGTGGAACGGGTGAGAAGATATCGTTGGCCGCGAGGTGTCTCCTCGCTTTCACAGTTTTATAATAAAATCGCCGTGTGCGAAGGGTAGAGAGTAAGAGAAAAAAGGAGAGAAAAGTTCTCGCGGAGATCGACAAAAAGGAGGCGTGCGTTTGGAAAAACACGAGATTTCAATTAAAGAGACAAGCTTAGTAATGAGGCAGCGTGGATTTATTGGCTCTCGATTCACGGCGTGGCGCCAAAACGTCTGCGTGTGTTGCTCTGCGGCCTGTGTGCCGATCCGCTTCGGGTCTCCCTCTGGTCCGCTCGAGCGCTCCGTCAGCAGCCAGCACGCGCGTGTTAATGTATGCGTGCGTGCACGTGCCCTACGGGCCACTCGGACCCTTGCAACCGGCCCTTTATTCGCCCCGACGCACACACCACAACCGTACGTTCTCCACCAGCCCGTATAAAACGGCCACCTTCTCGATCGACCGCGTTACTTCGACCTACCTACCATATTCCCCTGGAATTAGCTCATTTGCATCCGATCGAGATTCATTACCGTATTGCCGGGTAATAGGACAGTCTCATTCGACCAAGATCTTTTTCTCCCTGTCTCCTTCTATCTTTGCTCCTGCAACTGTCTCTCCTTGCTCCCTTATCTATCCTGGCCCCGATATTTCCACTACCGACGGCCTTCCACGGACACGACCGCTCTTAATGCGTTTCTCGTCGGTCTCTTGAGGCGGATCGGTAAGAGGCGGTGGGGTATTTTATGTATGCGAGAGAACGCACGTGAAATTCAGGTGAAAAATTGACATTTAATCGTGATTGTTGAAAACATTCGAACGATATCTTTTATTATTTGAATTCGAAAATAAAAGTAAATAATATACCTAACAGATACATCGTGGTAGCTTAGCGAGTGACGTTTCGATAGCAAATAAGCAAATTTTCCTCCAAGTGAAATAGCTATTTTAGCAGTAACGTGAGTTTGCAGTAACGTGAGCAGTAACGAGATTGATCGTACAGATAGCGTCGACATCGCGTTACTTGCAAGTTTTTCTATGGAATGGGAAGTAGACTTTTGAGTCTTTTTTAAACAAACTGTTAAATATATATCAAATGGCTACGATGGTTATATTGGAAGATGTTTGAGCAATAGGTGCGCTCGTATTTTACTCCAAGTGAAATGTACATGTATCAAGCAGTAGGATGCGAGATGTTTGAGAAATTGAAAATCGAGGTTGGTGATAGCGAGGCAGCATCGATATTCCTTTTTGTAAAATAAAGAAGCAGATTGTTGAGCTTTGTTTGGTCGGAAATTGCTTACTAAAGCGTGAAAGGTGAAAGATATATAAAATACTCGATAAAAATGATATCGCTGATAAACGTAACTTTGCTCGCGAGTAAAGTGGTATAAATTTCTTAAATAAACATCGTAATCTTTGTATCGTAACACAGCTTTCCTCGATGAAGCGTTACGAGTTAAACGAGTAAAAACGAAATTAACTTTGAGCAAACAAAATCGCCGAAGGTTTAAACGCGAGAAAGATAAGCGCCGAGAAGACTGGCTGTTTTAAGTATCTTGTAACAGCGACAATCGATGTCGTTAAGTTATCAGACCGGACAGTGGTCTCGACACTTTGCATAATTGCCGAAGCCTAATTAACTTCTTTCGGCTCGAGGTGGAACTTAACGCACAGATAACATTATTTTCGCAGTAATAAACGAGCTACGCTCGTGACTGCTTCTGATAAGAAACTATTTCCTTTCTGCTTTCACTATACCTTTCGAATACTTTTTCTTCTTTCTTCCTCCACCTTTTTTTATAGATTTTTAGTATCCACACTTCCACAGATTTAATTAACGTCGATAATCTTACTTGTTGCAAAAATAGATTTTGAATAATCACAGATAAACATTTCGTGATCATTTTGTAAGTTTTATATCAATTCGCTATTTAATAAAAGAGAGATAATATCTGAAATATCCCGTTTCGTATCTTTTATTTTTCTATCCGCGAATCATCGTTCTATTTGTTGTATACGTTTACGTAGTTTTATCGAGTAAATTCCTTATGTACTTCTTGCTAGGCTCATTTGCTACGAGCAACGAGATTGCGTAAACTGTTTGCAGTTTAAAGGAAACTCCGGCTGAAAAATATTTAACAAGCGTGTACATATAATAAAATTACTCTCTCAATATATTTTCTGACATCGAACCAAAACGCATTCGTCATTAACGCAAAAAGAACGCGAGATCCGATCTTTTCCGCCGTTAAGACATTTTCTGCCGATAATTTTCAATCAATGGCGTAACTAAATGCAAGAATGTTCCTACAGATTGTTCAGGATCGTATAAAATGCTTCGCGCGGTAATCTCAGTACGCTAACAACACTGACGAAAACATAATTATAGTTTGTGTACTCTACATCCATTACTTTCTTGTCGATATCGAACAAGCTACGCGAACTCGTAATTTTATGAGAAAAGACTTGTATAAGCGTATAAAATATCGTTAATTAAAATTCAAAAACATATAAAACAATTTTTATACGATATTTAGAAATACAAGGTGATTCTTATTTTAGATTAAATCCTATAACCTGGAAAACTATTTCATCTTGATTGCTTCCATTATAGTACATCAAGAATGTACGATTCGATTTGCAATTCGTATTTTTTCAACGATAAAGAATATAGAATGGTTAATACCCATCGCAATGGCTATAATTTGAAGCAAGTACAAATTAAAGCCAATTGCCCAGGCGAATCGGTGAACTGTGTTTCATATTGTATCTATTTCAGCTTTTTGTTACCTAACTTTGCTAAAACATTTTATCAAGTACGCATCTACCGTGATAATCAATCGTATTTTCTACCAGCGAAATCAATTTTTCAAAAGAAAATACTTTATTCTCCCAGCAAAT
Organism: Bombus vosnesenskii; assembly: GCF_011952255.1. Lineage (NCBI taxonomy): Eukaryota > Metazoa > Arthropoda > Insecta > Hymenoptera > Apidae > Bombus > Bombus vosnesenskii. The sequence goes on along the minus strand of NW_022884330.1, from coordinate 221,929 downwards.
CCTCGTTCACGCTACTGTATCGTCAAATTGCGAGAGAGCCGCGTGGCAAGAAACGGCCGGACAATTCTGTCGCGGTCTCGCGGTTCTTGGCGTTCGTTTGGTGCGGTCACAATCGAACTGGCCTTTTCCATTCGGAGCTGCGTATAGATCGTTCGTTCACGGTGTATCGATTAACAAGGCTCTTATCTCGTTTAAGGATTTTTATGGAGAACGTTATAGGCCTGGACAAGGAGCGCGGTCGTCGTGTCCACGGGGGAGAAAACATCGTCGGCACCGCGGCTTAAAGACATGATCCGGCGCGTAATCGTGTTTCGTGGCCGGAGCCCCGATAAAAACGCCACGATACGAATCGACGGCCGATTAGCCGTGGGCTACGAATCGCCCAACGTCCTACATTATATCATGTAATTTTTATCGGATCTCAAGTACGATCTCTCGGTACTGAACGGCGGAAATTATGCATAAGACTGATCATCATTTGCCCGGGATAGTTTATATCGGAACGAAGAACAGCCCTTTAAGCTCGGTCTCTCGGACATCGGTGCCTGACGAAATTGCTAATTCCTTCGTCTTCCCTATTACGCTTGGGACGTTTCGAGGGGAGGCACGCTTTAAGAGGCAACCTGGTGGCCAAGTTGCCCATCCAGACGATCGCTTAACGATCGCTGACAAAACCTTTTAACGTCACGAGGTGTGTACAGGGCCGTTTCGACGTGAATTCATCCCTGCAACCGGATGCAAAGTGTCGGTAGCATCATTTGTTCCGGAGCAGCTTATGGCCATATGCGTACATACTCGTATCGAGGCAAGCCGCCGCTGGTGGTACGCGAAAAGATTTCAATATAACCAACCGCGAGGCCACGCCATGATACATTTTTCAACGCTGTAATCCCCCGTTTCGGATGTTAAACCGGTGTTCCGCGTGTGTTATTAGGGACGATTATCATACAGCCGAATCGCGGCGCGCGAACCGTCCGTATTTCGGAATCGTTATCCACGATATACGAGGCCGCGGTTGTTATTAATAACTATTGCACCGCGTGGCATCCCGATGCTTTTTCCAGAGTCTCGCTCGTAAAATCACGCCCTTTCTGGGTTGTGAAGCCTGCCTTTCGATACAGGTGGACGCCGATGGTCCGGGGCCACGAAACATGCCGCAGATGCAGATAGAGCAGTATCATTTCCCAAAGAGCATGGATTGTGAATACAATTATTGGTTGGAATCTAAAAAAGATCATACGGAACGGAACGTACTTTAACAAATTCGCTATTAAAATCTACAGGACTACATTACCAGTGAATTTATCTTAACGAATGTACGCAGACGCTTGTGGAAAAATTGAAATACGTTTTCAACTCAGACAGAAATTATACTTATAAATTAATAAAATAATATTAATAAAATAAATGTAAATTGTACTTATATTGTGTATACGTATTTGCTTTCGTCATACTGTTCCATATTCCTATACGTTTTCGTCGTATTACTTGTACCACTTAACTAACGACTACCGATTGAAACTTCAGTTTCTTCGATGCAAGTGACCAAAAATATAAAATTTCTTCATCGAAAACGCCCAGTCTTGAAAAACCATTTATTCCATCCAACTGCCTATTTATCCGCGAGAAACAAAAAGCGCGCTGCATTATATTCCTCGATACCCCTCATGTCTGTCGATTCAACAAATTTCCGACGGGATTAAGGGAAACCCCACAGATAGAGTAGCAAAAACAAAAACAATTACAGCGGAGCCGAAAACGTTGACTCGCGGTAAGAACGCGGCAGCAGAAGGAAAGCCGGCCTTTTTCTCGGACAAGCGCCGTATTCGGCGTCTGTTCCGCGCTGGATAAAAACCGCGGGACCGCGTACGGTACTCGAGTACGGTACTCGATCCGCAACACGAGGTGTACCGAAGCTGTGGCCCCGCCGGATCCAATGAATAATACAGCCGCGGCACAATTAGCCCCGCCGTTTTCAATTTAATCGGCGAATTATCAACCCTTCAGGGAACGGGCGACTGGTTCGCCGCAAGAAAGGATCGGCGCGCACCACCACGGCATCCGGTACACATCGTGATACCAAGGCATCACGGTGGAAGTCGGCTTTCGCACAGCGGGTAGCGAGACGCGCAAAGAAGCTGCGCGGTTACCACGCGTTACCGAGCTCCCGTTCGACGTTTGTTAACATCTCTTAAGTAACATGGTACAACGTACGTAGTTTGTATGCGAAATTGCTGAAAGAGATGGAACAGTGTTCGCTTAGTTGCCGTAAGTCGGCTCTTTGTCGGTGAATCTATTCAGGAAAATATATATTGTAGGAATTTCTTTTCTGGCTTAATCAATTGAAAGTTAGTGGTGTGTTTATGCAGTGGAATAACGTTGACGAACAGTGGTATGCTTTTGTAGCAAAGCGACGTTGATGGTAAAACGTGCGTGTTCGGATAGTAGAGTAGAATATAGTAAGAGTAGAGCATTGAAAATGGTAGAAAAATGTTTATGTATTATAGTACAGAGTGATGTGTTTATGTGGCAAAACAGCGATGATGGCAAGAGCAGAGTTATAGCGATGATAATGTTTGAGTAGTAGAATATAGTGCAATAATAGTGGAATGATGAAAGTGGTAGAAAATAATATGCTCTATGTGGTAAAATAGTAACGAGGCTGAACGAAATGTGTGCAGAGTAAAGTGGTATGTTGTTAAAGGATCGTGAAGGTAGAAAGTAGTGTGTTCTTACGTGATAGAGTATGGGTGGTAGATTCTGATAAACGAATCGCATAAATGTTGAAAGAATCTGTGTAAATCTCTTTTCATATCTTTCAAGTGTATACTTTGTATATATATACCTATAATTTAATTTTCATAGCTGTTTATAAAATCGAAGCTGAATATCTGTAGTTCGAATCGAATATTGGGACATTCAGGTGTACAATTTTTCCTACTATGAAACTGATATGTATCGTGAAATACAGATGATTTATGAAAGGAGAAAAGAGGTAAATTTCGAATTCTGTAGCTTGAATTAAGCATCGCGAGCAAGAAAAACAGATCGAATAAAGATGGACGAAGAGAAAAAAAGATTGATCGCTGTAGTTCGATTATCGGAATGAAAACAAGTTCTTCCACGTTACGATTCACTGACTTACTACGACTAGTCGTAGGATGAAGAAACGTTCCACTACCGGAGAGAATCATCGATAAATCGGAACATCCACGAGTCGATTCTCTTCCTTTCTCATTCAATCGTTCTTTAAAAACGAGAAAAAAGCGGAACGGTAACTTAATAGAACGATGGTCTGTGCCACGAAAAATATTACGATGCAATACCTCGTGCCTCAATGGCTACATAAACGATCTATAAACGATGTACGAACTCTTGAAACGCTTAGTATTCATTGAACACGATATTTACCAGACTACTGTCGTTAATCAACCTAAGTACAATAGGTATTCTGATTACTTAATGGCTTCATATACGAATACTACTGACCTACTGATTGTATAGTAGCGTCGACGTTCGACGAGACAAGCATTTCCGATTTACGATCGAGGGATACGGATCGTAAAGATATTCGTTCGACATCTTCTCGGGTAAACACAATGAACGTTTGGTTAAATAAGGAAATGTCATTTTTGAACGGAGAATTGCCAAGTGGATATGCTGAGAACCCTTGTTCAACTCGGTCACAGTCATCCTTTCAATTGGCGCTGCTTGTTTGAGATTGTTCGCGATTAAGTCGCGTTCACACCAAAACGCACGTCGTGTTCAGAATATAAGCGGCAGATGATGATGATTCATTTTTAATACCTCTGGAGAATATTACGTTAACGAGAAATATATAAAATATCGAAAAAGGTCTAAACAATATACATTATACTACTTGGACTTAAAGGGACAGCATACCTATATATAGACCAAGATGCCTAGTAGGGTAATTATGCATCCGATGATCGCATCTATGCATTCCTGACCTCTTGCCTGACGATATTAACCCTCGTTAATGATATCGGATTTACGATTATCAGCAAATTACGATTTTTTCGTTCAAATTGAATAAATCAAACGTTATAAAAAATTCACGTGTACAGTCTATGCATGGAATATCAGCGAAATAAATTGTACCTAAAAATACGTTCAATACACAGCCGAATCTAGCATCAAAAATTACAATTAATAATTCTAACTTTAAAGCATATCTCTGCACCTAAATTGCGTTTTAAGTCTTTCATATGTTAACAATAATCAAACACGTAATTTCTCAATTTTTTATATCGCAAACAACACAAACTAATCTAATTTTAAGAATGAAAGTTCTACATTACGAACGAAGAACGTTCAAACGTTCACCTCTTACGGTCCAATTCTCAAAAATATACGGCATAGGTGCAACAAGACTAAGGAAGAGTGTAAATGCGTTCTCGGGACAGTTTAATCAGAAGTTCAGTCTAATCAGAGGTTCGCGCTCCCGCCGAAAGGCGCGTTTACACGGACGCACGTATACGGGCGTACACGACGTTAATCGCGGCGGTATGTGGCGACGACGAACAGTACCGCCTACACAATCACTTGACCTCCCTACGCCCCCGTATCTCTCAGTTAACCTTATCAACTCGATTCAACTCGACCTAACCGGTGTCGGACCGATGCGGCTCGAAAGCAGACGCGCCGCTTACCTACATTCACGTTCCTCCGTTTCGCCACGGGGCACCGTAATATCTTGCTTTACGCGCTCTGAATAAATATCGAACGACTATCGATCCGGTCTCTAGCCCACCTCTAGCCGGGTCAATCGTAAAGAGCTGCCTCGTAACGTTCAATTTGCAACTGTTGTTTCACGCGTTTAAGGTTCTGAATTATCGTTTTATTAGTACACTGCAAATGCTTATGCATACACGAGAAATTAAAAAATACTTATCTTTGTGTAAATTAACGTAGTTGCTAATGACCGCGATAGATAGATGCAAGAGATAGATTTAAATAAAGAAAGAAGTACACAGAGTGCATAGGATGCGTAAAAATGTAATATTACGCTAATTTAATGCATTTTGTTTCAAAACAGATTTGATTGAAATCTTTCGTAAACTTTATCGAGGAAAACGGGAAATAAAAATGGAGCCAACTAATAGGAAACGAGAAATTGGCAACGAAGGAATATTTCAGGTTTAAATCGCGTTTTAACGAAGAAATTCGCGCCCCCTTGTTTGTACGTCACGTGAAATATCGCGATAACTCCTGCAGGGAGCTGCTACTCGGATTTGTATGCGTTCGAGGCAACGTCGAACGGGGCCCGACTGTCTCATTATTATCTCGTTTCGCGCGAGTAATTCATTTTTATGTATGTCGAAGTTCTGTTCGGTGATTCACGGGCGTCTCACGCGGTGCACCCGAGCATATTTGAAATTCCCAACTCGTCTAATTGTGCCGATTCTACCTGCACGACTGTATCTTTTGATCGAGCCAGGAGAACTTTTCATATTTTGTTGATTATTCGTTTTTGATTTCTTTTCCTTTTGCTTCTCCTATCGAATCATGAAAATGTCATCCCATGAAAATTTCCATTTAATAGAAGCTAGAAATTTCTTCTCAATATATTATATAACGATAAATTATTTACGATGTTATTATCTATTTATCATAATTAAGCGATCGTCGTAATCCTTGATCGACTATTTCACTTTATCTAAATTTATTCATCTTGATTACGTTATTAGCGACTGACTCATTTTAGTCAATACTGCTTAAGATTCCTAACCTATACGAATGTTATCGACGAAGTAATCGATCGATAATTACCGACTCTGGCTAAACAAATAGAATCATTGGCTGAATACGTAAGAAGAACAAGTGTAATAGTACGTGAGTAAAGTAACAGTTTAAAAGATCGCAGAAGTATCGTTATTATGTGTTACAATTAATTTCAACGTGTAATTATAGAAATCAGACGAATTAAGAAAAAAGGAAAAACCTTACCAAAAAAGTTGAAGTTCATTCGATAGATGCAATAAAGGTGGACTGCAAATTCGATGGTATATACAACTTAAAAATACCAAAAGAACTAAACTTTCGGAACATATCACTAATATATCACTCATAACACTTTCACGATTGAAAATTCAAACGATATTTGATAGATTAACTGCATAATTCGACGATCGGATTCTGACACAAACTGTACGGGTTTATTACCGACGGCCATTTTTGTCTACTAGTTACTTCGAAGTCAAAATAATGTTAAATATTTAGACGCATATAGATAAATTGTTTTAAATTTCATTTATACTGTTAAATACTTGTGAAAGAAAAATATGGTTATACATTTCACGGGAAGTATTTCAATTTACTTAACAAATATTTTGATATAGTATGAAATATGGAAAGAAAATGTGAGACGAGAAATGTCGCGAAGAAAATGTTCTTGAATAATCAATGAAAACAAAAAAAAAAAAAAAAAAAAACGCAATAACCTCAAAACATGAGAGTCTCGGTGTTACTCGCAGCTATTAACTTTTTTATGCTTAAAGTTGTTAAAGCAAAGTGTTTTAGATATTATGATATTCAGTCAGTTCAAGCAATTTCTTGCACGTTTGCAATGGTTAGTTTACAGTATTTTTATATGTATTCTACGTACGTAGTCATCCGGATTAACTTCCTCTTCTCAAATGAAATATCTTACTACGTTTAAAAAAATTATCTGATCACAAACATTTATCATCACAAGCTGAACCATGTCGTCACGAATCGTCTATTTAAAAATTATACACAAACACAAATTATACAAAAACAAAGACACGCTTCAAAGATTATATGGAAGGTTCGGGCCAAACAGAAACGAGGGTGTATAGAGGAACCATAAGGATGGGGATGGCGAGTATCAATCTAATAGTAATGAGCAGTGATGCCGAGCGGAAGACTTTGAAATATACATTATGCGGGGATTATGTTTATGCATGCGGGAAAGGCGGCGAGAGCATTTTTCTTTTGATATGCCTTCCGCGACTCCCGCGAGGAGCATCTCTGCGCGGTGGCTGTGAGATTTGAATAAAAGTATCTGGCCGAGTCACTCTGCCGGGGAGCAATTCGCCAGCTGCTTTTTACAACTGCGTGCTCTCATTAAATATGTATAGATTCGCGCCCCGAGCATGTTCCCCCGGATTCGGCCGCCCCCCTTCGTCCCTCACCAGCTCCTTATATCCCTGGCCCGATAATAGAACCGCGCGAACGATTACCAAAAACATATGTTTTAAAGATTGCACGCCGCGGGACAGATATATCGTGGCCGCTATCATTTTTTCCAGAGAGCCTAACCGCGATTCCGCGCGTACGACGCACGGTAAATCACTCGAAAATAGAAGGATTGGAAGGGAGTAATTTTTTATCTCAAGTGATCGATACGACAAACTTGAACATCTTATCCTATGTAACGAGGTTATTTGATTTGTCAAAGCTTCGACATCAAGAAATTGACGGAAGGTGAAGTTGATCACCTTGGCTTCTAGAAGGTTGAATAGTAGTAGGTATAATGCTATGCTACATGGTAGCAATAATTTTAATATAACAAAGATGGAATTTAATCATATCAATTTTCTACCAATAATAATTTGTATAAACAATACTATTAAGAGTATATAAAGTTAACCGTGGTAATTCGGAGACTTTTTCAGAGAATAAAGAATATCACAACAAGAGAATGCGCGTAGAATTGGGAGGCTGAGAAAAGAACTTCTTCGTCCCAGGAGCGATTTATTCATAAACTCTAACAACCATGATAATGCGTATCCTGTATTCAGAAATTACCTGTCGAATAAAAGTCGAAGAGAAAGAAGATAAAGAGGCGGAAGAAGCACAATGAAATTCACCGGTCACTCTGTCTACGTACAGGTAATCCTGGCGATATCCACTTGAATTGCGAATAATTACGATGAATGTACCGTATGATTTAACTTTTTAACGCGGTCTCCCGACATTTCCAGGTCGATTAACTTCGGCTCGCTAGCAGTCAGTCAGTCAATCATTAGGTAATGAGGCCGTGTTTGGAGGCCGGTGTAACTGGACGTCGATAGTCCGTATAAACGTATCGCCGTCCGCATAGAATAGGTCTCGTGATCTTATCGTCACGGTTTCATGTAATGCTAATGGACACATGGTAGCCCAATATGTACCTTAAACGAAAGGGTTAATATGATAGCGGGATAATGCGCGGACATTAAGGAACCGGACGAGGCACGCCGGACAAATTATGAAGAGAACCATCCGGACGAAACGAGATCTCGTTTGTTGCTGCCTCCTTGAAGGTAAGCAAAGAAAACGGATCGCGAAGCAAATTGTCATTCGTCGGACTTCGAACGGAATCACCTGTTTCCTTCTTAAGGATCAGCAACTTGTTACCAAAGACTTAGCTTCTTGTTACAATTTTTTCAGGGTGATTATTAGATACAAGGATCGTGATTATGTTGCGAGCTTGTTATTGTTTGAAGAAAAAATTTTGCTACAATTTCTCGTGCAATTATTAAGAAGATGGATCGCGGTCGTGTTGCTAGTTGCGAGTAAATTCGTTGCGAGCTTGTTACGCTAAGTATATACTTAACAGACGAGATACTTTCTGAGTAGTTAATGAGGATTAAAAACGAAGTATTGGAAAATAATGAAACTATCCTGACATTCAAGGCCACGATCATTTTTCATCCAGATCTCGAATGAAAAAGCACGTTGTAAGTCTTGCAATTTAGCAAGCAAAGTCGCGTTACATTCTTTATTAAGATGCAACGTCGCCGGCGGTTTCATTTCTCCTAGGAACAAATGGGCCGCAAGTTATCACCCCGAGAGAGCGCGACCCTTCCATTTAAAAAATGTAAATTTGTTAATGCAACAGTAGTGGGAGAGCGTGAAAATTCGCTCGACAACCCTGCCATTTCTCCGGCTTGGTTCGCAGCCACCCTATTACCTGAGACTATTATCCAATACAAAAAATCAAATAAAGTATGCTAAGTTACGCTTCGAAGACTTAGGGAGTCAGCGAGAACTGTCGAGGGGTTGTAGGAACATTTTTTCTTACGCCCTTCCCCACCCTTTAGCAGCGTGCCCAGCTACGTCTGGCAACACCCATCGGCCACTTACACGCTTTCTTCGTCGCTTCCTATTAACTTTCAACAGGGTGTAAGAATTAAACGAGTCTTAAAGCCCGCGCGCGATTTATAGGCGGACAAACGCGAAAATTACATCGACGATGCTGATAAAATTTTACTCCAAATTATCTGTAAATATCGAAGACGAGACAATTGTAGATACATACAAAGTAATTCCATTGTTTTATATCGTTCGTGGATATTATCTCGAATATATCGTTTGCAACTAAGAACTAAGATTTTTGAATCACTGGAAGAATCAAATCTTGTCAAGGCTATCGTCTCGGCAAGGATGAAATTTTATGGACTGGAAAGTCATCGAACGAAATATTTGTTAAAATAAGACACGCAAGATAAGATGATCGTATTCTGTCTAATAGATAAATATAGAAGTCGCGTCTGATACCGTTGGGAGAAGCAGACGAGCATCGATTGTATCACGGAAATCACCGTTCTTAACCGTACAAAATGTTCATGGCTATGACTCGTGATTCTCGAAGCTATTCTCATATCACGTAAATGGATATAACTTTCTACTAACGACCAGCTACGCACCGCGATATCGAGCTACGATTTTCTATCGTTGCATAAGCTGTAATAAGGTTGACGTAATGTGATCAGAAAAAGGTATTGGTCCAAACACCGCGCCGCGAAGCACAGCGCGAAAGTTTCATAAAAACTTACATTTTACGCTTCGATAGGTTTCATTACTCGGTTGATACATATCATTCGATGTTCTTCTACGCTATAAAAAGTAGGAAAAAACCGCGGAATTCTACGATCAGGGTGATGTTGTCATCGCGATGTTTACCGTAGAAAAGCGAAATGATAAGCGTCTACTACGCCACAATATCGACAGATTATAATTTGCGAAAATAGATAAATTTCGAAATTAAGATGCGATTTTAATATTACTGCAAAAACTGTCGAGTGACGTACGTCAAATGTGCTCGACAACGTTTAACGCAGATTACAAAAACGACGACTCGATAAACCTTAAATAGTATTCCAAGAGCAGAGACACTGAGCCATTAAAATACGCACTTGTTCTCCGAACAAGCACACGGCCACTTTTACTGCTTTCCAGAAAATAATGACAAATATGGTACTTTGTGGCTCAAACTTAATACCCGGTCGTTTGCGAAATACGCGGCGCTTTACTGCATTCCACGTCGTCGGACCTTGACTTCGTCCAAGATATAGTTCCCGATTTATGAGAAATATCAGGCGCCGTGGCAACGATCGCCACTGAACACTGTTGGAATTCTACCGAGAATTTAGTTGCCATTAAAAAAAAAAGTCTATGCAGTTACATGTCCGCTTTCTTGTCCGCGTTACGTATAAACAGCCGTGGAATACCAGTAGGCTCGATTCAAACAATCCAGTTTCTTGGAAGTTCTTTCAGGAACGTTTCAGGGGTGGAACGATTGCCTCGAATCGATGAAGAACCAGATGGGAGACCTTTCCTTTGAAATAAAACGAAGAATGACGTCTAGCAATATTTAGAGAAAAACGACGTTCATAGCTAAGCTACAACTATCGAAAAATATTTTTGTGATTGCACGAAAGTGTGAAGATTAACAAATGAATTAACAAATCGAATATTTTATGAGAAATTTGTGATGATCAAAGTAGAATTGTTCGTAGGAATATCCATTCTTGAAACAACAGGTTGAACGGTGAACTTTAAACCGCACGCGGCCTTGATAGCCAAGTGCATCGAAATAAAACGTAGCAAAGTAGCGTGCAAGGCGTAGGGCTCTCTTTTTCTCAATGGGCGTTTTTCAAACTAATTAAAGCGGATATTAAATCACTTCTGCGGTACACACCCTTCGGTTTCACTGATGTACGACCTATTAATTAACGTTTCCGATGCTGCAGAATATTACTTGCCTCCGTACCATCCTGAAGATTGCCGAGATATTTGTCTGATTGGATACCGAGTAAACGAAACTTTGCAAGAAGCTCGCAGAGCTGACACTTTATGGCTTTCGTATAAAATACAGTTTTGTATATTATTAAAGTTGCCAGTCGCAATAACGTATACGTAACTCTAACCAGGCGCATATTTTTGCACAAAACTATCGCAAATTGCGATCCAACTATTACGTTCTGGCGTACATTGCAACATCAGAGACATAAGTCAACATCGCACAAAGTCACCACTGCAAAATTACCAACTAGCTACACGTTTCTACGTATATTCTTTCTGTAGCAAAATTATCACTCAACGAGAAAATATTCGAATTCTCATCCTTCGCATATGGTTACAAAGTATCTATATTGATTTTAATTGCGATATTAAAGTTTAGTACTTTTTCATACACTCGTTGGATTAAACTTCTTCTCCAAAATCATCACTTAACTTCCAGACACACAGCCTTTATCGGCATTTTCCTCGCAAAGCGCCGTTTTCAGGACTGTATGGAGCGACATGATCTCGAAATTCGGGAAAAAGGAAGCGCAGGGGTAGCCGGCCGGTCCGACAAAGGACGAGAGAATCCCTCGGGAGGCACGGCACGAGTGGGTCAGTGACGTCGGGCACGGGACAGCGTGCATATCGAAGGAGGGACGACGGGAGGGAAGAAGCCAGCGGCCCTCCTCGAATGATCTTGACTCGAGGGGGAGACGGCGTGCGAGCGAGCGAGAGACGCGGCTGAGCCGCGGGCGAGTTGTATAATATGAACGCGCCGGACCGCGGCGCAGTTTCGGCAGGCTATAATCAATTCTGATTGCAGTCCAGCATCGCAGCGCGATCCACCGGGCCGATAGCTGAGAAAAAAGTTCGCGCTTCCAACTACCGGGCTGCCCATGGTACTACGGCCCGTTCAAGGGACCGAGGGGAACCAGCTACCAGGGTGTACTAGCGACTGCGACTTTGGCTGAGGATACAAAGTGGAAAAAGGAAAATATTGGAAGATAGATTAGAAAAGGGTACGAAGGAGAAAAGTTCAGGAGCGAAGAAGATGGCAAAAAGGTGGCGAAGAATGGGAATATTTTATAGAATCCTATATAGCCATAAAAACATCACAAGCGACATTTCGACAAATATAACTGGCAAAGATAAAAAGACTTTCTTCCAATAAGGGGGGTGTTATACCAGAGTAGGCCATTCGCCAAATTCACGTGTTCTAACGTTTAGAACCTCGAAACAGAAATTGCGTACTCGAAAGAGTAAAAGAGGGACGATGCAGCATCGACTGGATAAAAACGGAATCGAGTTATTTTATTTATCGGTTGGTCAGCAGCCAGCCTGGCTACGCCTTCGAAGTCTCGCGAGCTATCGTTGGACACGCGGGAGGGAAAGAGAGAAGCGAGGAGAAGTCGGGTCCAGGCGAGGCCAGACTGCAGTCTCTCGGTTCTTCGGTTCTCTTCTGCCATCGAATGGTTCGGGGAACGACGGAAGAATGCATCCATCGGTTGTGCATCGGTGCAACAGCAACAAGAGCGCGCGCGCGCGAGCGCACTCTTCTTAGGAGACAACCCTTTTTTCCTCGCCCCTTCTTCCTTCCTCTCTCGCGACGTACGTTCGGTTCGTACGTTCTTTTCCATCCCATTCGAAGAGACAGATTCTTCTTCTCTTTCTCTGCGATGTGTCGCGCGAGCGTCCGGCCCCATTAGCAGTTGGACGAGCCATCATTCAATAACGCTCTCAATGCCTGTGCGACCGTGTCTCCCGCGTGCACACTGTCCGTGTGCAGCCGACACGCGTGTCGTCGTACGACTGATCATCGTGCACCAGTTTCTCTCAACTGGCTGCCTCGCGATCGAATTCGACTACCGTGAAGAACGACTGCAATACTCGTCGAAACTTAGGGTTCACTCGTTTTATATGACCCAGTCAAAAGCCAAATTCACCAACTCTACTTTCTATAAGCTTCGTAATTTAGCGATAGATTTAGTAGCATCGACGAGATAGCATTTAATTTCAGATTCGGTCAATGTGCTCTATTAACAGAATTCTAGATACTGTTACGAAATAACAATGAAAGAGATGTAGCAGAAACTTGATCGAAGATCGTAAAACGAACGCGTCGTCGCTTGGTTAATTAGCAGCACGTTGTCATCAATTTTGTTCCGTCACGAGAGAGCTTAAAGCTCGATGATGCATCGCGGAGATATTAAACGCAGCCATCTCTGGTTTGTCCGTCAATCTCCAGACAAACTGTCAGCAGATCCGTATGTACACATCGAAGGCCTGCAATTTAAGTCGGCCAGACTCGACTGACTATGCTGGTGCGCGATCGACACCGGTATTATGTGCGTCAGATTACAATTTACATTTCGTATCTTAATTTCAAGCGGATCAAGATTAAACATATGGTATGATCGTGATTTCGTTATTTACTCGACGATGCGCAAAATAATTTTAATTGAATGTTTATAGTCTGACCAACGGAATTAATAGCTATACTCCTTTCACATTTGTTTTGGTAGTACATTTAGCATTTGTAAATTATTTATTTCTTTTTTTATAGAAAAAAATCATGTACATAACGGAATGTTGAAGTTTATTGACATTATCGGTCTCTTAGTTATCATTATTTATAGTGTTACATTCGAGATTATTATACTTGCAAATGGCGAGCAAAGCGATTAATTTTCGTTCGAACAAAGCGACGATGGTTTTGCGGTCATTCCCTCTTATTGCAGATTCAATATCGCGCGTGCACACGTATGATTTATAATACTGATTAAATCCTTCGTATTTATCATTTTGCCACTGTCGGCACGTGTGTAACCGGTTCTCGCTCACGTAGCTTTTCGACAAATTTCGCGAAATCAACTACGTCCGATTTCGCTGAATCACAATGCGCTAATTAAGTATATTATTAGACGCGGTTTTTACCTATCTCTGCCAATTATATCGACTACGAAATTTCTACAGTAATCCATTAAGGCTATCACAATTTTAATCTACTAAAATTGATTTACAAAATATTCACCTGTCGATGTTTTTTTTATAACATTCTGTTTATTATTAAATTTAAGCAAAAAGTAGCGACTCTACATCGGAAATGTGTTCTTCTGAATTTTATTTCATATAACCAATTATTACCGTAATTATTTTCCTAGAAAAACATTTTTTTCAATTACTTGTTATATCAATTACGAAAATGTAACGCGAAGCACGAGTCACGGTCGTTTTTCTCGTTGCTTAATCGAATTTATTTAAAATGGCCGGCTTACATTACAGCCGCGGCACATTTCGACATCCGGCCATGCTTCTGAGTAACATCATTATCGATAAGATCAAAGAAACCCGGTCTACTCGAGTTTTCAGTGGAAAGTAACCTGTCAAGTCGGTCAGTAGCTCTACACGTTTCTACGACAATGAGGTGTCAGACGTGTGTAACTTTAGAGGTACTCTTAAACCTCCGATGAACGTAGAAAACAGGTGAGTATGCTTAATGTCAATAATTTTCGAGTAAAGACACGTATAAGTTTCATAGAACTGTGTAATTTTAAAATAAATATAAGTATTCCGCTCTGGGCTGTTTAAATATCATCTTAAACGTTAGAAAAATTTAAAACCTGTTTTTAAGGAAAATTCGTTTCAACGAGTAACGTAGCAACAATATAGCTTTTAATACATTGACAATAAAATTGAAGAGATTTAGACAATTTTCCAAATATATTTTAATATCGTTTGCAGATTATGTCTATATATATATATATTTTTTTTTTTTTTGACATTTCTACGAATACGTGTCGGAGCTAGATCCCCTGAGATTATAACAGCGTGTTAAAGGGCTGTACATTAGGATATTACAATTAGCTTTAACGAACTTCATCATATGTTGACCTACTTACATCTTACCAGCAGCACAAGTAAAACGATGATTAACGATCTCGAATGGAGTATAATAATACTCCTTCTGATACTTAATCGCACTATTTCTCACTTGCAACGTGTTAAATAACCCGAGGTCTAAACGAGGTGTCTGCCTAAAGTACCGTCTGTCAGTCTAGTTACTAATTCCACTGATCGTGTTCATCTTCAGTTAAAATACAACTTCATATCGCACTACAAGTGCCCCGTAATCTCTTTACCAAATTAAGCTACTCAAATAACATTTTAAGCCTGCATTTTAATCTCGAAAAATTCAAATATTGAAATTTTCAAATATTTAAACATTCGAAGAATCAAATACTCAAAGATTTGAATACGTACATTCAAACGTTCAAATATTTAAATATTTCAAACTTTCCAAGTCTCAGGCAACCAGAAATTCAAATACCACGCTTCTCAAACTTCTAGATATTCAGACGTTTCAAAATTTCAAATACACCAAGGTTTTGAAGCTATTCCTTCAATTCCATATGTTCGGGGTATTTCCTAAACGCGATTAATCGAAAAAGTCGAATATTTTTCGCAATTCTCGAACAATTGATCTCAGTTTGATAAAGCTTTTATTATTAACAAATACGGCGATACAGCGATCGTTGGTCCAGCTGTGAGCGAAACATCGGTACGCGCACGTACACAACGGGACACGATAAATCCAATTAGGACGAGCACGAGCAGCAACGATTATCGGAACTGTTTAATCTAATGCAAATACCGGACGATTGCATCTGTCAATAGAGGTTCGAGGCCGTCTTGAGTAGCGGCAGCTTCGAGTATACTGACAGAAGTACCCGAGGCACGACACGGCAACAAGTGGTGCTCGACGCACCGCTAGGTCAACACGTCGTCCGCGTACTCTCGTTCTCGTACGTCGAAGACGGAGTTCTTTTCACCGGACAACTTCTGTGACATTATACTTCGAGCACCACTTCAATCTATCCGTCAAACATCGCCGCGGAGCACACAACGAGAAAGGCAAATGTTGTCCGAGTTCTCCTCTGGGAACGTTTTACCTCGAATCAGGTGAAATAGACGAGTTTTAGGGATTGAGATTTAAACATCTCATAGGATTCATGATTCACGGTTGTGTTATTTCTCAAAAAGATGTAATATGCGCGATGTTCGTTCACGCTCATCGCCATAATGCAAACTCCTCTTTGTCTAAAAGTACAGCTGTTCTTCTCAATAACGTTTCAGTGGAATGATAAAAGGTGAAATAAATTTTGTAATCGATTAATATCAGCGAAGCGTTTCGAGCGATTAAACAGCACGATTATTCCGGCGATGAAAAGAAAGGAGACGCATGATGGGCAGAGAATGGAAGAGAACGGAGCAACGCTCGTTATTTCGAGCGCCTGGGCTGCCGGATAATTGATAGCGGAATGCTAATAACCTGGACGAGCCACGGATTATAATAAGTTTCTTGCGTGCCGCTTCTTGCGTTCGATCGCTGTTCTCGCTAACGCTGTCACAGCCGGCTCTGTCAGCTTATCACGCCGATGCTAATTAATCGGCCGGGGGAATCTGGCTGAACGGAGACAAATCGGGAATAGTTTTTCATGATGTCGTCAAAACATAAGTAGGATAGGATTAAGGAATGATTAAAACAGGAATTAATCTCGCGAGTCAATATTTTTCTGGCTGCAAAGATGTGTTGTGGTTTAAGAGAATTTAATATGAAAGATGAATAGCTTCAGAATTATTTCAGTATGTAATTTTGCGAGTGAATTAAAACGAGGTCAAATGAGATCAAAGGAAAGGTGGGGTTAATCCGAGAAAACTGTAGGAAAAGTTAATCGACGAAATGTTTCGAAAGGAATTCTATAAAATTATACGATTTGAATTTCATTTCACTTAAAAATTCAGATTTATATTCGAAACTTAAACATGACATGCAGTTTAACCAATCAAGCGAATTCTCTTGCAACGTTTCAAAAATAATTCTGGAGGTCGGCTATTTTCAAAGTTATTCGATTTAAGATTTTTCCAAGCTCGACGTGGATATGGTATATTAAATGCATATTAGAGAGATTCGATGGCGAGATAAGACGATGGAAAAGGCAAACGTGTACAAATACTAGTTAGCTATCCTATAATTGAATGGTGAAATATATTTTTTGAACTAACAAATTACGAGCTGCACTGTATATCTTAGAGAATGTCAATCAGAAATTAATATCGGTCTTTGTTGTTTAGAGGCTGCAATTAACCGCGTGTTTGTCTAATGAACAAGCATACATTAAAATCCGTAAAAAGACTAACCTAAATTTCACAATCTATAAATAGATTGCAACTTTTCATAGAAATTTTCATTGTTCGCGCGCAAATTTGTTTCGATTTTTAAAGAGATGAACTTAAATCTCCCAATGAAAGCAAATTGCTTACTTCACAGAAATTTCATATAATTCATAGTTTGTTACGTCTCTGTAAATCTATTTACTATATCACTCCTACTACATTCTCCGACTGTAACTATGTACACGATATCATCCAACTCCGAAATTGTCGCGACAATCGCAAGTTACACAAGCAACAGCTCCCTTCGTTCCAAAAGAATCAATCGACAAACGACGAAGGAGAAAAACGGGAATGAAAACGCGAGAAGGGGAATGATACATAGAAACGATTAATCGAAGCCTATTGAAAATGGGCGATGCCCATTTACCGTACACGTATCCTATTCGGCCGGCGAATAGATTTACGACACAACGTGCGAAAATTCGTAAAAAATCTTAATACAATTTGCTAGAAGATTAAACTACGGCGAGTGTATAATTACACGAATGGTTCGTACACTTCCTTTTCAGACCCTGGCCGAGATTACGTATCGCCGTGTACTGCATTATGGAGTGTGAATAATTATAGTACACGAGTGGAACCGATGAACGAGTGTGTGCTCGCGCGCGCGCGCGCCCGCGACCACATCCATGCCATCGCGACGATTAACAAAGAACAACCGTGGCAGCTTTTCGAAAGGCTTCCTCGAAACCCTGAAGGGGGCAGAAACCGGGTGGAGAACCAGAAGAAGAAGAAGAAGGAGGAGGAGGAGGAGGAGGAGGAGGACACAAAAAAGTCGTATCGAAGCGGCTATCTCGATTAGATCTCTGTATCGGATCCATCGATCGTCTTGTCAATTACACGGAATCGTATATCGAGCCGCGTAAATTACGGAACACGCGTCTCACGTGAAATAATATTGTACGTTACGCGACGTTCGGTCGCCGTAAATGTGTGTGCGCGGGCGCACGTTCGCAAGGGAAAAATGTAATTGCCATCGGTGGGATGAGAATCGGCAAAGCCCGATATCGTTCGCGTGCTTCGCTCCTAGAGCAATTTAGGAAATTGATAACGAACACCAAAGTGGCGCCGCTGCAACTGTGCATTAAGGACGGGAAAATTGAAACCCGCGTTTCAATGCTAGACATTGTTTCGCTGTCGGGGTCAACGTTTTTGCTGGAGTGATTCTTGAAATTTTTGCCGTGTGGTAATTATCAGAGTTGGTTTTTCTCGACGTTTTCCTGAGGGACATTAATTAGGAAGTTTATGCCGTTGAAGAAGCAGCGAACGAGGTTCTGTTAGAATTTTACGTTCGGATATCCTGTTTTTGATTTACTGTAAATAAGTAAATATTGTTATTGGAAAAGAAATTAGAAGAAGCTATACTAGATCGTATAGTAACGTGCGAATATTTCTCTGCTTTTGGAAAGTAGTGATTTATTGTACGTCTGAATCGCTTCTTTCTGTCTGACTATGAATAAGTAGATTCTACTGCAGCAAAGTTATTGCATCAGATCATCAGATATGTAACGCGAGTGTTCTTCTTTGTCGAGAGGAGTATAACAATAATTTATTAGCAATGAAATAAAGCTTAATCTATGCTTGTACATCTTCTTTCGTTATGTTAAATAAATAAATGTTGCAGTTGGAAAAGAAATTGTTCAGTCCAAATATAGATACAAATGACTTATTCGCAATCATCGCTCACAAACTACTTAAATATTCATGCGCGTATCTTCTCCGTATTGGCAGAAACAGTTTCGACCTCTATACCAAAGACTCTTTCATCTGCCAGTATAGCGTAGAGGAAAGAGTTAAAGGGTTAAACGAAACACACTGCCATCAAAGACTCGATCAGAAAAAAACACGAGACGATCTCTAACTTAGTTTCTTATTTCCACGCACGTCCACGGTTCGAATTCACGTTCGAATCCAGAGTTGTCATAACTAATTGAATCTTCACGCGTGTACGTACACCGCGCGAGGCAGGATAAACGCTCGAGCCGATAGAATCGCTCAGCACGAGATAAACTTGTCCGTGGCTGAAGTTTATTAACGCGCGCACACGGCCCGGTTACATGTCGAGGAAAAGAAATCGACTTTATAAATATTATACGAGAGACACGCGTGTGCAACGGCGAACTGGTTTTCGCTGTGAGCGTTGCGTTATCAGCGAACCAGTTACAGCACTTCCACAACCCGCCTCTCGCCGATCCCGAAAATTTCAAAACTTCACGCACGTCTCACCGATGAAACCGACGTTTCTACTTCCTTGAAATATCTTGTCACCACGTGTCGAGAACACTACCGCGCGAGTTACGTGTAAATTACCGCTTCGAGCCTGTTTTTCGGCAAAGAAAACGTTTCTGTATATAACGTGGTTCACTTACTTCTTACGGATATCTAACAGTTAGAAATTTTACGAGCGCTGTAACGAAACGCGGCAATCAAGATTATATAGAAACCTGAAGATGTGTAAAGAACTTACAAGATATCTGTCGGTAGCAGACACTTCGCAGAGATCGTCAGAACAGTTGATCAGTCAAAGTATCGTTAAGGACCAACTTCTCTCGCGCCATAATTGCGAACCATCTGCCTAATCGTTTTCTAGCCAGCTATAAACTCGATATACCAAAAAAAAAAAAAAAAACAAGTCAAGAACGAAGAAGAAATAAATAATAGAACGTTCGATGGATTCTCGACGTTTCAGTCATTTCTGGTAGCAAGTTCGTTCGTGCAGGCCACGTTCGTCCACCGCGTGCCAAATTACATTAAAACCCTGTACGTGTCGAGCATGCTCGGCTAGATACGAACAACGAGATGTGTACAGTGTATTCGCGAAATAAAACCCTTAGACAGAAAGTTAGCTCGCATGTCCCTCGTAATTTACGCATGAACAAGCGACATATTATTTCGCGTAATCACGCTCCAACCATATGAAAAGTTACTTTATGCGGTTTATGTGGCGTTATACCGCTACCAAGAGCAAAAGCGAATAGGGGATGAAGAGGGAAAAAGAGGAAAATAGATAGAAGCATGGTTACACATCGAACTACATAACCAGCTATTGGTCATTTAATTATTATATCCTGTCTCATAAATTATTCAGTTCTGTAACGTTTGCCGATCTTCGGGAATTATTTATTGCGCGCACGTGAAGGGGGTAACAAACGCGTCTAATTATTCGCGAGGAATGCCGATATTTTTGCGCGATTTACAACCAGTGATCATCGATAGTTGCGGCATCGTTCGCGGATCTTCGGATTTTTCGTGTCGTCTACCGTGTAACCATGTGTGTTCTAACAGTGCGTTTACGGTACTGATAACAGAATTCGTAATGTTTGGAAGTGATTTTAGTTAAGTTGCGGAACTTTGGAGGAGTATCTATGTGTGGAAGGAAATTTAGGAAAAAGTGGGCAAATATTAGCCAGATTAATGATAATCTCATACATTATATAACTTCGAATTTCGAATAAACTATTTGTTTTTGGTTGAAGAGGATCAAGAGAATCACGAAGCGGAAGGCCGAAGACTGGTATGAGAGAAACGTCAACGAACTTGATTGTCTAATAGGAACTAAGGTAAAGAGAGTATTTAAGCAAGGTGTTTGCTCGAAATGGGTAAACACGAGAGTATTCGTTTAGCAGAGAAATATTTACAAGGTAAATTTCGAAGGCTGACATTGCCTACCTATACGCTCGACGGTGCATCGAATCTGATATGGAAAAAAGTAACTCGATCGTAAAGGCAATAATATCGGTAAGAAAAGAAGGAACCAACCATACAGATTTACGTAAAAGTATATACGTTAAAGATTCACATCAGATTAGAGAACTAACCGAACGCTGAACAATTTGTAATCGGATCGAAAGCAAAATATTGTACATTAAAACGAATAACTCGATACCAATTGGTATTCAAATATTTGTATCTTGATACGTATAATTTCCAAGGCATCTGTACGATACTTAAAACAATAGCCGTGGCTACAGCAAATTTTTATTATGTATTACAGGGAACAAAAATCAGAGAATCTTTATCCTAGATATTCCCTTAAACAATATTTACTTGGAACTTCTATTGGTAAATTGCCAATGCATCAATCAGAAACCTCATGCTCAATCATGCTAAATAAGATACATGTACCTGTATCCTAAGAAACTTTAAACCACGTTATTCGACAAAGCTAGTGCTATTCTCAATGGATCCTAAACAACAACTAAAGTTATCTTAGATACTCTCTGAAACAAAACCTTTGTGATGAAATCACCAATGGTGCGACCAATCGTAATCTTTTCTAAATAAGCCATATATATATACCCTAGGAAGAGTTTAACTACCATGATAACCAACACGGTACCTGGCTACCACAGCTTTCAACGAAAGGAATCCTAACGAAAGATTTAAAGGCAAAAAGGCAACCCCCAAGTGGAATCGATATAGAACACGAATCGGTCGATGGACTAACCTGTAGTAAGGGAATCCCTGGTGAACGTGAAGGTCCATAGGCATGGCAGGATGAGTAGGGCCATGGTGTGCCGGTGCGGGGGTGTACTCACCGGCCGCGGACAGGGGTGGCTGCATCATGCTCGCCGCGGCAGCCGCATGGTGGCCGGCGAGCATCGCCCCCCAATGAAAACCCGGGGCACCGGGCATCGCCGACGGATGTTCCAGTTCGAGGCCGCGGTGACTCGTCGAGGGTAACGCACCACTTCCGGCAGATCCTCCGGCGATACCGGCGGCTCCACCAGCACCGCTTCCGGCGACACCGCCGCCGCGGTGCATTAGCCAGCCCTCCACCACGAACGTCAATCTTGTCCGTCCGTTGAAACACCGTGAATCACACCCAACAATAATGTTACCTCGTACGAAAAAAAAACCACACACCCACCGATCAAAACAACGGACACTTCCGTGTCTTTTTTCCACGCGAAACCTCTCTATATCTCTTCTACTCTACTAGCAACAAGCTTCCCCCTTTACGTACATATACCTCCACCAAGAACGAGAAAACAAACCCCCGACCAATAATAGCAATCACTTGACACACTGTCGACACATGATCGGTCCCATGCACGACGCGAGCCGGCGGCCTATCCGCGAGCCTGCCACCGGCTCCGGAACACGGCTCACCGGACACTCTCGCGATCCACTATCGAGGAGGATGCGGACGTTGAAGCGCGTAGTAGCACTTGGCGGCGGTCGCGGTGATAGCGCGGTGGTCTCCCTGGTGCCGATCGGCGTCGTCGTCGTCGGCGGCGCGGTCCTCGCCGGATGTTCACGGTTACGCGGGGGAGACAGGTGTTCCCGTAAGTTCCTCTCGCGAGCCGCTGCAGCTGGACGGACCCGGAGAGTGGCGCAGCCTTTAGCTCGGCCATGAATGACGCGCCGTACCTCGAGCTACTTCGCGGAGGCGGGGCCTACTCGCGCCCACGTGACACCTACCGCCTCCATCCTCTCCCCCAACACCGTGTCGCTGCCCAACCCTCCCCTACCTAACCGCGACCCGCGTTCTCTCCCTCCCGACACCGTTCCGGCCCCGCTCTCTCCACGCCAGCTGTGCCACTACCACCACCATCACCACCACCAAAGTCGATACCGCGTCCTCCGCCGTCCACCGACGAACCTTGCACCCGGACGGTACCATCGACGATTCCAACGCAAATCTACCACCACCGTGGATCATCCTCTCGACGAAGACTCTGCTTCAATAGCTTCCCCACGGAGAGTTCCTGTCGTACGGTTTCCTGCGTTTTTGGGACAGGATTCAGGCTATTGTTGCAGCGGATACGTATATCGACGAATTCAGATTCTTGTCATTTGTTTGAAAAAATTTGTTTCAAATTTGTTTGAATGTGATGAATGAAAATCATGTAAAAAGGATTGTAAAAATCATTGTACCTAAGTAACGTTCGTTTTTGCGAATTTTATTACTCGCTTCGGAAAGTTTGCAAGCAGTAACTAGTTTAACTATAGCTCTTTCAAAGTTCGTAGAGAACCATAAACTCTAACTACACGTTAATTAGGGCATAACGAGTAAACGTAAAAGATAATAACGTTAATTGTTTTTTATGGTTCGGATTATCGATACTGTATAATAGTATACGAAGTCTGTTTTATATAAGGAGCGATAAATAAAATAAAGTTGACAAAAACTTCCACGCATAAACGAGGTGAAACTTCTTACGGAAATTCGCCCTTTCACTCGGCGCGTACGGTGTTTTATTGCATTCCAACGGTAATGATCTATCAGCGGATAACATTTTGCGCCATTATTGTATTCATTATCAAATTATCTTCCATATTGTTTGACCATATGGAGTGCTCGTTCTCTGTCTTGTCTCGACTTCTTGACACGAATTTTCTTCCGTTCTTTTCTTTTTCTCTTTTTTCTATTCTTTGTAACGAACTACTAAAAATTTTAGTGAAAGCGCGGTCGATCGATTCAGTTTCTGGTAATATTTTATGTAAGTCGTGCTCGAACGAAAACAAATGCATCGCACGGGTCGAAACAACAAAACCTGCGAGGTACCGCCTCCGATTATGAGACGTGGAACGAGAGAGCACGTCGACACCCCCGCGAATCGACCGAACCGTAGACGCAAGCTCGTTCTGACGTAACACTTGTTGAGCCGATTCACCCCCGCGGCCATCCCTCGATGGACATTTAGTAAACGACCGAGGGATGTGCGATGGAATTTCTGTTATCAGCGGCTGGACCTGATCGCGGACGAGACAAGTTCACCACGAACGATTTTCATCCTCTCAATTGTAATTTCTCGTGACAAAGATCGAATAGAGGATCGTGCTCGACGACCCAACGAGGACAGAAAATGAATCTTTTATCTCGAAATTAATCGGAAACGTCTATACGTAATCAGGAAGTTTGAATAGCTAATTTGACAAATAGCAAACGTGATTGCTTCTCTCTCAATTTTTTCAAAGATTAACGTTTCTGGGAAAAGATTCGTAATTTTGCTGGAAGCTCGTAGCTCGTCCGTTTGCAATGATTTCTTGGAGGCGAATAAAGAAATTTGACTCTCTTGGATGCATATTAAGATGTGACGGGGAGTATGGTATAAAGTAATTGATATTTATTAGGATTATAGTTTTATTTATAGGATAACAGATATTCCGATGTTTGTTCTACTTTAACGCTTTGATAACACATAGGAGACCGAACAGGGCACGATAAATATTACAGCACGCAGTCGGAATTATTGGGAACAATATATAAAATATGTGAGGCCAGGCACGTCCTCATAATTCTATCCTACTACCCCAAAGTGTCGGAAATATATCGTTTCTTCGACAGTCTTGACAATTCGTTTGATCCTTAACAGAATCGTGAGTAGAATCGGTCGAGAGCGTACGAGAATTATCCAAAACCATTCCCGATCGTATTCTGTCACGCAAGTATGTAAAATTACCAAATTTTCTACCCTGTCTAACTTCTCCATCCAATACCATTTCTTTAGAATCTACGATAACTTATAACAAAATATAAAATAAGGTATAACAAAAATAAAAGAAAATAATAAAATATCGAATTGAAACAACGCGAACACACTCTGACACAACGCTCTTCTCCCGTTGCTTTTCATTTTCGCGAACCACGCTCGCCAGCGTCGAATTATTACTTCTAATCAGAGATTCAGGTACGCGAATGGAAAATAAAAGCACCGGAGTCGCGCGGACAGGGTTAAATCAGCCGACCGTCGGCATCAGGGCCCTCCGGTTGTAACCGGGCTGCCACAATAAAAAATTTAATCAAAATGCCCTCTTGGTAATTTACAGCTCGACCAGTCTCAACCCTTTGGCCGGCGAGGGTGGAAAGAAGCCAGGAAGAATGGGTGGAAGAAGAAGGGTTGGTCGGACGATAGAGAGAAGAAGAACCCCGTAGGAGTCATAGACGAGCACGACACAGGCCATTTCATCGCGAAGGGGCTCGTCCCTGTAAAAAATAATACTTGTCTTCGCTCATTTGCTCCTGTTAAGCCCGCGACTCTCTCTCTTACCTCGATCCCCGCTGTCATCTCGTAAATTACAAATTAGAAACGTCAACGTGCTGTTGTAAACGCTTGGAGCAAGGGGTGTGTACGTCTTTTACGTGATACGGGAAGCATCTGTGGCGAATTCGTACGTTCTAGAACTTTCTTTAGCAACGATTAACAAATAAATAGAATTTGTCTTATTCGTCTTCCGAAAAATTATTCAATTACGATCGTGTCGTTGTTCTCCGCAAATTACAACGACTCTGCGATATTTGAATGAATCACGTTTCACAATACTAGCCTCAAATGGAGCAAAAGAAACGAATAAAGAAAACGAAATTATAATCGACAGTTCCTCGGAAGATCGTTCTATCGCAGTTGTTGGATATTTCGCGAGAAATCGTATTAGAATGGTACGAACGGCTTAATGGCGTAATCCCGTTCCGAAAATTGCAACGCGTTACTCGTCGCATGATTAAAGGGCATATCTATGCACGTCCGATTAAAG
This sequence comes from Bombus vosnesenskii, assembly GCF_011952255.1. Taxonomy (NCBI): domain Eukaryota; kingdom Metazoa; phylum Arthropoda; class Insecta; order Hymenoptera; family Apidae; genus Bombus; species Bombus vosnesenskii. Next base: position 196,177 of record NW_022884330.1, on the reverse strand, counting down.
ACCGCCGCGGTCGCAGCAATAATTTATTTACAGCTCCAACTTACGATATCCTGGAACCATTAAAGTAGATTCCCGGAGAAAAGTTTCGGCCGTGGTTGCCTACCTGGTGGGTACAGGTGTGAGTCGTAATAACATAGCGGCCGCGCCCTTTAACCTCTAATATCCCTACCTTCGTACTGACTTCACTAACGCCGCCAACAATCGGCCCCGGGTACACCGCAATCATCCTCTACCTCTGTATCAATCGCCAGCGGATCATTATTGCGAATACACTTAGCATTGCGCTTTCTCCACCGTTACTTTTGGCACTGTACACGTGTACGCGCCGCTCGCAAATGTTCTATCGTGCTATTCCCTTTTTCAGCCGGCGCTTATCCAATTTTTCGCGTCTTTGAAGATTCCGTCTTTCCAATCGTCGTATTTCTGAAGATTCGTTGTGGTTTTGGAAATATTGTCGACGGATCAGAGCAATTGAGGAATTACAAAAGTATTAAGAATTTAGGTTTACGAAAAGGTTCGGAAGGTTTGGAAAGTTTAAAAATCATATCGATCTTTTTGTCGGATGTGTCTCTTTATTTTCTTATACTTTTGATCGAGCATTCTTCTCTTAAGGTTATTTAACGCTAATGTCGACAACCGACTAGGTATGTGGCAAGTATGTAGGTATCTGGGTAACAAATTCGTTCTCGTCGTTTTGTACGATCCTTCGAGTAGCGTAACTTCATTCTTGCGAAGTATTTGATGCAGTGACAAACGACGAAGATACTAAATGCCCTGTTTCTCGTGATTCATCCTCTATATCTCTTTAACAAGATCTCTTTTTCTCTTTTCTCTGTGTCGGCAGTGGAAGGTGGAGAGGTTGGAGATACGACGGAATGAAGAGACGTAAAATGTTGTCCAAAACTGTAATTTATTTCTCCATGGTGCCAAAATACACTAGAATACTCCGTAATCGTAGAAAATATTATTGATATTGTTCGGGTATAAGTATATAACACGTTAAACGCAATGACATGTGAATGATGATTGAAATGGCATGAAATTTTCATGGGGTGTACACTTGAGATGGGATATATGATATGAATGGCAAAGTCGCACAAGTCTGAGCAAATAAAATTAACGATACGTATATGTAGCGAAAGAAGTAAGAAACCGTAAGAACACTAAAAAAAAAAAAAAAAAAAACACGTTCGTTCGATAAAATTTCATACGTAAATCGTATTCAGAGTATGTTCGATCAAAATACAATTTCGATAGAGACAAATTTGTTCGACGCATTTTAAAAATCGATAAAAATACTGTTCGATTAAAAAATAAAATAAAATAAAAGAAATACTGACAACGAACGTGTTTCCTTATAATTAAAAGATCGATCTATTCGGCGCTGTAATCGGCAAAATTGACAGAAATTAATCTACAGAACGAATAAAGGAATTTTTCGACAAAAAGAACATTCAAGAAATAAATCAAAAGATTGATCAAAGGCCATGCAGTAAGTTCATGCCTGACATTACGGCGCCAAACTACAGAGCGTTGTAAGAAGTACGCGATACTTGAATTCGATCGCGTTCTCGAGGAATTCAAATGAAATCTTACTGATACGATCAAATTCAATCCTCCATGAACCAAGTCGTTCTCATTAAACGCGATATTCAGGAAGAAAAAGTAGAGAAAAGTATACCCAACAATCGATAGAAGATAAAAATTATACCGATCCATAATACTATAAAGGAATAAAAGAGATCAAGGTTCGTGGAGGGTTAATGTCGCTTGTATTCTGAAGATGCAATACAAACAGGCATCGTACTCTCGAAAGTACACATTCGATAGCTTTGTCGCAAAATAGTCCGCGGTTTCCTTTTTACAAAATTTTGCATCGCGTCTACAAGTATTCAGAAAAAGTACAAAGTAAAATTTGTCGAATTTCGCATAAAAAATTTCGATCACAGTAATAACAATGACCTTGATAGAAATAGAAACCGCAGGCCGCCGTTAAAAATATCGATTATCGTAATACAATTTGCAAACGAATCACTTTCGATTCTGCAATTAAACGCGTAATTAATTCCTTTCTTTCCTGCTTCCTTTTTTTTTTTTTTTTTTTTTAGATTTTTCCCCAATATACAGCAACACGTTCGAGCGTTGCCCTATATCATAATTTTCGTTTAAAAGTAAAACCGCATGCAATTTATAATCTAAGTAGCCGCTACAGCAACGCAAAGGTGAATACATTTTCGCGACAAATCAAAGCTGTACAAAGCACGACACGATTCGTTTTTTCCATCAATTCTTTTCCTTTTATTTTTTCACTTTGCGAGCAGACGCTCGCCTGATGCGGTGATGATACGAATGAAACGGAGGAAAAACAAGATGCTTCTCGTAAATCCTATATATTTATATATAAGTGATATTTTGATTTCTCAGGTACTTTATACACGTTGTGATAGGTAGAGTAGGCAGGTGAGGCAGACCTCGCGTTCGTCGACTTCAGGTTTTCCGTTCAAAAGTTTCCGCCATCGACGTGCTTTCAGACGACGTCGATGTTGAACGTAAAACACGAATTCGATGACCAAGGACTTGTAACCGTGGAACTTGTCTCCTAATGTACTGTTTAAAGGATCGAATTAAGTTGTTCGATCAGAAGAATCGTTGTTTCTTTAAGTAGTACAGTCTAAGACAGTTTCCCTAGGGTGCAGGATAACGCTCTAGCATTATGATTGCGTTAACAGAGCAATTTTCATCCTCAGATGGCTGAATCATGAAACAGAAACTTGTAAATAAATTTGAAAGTTGACGAAATTCTTTTAAGCAATACTTTATATTATATACCAACTCGAACGATAAATTTTCCTCTATCGTAACTTTTTGCGTATATTTTTAACGAAGGGAATGTTTAACGAAGGATAGAGTCAAAGTATAGCAGGGGCAATGATGCTTACAATTTTCTAAAGCAATTAATTCTCACAAATGATGACGAATTACATCTCGTTGGATGAAAATCGCTCTGCCCTCGCGTTAAGCTTTTCTCTTCGACATCGAACGACCCCTGAGGGTGTCGTCATCTTGCAGATCTCAATGAAAAGTTCTACTCGATCCCATAGGACAATCTGTTTAATAAAAAATCAAGTATTCAGAGAATACAAGAGGCTCTTTTTAAGCTCTGTGCCCTGTGTATGGATACTAATTGCGTGCGTGTGTATATGTGTGTGTGTATGTGTACACGTATGATGTCACCATTTGTCGTCGCCGTCGTGAACACGTAAGTACAGCATTTCAAACTTTGGATCGTCAATGGTATATTCTTTGAAACATTGGAAGAATTATACATCGATCCATCGGTTACTGTTACCTTTTCCCCTTTTTTCTCTTCTCGCTCATTTATTTTTTTTTTCCTCTTTTCTCTTCTGTATCTTACTAAGTTATCTCTCACGTTCCTTTATCTTATTATAACGTAGCATGCTTATGAATATACAGTTTTACTTCGATCAATGCTTGATCCGCCTGATTCCAAACTCTATTCTCCTGTGTCACATTCTCTGACACAAACACAACGCACAAACAGTGCTCAAACTCAATCACGCTGGATAACGCTCAAAGACGTCATAATCTTAGTCTGCTATGTGCAGTGAAAAAATATAAGTCTGCGAGACATTTTGCAAACTTCTTCTTTCTCGGGGACCCTTGTTATCTTTCGTTTCGCATGTTTCTTTCGCGATAACGACTGGTCCTGCGCGAAAAGTTAGCGTCTCGACAGAAGTGTATCATCCATCTACCGTTAGATGCGAACACATTCGTTCAATCTCTTTTACACGCATGCACGCTTACACGGTAAGCATCGTGCACAAACTGTTCAAACCTATCAAATCGATCTAATCATCCTCTTAACGATAAGTTCGATCTGTTCTGTAAAAGAAGCTCTAATACGATCGCTCTAATTTCCAACGAGTAACGCGTTTTACTTTGACGTATACAAATTTATACATATTCTTTACGTATATGGATTATGTTTGATTATAGTTGATTATATTTGATTTTTTGTTGCCTCGCTCGTTGGAAAATTGAGCGATCCTAACGATTCACGTCGAAGCACAATATTAATCGCATTACGCTCTAACGAAGCTGAAATTGAAACATCCTATCGCCTACGGACCCCTTTCCCCTCACAAAATATTTCACAAAATATACCACTTTAATTTTCGTTCGCCTCTACGAAAAATCAATAGTTATACGTGTATGTTTTCTTTTTTAAAAATTTTTTAATACAAAAAATATCGTTTGATCTTAAGGTGCGATCGATTCTTTTTACAGGCGCGCTATTTACATTAATTCTACTCCTTTATTTTCATTTTGTTTAATCTACCAATTTTGATCAATCTAAAATATGTAAGATCGCGTTTCGCGTAAATTGGCCAAAGTATCGTACGAAATGTAGAACTGTGCTTGTGCAAATGAAAAATGTAGCACGAAAGATAAAACGCAAAAAATGTTTGAGCTCGAAAAGATTCAGTCGATTGAACGAAACGTCGTGAACGTTCGTTACTGTAAATTTGTGTCCTACAAAACTGTCCTCTATATTTTACCGCGTAGAAAACTGTGACGAAATATTTTCCATCCATATTATCAAATAATAATTATCCCTACGATGTACAAAAATAAAATTCGAAACTTTTTTTTTTGTTTTAGATGCTTTTATTTTCGCTATCTATTACTCCGTGTCACGCAAGTTTTCGAGCGATCGTGCTGAAATAAATTGATCGAATTAAAGGTTGCGTGACGGAACTGTAATCTTATTACTCCCTATCGAAGATCAGTTCGCTTGGAAAACCATGTGGATAATCACAGCGTTTAATATTCAGCATGTATCAATGATTATAATATGAAAACCTTTGGTAAAGGTTTTATAGAAGCTCGCGTACAGGGTGTTTCATTTCAAGCGAGCCATGCGCATTTCAACGTCGAATAAGTTTTTGAACGAAAATCGAAACGTGGAAAATTTCCAGGCGAGTATTGCCCAATATTTATTGTATTCGTATACATTGTATTCCAATTGAGTCTTATTGCGTCTAAGTATTTGTACTTTTAAGGATTAACAAATATAGTTGAATCCTTTAACAAAAATATTTTTATTTTTAATTTCCGATAATTGGACGTGTTTCAATATTTTGTAATCTATAGGAGTATATTTTGGAAGATAAAACTTATTTCTGCTTGTAACGCAACTTCTTTTATAGAATCTCCTAATTTTCATCCAACATATTTTATATCGCTAACACATGATTCAGTTAAAATGAAACACCGTATACAAGAAACGTTACTAAACACGCTAACATTAGTACCGTTGCAAGTTATCGAAACGATCTACTCGATACAAGTAAAGTGACCCTTCATGCGACAACTACAAGCGATGAGGATATGTGTATAAAAACCCAGGCATTCGTAATGTACCCTAATGTACCATGTTAACATTTCGTTAGTTCGACAAATAAATGTCAATGTAAATCGACAGAACTGTTAGATTTCAATTAGTTCCGTTGTTCGTATGGCAAGAACGAATAAAGTTCCCAATAAACAACAGACAGATTCCTAAAGTCCCTTTTCTCATATTCACCTTTGAATTCTCGCTGAAGTCACTCCCCAACTCAAAGACCATTTACTTTTATTATACCATAATATACCTTCACACGTTTCTATCATCATCGTCTTCGTAATCGTTGTCCTCTTACGATCAAACGACGAACAGTTTCATCGTCTAATATATATATATATATTTTCAAACATTTTTATCATCTATTTTATCATCGTCTTTTATGATTTTTTTTCTTTTCTTTACCTTTTCTCAGTCGTCAAGCAACGAGCAGCAAACACGGCTGTCGATTCAACCACATGATCGCAATATCAGCGAATCGTATCACTTGAGGGTGTGTTTTCGATCAACATTTACCCTTTTATTTATTTATTTATTTATTTGTTACGTATTTTCTTTCATCCTTGTCATTGGATAAATGTTTACCAAACTCGTTCACCACGAGAATTATTGTTCCTCGATATTCGCAAGATCCTTCGTACGAAGTATATCGATTGGTTAAGTGATGACAAAAAATGCGGACAGAACCGCGAAGTTCGATGGAACTTCAGAAAATAGTGCGTCTCGCGATTCTTCGATATTAGATGTTCCCCGAAGAAGCAAGATGACTTTACTTCACGTAGCACGATCTCGTGACTACGTATGCGGTTTTCAAACACGATATCGCTGGTATTTTAATGAAATTATCACGGAGACGGGTCACGTGAGAGTGTGTGCGTCATTCAGATGTTAGTTTCATTAAAATTCCAGAAACCTGTGTCTGCAATTCAGATCTCTTTTCGGCGTCGCCGTTTTCCTCCGCTAGACTCAAAGGCAACTTTGGTCCCTTTCTTTCTTTTTATTATCTTTTTTCCTTTTTCTTTATCGGAGCGGTCGAAAAGAGAGTCTGAAAATTTCTACGCGAGAGAAGTTCGTCTATTGAAATTCTGATTTCCAGAATCCTTTCGTTCGTTGGTCGTTTACTTACCGACATAGATTTTTTAAAGAGGAAGATATGGAAATCTTCGTTCTTTTTCTATTTTTTTCTTTATGCGTCTTGTAAACGTTGTCAATTTATTTCGATCGACTGATTCAGAATTTCAGCAAAAGAAGTTCACCCGCATTCTCTACTCTACGGTAGCAGTCGACCATCGGCCAATGCTACCAACTGCTGTAAACAACCATCGTCCACATAAAAAACAGAAACAAAAACAAAATCGTTGAAAACAATCAAACGATACTACCGTCGTTTAACATCGCATGCATCATACTCGTCGAACATCAGCGTTCGCGCATAGAACATCGTTCCCTTTGTTTCCCAATCACTCGGAGAACGCTATAAAATATCTCCTCTCCCGATTCACATTAAATTACAAACAATAATACGTATATGTATATATATATAATTTGCAACATATATATATAAATAAATATTTATACTATATAACAAAAAGCGCGCCACTGATTCATCGATCAGTTTCGAAAACCTCGAACTCGATATTATGCGAGAAAAGATTTCATTCATTCGTTCATCGTTATCGTTACTTGTCCTTGCAAATTCTCTGAAATGAAGATAAAGTTATTCTCTTTATAAATATCTGTCAACCTTATCTTTTTTCTTTGTTATTTCTTTCTTTTTTTTTTTAATTGTTTTGTTATTCATCTGTACCTCTACGTCGTTCCTATATTTCGTTGAATCTTTCGTTCTTCAAGAATTTGCAGAATTATGCTACGAGGTTTCGATTCGTCGTTATATTCGAAGGCTCGAAGATTGTCTACGTAGATCTCGACCCTCTCATTCATTCTCGATTTCGCACGTGGCTAGAGCAGGTATACGAAGTTATACTTACCTCTCGTTTCATACTCGATTCGCACAGTTAAATATCTGATTTTGTAAAAACGTATAAAAAAGTTCTTCCTCATTCGTCGTTCTTTTTTTTTTTTTCTTTTTCCTGTTTTGACCTAGTGCTCATAGTCTCTACGTCGCGCCTCAGTCACTTTTACATTACTAATCTATACCGTTCTTCGCCTTCTTCTATCTTTTTTTTTTTTTTTTTAATTTTCTATCGTATCACAATCTCAAACGAGCGCAGATCTTCTCTCTATCGTACGTGAAATAAAACAGGGAACCATCACGTTCAACTGAAAAGTATTTTTGTCTTGTGGACGAAGTTGCAGTCTCGTCGTAAGATCGAGCTTTGTGCTTTAAATTGACTCGATTACTGAACACTCGGAATTCTTTATGGCAGTGCAAGCGTAAAATAAACAAAGTTGGAAGAATTTTCGTAGTGAGATCGAGAATCGAACGTGTCAAGAAAAAAAAAAAAAGAAAACAAATTACACTTTACGTATTTAAGTCTCAGTGGAAAAATATTAATACTAAGCGATATTGTACTTTTTCATATTTGTGTAGAGTACTTTTAGTATAAATATAGTTGAAATATAAAAAGTTTAGAGATAAATATAAAACTTCGGTATTTCAGAAACGACGACTGAACGTCAAAAATCTGGACAAAACAATGATAACTCTCACTTTTTATATCGTTCCCAACTTAATTGACGACGTATTGATAATCGATACTACGAATTTGCCGAAAATCGTGCGCTCTTCGTACTATTCTTGGCTGGAAAGTTGTCTGGCGATGAAACGTCGCGAGTCTAATTTTGTCTACGTTAGAACAAAAACCGCCTTTAATGATACAATTTTCGAAATAAATCGCGCGTATCATTGGAGCGAGACGTTGACATCCGCGAATCGACCGTTTATTTCTACAGATGGAGAGAACTTCTGCGAAGAAACAAACAGAATAGCTCTTGCTTCTCTATCATTCTGCTGGCTAAACTCTCCAGCCATGCATAGTATTATTTATCAATCTATTCACCTACTAATTTTATCGTGCATCGCACGACCAACAGAATGGAGCAGATTATGCTCGGTGACTGAGGGTTCGACTGATCTCTCTCATACGAACGATGTCTTCCGTGGAGATTCCATGGAGTACGACGCCGCGTCAGGCTTTTCCAACAGACGATTGGCGTCGTGAAGCTCACACAGGTGGAGGACCCCTAACGTAGCGTAGCTGAGGGGTCAGCGAGAAGTTCAACGTGTTCGTCGCCTCGCAGCAATGCGGCTCGAGGAGACAGGCGGCGCAGAAGAGGGCGACCAGGGCCAACTGGAATGGCAGAGCTGCTCTGAGGATGCGCCAGACCCAACTGTGGGGAAGACCAGGCTCGTTGTCAGGATCTCCTCCATCCGTGGCGCCGCTTTTCACTGCGTTCGTCGCGATTAGCTCCGCACCTTCCTTCAACATCTCCGTAACACCAGCCTTCTTGCGCTTGCTGCACAGTGGACAGAAGGAACATCCAATTTTTTCTCATTATTCCATGAATTTGAATCATTTTTTAATTCGTGTTCTTGCTTTGTCGAGGAGTCGGGGAGTTTCAAGGAGTTGAGTGTTGGTTTGATAATGACGCTGTGGATGACGTGAATGATAGAAGATACGTTGGCTGCGAGGAGAATGTTATATAACCGGCTGCAAGTATTATCGAAGGAATCTCGTGGATTTTCACGAAGAAAATAGGAAGGGAACGTTAGTCTTCGGGTTAGTTATACGAATACGCCAAGAACAGCGCATATGAATTCGTTCGAGCAGATATTACTCGATTCTGTATTAGATTCATATTGGAGAAATTGCGGAACACTTTATCAAACACTTTCGTAAGAAACGAAGAAACAGAACGAAACAAGTATCGCTGGTTAACTGAATGCACGATGATCAGATTAGTTTCTATGCTCGAGATTAAATTAATTACAAAGTCGACTAACCGCGAACTTCGGTTAGCCGTGAGACTTTAAGGTGTCCGTTTAATCAAGCAAATTAATTTACAGCGTCTCGTGGGAGAAAGTCAGGTCAGGAAATGAGTAAAAGGTAGGTTCTTGGGGAAATCAAATACGATGTACATTTCCGTATTTTGGGACGTTGGTAAGTGACTTTCAGTGTACTCTCATATTTACAACAACCATACAATAACGATTTAAAAAATTCACACTACTCTCTTTGAACGAAAAATGTCCTAAATTTTTATGCACACCGAGGGTACATTTTTCGTTCTTACTTTTTATCGGCTTGCTCCACTTTTTGTTTGCTCGAAAGCGAATAAAACGCTATTAACGTTAGAAGGAATAAAAAATAATGGAAGCAGAGACGTTCCTAGAATCGAAACGAGAAAAAAAGGAAGGAAAAAATACGAGTAGACACGAGGGAGGGAGCTTTTACAACTTTTTTTATGATGCAATATGCCCGGCATTCTATGCTCACGAAAACTAAACCTATTACCGTTGCCACTGTGCAGTGATTAAATGCGACTATAAAAAAAGCATCCTTCAAACAAAGTTAAATAAGGTACCGCGGTGATAATGGGAATTCGGAGTAATTGCGATTGAAAGAGCGGATCACGAAGCCGGTTCGCCAGGGAAACCAAGTAAAACAAGGAAAACACACGTTTTAATGCACTTCGTGTCCCTAAACTTTCTTTTTTCTGCCAGCCTAGATATTATTGCCATAACAATAAAATTCAAATATCACTGACTAAATCTTTGATCCTGATAAAAAAAAAATATAGCAAACGTAACGTAAAATTTTACTCGCGTTTATCGATACGACAGTACCGTACAACTTCGAAACCAAGAGTGGTGATTTTCAGTCAGGTATTTCAGAAATTATCGAAGGTTAATTAAAAGAATCTAAAAGAAAGATATTTCACAATTGCGCGGTAGAGAAAATAAGCGTCGAATATTATTAATTCGTTCCGAGCCTTAAAGGTGGTTACCACGAGAAATGTTCATTCACAGCTAACTTCTTATATTCAAATGAGTGGACGCGTTATGGAAACGCCTTTATGAACGAGCAAGTTCTTGTCCCCGCGTCTAAATAGACGCCTTCATTCTTTGCTGCTCATTTTGACGTTATGTAAATGGAATGTGCGTCGAGGAAGTCGTTCTTTATCCCCTCGAAGGTGTTGAAACGCCTGAATAAATTAAAAAAAAAAAGAAAAGAAAAGAATACACGCGTCCGTGCATTTACCTCGACGGAACTTTCGTTTTAGTACATTAAGACTCATCTTGCAAGAAAATTTTCTAATCAACTTCCTTGCAACTGTATTAACGTAATTAAAGAAGATAAGAATAGATAAGAGACAAAGCGTGAAGATACAAGCGCGCGTAAATAGAGAGAATTTGTTCAAAGATGAATGAAGAAATTTCGTTACATCGAATTTCAAAAACAGGCTACAAAAGGTTTCATGACAGATGTCGATTATTAATAATTGCAATTTTATCAAAAACTTTCTAACAGTTCCATTTAATTGGAGCAACGTCACTCGATATCGCTCGATTATAAAATAAAAAGAAACCAGATAAAAACGAAACATAGCCCGAAAGCCAAAGTCTGCTTCGTAAAACGTAGTACAAGATATATCGCAAAATATACGACAAAATTATACGAAAATGAAAAAAAAAAAAAACGGTACTCACTCTATAAAATGATGGACTTGACCGTTCGTCCTTTTCGCAGCTCGCGCCTCGACACTGGCAGCAGTGCGTACGATTAATTCGCGACACTGTTTCTGAAGATCTCGTAGCTCCGTTTCCGCGTCCTCGACACGTTGCAGGAGTTCGACGAGGGCCTCGCTTCCAGGCGCCAGCTGACTCTCCAAACTGCGGGTCAGACGACGAAGGGCGGCCAATCTTCGCTCCCGTTCGCTCAACTCTTGCTCGCTGCCGCTGTCAGAGATGCCACTGTCGGACAACGAGCCACCTTCCTGCGTCAGACTGATCGGTGGCGAGTCACCGAATTTCGCTAACACCCCACTGCCCACTTCCTCCGTGGTCGAGTCTTTTAGCACCGTCCCGTTCTGCAACACGAACCAGTCGAGTATTCGACTTTCATTCCAACGACAGAAGCTTGTCTTTGTCTTTGCTTGCTGCTCTTGTTGGATTCTTTCGAGAGGTGGATAACTGATGGTTTTGCAGGTTTCGTTGCTTTTCGTTTGGGATTATATAACAGGGTTATATCACAGTCTTTTCAGGAAATAACGCGTGCATCGAAGATTTGAGTTACAGAGAGAATAGGAACAAATGAGAAGGTGTATACGAGCTGAAGCATGTAAATTGTTACGATCAAACGATCGTTGTAGCTTTCGAGTGATAGCTCGGAATAGCACGATGTTTACGATGAAACGCGACACTTCGAAATCTCCGTCGATCGATTACAGGGAAAATCACGAAAGGATGTACCACTTAAACCTTGCCACTGATTAGATCACGGGATGCTGATAGGTATAAATACACCCCGAGAGAATACGATATCGAATATTGCATAATCCAGTGTTGGTTATTGCCAGCGGCTAATCGGAAGGCATATAAGACGATTATATGAAGGAAGAAGGGGATACGAAGATGGGGTGAACGAAAGAAAGGAAGCAAACGGAATCCGCAGGGGCGTATAGTGTCATCTGGAACGTCTGTTCCCAAAATTTTTAGATGTTTAGAAAAATGGAACGTCGTGTATTCGACACAATCGCAACTATAAAAGGAACGCTAGATATTCTTGTCAATACGAGAAATGACAGGTTATGACGGTATTCCTGATATATAGGGGTCGAAGTGAAGAATTTATTAGGGTTGTTATACGTGTTTCTGACCTAGGATCGATAAATCTTAGGAGGGACACGGTTTGCAACCGTTCGTTCGAATTATTCTCTTAACGCTAAGACTGATAGATCGACGAGGACCTACCGATAAAAAGGCTATAAATCGAAGTAGATCAATTTTCTTCTTAGAAAGAACGAATTTGGCAACTATTAGCAATAGTCATAGAAAATTCTCAAATTATCGCACCAGCTATCGAAAAAGATGTCTAAAGGAAACTCGCCTGTAGATCGAGACGAACCTAGTTTTCAATTCTCTCTTCGCCTCTGTAACGTCTTTCAAAGAACACCACTGACAACCCTGCTAGTCTCGACGTGTCACCATCACATGTCCGTCCCTATTTCGATACAAACGTATCATCTCCGGAAAAAACTCTGCCACGAAGCAAACCAAAAATAAAATACCAAAGATAGAAAATAGAAAGAAAATATAACCAGTCACGAAACCTTAATATCAAACAGTAATAATAGTAGTAGTAGTAGTAGTAGTAGTAGTAGTAATAATAATAATAATACAAAAAAGAATATGAGAGTGCGGAGGATCGCGAGACAAGGACGAAGAGACGAGAGCGAAAAGGGTGGAGAGGAAGGGGTGGAAAAGGCGAACGCGGGAGAGAAGAGGGTTGGAAGAAAGAGAGGGTTGGTTTAGGCTGTTGCAGCAACGGGGCAGAGGGGGAGGGGTGGGAGAGCCTCCGGTAATGAAAAGCGCGATCCGCATACCAAGTAGCAACCTTCAACCTAACCTATATATAAGTCGGTATACTCTTGTATAACGGATAGTAGGTACGAAGTGAGTCTCGAGTCAGAATCCACGTTGCCCGAAGGACCAATCACGTAGAAGAAAACTGCGAGAATTCCTTATTTCCGGTCTAGTAAGGCGCCCTGGTAACAGCAATACTCTCTCTCTCTCTCTCTCTCTCTCACCCTTTCTTTCTCTTTTTTTATTTTCTTTCTTTGATGTTGGAAAGACTAACCTTGGAATAATATATCGCGTGTCATCGTAGCGGATAGAGGGTTTAGATCGAACGTTTTTGGAGTACGAGCTATCGTATCGACGAAACGAGTCGACTTCGTTTGCGAATGTCGATGGAACTTTTTCCGAGTTTGGAAATAGATGGCGAGCGAAGATCAGTAGAGTCCTTTCGAGGGACTTCTCTATGGCTTCTGAGTTCTTTACAAGATGGAGTTCGTGTTCTTTGAAGTTTAGTCGCGAATGTGACCGTCTTCCAGTTCAATTTGAAGCAAAAATGAAAGCTCGTTAATTCTTCTCCCGTGGATATCTTCTTAACGTTTTCGGATTCTGTCGCAAATACGAATAGAACGCTCGCGATCTCACCAATTCCCTTGATCCTTCGTGACTTTGTCTATGAATACCAAAAGAAAAAGAAAAAGAATAAGATATTTCCGAATTAGAGTATTTAAAACATCGATACAGTTTCGAATTTCCTTACAAACATCGATAAATTATCTTCGATCGCGAAAAATAATATTCAAGCTCGAATCGCAACGATGTAACGAGCGATCGGTCGAAGCTTACGAACTGTTTCCATCGGATCTTATAATTAGACCCATCTAATTCGATCGGCGAGTATAATTAGGACTTGGCGACGAGAATGAAACTAATGTAACGGTCTAAAAGGGCAGGCAGATAGATGAACGATAAAATCGTTGTCGAAGCATCGATGTCCTGGACGAGGCAACGTTACAGCTGAACCTACGTGGAAGGTTCACGCGGTTAAAAGCGAGTCTGAGTTATTGCACGTGAAAAGTAAAACTGGGTATTACGGAGATAATTGGCCGAGGCAACGAGTCCAGCAATTTTTCCTGTCTCCTGTTAATTCGAGATATCGCGTTACATAAATTTGCGGTTACCCTCGGTTTCTCAAGGCAACTTCTCTTTCAATGCTCTCCGTTGCCTTTTTAGACGCTCCGAGTTTTACGACAGACTTTAACGTTAACACACTGGTAATTTGTTTTTGAATACAATTTTTAATCTCCTTTAATCAAAAGCCAAACCGATTGATTACCTGTGTACACGGCCAATATTCGATCTTCCACGATAAATGACTTCCTTAAGTTTATTTAGTCGCAGAAGATGCGTGAATAACGATGAAACACAAGACCACGTTTTCAAAATAACACGTTAGACATGCCGGAAGATCTGATCGAAAGGCAATAAAAAAGAAAGAAGGAAAATATAATTTCCAAAAAGCAGCTAAGGAAACAATGGGTTGAAATGTCTATGTCGAACGAGCTGCTCGGCCGGAAGTGCTAATCAAGCAGCTCAGCCTCTTAATCTCTAACCCACGTAGAAAGTGGTGCTCGTCGACACCGGTATATCCGGCGGCTACAACTGGTCAGTCGTCCGTTCCGGCAGCGATATTAAATTTGTATTTTTACGCTGATTCCACGGGCCATTCTCGTACGTGAGTCGAAAGGGAATCGTTCGGACGATTAACGATCCCAGCTCCCTAGGGAGTCGCTGGTTCTGAGGTAGCCAACTCCAACGTTTCCCAATGGCGATTCTCCTATGTGAACCTAAAACTCGTCCTCGTACCCGTCTCCTGCCACCGTTTTTCCTATTCGCTAATATTTTATTTAACGCCTATCAAAATTTATGGATTTTTCTCGCTCAGCCAACAGTTACTCTAGAATTTAACGCTACCTCCGCGTAGAAGCAACGTTTAGTCTGGTTTGCGGTTAAAAATGCGAAACAATAAGGTCTTGTCTCCGGAGGAAGATTAACTTTTTACATAAAATCAAATGGAAACGAATTACAAAGCAAAAGTATATTCTTTACGTTTTGCAATTTGACTTTCTTATGTGAATTTCTCGTTTCATCGATTTCTCGATTATCTTCTTTCAATTTCATATTCTTCGATTTCCCAGCGATTTCACAAAGAATTAATCGAAAAGTAACTGAAAATCAGAGAAATTCTACGTGTAAGAAAAGAAAGATTCTTGGTACACGTGGAACATGTTTGAAAAATTATAAAAGCGAAGAAGGCCAAGGAAAATCTAGAAACAAGAAACAACTATAAAACGTACGATTAATTGTCGCACGCCATTTACCCTCCGAGATAAACACAAGTAAAATCGGTAGTCGCGGTGGAACTATTACCGTTCCATATCTCTAACAGCCTCCGTTGGTTTTATCGCTTCAATCGGAATTCCTTCTTCCATTATCCGTTCTCTCGTCCCATCCTCGCGTCCACGACCAGCTTCTTCTTCTTCTTCTAAGATTCGAAGAAGATGGAACTCTTAACGCGAAGCACTTTGTCGAGCGGTGAAACGCGTCTGCCTGGTTCGGGCAAAGTATCGTATCGAAAAAAAGGAGAAAAGAAATATGTAACGTCGCGTGCATGAAATTATCCCCACGAGTGTCGTAGATCGACGAAGCCGAGCGGATTGCTCCGCCTTGACGCGACTTTGAATATTCGCCCGGAAACGGAGTTCATTGGCGGAACAACGACTGCAAGAGTACCGTTAAAACGTTTGCTATAGAGAAACTTGGGGGTTGCTGCCTGGAACGAGGCTCCTTCTTGCTTTTCTTGGGGTAAAAATATCGCGTCGCGAGCCATACGTCTTCCGGACAGGCGAAATAAGCGCGGGGACAATTGCAAGTTGAAAAGGTAACAGCTCGTTTCGCCTTGCTTTTTTCTCGCAGTGGCTGTTGTAGTATTCTTTTATTATTATTATTTTTTTTTAAGAGGGTGGTTGTTATCTTGTTTCTTTTTCTTCAAGATTTAGTAACGTAAAGATGAAAAAATGCCAATCGGATGGTTTGGAATTTATCGGATGATAAATAATCGTCGTTCCAATTTGTTGAAGAGAAGGGTGAAAAATTGATGGAGATCTTAAAGTGCAGGGACAGAACCAAAATCTAATTGCGGCACTGTATCGAACACAGTATATTTGCCGTCTCATTTGCCATCGTAGTACATTTGAATGTCGAAAACAAGTTCACAACGACTTGTTTAATAAACCCAAATCGTCGAAGAAGAAGTGGGATACGGTCTATAAATAGTGGTAGTTTCCGAAAGGTGGCGCGAGAAGGGGAAAGACGGGGGTGAGATTAGAAGGGTACGTTTGACAGATGACACTTGTCGATATCGTGTTTCGGTTAAACGCCATCGCATCCCCCTATTTCCACCATATCCGTCTTACATTTGCATATAGAGTAAATCTCTTGGCAAGGTCTTGGCCTCGCGTTTGCCTCCATGCTTTTATGGACTTAAGGAGAAAAGTAGCTCGAGGTGAAGCAGGTGGCAGGTTTGTTATCACGGTTTCCGATTGGCCTGGCCCCGTGTTCCGCTTGTCAGAGAAACGTGCCGCCCGCCACGCGATATTTCCACGTCGACGTTCCTCATTTTTTTCCCTCGCCGCTACGCGATTAGAATAACTGGTTTCGCACGATTGCTC
This sequence comes from Bombus vosnesenskii, assembly GCF_011952255.1. Lineage (NCBI taxonomy): Eukaryota > Metazoa > Arthropoda > Insecta > Hymenoptera > Apidae > Bombus > Bombus vosnesenskii. The sequence continues at coordinate 179,484 of NW_022884330.1, read as the reverse complement.
GACTTACTGTGCGGCGCCTAACGTTCGATTCTCGTTCTGTTTCCTCGTTTCTGCTGCTAATTACTCGGTCGAACGGAAAATGTAGAGATTCGAGTAATTGGAACTCGTAATCGAAAGATAATGTTTCGCCAGTTAATCGTATTCACGATAGAAAAAAAATGTTGCGCATACAAAAAAAAATCGCAGCCTGAAACGGGTAGTTTTTCGATCCCTTTGAGAGAAGACCCCTCATCGTGAGATTTTACTTGGACGAAAAACAGAGAGTCGAGGAAAAGGTTTCCTCTTTTTGCGGAGCAGAAGACGAACCAATAAACATGATTCGCCTTATAATCTCGCCTTCCTTAGGAGAGCCATATCCCCAAAGTTCTTCCGCTCAGGCAATCTACGCGGGGAAATGGTTTTATGCACACAAGTGATACCCACGGGAACCGTTACCCCGTCCAACGACGTTGAATAATTGCTACCAGCTATCCAACCGATTGAAAATCAAGGATACCGTGGGAATATCGTCCAAACGATTTATCAATGATTTCGTTGTTTCCGCAATCGTCGATAAATGGCAATCGCAATATCCATAGTCAAACATTAAAAACAGAAAAGAGAATTGGAACAATACTTAAGACAACTCGGCGTTCTTTTGGTCACTTTCGATTCAATCGTGTTTCTCTGTCGCTAACGAATCCTCCAAGCGTTTTAAATTCTTCAATTTCTTGAAGTCTAGGCAATTCTCGTCCATAAATTTTCTTCGGATGGGTGGAGAGGCAGAGAGAGGTCGAAAGAGTAATAGCCGTCATAAGCAGCGAAACAAAGAAGAAGAGACACGATAGAAATAGGAAAAGGATAAAGGACCGAGGCTGGACTGGCAGATGGCCATTATATCCAAGCGCGGATCGGTCGCTGCAAATCGGTCGACGCGCACTTAGTATCGTCCGCCTTTTCTTCTCTTCTTTAGCCGTTTCACTGTCTCTAATCGTCACACGTACAGGCGTACACGTACGTACGGCAATAGAATCCGAACGATATTCGATCCGATCGCGCATCGATGTATCGTACAATAAGACACGATTTTCCAGTCGAATGGAGGATGACTTTCGTCGACACACGCGTTGCGGATGAACGCGCCTTATCGCGTTCTTTGCGTGTAACGTTTCCCAGTTTTTCTATCGTAGCAGCAAAATTTGCGTGAACGTTATCTTTTAAAAATCTACCTTACGTTATTATTCACGCGTGGAACATAGAGAAATGATATAAAACGCGTGGAACTTCTAACAAGAACGCGTTAGCGTAGGACGTAGCATAGACCCAGATGTTCGTAAAATAAAAACGTTACGATGAACGGGCATTGCCCGTTTTAGCGAAATCACTTCCGACACTCTTCACGCGGCACTGAAAAACTTTATAGTCCAACCATTTTCCACCATTACTAGCCTCGCTCGTTTCGCTAACTTTCACAACGCTCCATCGAACGATACGAATGGTATTTTAAAAATGGGCATTCACTTTCTTGAGAACGTAAAACGATTCTCCGTATTCGTAAAAATCAAGGATACGTGTAACATCTGATCTTACCTGACAATTCATGTCTTGCTTCTCGGACAGCAATCTGGCGACGTGACGAACAGACGAAGCAACCTCTGAAGTAGCTCCTGCTTGCAGGGCCACGTCCAAAACTGCCAGGGTATCCTTATCCCTCCGTAACACGCACTGAAGCTCCGTCAAACGTATGCTGAACTGCTGGACGGCTTGCAGGGCGCACAATTGTTGATTACCCCTGCAAAATACCGTTTAGAGAAGATTATCATCGATGGGCATATTGGAGGTAATAGATTTGATAAAGCAACCTACTTGGGCTCCGGACTCTGAATTCTTATATTGGGTTGACAACTAAGTGATCGCGGATTTTGTCAATACCACCTAATGATAAAATCCGCGATCATTTAATTGCTAACGCAATGCATCTGCGATTTCTAACGGGGACGAACGTAACGGGAATCTGGCGAAATTCGAAGAGGGAAATTGTAAAAAGAACGGTGCGCTGATCGTTTGAGGTTTGCTTGAATATTTCTAAGATTTATAGTTGAATTTGAAGGATTTATATGGCGAATATCGCATCGAGTTTCGAGCTGTCGCGTTTCATTAGACATTTAAAGCTAATACTATGCAGCTTAATGAACCATATCCGACGAAATTAACGGAGTCACTGGGGAAGGGAAGGAGCGGCAGAGGTGAGGCAAAAGTAAGGGGAGAGACACAGAGACAATTGGCTCGAATTAAGGTAATCAATGCGTGCTAATTTACCAAACTAATATTTCACGAAATATAACTCGCAAATATTAATAAACGCGTAAACAAATATTCCACGAAAAAGTATCACGAGAAAAGAGAACGTTCATTTTTTCGTTCCAATCGCTTTCTAAGCATGAAAGAATTGTAAATATCTTCCAGTTCTCCTAGATCTACCGAACCAACTGAAAATCCGAATCTATTCCCGGACGTGTTCCTTTTCTGGATGCGATCTATCCGCGACGTTCGATAAACAGACGGCTGTTCCAGGTTCTCGGAATCGGTGAAAGCGAGCTACGAAATTGAATGGAAAAATCGCGAGTCGGGTCAACACAATAAAAAGTGGAACGAGGGCAAAGCCTCTTGGCAAACAGTAAGACGTCAAATTATTAGCGGATCTCCCCGATGGCGGTATCGGCAAATAGAAACACTTTAGGTCAATCCTAGCGCCCTAGGCTCGCACGAATGAAACCAGGAAGACTGGTTTTTCGTCTGCTTCCCGCATTGGCGTGTGATTGAAAAAATTCCTTCCACTTCTCGGAAGGATAGCCGCACTGAATAGAAACGAGACCGAAATTCGTAAGTATTCGATCAGTCTGCGATAACTTACGATTTTAACTTGCGTTTGGCGAAATTACTTGACCTACCTATAGAGTAATACACTCGGCTCTACAGGATCCCAACAAAATATCGATTTTACTAGATTTTTAGCGCGTCGCAAAACGAAAAGACGCCTCAACATTTTTCCAACGTTTCGAATTTTATAATCTTGAACTTGTTTTAAACTGCATACGTATTTACAAGAGTTTCGGTGCTTCATTTGCAGAATTTGTTGCATATTCAAAATGTTGAAAAACGACGACGGATACAACGTGAAAGATGGCACGGCTATGTTGGAAAAATGAAGCGTCGAGTAGCACTGGTCGTTTTGTACGTTGCAGAGAGTGGCGTGCGCTCGTGCAAAGAATAGAAATTCCTGGGGAGCTTGCGAGGGATAGAATTGACCTCTGTAAAAGCCCAGTGGGTCACTGGTAAACCCTTTTGCATGGGTCAGACCCCTATCAGACGGGGGAATCAAGTGCTCATACGGCAATTAAAACGCGAGTTGAGCGGCCGCGACGTGCCTTTCGCTTGGAACACGTATCAATTTCAAGGTCCGTGATTTGCTTGACCTGCCCGAGAAACGCCCCTACGTTTACAGCCGTACCATCATTTTCGTCTAATCTAATATTTGCTTGTACAGGAATTTCACGATAGTTACGTGTATGATTCTGCGATAAATTTCAACAACGCGAAAAAGAAAAACGTTTAAACCGCAGCAACAAATTTCTAGAGAAAAGAGATAGTGCATATATCGTAAAATATTTTACGAGATAAATAAGCAAGTTAAAATATTTTTCCCACCAAGCTTCAACGGATTTTTAAATTCTACAGCTTTATATATCCGAAACGTTAAAAATCGCCGAGACAACTATAAAGTTGTTGGCGTTAAACGCGTCTATTTTCCTAAAATTGTTCGTAATAGTATATTATAGAAGACTTTAAACGGATGGTTTAGGAACGACGGTTTAGAAACGTCGAAGATTAAACCGACGATCCCAGCTAAAACTAGTAATCCTTTGACACGGGTCAAAATCCCAAAGATTCGAGCCCTCGTTGCCGGTACCTATGGTGTCTATGGTTCCCGCTGTGTTTGCTTTCGAGGCTTCATTGCCTCTCATAATATTTGCCCAACGTCACACGCCGGCCAGCGAACGGTCAGTCAATGATCCTAAACCAGCTATTCCACGCGCTTCGAAACTCGATAACCTCGTACCCTCTCCGAGGGAAAAGCAAGTCTCCTCGACAAGCAGGAAGACGTCGAGCAATTGTAAATGTCGTTAAACGCCTAATCGGCCGTTTCACGCCACCACCTAGTTCGTCTTGTCGGAGGATTCTTCTTTTACGATACGAAAATGAATAGCAGAGAAACTATCCATCGAATTTTTCAGACTCTAACTTCCACGCTTCCCTGAAATTACTTTTCGATTATTCCCAATTTTTTCGCAAGTTTCTCTAATTTTTGAGACCCGTTCAATGATTTTCCCTACTAACGTTCGTGCGTAACTCTCGCTCGAATAAATAACTATTATCCGATACTCACTTTTGAAAGATTTCGTCCCAAACGCGATACAAATCGGCCACGCCATCCTTCAGCGCCGTGAAGATCAACGAGCTAGAATTACCAACATCGGTGATCAGTCTGTGACTCTGGACGTTCAACGCCAGCATCGCCGCCTTACGATCCCTCAATGCAGTCAGTTCAGCCTGCAACATTAAATATACATTTTTAGTGGTTGCCTTCTTCCACTAACTCGAACGAATTGCTCCGTTCTTCGCGATTACGACGTAGGGGTTGGCTTTGGGGTTGCGGGTGATGTATAAACTGGTCACAGTAGCAGACCAAAGGAAGCTAACTGTACATCTCGCAGCGAGAACAAAGGGTCCATTCTCATTCCCATAGAGAATCATTGCAAGTATTTCTATTACGATACACGTGAACATCGCTACATGCGATATATTACATATATTCGTAATTTTACATTTACTCAAATATTTATATTTTTCTTTCTTTCTTTCTCCCTTAAACTTTAAAAGGGATGTCAGCCAAATAAACTAAGTCCAGCTTCGTGTACGTAACTCGTCCGGAACTCTACTTCGCGAAGGTTATTCGTTCGATACCGAGGACGCGAGATCGGACATTAAGAGCGAAATAAGCAAAGATACGTTTATCAGGAAGAACATAACCGAACTATAAGGGTTGTAAGAGCGCAAGGTAGACACGATGGAGTAACCACGTCACGTTGTCACGTCTCCGTCGTCCTACTGCAGGAGGCGACCGACGAGGGCCGCATAAATAAACCCAGCTTTACGACGGCGACGCAGCCCGTAACAGAACGAAAACGAGAGCCCCTCCGCTTTCTCCGCTTCGTCCACCCACCCTCTCACTCTCTCTCTCTCTCTCTCTCGCTCTCTTTGCCAACCCACGGCGTGTCATTTCTCTCGCGTGACGAGCGGCAGAGTTCGGCAGAGACGCTCGTAAAACCTGCTCTTCTTGCGGTCATCCAGCGTCTCGCGTCTCCTTCTCCGCGTTTCCTTTCCACCTTCGTGTACCATCGAGTAATTTCTGTCCTCGAAACGACGGAGTTTACTACTGTTTCCTACTTGCATTCGTATCGTACGCCGATCTCCTTCGGAATTCCCTGGAATCAGAGAGCTCAGACTCCTCTGCTTCTTTCGGGTTGCCTGGCGGAAATTGAAAGTTTGCCACTTGGACGAGGGGGGAGAGAGAAATTGATTCTCAAAGCTGATTTTTAGAAATTGCTTCTGGGTAACGCTATCGCCGCGATGGAATTATCGTTTTGGTAAATTCATGCGTCGAAGGAATCAAGTTTGAGCTCGTTAAGTCCACTGTGACCATAGCCTAAGTTTCAAGCCTGGAAAAATGTTCGTTTCGAGGGAATAGAATAAAGCAGATAGGAACAGTATCCGTCAGACCAAATAGATACATAGGTATACGTAAAGACGCGCGGTCTGCGTGTGGACGTCTGGATCTACTTGCACTGCCGGCTACACGTATTAGGACATCTACCGACCATTTACTTTCGGTCATTTGATTCTTTTATACCAAAAGTATATTTTCAGTAAAACACACAGCGATACGAGCGACAAATGGGGCGGTAGATACGAACGTATGGCTGGAACTTTGGTTTCGTTCAAGATTCTCCATCGCCGTCCATCGATCAAAGGATCCCCTTGCTCAACTGCAACGTGTAAGGACCGTAGAACGACATGGTGTCACCGATAGCCTCTGACGTGGAGATTAGCTTCGTATCACGCGTTCGATTTGTTACGGTCAACGTCGTTTATTGTTGCTATTCGTTTCGTGCTTATAAACTTCCGACTTTATAGTCTAATACATATTGCATGTACGGCACCTTTTATCTGCATTCTTTTAAAAAAGATGCGGAGGAACGAATCGATATTCTCGAGAGCTGCGCGGCTAATCGATGCAAATCCGTGCACGAGCAAACGTCGTCTACGTAGCAGCGATTCCAGGCACGCTATCGAAGAGGTCAGACGCGTGAAAAGCGGCGGTTCACGCTTGGCGTGCGTGAGTCCGTGCTGCCTTTCCGCAGAAACCCGCCAGACAGAGGAAAAGAGGCATAGGAAAAGAAAGGAGAAAGAAGAGGCGCGGTAGCACGCTGTCCGACAGCGGTCGCGACGAAAAGTGGCTGGCATTGATATTCCGAGCACATCGCGAACGCAGAAGCAGCAGCTTCGCGGCCGTTCCCCTCCGCGCGGTAACCACCCACCGCATTCGCCTGTTTCCCTCTGGGGCCCAGGTCCAGCCTCCGACAACCCTCTCCGATCCCTCGTTACAAGCTTTCCCTCCAGCCAACGTCCCTTTCCACCGTCGCCAACACGCAGACACGCACATTCCGATCTAATTCAATTTCCAATCAACAGCCAATCAATTGATTCGAATTTGGTATACAGAGCGGTTGACTGGCTGCCGCTGCGGCCTCTGCATGCCTATGAGGCTACCAGATTTCTCTGTCTCGTTCTCGCTCCCCCTGTCTTTCTCTGTCTCGCGTTCTTTGGCACGAGGTGTCGTCTCTGTTTAAAGCCACGCGTGCCCCGTCCAACCGGGCAATTAGCTTTTTACCTGGCCTCGTAACGGCGCACTCTGACCGCGATACCGATGATCCAGGAGTAGCGACAAGAAAGAGGGGATTCGGAGGACTCTTGGTACTCCGGATTGAAGAAGGGGATTGAGAAAGAGTTTTAGAGAATGCTATAATCAGGATGGCGAGAAATCACGTTTCATGCGTATCGAGTTAACGAAATTCGTGCCGTTCGATATTGTGTACTTCGGAGCTGATCGAGGATGCGAGTCAATCCTCTCGACGCTGCGACGAGATCGGTTCTCGCGTTAAAAGCGAGAAATACGTAGATTATTGTACGTTATGTTTATAGAAAAATCGAATACATCTTCCATCGCGATATGATATCTGGAAGCAACGAACGATTAAAGAGACGCGTAAATAGACAACTGGATAAAACTCGAATTTTCTACGGTCTCGAGATACGAGATAGGACTCGCTAAGCAACGCGATTGGTCGCAAGTAGCGACGTTAAACGTACGAAGCGACGTGCTCGAATGCTCGTCGACGAACCCGGTTCCATCGGTGACCGCTGCTTTTTCCCGCCGCCGCTACAGTATTTTAATTGCAGCGTGACACGAGAGAAGGCGGGATTTTTAAAAAAAGGAGGCCGCCACCGGTCGACGCGACGCAAGAAAAAGCAGCGCGCGGCGTTCGAACGCGATCGAACCGAATAAAGGCACGGCAAAAGCCACTCGAAATAGCTCGTATCGACTTTGCGGCTGGCTAACGAGCTTCCACGCCGTGAAAGCCTTTCGCGATTAACCTCGCGGTCCTCACGGACTCGTCGAATCTGTATACGTTGCTCGTTTACGATCTTAAGCTGCTTGAAAGTTCGTTACCCGTGCACGCGCACGGAATTCCAACCGAAGATTGCGAACGATCGAACCAAGTCGTTGTCGAAGTTTTTAGTATGTCTGGGGCGTGGCTTTTATAGACACTTCATCGAATCGAATTGATTTTCTCGCGCGATGTGGTGGGACGACGATGGGTTAGGTCAAGGAAGAGCGAGCCTCTCGCAAGCCAAACCGATCAACTCCAATTTTTCTCGATTTCTCAGAATATGTCCATCCCGATACAAACTGAGTAACTGAAAATTTAGATTTCAAACGACAGATCCACCAAAATCCTACAAAATCCCCCAAACCTGCGCCTGGAACGATTACTCGATCGTTTGTTTCGTCGTAACTGGCCTACGAACGTCGATACATACGCGAAAGGAGAAAACGCATGGAACGCACACGACGAGCAAATGTAACGAAAAATATTCACGGTATGGAGCACTCGTTCTAAGCTTGGAACGAACGTTTCCTTATCTGTCTCTACGAAGATACGATTTAATCGTGAAATTGCAAAGGAACAGGGAAGAGAAATAGCGACTCTCGACCGAGACACACTGAACTATCGTACCAAGAACTCCGTCTGTCCGCGTTAAAAATGCCAGACGATTTGTAAGAGTCGAGACTTTTCTCACGGGGTAGACGAGATCGTCCACAGGCGGATCACGCAGTGGAAAGTGCGAACGATCGCTAATGAGCGGAATATCGAGACACGAGACGCGAGCCGTCGTGGAATTACGCAATAACGTTAATCAGCGGTCCGGCGTGTCGCGTACGATCCACAATAGCGTGGCACACAGGCTCGATTCAAGCCTGTTTACGAATGCGTAATACACGAGGAACATTCCATTCGGATTCGCGCGCCACGCCGCCGCTGCACACTCGCTCATTCCATCGCGCTTTCCGTCGTACGTCGTGCATGCGAAATATTCTGCTCGGCTCGGAGAGTCGTATCCGCGAACCAACGCGGCTAATCGATTCCTCGACTGGTTAACGTCGATTCGATTCCCGTCTCGACGAGAATCTGTCTGGCGAACGTGTCGATGCTTCCAACGTTTCGTTCCCCGCCCCCTTTTTATTTTTCAGTCCGTGTATCGTGCGACGTTTCGCGCTGAGAATGTTGCTTACACCGTATAAGTGCACCGAGCAGCGCGTTTACGCAAATTCATATTTTCACCAAAGAGACGAGAAAGCTAGTCTACGAGTTGCTATGGAAAACATTTCCAAACGAGAATCAACCGATATAAAACCTTTAAAACCTTCTCACGCCGTTTTAACTCCGCTCAAAATCCAGCCAAAAAAAAAAAAGTACTCTCGCCCGCAAAACCAGTATGTAACGCGAAGCCCCGCTTTCCACAGCGAGCTAATCCTCGAAGCGCGTGCTTCTCGAACCCCAGTGCACGGCTTACCTCAACGGCGCGTCAACCCTCTCTCGCTAGCCCTAAACCATCGACAGCCTTCGTCGCGTGCGAAACCTCGTGCACACGCTCGGCCCTGTCGTACATCGTCCGTCAGCTCGGTCTGCCACGTTCTAGCGCGTGGGACGAAGCAGGCTCTCGAACTTGGACCCAGCGTTTCGTCGTAGCTGGTCGATCGAACCGTTGGATGAGGACCGGTTACGTGGAACGTGGCACGCGAAAACATGTAAAACAAGAAGCACGTGGGGAGAGGAGGGGAGGCGAGGTGAATGTCGGCGGCTAGACAGCCTCGCGCCTGCTGCATAATGCAGCACAGCGACGAGTTCACCCGGCAAATGTTGGACGCTAATACATCTTGATGATAGATAGGGAGCATGTGTTTGGTCTTCGCAATGAGGTTGGTAGGGATGTTAGGGATATTACGAGGAACAGGGGGACGAGGGGCGTGCAGCAGGCTACGAAGAGAGAGCAGGACGGTTTGCGAGCGAGAAAGGGAGAGGAGAAAAAGGGGTGAAGAAGAAAAAGACGGGAAAAAGCGTAAGACCGGGGGAGGATCGAAGAAAGTTGAGGCGAAAATGAGAAGAAGAGCCCCTGGTGTAGCGGAGAATCGTGGAAAGTAAGCGAGACGAAGAGAGAAACAGGAAGGAGGAGGTGGAGACCAGGGTGTTCCAGAGGTTTCCAGAGAGGGGTTCACGGAGGGTAGAGGCAGGCTGGGGATGACTCTCGGGGGGTGGAACTCAGAGGGTTGGCCAGGTTCGTCGGCGTTCGCTCTGGCGAGTTGCGATGCCGGGCACGTCGCCGTCAGACGAGCGTACGTGCGACACGACTACGCTTTTACGCCACTCTCTGCCTCTATCCTTGCCTCCTGACTGGTCTCTCCCTCTCTTTATACTCCTCTTTCTCCGCGACCGCCATCCCCGGTTGTTCCGCGCTTCACCGTGCCCTACACCATCCCCCTTTTCCTCTTTTTCTTACTTCTATTTCGCCTACTTTCATCTCGAGCCCCTCCCCGTCACGGCTCTCTCCAACTTCTCGAGGATGTTTTTAATAATGCCCGAGCTTGTTCCGCTCTGGCGAACGGCTCGCGAATACTTTCCCAAATCGAATGTCGCGCGTTAAAACGAGGATCAACGAGATCCGATTTAAGAGACTTAGAAGAACTTCGAAGAAAACGCTTGGTACTGTTCGAAAGATGGCATATTTATTCAAACGTTGTCGAAAAATTGCTTTACGAACCGAACAACGTCTTTTGCCTGTATCTCTGGTTAGTTTTTGACTATATCGAAGCGGGAGAGGATTACGGAATATTCTTATCGTCGGTGTGTAATTTTATTTCAACGATATAGCGGAAAAATCGTGATTCTCGATATTTAACTTAACTTGTGGGAAAGAATGATTTTGCGCCATCTATAGTCGGCGTTTATTCAGAGAAGATACTATATCAGTCGGTATACGATTCATCTGTAAGATACCGACGAAGGGATTCAATTACCGACCAAGGCAATCTTATCGACGCTTGGTACATCTGTATTAGACACGAACCGGGAGGAACAGCGTCACCGGATCTCGCGATTTGAAAGCATAATTTATATCGAGATCTTTCAAACACTGTTATTACGCATCTCACAGCAAAAGTGATACCGTGAGAAATATAGTTAGAAATACCTCGCGTATAATATCCCATAACGTTACTACCGATATTATTATACGGTTGCAGCAATAGAAATGCAAAGTTCTTACCGTGATTCGATTAATTCGCTCGTCCAGTACGTGAGGTTGCTCCAGAGTGATCTCGTACGAGAAGAGTCTATCGTGTGCTGCTTTGAATTCCGTACGTAGAGCTATTAACTCACGATGAAGCGCACCGGCCATTTGCGTTTCCTCCATTCTAGCTGTCAGGGACTCCCACTTTTCCAATACACCTGAAATATAAGAAATATTTGTAAAAATCACAATCGAAAAAATGTTAAAAAATTAAAGTAAAAAGAAAAAAAAAAAGAAAAGAATAGTCTCAATAAAAGAACCTGTATCTCAAGGGAAATGTAAAAAGTACATAAGTTTGAAAAACCTAAGAATAACTGTAGAACGAAAAGTTATATTTTAGAGTATCAAGCAAGGTTTTATTACACTTCTTTTTCCATAAGAAACAGAGAGTTCTCAACGGAAACAGCTTAGGTAATTACACACAATAACTTCCTTTTGCGTGACGATCCTAACGTTACTCTATTGTGTACGTCACTCGTTCCCAGGCATCGTCAACGTTATGTCAGAGAAGGTAAGTCACATATTTAAGGTCAAGCAGCTTATATGTGCATGCATGAATATGCAGCAGCTCGCATGGCTTCGATGACCTGTTTCTTCGATACTTTCCTTCGATACTTTCTTCCTCGAGACAACGCTGCGCCCTTAAAAATATGTAGAAACGACTCCGATGGATGATTCAACCGGCCGATACCGTTTTGAACGGTGCGATCCGATTTAAGAACTTTCACTTTTGCGAGCCCGCGAACCTTCCACTTATATTTCCATAAATCTCTGTCTAGAAGAGAGGAGAGCGTCGCTCTATATTTACGATATTTCGAATTTGCAATCCGAAGTTTGAAAATTTCAAGTTTCGAGGTGCGGAATTGTAAGATTTCGAGATCTGCAACTGTAAGTTTCAAGTCGAAACTCTCGATGGATACTATACGGCGTTGAAACGATACGAGGTAGAGTTAGAAAAATTAAAAAAAAAAAAAAACAAGTTCTCGTGTTCGTTTTCTCCGGTAAGAATGGATTGAAAAATCGTAAAAATGTCCCGGCATTTATGCTTTCCCCGACATAACGGTAATCAGGGCATTTTCCACTCTCTATAACATCCGGAATGTTTTCCAGTCTAACGCGTGCCATTCGAGCGATTTCGAATGAAATAACAGCCAAGATAGATAATTATCGAACTAATTGCATACTTTCTTCTAGATAATTGCGTAGGTACGATTTTTGTATCGCCTCCGTGTGACACCACAGCAAGTAAAAAAAAAAAACGAATTCTTGGATTGTACCATTTCGCCATTGTATCGCGATCGCTTAGTTGCCAAGCCAATATCTACAGTTAAGAGACTTCGCCTGTGTCGAGATCAAAGCCAGATCGAGGAAGCCAGCAACTCGTCTAAGAAAATGTTACCGGATTAACATAAATAATAAGTAAATTCGATCGATAAAATAATTTATGGAATTAATTTCCAAAATGGACCGACTGAGTTCCAAAGCCGCGCGCTGCAATAAATTCACATCAACGTGTAACGTAAGGATATTCCACAAGAGGAACAAAACAACGTTACGAATGAAAGTCAGTGGGAAATAAAAGACGAGTGAAAAAGAAGCGTAAGACGTGGAAGATCGAGGTCGTGGAAATCGTAAGTTATTAACAACTTAACATCCAGATACGATTCCTTAATTACCGAGTTCTAATCAATTTTTGATGTCACTACGCACGACCTATCATAGCTCAGGTCATGCTTCGTTACACCGTGATCCTTGCTTTCGTTCGATTAAATACGAGTGTCCGTTGTCCGCGAAGTGTCTTTCTATAATACAAAAGTAATAAATTATTCGGTGAAAGCCGATCGAATTCCCCTTTCTGTTCAGCGTGGTAACCGTGACCGAGACACTCGAGTAATTACTGTCCCATAAAAAGAAGCAAGAATTGGAAGAAAGTGAATAGTAAAGGGGAAAGGAGCACGGTGTTAGGAATTACCGTAGACAATTCGCACAACAGGTGTGATCGACGATGATCGATGGCCTAACGACGGTTAACGAGCGACCGAACGAACGTTTTACGGACCACGGCCACCTAAACGTTAAGACAAGATTCAACGAGAAACAAAGCGTTTCGTAGTAACGAGAATTTCTCGAAACGAAAAGAAACCGAGCCGACATTAGAAGAAACAGCGAAGACCGATCGATTCGTCGAAAGTTAACGATTTTCGAAAGATTAATTGCCTGTTTCGCGAACAAAGTTGCGAACGCGTAAAATTATTCTGCGTGCGAACATGCGAATAAAACGCGTTACAACGCGCTAATCAGACTGTGGATATACAAAATATCTACGGTGCTCGAACGAGAAGTTTCTCTCTATGACCTCGATACCGTTTGATTTTTCTAGATACAATAATAACTGTTAGAAATAAAAATTTCAACGGTTATCCTGTGACGTAGCAACAGACTGCGATAGTATAGCGATAAGCGAATGAAAGAAGATTTAAAATCTATAGATAAGATATCTAAACACACATATATGATCATGATAATGGACAAATAGCATATAATTTCGAAGTCACGCTACACGTTACAGAAAGTTGGACATTTAAGAAAACACGAATCTACGTAAGTAGGATAAAAAAATTCAGCCAGAAGAAACCTAACAATTAGTCGGCAAAGTTCCAAGAGCGGAGCGTCTAATTCGCATAATCATCAACAATCCATGACGATGCCAATAAAAATAGCTCGAAGGCCTTTAGGTTTTTCAATGTACGTTCGCGGTATCGTACTACGATCCGCGTACACCACGGGTTCCTACCACGCCCGATAAAAACGTAATGCGATTTCTAGGCTACGAAGGAAAATCTCGAGCCGGCTTTTTCACGGTTTTCTCGGAAAAAACAACTTTCACTTTGTCACGGCTGGTTTACAAAAACAGCTACGCGGTGGACTACAGTTATCAAGTGAAATCTCGAATTCCGAGCGGTCGTCAAAACGGGTCGAGAACTGCTATGTAACCTTTGAAAACGAAGAGAAAAAGTTTCCACTTTTTCAGCGTTTTATGAAATCGTCGCAATTAGTCCGTGAATTTTACGCGACAAATAGAAGAATATGCTACCCCCGAACATAAAGCACAGAATCTAAATTCACAAAAGAAAATGACACTGTCGTTAAAGCGACTTTCGTAGCCGCGATTCCTAGCTACGCGAGGCAAACCATCGATCATGTTCAGCCAGTAAATCAATCCATTGCATCGAACGACTAAACCGCTTAAAAATTCGAACGAAACGTAATTATTATTTTCATATTGCGCGATGTTCGCGGAACTACGGCATCGATCTCCATTAAATTTCTCATTCCCACGAGTGCGCTATAAAAAGGTTCGGATCTCGTTATAAAGAAATTTCGCGTGACCGGCAATCAGCAGGATCCGTGTATCCTGTGTCACGGATATTATTATGGCAACAAGCTCGTTGACAAATGCTGAAAATGGCAGGAAGAGCGTGTCGGTGCGCGTGTGCGCGCTCGCACGAGGAGCAACGGGGGCGAGACGCTCGGGAAAACATTGTCGATGGAAAGCAATGAATTTCACACTGACCTACAGGAAATGACGGCGAATGTGCGGAATAATTGTGGCCTGCGTGGTATCGCGTATTACACGTAATATACGTGCCGCGTTATCACGGTCGAACGATTGCGTTCAGTAGAGCAGAAATCGGTGGACGAGCGTACGGTACGTCTTTCTTCCTGCGACCGTCTCCTCTCTTTTTTCTTTTCTTTTTTTCGATCGCCTTCGGACCGTCTTTGACAAAGTGGAACGTCAAATTTCGAAGAATCATCGACCAGAGTGCAATCTGCGTAATTTTCTGGCCGTTAGCTGGAATTAGCCTGAAGGAACGATCAGGATGGTCGAACGGATAGCCTTCGGCCAACGTTTCTAAAGGAAGCAATTAATCTTGAGAATCGAACGCTTGCCACATTAGTCCGACATTATTATTATTTCAGAGCCGTACGGCTGATAAGAGCGAACGAATTATCGTGGTAAATGTTCTGCCGCGGGTAAATCTTTCGACGCAGATGTAAATCTAAATGAAAAGTTGGATTTCTTAACTACGTGAATATGTAGCGACAGGTGAAACGCGACGAGTCACGTTTTCTGTTCTTTGCGTAGCTATTTTAACATTCGTAACGCTCTCCACTAGTTCCGTATTATTAAGACCGTGTTTTTATCGAGTTTTAGAATCAAACGCTTTTTTCATCCCTCTTGGAAATTGCGAAGCGAGATACGTTAATTATTTCCGTCGGATTTTTCTTACGACGCTTCGTGGATCGATCGCTCTTTTCCGGTTAACGTTTTTTTTTTCTTTTTCCGAGTAATCGCTTTTTTACTTGAAATACGACTATAAGTTCTCATGACTGATGATCGAACTAAAGAAAAAAAGGATATAGCTATAAATTATAAACACTTTAACGTATGTTTATCGTTGAATTTATTGTCCATCGTCTTTCGTAGATAAATAACAAATAAAACGATTCGCTACAGAGTAGCCTACTCATCGAACTATATACCTCACAGGTAAACCATAAGTGATTTTCTCTCAACTACGCAAAACTACGTACTGTAACTAACGTAAAGCCCGTAAAACTACGCCACTGTAACTCGCTGTAAGCAGTACCTGTGCTCAATAATCGTTCGCTAAAACCATAAAACGATCGAGCTTATCCATCGAAAATAGCGCAACATAGATCCTTAGCTGTTACGTCGGTTTCATGGTCAGCGAGAACGACCATCGCGGAACCTGATGAATACTAAACGTTCAGACGATTTGTAAGATAGTTTCCAACGAAACACGACCAAGAAAGATACGTATTATTACTACTTTCTCTGATCGTGTTGGCCAATTTATCACGTTAGTTACTGTCGGCATCGCCAATACTTACTCGCGTACGTCTTAATGATTAATTAACGCCCTCTGCCACGAACGATTTCGAAACTCACATAATCCCGACCACACGTCTCAATCTATAGCTCGAGAATAATTTATTCGTAGACCGCTCCTGTAATCTACCGCGAACGCTTTCATTCGAATCTATCGCGCGCACGCTCCGTTTGTAATTTACATAATTCGATCCTTTTAATTGGCTGACAATCGTCTTCCGTGGAAGGTCAAAGTATCGTCAATTCAGCGTAAAAGTTACCTTTTCCTTTCGACAAACGTTCCAAGGTAATTTAAAAAATGTAACGCGACAGTTCTACCGATCATCGTGTTCCTTTCCTACGGTACAAAATATATTGATAACGCGATCAAGTCGAGCATCGCGCGTACGTCGAGTAACATCCGCGGATACACCCACGTGTGCTCGTGCGAACAGCGTGTTATGAAAGCGACCACGTCGAAACAGGTCAACGTTAACGCGAGAATGAATGCAAGCTCGTTAATCAACTACCTTCTAAAGTTTCTATCGGAATGGGATCTTGGACAACGGAGAAACGGTTGCCGGACGATTGTGTTCCCGGGCTTTCTACCGTAATTCCTCGCTGAGCAACCGTTGCTCCGTGGCTACGTTCCAATAAAATTGAACGTTGCTCCATTAGCTTCCGCGGTTTGGAGCCGAAGATGAAAAAAAAAAAAAAGAAGAGAAACAGAAGAGAACGAAATTATAAAAGAAGCGAACGATAAATTCAGGAACAGAGGGGAATTCCAGATGGAGTATTTGCCGATCGCTTGGGTGTAATGAAAATACAGATCGATTAAGTTAAGCTATTAATAAGGCTTGGCATCAGACGATGACTTTGAATTAGAGACAGATCGCACGACGTACTTCGCTTCTCATCGATTCCGTTCAATTTTCGATGGATTGAAATTATTTTCTCGCCTTTTAAAATTTAGTTCGACGATGCACTCGTAAGAAATTATCTTCGTTCTTTCGTGTTTATCTTATTTAAATTTCTGCGCGTCGAATTCTTGCGAGTTTTAGATCTGGTTAGCGACGAAAATTCAAGGTTGAAATCTTGTTTTGCAGAGATAGGATTATGTCAGAAGCCCGCGGTAAAATTAACCGTGAATTCAACATCTTCTGGCACGTCTATACGCATCACGAATTACGAACTACGTAACGAGTAGAAAATAATCGATACTCACGGGAGAGACGTACGTATGTATCAATACGCCACTCCCGACTTTGGCTTTTCGTTTTAATTAATTCGCTGAGCTTTTATTTGGCGAAAATTACTCGAACTTTTGTTGCGAACCTACAAAATGAAAATAAAAAAAAAATACAAACTGACCATTTCGACTACTCTGGCAATGTTAGCGTTAAGAAAACGTTCCATACAATTTATATACATAAGAAAAATATATAAGATATATATATTATTATATATATTATTATTATAGATATTATATATATAAGATATATATATAAGAAATATTTAAGTTCCCTGTAAATTTCTCTTTGTGCAGAAATAAGAACACGGAAATGTGAAGACGAAAGGATCAGGCGTTAATAACAAAAACCATGCATGAACATTGAACATAGATACAGATCGATAAATATTCAGAGAGCTCGCGTCTTACGATTCTCGTTTCACGTCATCTCAGCCCGACGTCCGTCCTGACCCGCTTTTACACGTCGATAAAATCGTTGTTAGCGAGGATGAACCAGATCCAATGAAATTCGTCGTTGGATCAAAAAATCGAATAACAGAGTTCGGTTGGTTCTGGCGAGACGACGAAAGGTATACGAGCAACCGATTTGACAGGTAACGGAACGCTGATGAAGAAGAATACCAGGTTATCTTCCGGGATGATGTCAGAGATCGAACGTTTCTACACCGAAACGTGAAAGAGTAGATATGTTTACACGAGAGGACGAAAGGAGACAGACGTTGAAATATACGGTAAAAATTCGGATTAACGGTATATCGGGAAGATTTGAGAGAAGAAACGCGATCAGAGATCGAGTAATGTTTCGTAACGTTCACTGGATAGCGTCTTAAAATTTTGATAAGTAAATTAAGAAGACAGCGCAATACGAATTCTTACAAGTCGATTTTTGCTACTTTGCGAGACGAAATGATACAACGTTAAAAAAAGATTTACTGATGGAGGCTTCTAAATATACGGGAGATTACGTACAGGTATCATCCGGCTGATCCTCCGCGATAATCTGCTGGTGTGCGTAACAGGTATCCGGTGCGTCTTTCCCGACACTGGTCTCCTCTTTTACAAACACCATGATTTATTTTCCGAACGCGAGTCACGATTTATTTTTCTCGAGAATCGCAGTTTTCTAATTCACCGTGCCAATTATGCTTGGACTGCTAGAATAATCCAGCGTGTCCACGATTTCACTTAAAATTCCGAGACTCTTCTCCTTTTTACAGAGAAACGATCACTGAAACCTCTAGCTTTTTACTGTTATAGTAAACCGGTACTTGGACTCTCGCAACTTTGTTCCAGCGAATCTGAAAGTAGCAAAGTTATACGCCGAAAATATGCTTCTCTTATTCTCTATCCTAATCTTCAAAACTTCCGATCTCTGACTTTCGAGTTGCAATGAAAATTATCGAACGAGCGTACGTATGTATCGATTCTTCGCGATACTAGGAATTTCCAAAGTAGCACAAGAGATGTCGAAACAGTTCGAAAAGCGCGCTGCTTTGCGAAACGTCAAACGCGGCGCGTGGTGGATCAGCTGTTGAGTGGAAGAGAAGGCGAGCCACGAGAAGCGGAATAGACGTCGCGACTCGCGCCAGGAAAACCGAGCTACTACTGACCGGGTACACGCTGCCGACGATTCTTCGACAACACGAGCACGAGCACGAGCACGAGCAGGGCCGAGTACCGGTTCGTGAAGTTCCGTCGGCTATACAGTGCTTCTTATAAGGTGAGACTCGAAGGTGTACCGATGCACTCGCGTCTTGCAACACTCCTACGCGAGAGCACCCACACGCGGATTATCGCGACCAAACAATCGACCGCGACCGGTCTAATCGTATTTCCCTTCAGGGTCGGTTTGATTCGCCGGTCGCGATAATCGTTTGTTAGCTCGATAGAAGAAGACTCGGCAGAGTTCAACGTTTGTTTAATGGACGGTGAACGGGATGAAGTCGGAGCTCTTCGCGCACGTTTCTGGGGTAATACGCTTGGAAAGATCGGTGTCGGTTGAATACATTTTGATTTCAGGTGAACCGGCTTTAGAACTGATCTTTAAGGTAAAATGGATGAAGTTGTTCCATTTGCGGAGCGAGTTGCGACAGACTTATCGCAACTGTGACGCTGATACGTACGTTTTCGAGTCAACAGGATGTTCCTATCGATAAAACGTTTCTTGAAAAATTGCCAATTGTATTTCATTATATTTAATAAAGCTATTCTCGGAAAATAATACACAAATGAAATTTTATCCATCTATAATAACAAAGAAGATAGATAAAGAAGGTATAGAAGATTGTGTAGAATTGGATGTTTATCGATCCGATTGTAATCTGTATTTATAGATCGAGCATGTTATCACAGATTCAATATTACAAAGCTAGTGCAATCTCAGCGAGATGTTCGCCATTCTAAACGGAAATCGTGTTAAGGCTGTATGCAACGTAATCGAAGTTACTATTTTGCCCCCCCCCCCCCCGCCCGTTTAAAAGCTACTTGTTCTAGCAATTAAGAAAATTGGTTCCGCTGCTACACGGAATACGTTTTTAGAGGTTTCATGCTGCAAGCAGATACATAAGTGCTGTAAAGACTACTTATTCGTCGATTTAATAGCATTCGGTTGTTTGATAATGTAGAGGCTTACTGTAATTAAGAGAAATGTATATATAATCGAGATGATTAAATTCCATAAGATTCCATAATTTTATTCGAAATCGTTCATAAATAATAAATGTATTAACGAGGAGGTACCATTTGGCAAATTCATCCTACATATATTTCACGATCTATTAAATCTATTTAATATGCATAAAAAGCTCTATATCTTCGAGGCATTCTATCGTACGAATTAAAGAAACATTATTCAAACTATACAAATACCACCAAACTAGAGATAAGGGCTGATAATCCAAATAATATTTACTGTAGGTGATAAAAGAAACAAAAGGATAATTAGTAGTAGGAAGCCACAACAAAGCAGTGTTTATTACGTAATGGTTACAATATGAACGGTATACAAAAGTGAACTAAAAATCAAAATACTCTAAAGGTTTGTTACACTCGTACTTGCGTTCGTTGCAACAAATAAAAAGATAATAAGGAAGGTATTGATTAAAAATTAAATTATATAAACAAGCGAGAAAATTCAATATTCGTGTTGTAAAAAAATAGATACGTACAGTTTGCGTTTCCTCCAGCAATATTCCCCTCCCCCCCCCCTCCTTTTTTTTGTTACCGATTCATTTTTAAGTTAAGTAGTAATTGTGACGTAATCCTTTCTTAAAAAAAGATTTCACATTATCGAAAGTTAACTAGTATTAGTATTAACTAATGTATTACTAGTAATATTATCTCGCATCTTTCTATTATTTCAAAGGTGAAATTTAAAAATACATTTTACATTACGTAAAATGATATTTAAATTATTGTTAATTACTGAGGACATAATCCTCGGTCAAATCGAACATTAATGTGCAAATATAATTCGCTCTTTAGCATGCAGATGATCAACTTATAGTTTAAAAAAATTTACACATGCATTTGTATCTTGATGCCATATAAGGATCGTTGTATCATACATTGCTTCTGTGCGCAAGTCATCGTTTAAATATAATTAATTAATGATCTTTAAAGATCTTAATCTTTTCTATATGTACATTTGAGCAAACGTATCACAAGAATTCAAATATTAATTACATTATATTACGAACAGTTTGATTCACTCGTTATTCTTTACAATTTTTATTCCAAAATTAAGTACAAGATTTATCGATCAATTATAGTTACGGTTAGTATCAATAACACTATTTCAAATGCATACACTTCTCAGAAATACGGTTTCGAAGTATGTACATCGAAAGCAAAAATGCACATTTGTAACGTACTATAATACTTGCGTATCAGTCTTTGCAATTGCTTTACAATAATATTTACACAAGCTGCTTTATGAAACAACGCTTAAATCGAGTCGATTTAAAATTCTAAATATTATATCCATTCGGATATTAAATCCATTCGGATTTTTCTCTTAATTATCACTCTTACGTCGAAAATAAATTTCCTTCGACTATGTTTGAATACTATAAAGATTTGAAAGAACGTATTTTCAAACGTATTCATCAAAAGATTCATCGCATGATATAAGTAAAAATATTTTATATCTTTTCTGCTTCTGTATGTTCCCTCTATGTCTTCGCGTTAGAGAATAGAATAATAAAATTACGAAAGAAGCAAAAATACAAGTCCGCTCAGAGCAGTAACTAATACAGCGGCCATGTACGACAGTGAAATAGAAAATGATCGACGGTGAATTTGATTGTACTCACCACGAATTTGTTTCACGTATTTTTCGCTTCGGAACGAATTGCTGACGGACTCCAATAACGCGTGCAGACACCGCAGATTTTCGCTACACGCACATTCCACTTCGGACTACAACATAAAAACTTACGTCAGTCTACGTATTCCATTGTCTTTAATTGGAAGTAAAAAGAATTACTCTAGCAACATTCCGTGAAATCAAATTCAGCTTTCGTTAACATTTCTACGTATAATCGGATAGTAGCAAAAAAGAAGTGAGAAAGAATCCAAGCACAATGTTTTTACTATGTTCATGCTAAAAATATTGCTTATTGCTCAAAATAATTAAAAACTAGTATGTAAAAGATAATTCAACAGAGTTTCATGCATAGATAATTTATTAAAGGAATTAAGTATAGTATGAAACAACTCTTCTTTCTTTTAATTATTTTAAGAATTCTTTTGATTATGTTAAGCAATCTACATTGTTTACTCCCATCGCCATAGAAAATTTTATTCTAAATAAATCCACTTTTCCGATCTTTAAATTACTCAATACTATTGCCCACTCGATATAGCAAATCATTTAGAAGTAGTAAAAATGCGACAATATACTTACGGCAAAATTAAAGTAGAAAAAATCTTAAGTACACCTTGCAAATCACCGATCAAAAGCAATTATTCATTCGCAATAACTCTCAGGGAATATACTCTTGCAAAAGACAACGTGAAATCGCTCATGAAGCAATTCAGGGACATGTACAATAACTTGGATATTTGTCAACATGATTTGTGAGTACGGGTTACACAAGCAGGATAAGGATAGAATAGTAAACATGCAAGTGAATAGTATTAGTACAATCTCCTTTTCCTATTTTCCATCATTATTTGAATGATATTTATTATTGTCCGCTTTACTAATTTCATTCATGAGTAAGAATTTCTTATTTACATACTGTATTATTTATTGTTAAATGGTAATAATAGAATAGATCAGATGGACGATCAGAAACACATAAAAAGAAAATTTTTATATTACAATTTTATTTATATTTATACAATGATTGGCAATTTGTCCTTGTATGTCACTGTTTCAAAGCATGTATGTGTCAAGCAATCCTATACAATATGCTAGATATACATATATTTTAACTTTCCTTTAAAAAAAATACATATACATTATCTATATATCATAAATAATAAGAAAAATCAAGTCTATCGAGGGACCTTCGTCAAGTAATAAATTCAAGCAGTAGCGTTTAGAAGTAAAAATACTTAGTAAAAGAAATACTTAGAAAGCAAAAAGCATCACACAGCATTATCCAAATACACGACATTCCTCATACGCATTAACTAAATTAAACGATTGAAAGATTATCAAAAATACAAGAAAACGAGACGATATAATCTTTTTTCTTGTAATGATTACAAGATGAGGAAAGCACACAAAGCACACAAGAAGAGAAATTAATTGTCCTTCTTTTAATTGTGCCATACAGTCATTAAGAAAAAGTATCTTATATGGGCCCATAGGCGTAATAAATTGCAATAAAGCCACGAAAAGAAACTTTGTACGCTTCTTTGCAAATATTCCAAAAATTTAGGCCGGGATTGTACTATAAAGTACAAGCTGAATGGGCTACATACGTTATCTTGCGGTATCGTGCCGTTGCACGACCTCGAGAATAAACTTTCAGCAAGTGATAACTGAGACTGCGACTTCTCGATTACGTTCCGTATATCCTCCACGTCACTGTCGCTGTCTTCCGTGGTATCGGTTATTTCCTGTAACAAATTTCCAATTGTTCTTAATTTTCTTCTACTACTCCTTTATGTGGTGTAATATTGATTTTACTTTCCAATCCATATTAATTGATATTACATATTGATTTTACTTGTACAATTCATATTAATTTATTAACGAAAAGAAGTTTATTATTATTACTTTGTAAATAATGGCTGTTATAATAACGAGTTTGGAAATTTTAAGAGCAATGGTAGCGTACTACTGGTCAATATGTATTGAAGTCAAGCATGCTAAGCTAAACATTCTCTTTGTCTGTTCTTGCCAGTGGCACACAAAACCCGTTTGAAGTCAAGGGCAAATTTTTGAAACATAGCTATCGTAGTTATCCGATTTATTGGTCGAGATAACAAACTGATTCTACTATACACAGAAATGATTTTAACAACGCGATACGTATATCATATATGAAAATTAAATTCAATAGATATCTAATTTGATTTTATTTGCAACTGTTCGTAAATTTTTTTTATCGATTATACAACAGTAGATGTTAATTATTTATTTGTATTAAACTGTAATATACTTTGAGCAATTATTACTGCACATGAGAAATATTTTCAACGTATATAAAAATTCAATAAACGATATATATATATAAAATTTCATTCAGAGAAAGTGTAATTCGTAGAAATTTTTACTCGATATTTATCATTAAAATTCTGATCCAGATACCGCCTGCGAGACATTTCTAGCAGTGACTGTATGTGTAATTACATCGTTTATCCTCGTTAAGATATCATCACCGTGAAGACGCGTTCGTCTCAAAGAAGACTTGATAAGACACGGAGAGATTCAACGGAGAAATGTGTTGTGCGAAAGAAAATTTCTTTTCGAGATAATGTTATACGTACATTGAATAGAAAGTACTATCCAATGATCATTATGTTTGAATTACCCTCGAGATGAAAAGAAAGATAACTCATGAATAATTTATGCGTCTAGATGGAGTATATGCAAAAATTGAGTAAAGTATGCTCGAGCATATCTGGTGCAAGGTAATAATTCGGCGTAAGGTCAAGGCAAATATTAAAGTGATTTTGTGGTTGGACAGATAAAATTAAATATTTATTTGCTGCAGAAGAATTACATTCATTCTACGGCAATATACAAATAGTGATTCTTTATTCTTCCTTAAAACGAAACACTACAACACAGAGGAAGAGCTATGACTAAACTACGACACCGGTATACTTTTTGTTAAACAAAATTCCAGACACGATTTCATTGAGAAATAAAACAATAAATCGTTGTGCATTAAGGCAATTAATTAATCACACTAGGGATATGTAAACTATATTTGGCGACATTTGGCGTGGATAACAGAAATTATTGTTCTATTCTTAATGTAATGATACCAATGTCGATTTTCATTGTACAAATATTGACTCATATGCGATTCCATATACTGGCCCATGTTATATACAAGATAATGGAAATCCGTATGCAAAGATATAGCAGATGTATTGTCACAGAAAGAATATGGACACTTGATCAAGAAAGAGTAATAGAATGGAACGTACATGATCCATACGACTTCTAGGCAGTGGAGAACTAGCGGGCATTGCGCTCATACTGGAGGCACAGTCGGATTGACTATCAAGGAAGTTTCGGTAATCATCTCCAAAGTCCAATAATCTTCGTGCCGTTTCTACGTCTGGCGCTTCACTGTATGGCTCGCTCATATATTTCTCCTATTGAAAAGAGATCAGTTTAAAAATAAGTATTTGCTTATTGAATCCATTAATACGAACATCGACATAATGCTTCTAATTAAATAAATCGTTTCAAAAGAATTCAACGTTAGGAACTTGTCAGGAACTTATTTGTTTGATAAGAGTGTTCATTTCCACCTAATTATTAGTCTCAATTGCATAAGGCAATTTCTCTAGTCCGCTCCTTAATACTATCATTATGGTAACAATAATATCAAGCGAAATTTCCAAGAGATAAAAGTTAGATTTCCTAAAACGATCTTACCTATGAACGTACTCCATCCATATCCTCACAATCGATTTCAAAGAATTGCATAAAATTGTTATTTATTCGCTTCTGATCCTAATTACTGCCTGTTACATAACACAACCTAACTTTGTTAAAAGCGATACCAGGAAAAGGAAACACCAAAAAATTAATATCAAAACGAAAACAAAAAGTGAAACAAAAAAGGAGAAGAACAGGAATTTTGTTTCGTAGGATTCCAGTTGAAACCAGTTACCTGATAATTATCCCAAGCTTGATCGGAGATCGAGTTGTTTCCGAGGCTATTCATTTCGATGTCGCTATCGACGTTCAGTTGCTGATTGCACAGCTCCTTGTTGCTTGGAACGGTATCGTAGTAGGCGAAGCAGCCTCGCGTATAGTTACGTTGTTCCTCACCCTCGGTCTCGGATGTGGAAGCCACCGAAGTACAGCAAGGTAACCTGAACGGCGGTGTCGGGTCGCTGACGATCGTCCTCTCCGCCGAGAGTTGCTGATGAGCGGTGCACCCCGAGAAAGAGCCGGATTTTACCAGGGTAGTCAAACGACCGTGACAGTCTCTCGAAATGGTGCGCATCGCGCGATTTCCGCTTACTTTACGCGGTGAACGTTGTTGATTCGACGAGCTGCCATCGCTTCCCGCCGAATGATTCGCGGTCACACCTTCCGAACTGGAGTCACTTTTACGACCCTATGTAAACGGAAAAACGAGAAAAAATGGAAACACGTGAAAACAATTCTAATAGCTTTGACGCGCTCTTTTCTAGCTACGAGCAAGCAGCATCGTCTTACCAGGTTCTTCTTGCGCAACCTGCTCTTTTTCCTGCGCAACGAACTGTTTCGAACCACACGGCCGTCGTGGCAAATGATCGACTCCTCCAATAACGTGGACGTTGAGTTGTTGAACGATTTCCGTGATCCTCTGTAATTCAAATGAGGTGAAATTAAAATGTTTGCCAGTTCGATGAGGCAATAGGGTATCGAGGCAACGCGACGTCGCGGTTGTCGACACGCGATGGATTTGAATAATGCGCTCCCATGCGCATCGATTACACTATAAATCGATGTGTATACCTCGATGGTTCTAATTACACGCGCCGTCTCGAAAGCGAAAGATACTGTAACTTATTCATCGAAGTAAATTGGAAACTTGAAAATTTGGAACGTTCAGATTGAAAAAGATCTAAAAGTGAAAGCCTCGATTCAAAAATTTACATTTCCAATCTTTCTACGATCTATTCGTTCTAATTATAACCGATATTATTTCTACGATACAAATTCGCTTCTAAAACGAGCAAACAAAGATATGTAGAATTATCTACTTACGTTGCATCGAGGGATACGGATTTAGTGGGCGGAGTAGCGATTAACTGGTGGAGCGCAGTTTCGCTTATGGAGAACTGCGAAATCGGGTCATTGGTTTGGTTCAAATTCGAGTTGTTCCCGATCTGTGAGATACAAGATACGCTCCATGGTCTGGGCCCGTTGTGCTTCTGCTTGGAGCGCATCACGACTTTTGGCGTACTCGTGTCCAGCATCGGATGAGCCTCGTTGATCGGCGTTTTCTCAGCGTCGTCGAATATCTCTTGCGACACCGATTGAGACGTGCAACCCAGTGCACCTTCGAATCTGCGATACGTCGCAACGCTACTCTGTAGATCCTCCGATGAAACCGACTGCCTCTCCCCATCGGATTCTTCCGTCGTATACTCGCCACTGGCATCGCAGCTATCCAACGGCTGTAATTCACGCTGATTACAATTGTTACGAAACGTTATAATTCCCCCTTAGACCTCGTTACAACTGGCGCGCATGATCAGACTGACGATTCGGTTCCTTGACCGTTTTATATTCCTTTTATAATTCTTCTTTTCTTTTGCTCTTTACGTACTTTTCTTCTCGAAATATTATTCTAGCTTTTTATTTAATTATCGCGTTTGCAATGCTTGTTTAACGAACGAACGATAGCGGAGTAAGATATTTCGAAAGCGGATATTATACTTGCGCGTTTTCTTTCGAATCGTTAATGTAACTTGATCGAATCCAAACAAGCATTTTAAACATCGATTAAGTAACTCATCGACGACAAAGGATCGAGATATCACGTGTCCATTCTTTCACATTGTTACGAAATATTCAATTTGCAAAGCGGAGGAAGCTTGGACATTGTGCATGAAGCGACAATTCCCAACGAAAAACCAATTACGTTAAATTCAATTACATTAAATTCCAAAGAACGACCTTGTTGCCTTCCGATTAGCACGAGATAATCTTCTTCGCGTTAAATAAACGAACAAAAGAAAAGATCGTAAAAGGCAAACGTCGAGCTATTCACCCCATGACAATAGCAATAATTACAACCTACCTGTGACGTGGATCGTCCGTCGTGGCTTCGTACAGAGTTCAGTTTCAACCATTCCTTGATCCTCGCGTATTTGGCGCGATGATTATTCGTTATACCCTCCTTATCATCGAGAATGAGCTGAGGGAAAGTCTTCGTTGCACCGTTGCGCCTTTCCTCTCCGACTAATTTCTCTACTTCCTTAATGAGCCTTTGGATGCTCGTCTTGTCGTTTCTCGTTTCGTCGTCACTGTCTTTCTCGCAGCGAGAAGACGCGTCGGTTTCGTTTGAAGTCTCGTTCACACCCTCCATGTTGGAAGTCTCTTTTACGGGCTTCATTTCGCTCGTTTTAGCGTTTCCCTCGCTAGCTCGTGGTTGACTCTGCCCCTCGCCGAAGTCCAGACGCACCAGAACGTTGGTCTTGCGTTGCTCCGTCGTAACGTTATTCACCCGCGATGACGTGTACGTCCACTCTTCCTCCGACGAGTCCTCCGCTACGATCGCCGCCTCCTCGTTCTGCTCAGAGTCGGTGTCCAAGTGGCGGAAGTAGAAGGTCGCGCAATTCTTCGATTTCCTGTCGGACCTAATGCGAAACGACACGGATCAGTGGTGTGAAATTCTGATTATCTCTCGTGGACTCTCATCGTCTAAAAAGCTTAATAAAAGCCTTAACTTTTTACGTATTCTTTATTTCGGTTGCTTCCGAGTACTCCGAACTTTGAATACTTTGATTATTCCGAATATTTTCAGTATTTTGAAATTTGTATGATTTTACTCGAACATCGTGATTAATTAGAGATAGTAAGTGGTATCTAGGTAAATTTTGATAACGTAGATCTGCGTTTTTTGAAAATACCGTATTTCGTAACTACCGAGTGTTTCATAGAGATACATTGGATTAACCCTCTGCAACCCGTTATTTTCCTTGCAACGAAACTTTTCATTATCGTCGCAGTTTCTTACGGAACTTCGGGAAGATTTACTTTCGCATCATCTCTATAAAACACCTTCTTCAAAAAGTTTTCTCCAATTACCATACCGATTACAAAACATCAGCAAGTGTGAACGACGAAGATGAATAAAAATACCAACGTGTTGATCGAACGAAACATTAACGCGAACTCTCTGAATACAGCACTAACGTATTCGTGCACGTCAATTAGGCGTACACGCCCACGCGATAAAATCCTGATAAGGTGATCTTACGTGTTAAAAGAGGCGACCTCCTCAGTCGTTCTGCGACGTTTCACTGGCTCGTTAGCAGCTAAATTGCCGCTCGATTGTTCAGAGTTCCCTGGCTGGCCGTCGATCTGGTCGCAGCTCTCCTCGATGGCCGTCGAATTTGTCATCGGTACGGTGTCAGGTGTCGGTGGCATGTCGTATTCTTCGTCTTCGCTTACCGCACCTTCCTCGATGTCAGCTTCTTCGCCCTGATCGCCTAACGTGCTCGCGATTCGATTAACTTCTTGGAGATTTTCCACTCCGTCGGACTTTGTGTCCATCACATAAACCGGACATAATTCATCCTGAAATCAGACGTTACGAAGCGTTTCTTCTTTTTTCTGTTTTTCACTATTTCAGTTGAGAAATTCCGTGGTCATTTTAAGATTCGAAACTTTTGATCGCACTATGATAATCGGTGAGATTGCGCTAAACCGGACCATGCCGCGTTGTCGCAAAGACACTTTTTTTTAGTAAAATAGGTTGTGTTTGAAATGTTCGATATCGAAGGAAACATAATCGACAGTGAGAACTGTACGTTCACATCACACCGCTGCGACTGACCGAGCGCGAGGCGCGTGCAGATTATCACGATAATTTTCTACGATAAGGAGTTAATTATCGATCAAACCGCTAACTGGCGCGCAACAACGCAAACAACTGTCCGATCTCATCAAAATATCACGGCAATAAACGAACAGAATGTTTCTACCTATGCTTGAGAGAAGGGCGACTTTCGAGAGTAATCGTACGGATAGATATATATCGAACGATTAATTTTTCCTTTCTTTCTGAGACATAAAGGAAATAATAAATATCACGCAACCTACATAATTAAACCTACATTTTTTCATTTGTACATCAATCTAATAAATTTTATAATTATCCAGCACAGATCTACCTTTCTTTCGTAATAAGTATACCGTAATAAATTACTGCGAATCGATAAAAGCTTTAAAATATTTGGAATAGAAGATAAACCTTCCGACGCCTCGATCACGTTTCTTACAACAAGTTTTCGAAAAATGTCTTCCGCGTATCAGCATATCGAAACATAATAAAACGCATACGTGTCGAATACGCGTGTGTACGGCCCGCTGTATAATGGCGGCACATATATACGTGCTCGTTTCGCGGCAGATTTCTTTCCACTTAACACACTCAGTGACGGTATGCGAACGCCATTCCGGTCATTATTATTTGTTGCTCGACAAAACGGATTCTCTCTCGTGCTCCATAAAATCGAACGTGATGCAACCGTGAAAATTTCACGCTTCGAAGTGTTTCTCGCGTTACCTCGGCCGATCGTATGCGCGCTTTCGTTCGTCGGTCGATTCCATTCGTATTTGACGAAATGGCAAAAACGTTTCGATCGATCAAAGAAAAACGAGAAACACGCCGACGCCATTAAGATTTCAGGTTACAGCTATTTTCACTACGGCGAGGTTCTTGCTGTGACTATGAAAATAAGACAGGTAATTCGCTTCGTTAACTGATTTGCCTCTTCATACTTGTCTTTTCCTCTATGCGAGTTGTTTCAGATGCAAACATATGGGGTAAGTACAAGTCGTTTTTGATACATGTCCGGTAACAGGGAAATGGTGGACTAGTTTGAACGAGCAAAAAATATTTTCAAGATCAACTGCATTGGTTCGAGCGAAGAAAATAAAGACAGGCACGGTAACGTGACAAAATAATGGAATGTAATAACGTTCAATGTAACGACCAGGTAAGAAACTGGTTTCTTCTGTGTAGGAAACGCAGATGTTCGAAACGAACGAAAGAAAATAAATATATATGTACATTCGTTTCTGATTAGTCGAGAAGAGGGTTGATGCAATGGAAGCACGTTCCTCGGCGTCACGTACGCGTAATTACTCGTCAATTTCAATTTTATTTTATTTTGCCTCGTGAATATTTCAAAAGGTAAAAGGCCCCGCGTGCACTTTCTCTCGTCGAGTTCTCATTCCGCTCGCGGAGTAACGCGTTTGGAACAAGAAACGCTTTTCGAGCTTCCTCGAGAGAAAAAAATGAAGAGGAGAAAAAAAGAAACGTAAGAGAAAAAAAGAAATACCGTTCTCTCTTCTTACCGTCCACAAACTTCTCACTGAACAGTTTCTTCGAATTATTCGAAGGACTTTAACGATACCTGTGCCAGTTTCGTGTCACGAGACTCTGTCAATCAATGGAGGAAGGTCTAGTTAAAGAAGCGATGCGAGGCGATAAATCGTCGTGAGTTTGACGCGCTTCGATTTGATTCAGGTGTTAATTAATGTACACGAAAACGAAAAGTTCGGCGTCGTAAATCAATTTCACCGTGCAACAAAGAGATGGAACGCCGCCGAACGCGTTCCACTCTGCGAGCTATAGCGTTGCCAGGCGTACAAAAAGAGCTTGTTTCAACTGCTATCAAAAAAATGGAACGATATAATTAGCAGAGCAGCAAAAAAAAAAGAGAGAATGTTGAACTTATATACACGAAACTTTACTAATTCATTTAATTTTGTTATATCACTTCAACAAAGAGATATAGTCTCAGTTAAAAAACTACAAAGTTATCTACCTCTAGGGAACAATTAATTCACTCGAAACATCCAGATAAATCTTACAAATTGATTTCATCGACTAACAAAGAGACGCAACGAAAGGAACGCGGTGGAACCGCGCTTGAACCCGTGCCACGCACTATAATCACGTTGTGTCGTAGCTCGCGAACGATAGATCATTCACACTGGTAACGCACGTGTGACGAGTAACGTTACACTGTGTACGCTCGATGCACTCGTGATGCCATCCACACACCAGAAAAACATCATCCATTTGTTTTTACACCAACTTTCCCCGATAAACCTGAAAGATACGAGTACAAAAATTGAAATTACGAGAACGTTCAAAATAGAATGTTCGAAATAGACAAGGGGTAGATTGAGACAGAAGTTGCACACAGAGTGCAAGTTGAGGTATACGAGGGACATCGACCACTTTTATTCTGGGAACCAGACAATAGCTGCTAATAAGGATCAGGCTCATCTCCATATTCAGGTATCCGCCGTCTCGTAGATCTAAGCTATTCGATGGTCTTAGAGAGATGTTTCATAGTTTCAGACAACGGATTATAAGACAGAGAGTGTTAGAAAATGACTGGGAAGGAGGATAATGATTCGTAGAAAAGGAAAGTCGAGTGCTACGTTGTAGAGTGGAAATGAAGTTAATACGTTTCCGAGTATGAGACAATTGGAATTATTCTTCGAGATCTGCCGATTTTAATTCTGGAACCGACTGAGGTGACGTTCGAATAATAATTAACGCGAAAGCTGGAGTTTTCTCTTTTGAGGATAATTTAACTTTCTTGTATGGAAGAGATCGTTTGATTGGAAATAAATAAAGAATAACGATTCTATTAATTCGGATATACTCCAGTGCTATCTTACGATGTTTTTCAGAATATCATATTCGAAGCACTATAGAGAAACACGTGTGCATTCAAATCGTTTAAAATCGTTGAATATAGTTGCAGCGCGAAAATGAGTTGAGAGTTCCAAGTAAGAAACGGGATGGAACGTGCCCCGGATTTTATTCGATTCGATCATACGCGGACGTAACGCATGCACCAAGTATGCAAGATAGTTTTTTGTACTCGAAACGAAACAATAGCCGTTAGCTAATAAGGATCAAGTTCACTTCCACAGTCAGGTGTCCATCCTCGAATAACCACGCAGTAACGTCTTCCAAGCCGATGCAATATCGAAACACAGGAAACCTAGCTCGACAAATATTTCCAATTTTTTAAATTCTCGAGCATCTGCAAAATACTCGAACTGCTTCGTTTTTAAATCTTAGCCGCTAAGCTTCGCATCGATATTCCCTAGTACGAAAAATTACACTGAGAACCGTTTCGTTAATGCTTGAAATATTCTTCTCGATTCGTCGCACGAATCAATTCGAGTTTCACTGAAACACCACAAAGACACCACTAAGTATATCGCCCACGGATCAAAGACTTTCTCGAGCGTAAATCAAAGGCTAATCAACTCGCGACGAACGAGCCGGATCCACCGCTAATCCGCGGGTTCATCTTCGTTAACGAATCCACGAACACATAGGCACACGTGCGATACACCATGGATCGTCAACCGAACAGTCACCTCGCTCTAATCAAGCAAACTTCCTCCCGAAGGCTCGTGCTCCATTGTTCTTCGGCAACAGTTTGGGAAACGTTGCCATACCGGTTTCACGACTCCTCTATACAGTGTATGTTCTCGACCAACGAATATCCCGCTAAATATTCTTGCTGCAAGAAGAAAATAATTACAAATATATAGATTTTGTGTACGCACCTCGAAATAGGATCCGTCGCTGATCGATCGATTCTCGGAAGACGCGTCGGTATCGGACAGGTCCGCTCTGCTAGTGGCTGGATCCTCGTAGTATCGCGATCTCGTGGCTCTGTGGCGTTTCGAACGCGTCGAACGAGCCGACTGACCCGGGGATTCCCTTCCAGAACCTCGCGAGTGTCTACGGCTGAGTCGAGGCTGCTTCGTGACTGGCTCCTCGTCGCTGTCGCTACTGCAGTGGTAAACCACCAAGTTCTGAAACACGCCGAACAGCCGAATCACTTCATCTGATAATCTTCGTTCGTCCGCCACGCCTGTTACGTACCAGTCTCTGATTCTATCAAAATGTCTAGGTAAATCGGTCTGTCTACCACGCACGTGTTTATGAATCCTTTGTCGGACTCGAGGATGGGGGGCTCTTCGAGGGAATTATTGGGTAGTTTAAATCTCTGTCTCGTGATTTTAGTTTTTAGCCTCCTTTTGGTTTCGCGAGTTTGTGTTTTTGTCGGATCAAAGTACAGAGACTACGGATACGTAGATTGTATTATACGATTGCGCGACAAAATCGAATCTTAGAATAGCGATTGAATTTTGATTGACGTACTTTTTGTTACAAATATAGCTCGATGGTGGAGAATAAATTCTGATATAACGTTACCTTTTTATTGTCACTGTATTTACCTAGAATGAAAAGAAAAAAGAAATAGAGAGTCACTGGAACGTCGAATATAAAAGAGAGGAGACTAAAGGAACAATATGTCCATTTCTATAGCAGTAATTTCTTGTCGACGAGTATCGTGAAAGAGAGCCACGACAACGAGAAACTGGGCGCGGCAAAAATTAGACGAGAAACGTGTATCCACAAAGCTTGGAATAATTTTTCCACGGTTTTATCCTATCCTCGATTCAAACTAATTTTACGCTGGCGCCGATCCAACTCGAGTTTTCTGTGAATTCGTATAAAACATCGTTTCCTCCTTCTTTGCTCTCCAAAATTTCCATCAGCCTTCGAATCTCGCCCGTGCCGAAAGAAATTTCCGCCGATGTCTCGCGTTGTGTGACAATACGAATTAACACGTTTCCTGTCAGGGTGACACACTCGCACACCATAGTGTATTTAGCATTTTTCGCATCAATAATCTTTTTTTGCACTTTGAATATGAAATCTGCACGGCTTTCTTTCTCTTCTTCTGCATACATTTCAAATGTAAATGTTAGATCGAAATTAATTCCAAATGAAAAATTCTAGCATGTGTTCCCGTTTTCCACGATATTAAGCCATAATATATTCCCAAGAATCTCTAGAAATCCATACGCTGTTATTAAACGAAAAACGAAAGTGAAAATCGCGAATCATAATGCGTAGTCGTAGCGAGGCTCGATTATTAGTTTCTTTTTAACAATACAGAAAGGCTGGAAACGATTACGAGTACGCGAAGCCCCTTTAATTACAGATCGAAATCACATCGAAATCGATGATTATCCCGACCGTTGAAGGCATTCACTGGCAAGAGCTGTGCCATTGGCAGCGTGGCCAAGCGACACAACGTGACTAACGAAAGACGTTCGATGGACGCGACTGATACAGTCTAGAGAACGTGTGTGTATCAGCCGACGAATAAATGCAAAATTAATGGTCGATTTCACCGTGGTTCGAGTAAATTTAGACACCGGTGATTTATAGGATTAACCGTACACCTCGGGAACCGAGATATTATTCTCGTATCAATTAAACGCACGCGTTAATCGGACCCAAGGCGTTTCAACTTGATTTCCAATTTCGCGTGTGCCATGGCTTACTTAGCGTTAATTATCCATCGAGGGTTTAAAGGACCATTCTTCTTTGCCTACTCTTATCATCTCCGACGTGAAAGTTGTAATTTATTTCTTATTAACGATGAAACGGAATTTATTGGAAAATAAAGAAATTGCAAGAATATCGCGAGTTTTTTCTTGTGGTTCAGTGTACATTACACATGGAAGGATAAAGTGTCTTCTAATGTAAGTTAGTAGTATAAATATCGGGAAACGTGGTAAGTAGATAATCTCCGGTATACGATTGATAAGAGAAAGAAATAAATGCAAGTGCCCGATAAGATCTGTTATGTCTTCGATATACGATTCGAAATACGTCCAATTCAGTGGAACTTTATTCTTTAATAATCTTGAATAATCGTGACATCATCGCCTATAATAGTATGTAAAATTTCAAGATTCTTTTTATCGAAGAAATATTAAAGAAATAGAATGTTTGAAAGATTTTAGACCAATGGTACTTTTATGTGAACGCTGTAGCAAGACGTTTCGCCAACGAGTAAATAATCGCGTTTTACGACTTGATCTTCTTAATGGATTGATTTAATTGTTGGTCAAAGCCGGGTGAAAGGCGTGTCAGTGAAACATCCTGATAATAATCGTTACATCTTAGTTAGATCGTTTCTAAGCAGAGCGATGCTCACAAAAGACTACGCAATTTTCATCTAATTTATTAACTTTCTACGGTCTAGATAAAGGAATTCTTTTCAACAAACGAACTTAATACCAAACACAAAATGACATTAAACAATCGAAAGCATTTCTAACGTTAATGAAAGGAAATTATGTTATAGAAATATTCAAATTTCAATTTACAATTAGCCACTTGTAAGTAAAATTTTAGCAAATGTAGCAACAATGAAATTTTTAATGTACATGCACGGTTAATTAAGTTTCAAACGCTGGCTATTAATTACATATACATATTTTTAATGATAAAAACTTGTTAGATTCCATTTCTCTCAACAGATAAGCTGCTAGCAAATCTAATCTCCGACAAGAATAAATATACAAAATAATCGGAATTTTTCTCGGTTCTTTTTCGTTCTGGCGCAGGAGCCTCTGATAGTTTAGAAAACAAACTATCTAGCGATAGTTTTAATTGAACTAAACGATAACGAACAGCACATCTTTGACAATAAACAATGATTTTTACGATGTTTTAACTACATATAAAATAAGTATAGCAGGAATATCGATTTAATAAATAACTTCTTAAATATTATTCCCACTGCACGAAAAATTCTGCGATAAAGAAACTCACCGCAAGATCGAACAGGCGCAGATCGAATTAGATTTGTAATAAAATTATCGGGTTTTGTATTTCCGATTCTTTCAATTGAAAAATAACCTAATACAGTAAAATATCGGTACTAAGAGGAAAGCGGATAACTAGGGAAGTTTTCCACGGGTACTGGTAATCGAGGAAAACAAAAAACGGGTAGAGAAGCAGATTCACAACTGTCGGCTAGGAACTCGCTCCGCGTTACTTGGAACTTACTAGAAACCGCAATGAAAAAATAAACGAAAAAGCTGTCCTGGGCAGAAGAGAAAGCCGAGAATGCACGCATCTTCTTACTCGTACAATTCTTCCGT
Source organism: Bombus vosnesenskii (assembly GCF_011952255.1). Taxonomy (NCBI): domain Eukaryota; kingdom Metazoa; phylum Arthropoda; class Insecta; order Hymenoptera; family Apidae; genus Bombus; species Bombus vosnesenskii. The sequence goes on along the minus strand of NW_022884330.1, from coordinate 142,950 downwards.
AACAAAGGCCGAGAAAAGCCACAACCGTTAATCAACGACCGCCAGAGCTTGTCTGATTTTTGGGCAACCGACAGTTATGCTTGAATCACAGTGACCCCTTTTGAGTCTTTATATTATCCTTACTTTCTTTCCAAACACAACTTGCGAGAGTAGCGCGTGATTTAAAAAAAAAATAAACAAATATTTACCATGAAATGTTGAGAATTTAGTTAGCCGAACGGCAGGAAAAAGAATGTGATCAGACATTTAAGCAATTTGCAATTTCTAGAATCTTTGAGAATCCTTCAAAACTCTTCGTTACTTTCACTTCTATTCTAACTATTTACGAAAGGAATGTACACCGTATAAGAAATCTTATAATTAGAAATTTAGTGTTACCAAGGAAAAATATATACACTTATAGTTAATTTGCTAAACGCGGAGAAGAAATCTGCGATTGCAGCAGAATCTTTTCGACTTCAAAGCCTTGAAAACGCTACGTTGCTTTCACTTCAACTATTCGAAACAGGAACACACACTGTACGAAATTTCACAAAATCTTTACCTAACGCAATACGATATCCTTGAGATCCGCGGTATACAATTAAAATCGAATTTCTTAGTCGCTCGATCAATCCTCTGCAACCTTTTAGATTTACTTCGAGACTCTTCGATCATTCGCCAAAGAATTCCATACATTCCAAGAAATATCAGAAATTTATCACTGACACTTGGCAAGCAAACCTTACCAGATCCAAAGTAAACAAGTAAAAATCGACTCGTTAATAATCCACGCACTTACGCAATTCTTTCGCCTTCGTGTTTCTCAGAATCGTTCGCAATCGACTAGCTAGCTGCGCCCGTAAATACGTAATAAAGTTCAGCAGGATCAACGGGCCAGAACGGCCGATTCAAAGGTGTTGAGCACGAGGAAAAGTAAATCATTCGCTCTTATTTCGACTGGCTAGTCACGGTTTTGCACCGGGTGACGGGCGCCAAATGTCAGAGGGTCTTTGATCCGCGTATCGAACTTGACTGAATATCTAACTAATATCCAAACTAATTACCTGCGATGAACGGAGGGCCATCTTCGCTGTAGCGTGCTTCGTAGAAGACTGACAGGAATGTCGAGTCGATCAACGATCGTTACCGGGGCGACCTGTTGATACGAGCTACCCGAAGGCGTTTCGAGACTGGGATACCTGACCGTAACTTGGATGTAATGAACATCCCCCCTCTCCGGTTCCACGTGTATTAACTGAGGGATAACGCAGGAAAAGCGAGATGCTAGGAGGAATTGAAACGTGTCTTAGTGACGTTTCTCTGTAATAAAAGCGATGGTCCCTCTGGCTTATTAGGAGTACAGTGTATACTGTCTAGGAGTAGGGTACACTCGTAAGTCTCAGGTATATCCCATTCTTAATAATTATCTGCAGAATTTCATGTTTCTAAACAATATCCTTGGAACCGATAACGGCGAAACTACGGATGTTTATGGAAAAATACGCAGGACGTACACGATATGTAAAAGTACATCAAATATTCAAAGTATGGTACTCGCTGAAATATTTAATGGGTACAACAAGTTTTTGCTTGTTAAAAATATGGATTTGCATAAACATCCGCGGCCTAGTGTTGTCTATTTCAAGTGACACTCGACGAATCTTAGGGAAACGAATTGCAAAATATTGCGCGTCTGACCGCTTCGTTCTCTACCTACAGTAAAGATTATAGGAAATTACAAAGGTTTAAGAATGGAAAGTTCCATGTTGTTAACCTTCGAAAGAATGGAAAATATTATTAGGAATAATTGGGGGTTTATATACCTAAGTATAATTCAGATATAAGGGTTGAAGGAAACTTGTCGAATAGACAGGTCTTCAAATGTCTCAAAGTTAAGGACAGAATAAATAGAATAAAAGATTTTAGGAGACATTACAAACTGTTGAAATATAATACGCTTTTTAGTAGAAAGGTATATGCGTTGGCATATATACAAAGAAGATGGATATGAATAAGACAATAAATTTTACGTTAGAAAGTATACAGTTATTCTACTATCCTTTTATGGTCAACTCTCGTGGATGACTTAATTAATCAATACTTCCGGTTGGTAGGGACCGATAGCCTTTTTCTTCTTTTCCAGCAACGTTATATTCTACGCGAAATCTACTCTGTGTCCGATGACGATTAATATCCTACATCAAGCCTAATATCCAACATCTATCATTGAACGTTTCGTTTAAGTTTGAGTTTATGAACGTTTCCGAGGGAAACATTAAGAGAACCGAGACACGAGCGTTTCGCAAAGTTTCGTCTCGCAGCGTGCGACGCGTCATTGCTTGAATAAATTTGCGTCGAATGGCCACGGTACGGTCCGGCCATGAACTACACCTTGTTCGTCGCTATTTAGAACCACCACTTTCGCCTTTTCAAGCCAGCGTTTCCCCGAGAAAGGGACACGGCACTATGCGTGTCAAAAGATCAACCAACAGAGATAAACGGTAACTCGCTTGGGCACTTTGCACATCAGCGAAACCTCCACCGAGAAAAATGGCTGCGTTCTTTTTAGAAACTGTTCTTCCTTGTATTCGCGGCACGGTGTTTTCTCAACGGGCAGATGGAAGTAAAAAATTCTCGATGATTACGAAACGGACGCAAACGAACGTCAATTTATCTATCCATATTCGTTCGTAAGAATATTTGGATTTTTATCGTCTATAGATAAAATATGAAATAGTCGTAGAGAGAAACAGAGTTGTAAAGAGAAATTTCTGAAGCGAGATATTGAAGTAATCTAATAAGTAAGAAACAAAGAACAATATATGACTTTCTAAAAGTTGTAATCGATAGAAATTTCACTTTCCATTGGTCGATTTTAATTAAAACTATGGATTCTGTTCAAAAATGTAATTGCCCCGTAATCCTTTCGATTTTTGTTCCATTTACTTCGAGTTAAATGGCATTAACCCGAGAAATACGACTTTTTCACCGACAAAGATGTTCTTCTAGCCGGTTGATTCGACCGTGCCGCTTATTTATAGCCGCTATAAACGTATGAGAACGAGACACGCGAAACGATGTCGTTAGACACGGGCAAACTCGAGCTGTCATTAATCGAACATGTTAGAATACTTCTTCTCTTTACCCGTCACGATTACCTACTGAATCAGACGTGAACCAAACCGTTGAAAAACGATCGTTCACCCTAGGAAGTCTCATAATGCACGGTGCGGTCATTGAGAAAAATTCGCAGGTTACACCTGCGTTACTACCTGACGTATAAACATTTGCGCCAGCTATGCCAGGTTTGTGCCATTACGATATAAGACGAGGCCAACTTTCGGTATTTTAATTCATCGACGACTGGTGAGAAATTGTTGTACGCCAAAGATATAACGAAACGTCCACCTGTCCCTTTCCTTTTCTACGAAATTCTCGAGCTTTACGCGAAGACGTTAGCTTCGTAATAAAAATGTCCCTTTGAAGAGTCGTAAAAGAGTTAACGACTGACAATGAATGAAAAATTCTTTACTACTTACTAGATATTTTAAGGATTTCGATAGTTTCACATTGGAACTATAGAATCGAATGTTTTAGTAAAAAACAAAACGGTTAATTTTTTAATGCTCAAAGTATCGACCTGAGATAATTATTTTATGACTAAATCGATGTAATAAAAATAGACGTATGTGTATGTATATTAACAAAAGTAGCGTCAACTGAATTGATTTTGTAAAAGGTACTTCCAATTTTTGATACTCGCAGAAAGAAAGCTTTGCTGGTGCTTTTATCTATCAAAAAGTGCGACTAAGTAGCACGAAACAGATGAAAAGTAATTTTAAGAAATCGTATCTAACGATAGGCGCGTTATTAGAAAAATAATTATCCGCTCCAATAAAACAGGTTTCGGATAAAAACACGGTGCAAAATATAGTCTCTCCAAGTAAGTTACAGTTTGCTGTAATCCACGTATAGTAACGTTTAATTATCTTTACTACTCTACGTTTACGGGTTAGCAAGTGGTCGTAAACAATTTCGAGTGCGTGAGTGCATTTTCTACCGAGTGTATGCGAGAACGTAGAGAAAAACAGAAGCAGGAAAGAGGTAGAAAGTTAATCCAAAAATACGGAACAGGACTGCGAGATCCGTACAGGCGGTATAAAATACGCAACACAGTTCTCGCAGAATCAGGACTCGAATATCCTCGCGTACACAAACATTTGTATAAAGGAAAGAAAGGGGAAAAAAATAGAAACGATGTCCGTTGGCGATTATGGCGCATAAACGATAATACAGAAATGGCCATAGTAGCGATCGTTAGACTTGCAAATAAGTAACCACGCGATGCTTAAACGCTGCAATTTAATATCCCCGTATTTCCCTTGGAAAGGTGAAATATATGCGGACACACATGAGTAGATATGCTCCATTATGCGACCCTCGCATGGACTTTCCATTCGTCTTGGGAAGAACGAAAAGTCCGACACGAGATACACTCGAAATCGAAACATGGATCGAATTTCATGTCGGATGAATTTTATTGCTCGGTGCGTACTACGTCTAAACTCGTAAATTGTGCTATTAAAATCTACGGAACTTGTACGAAAACTCGTTGCCAAAAAACGAACGTTCAAAGTGCGATAGAGTAAAAATAGCTAATTAATTAGAATACGATCCGGTAAGATAATTATCAAGAGACAACGGATCGAAGACTTTCGACGATGTCACGCAAGTGAGCCGCTAGCATCCGACCGAAGAGAAGATGTCCTGCCGTCTGTTCGCACGCTTTCCTCTTCGACCGAGCGAACGAGTTACGCGGTTGACATCAACGTTAAATAAACGCAAGCAGGTAAGGATTTATGGGCGTCCTGTAAATTACTTGATCAACTGGCGTGCAAATCATTCGGGAACACGAAAACACGTTCATTCAAATCGACCGGTCGAGGCTGAGTTATCGCGGCCTAGCCCGGTTCCTTGGGAATATCAGTCCTGGTCACGCGACAAGCAATCAAAAATGTATGCAAAACGAGAAACGAGAAACGGAACTCGACCCCGCGTGTCACGTGATATTGCTACATTCATAGCGAGCACGTGGCTCTATCACTTTCACGGAACCGAGTTGTACTTCCGCGAATTGTTATGGCGAACCAAGAAAATAACAAAAGACGATGGAATATTAATTAATTCGTGAAGATGTTTAGTATAGTATCCGGCAGTATTTTTCTTCTCAATGTATCTTTCCGCGTGTATTTTGGGTCGCTGAAGCCGAGAAAGAGGGTCACTTTCACGGAAATGAACAGTTCTAACAATTCGTTCTTACGAACATTTGGCCGACAAGGGTCATAACTTTAGAAATCCGCGCAAGACCGTGATCGTACAGAGAGCGATAAGCGGTAAGCGGCAAAACAAGCGATGACACAACCAATGCCAATGCTCCAAATGCTAATTTTGCAGCCTACCGTTCACTGTATGATCGCGGTCTAACCGGCCGCAACATAAAAAATGACCCAAATTCGACTCAATCCTCGCGATTCAAATGCGTACAGAGTAAGCCGCACAGTAGTTTAAGAGTTCGAAATTTAAGAAAAAAAGGTGTCGTCAACGTCCATGGAGACGTCATACGTTAACGGTTGACCGAAATTTGTCACGCCTTATTTGCATATGAAACGAACCTCATTTTCGGCTTCGAAGACCTCAAAAATATTTCGCAGTCCGGATACTATACTAGAACCGAAAATAAATGTAATATCTTAAATCTCTTACAAGATCTAAATTGAGACCTACATTCGAAAGATTGTTTATGTTTCATTTACTCCGTTAATTCTCTACACGAGTGGTTCGCTACGTGTTAACACCAAGTTCGACATCGATTTCCGTAAGTGAAAATTGTCCTACGGAGAAAACGACGATTTATGGTCACTTGGAGCGCCAACATCGATTAATAGGAATATTTTACGCGATTATGGCGCGTGGGACAAGTTCGACCAGTTATATCGCTTCTCTCCGCTCTTCTCGAGAGACGAAACAACTCCGAAAAGGATAAATGTTTCCAAAGAATCGGCGAGTACGTGATGTTAGCCATATCGGCGAGACTCGCGTTTTTTCAATGATATCGTAACGTTGAGTCGATATTTCGAACGGTGAGTCACCAAGTTCAGCGATGAAATCGTGGCGATACCATTTCTAAAAAGATCCCTAGCAGCGCACGCTGTCTGGGAAGACTTATGTTCCAGGAAATGCGATCTTTCCGCAATTCAAAGTATTTCATTTCACTTTTACCGCTTTTACCGGGCTTAAATATTACTTATTACTTTAGTCGTCGAGTTTCCTTGAAACAAGAGCGAGTCTACCGTGCGAGCAGTTAATCAAATGAAAATTACGGCTTTCCATCTTTTGAAATATTTCGTTTCCTATCGTGTTTCTTATTTTAACGGTATCCATCAACGACAACAGTATCCATGAGAAACGATGGGATAATGAAAATTGGAAATGAATGAGGGGAAAAATACTCTGCAGATAATAATAACTCAATTTTCCGCACCACGATCTGCTTCCCAACATAATTCGACCGATCTATCACAGTCTCTGTCACTCGTTCCTACTACGACATTTACTATAATATCCGATTTTTCGTTTGCGATCGAATTTCACACTCTTCCGTAAATTCGCGCGTACAAGTTTCACGTGCTTCGTGGTAATCGCCACGCGGATATATATCACCGTGGCATCTCGTGCTCCACAGTGAAACTTGCCGCTAAATATTCCACTTTCATGCGCACCCCGCGAGTATCATCGCACGAGTCGTTAAGCATCCCACGAAATGAGGTAATTTTCTACGCGATCGCCGTCAGCCACGAAATCTGCCGCCTCGGCCCGATGAAACAGAAAAAGAAAACCACCGTGGAGGCTCGGAGAAATCTCTTGATTAAAAATGAATCAACAAATCGTTGGATAGCTTGGCTAATTCCTTGCAGTGGATCAACCATTAACTCTTTGAGCATGGCCAATTACCTAACGATTAAACTTGGATCGACTACTCGAGCGGCACCGAGGCGCGTGCAAATTACGTTGCTTCGCTCTTACGTGCAACGTACTATCAACACGCCATAGCATTCAACGTAGCCTTCGTGTTCATCAATGAAAACGGAGGCTGATGTCACGTTTCACTCGAAGGCAGACGAAAGTAAAAATCATCCAACGCGAGGTTTCCTTTTACCAAGCGTATAACGTTGTGCTGCTTCGCGTATAGAAAAAAAAATCGTGGCCAACCCCCTTCTTCCTCGCAGCCACGGTTTCTCTTCGGGAACTTGACGCGTGTGATCCTTCGACATGCTGGCAAACGTGTTTTTCTTGTCTCCTTCACCGAAGAAGGCACTTAGTGGCACTTACCGCGACCCTCTTGGCTACTACGATCTGACAACGAGCTTTTCATCGAGATACAAAAGGAGAAGCACATTTTCGAAGTGTTTCCGGCTAATGAAAACATAGCGATATTATTCGAATCGTTTGAACTCCGTCATCTTCGAATTCGATCTTGACAAGACGAATTAATCGAGCAACCCTGCGTTAGCCTACACTGTGCTTGTTCTTTCTGAACGCGAACGAAGCGACACCGCGCGAAACGAGCAGAATCAGCGCGGAGGAAGGCGTGAAAAATCCAAATTCAGGACAGACCGGAAAGCCTTGCCGCGTCGGTACGCCTCGCGTGAAAGTTTTAGGCGGACACACGTTGCATCTAGCATGGTCTATGAGCGCGAGTGAAACCGGGCCTTTGTATACACGCGCCAGGCTGATTGCTCGCGTTAATCGAACTTTATGCGCGGGATCGCTTTACCGTGCAAACACGTTCGGCCGATATGAATGGCCGGTTGCTTCGAGCGTTCGTTCGACACGGATAAATTTGCCCGAAAAAGAAAAAGTAAAAAAGGCAGAGAAAAATAGGAAAAGGACGGGAACAGAGAGTAAGAACGTAGTCGCAATCGGTCGATTTATCGTATGTGCTCTCCCCGGATGCAATTCGTCCTAATAATTAACGATTTCCCTGGTTAAGCTGACACTTTTTATTCGATTATAAATTTAGTGCGGACTAGCTCTATCTCGGAGGATGTAGGTTTCGTGGAGGCCGTAAAAACAGGGACACAACGTTCTCGTGCTTCCTGCTTGCTTACTAGGCTGTGTACGATCGGCCCGATTCTCGATACAGGTCGATGATACGCTTTGCCTGTCCTGTGCTGCGATTCAGATAAACTGGCGTTTCTTATAAACGACGTAATTATAGAATAATGATATTCTAGCGTCGATCGTGTAATTACATATTTAGTATCATAAAATAAAATTTGATCTCGTTTCTTAATGATTCGTGAAAGTATTAAGGGAATGCAAATTATTCGTTACACATACATACAAGTATTAATAGAATATTCGATAGAAAATACATTGGCGCGCAATCTGAAAAATTGTTGTATAATAGGAGACGCAAAAACCAACTGTAATTTCTCGCTGCCTGTTAATCACGTTGAACAAGACACGCTTCAAGCCGCACAAATCTCATCTCATTCGCAAACACCCACTAGTAAGACTGTTCGGCGAACACTCGAGGTATTATCATATTCACTTACAAGCCTCCTACATAGAGGCAAGCAGACTTCCTCGTTGCACTAAAATTACGGAACCTTCGCGAGAGCCAATCATCTCGTTAACATACAAAGCGATCTAAGAAACTCGTCGAAGATTTCAACCGTACACTCGATAATCGTAAAAATAAATACGAAATACTCGCTTAACGAGGATCATCCGAGATACCTAAACTCGTGATAATAGTCGCAAAGTATCCATTGAAACAAGCCTCTTTGGTATAAACTGAAGATCGTTCGACGTTTAAAACGAAAAGAAGCAAAAACAAGGAGGGGGAGAGGGGAAATATGAGGGACGGACGGTAGAGAAATAAAAGCATCCGATTCTTCGCATCGTACTGTAGAATTAATAAATTTTTACGGTCAACGCTGGCTGGACGAACTTTCACGTGGTTTCGAGAGAATGAACGAGCATGAAGAGGAACGCATTCGCTACGCGATCGCGAGTTAATGGCCAAACCGACAACACCGAACATCGTGAAATCTTTTTAACGGCGTGCATTCATTTGTTCTTTCACGTGGACACTCGTTCCACTGGGTGGCACGGGTTTTACGCTGCTACTAAAAGGCTAATAACAAAAGTAGAGAAATTCCTGGCTGAGAAATCCTTGATAGCACTACGAGAAACTAGTAATATAGTTCCGTACAATTAGCGTGTCTTCTTTTATTGCTTACTTTTTACACGTCTGTGTTTGTAGAATATGAATATAGAGGTAGAGAAAATGTTTACGGAAATGTGAGAATTTTATAGCTGAAAAAGAATCACGTCAATGTCGAGATAATTCGCAACTCGATAATTCGGTTAACAGTGCAAAAATCACTTCCATTTGTACAGTTGTTGAAAGTTTCCGGTTATATAGCGTGGTTTTATTAAACTGCTAAGATAACCTGCCTCTGAAAAGACAGGTTTGTTGCATAATTATATACCCTAACTATAACACAATATCATTAAATTTCTTGTAAGAAGAATTTTGTTAATATATAACTTTTACTCAAAATGGAGATACGGTTGGCAGCTGAAAAAATTGTAGTTTTATGTTTTCGAATCTCTAAATTAAAGAGAAGAAGTTAATAAACTAAAAGCACCGTACGCTTAATAATCACATCAAAGACGTCATCCTCTTAACCCATAAATCCCTGTCAATAATTAAGTTACCCAGAGCGCATGTAAACGTGCGCGTAATGAAAACGTGCAACATTCCATTAACCCGGCACACGCACAAAAGTCGAACAGGATAACGTTTAACTAAAACGTTCTCAATCGCGTGCACCGTGAATACGCAAATTCCTCGATAAATACGGTGAAAAGATCGAAGATCATGAAGCATACTGATCTTTGGAGAAACTTTGATGATACGTTCTGATATTGAGCCAGTGATAAAATTCGCTTGAATGACGATTAATTCGAATCAAGTTCTTGCAGTCGCGTGAAAGTACTACTAAATGGTACAAAATTTAATACACCGACTTAATTAAAAGCTAATTAATAAATAATTAGAATACGTTTTAGAAACCGTATCTCAGATAAAATTTCATTATCGATGATATCCTTGTCCGATTTAACGAAAGTGACGAAACTACGGTAGTACGTTAAATTAATACGAAAAGTGTGATCTGGCAAAGAACTCTTGGAAAAATCATCGAACATGCCACTTTGGTATACTAAGGGTTAATACAAACATGTCCGAACTATGTATTTCTTTTTCAGTTCCCAAGCTAAGAATTCTCCTTTAACATGGAGGTAAATGAGTGTAGTTACACTTAATGCAAATTATCTCCTTTTGTGCTAGAGTTTCTAATTTGAAGCTTGCTCTTCTAGCAGATCGTTTCACGAGACCGCTTCCTCTGACATCTGTTTTTGTAATTCTAATCAGTTGCCATTGTGAATGGACTTATCAGGAATGTTGGTAACGTTAGTTAGCTCACTTCAGCGAGTATGGAAAACAAATTGCCGTTTCGTACAATAATTCCGAGTGATAAATCTCGAACAGGTGTACTGTTCGTTGTATTTGATTTGAATAGAAGTAGCGCGGTTAATAGTCGGCATCGGTGAATCTTTATTTGTGATTTAGATGAATTTAGTACTCGTTATTCGCTTAGTCTATTTTGTGACAATTATTCGCGAAAGTATAAAATTTAGCAAAAACAAGAATGTACTCACCTTACTGCTTATACGAGACACAAGAGTTTCGATGTGACACTGCCATTCCAAAGCTCGTAGAAACAGCAAATGCCATCGGCGTTCCAAAGATCTCGCTGTTCGTAAAGCTTGTGGCGGTTCCCGTTGTTCCCGTTGTTCCCGTTGTTCCCGTTGCTCCTCTTGATCTTGTTCCTGCTCCTTTTGCTGTGCTTGCTGCTGACTGACAACTTTATCTCCTAATTTAACGACCGAACTGACGATTCGACCATGCGCTTCTATGTCTCGTTGGAGTACCTGTAATCATAAAGGATTCATCCTACGGTTACCAAATGTAGAAGTTTATCGTTCAGAAATACCGTGATTGTTACAAACGATGGGGTAAATTTTGCACGAATAGAATGCAAGTGTTTCGTGTATGATACAGTAAAAATACCATAGAAGGTGTCAGTGGCTGTAATATGATTCAAATGCTATCGTTCCACGTTAAATTTCAAGCTACTAATGACAACCACCAACGAGTACATAAATCAGCTAATGTTAAGTATCGAAATTAGTATCATCTTCAGGATTGGAAAGCGTGTTAAGTGAACAGCGAAATGTATGGTTATTAAGTATACGAATATTCGAAAGTACCCGGAAGCCCACGCGAAGATCGATTTATGGGCTTTAAATTGCGTTTCGACCAAGTACCGTTATCAGAGGCGATCTCCCGAAAGTTTTCTTTCACGCCGACCACTGGTAGATTAAGTCATGCATTTACAAGCATGCGCTGCATAATAACACTATTAAAGCAGTACATTAAAATTCCGGTCAGATAAATCGCCGACAAAAAAAAGGAAGAAGAAATTAACGACTTTGAATAATTATTTTGCCGACCCAGAATCACCGAACGTATCACGAGCCACCCTGAGGTCATGAAACCTTGATAGCTTGATCCTCAAGGTCTCGTACAGAGTACGTCAAAGCCAGCTGTAGGAAACGTGGATATCGCTAGTTGACACCATCGATGTCAGATTTCAAGTCATCTGACCCAGAAGTTGTGGATCTAGCCACGAACCACCACAGAGTCATCGGACACTGCGCAAACCCTGTAGTCGTGACACTCGCTACGGATCACATCGGGGTCGTGACACTTCCAGCTGCCTGACCCCTGGATCATGAGATCCGCCTTGTATCATTGGAATCCACGTCTTACACCATCTCAAGAAATCCCTAGCAAGTTCCACGACCTCAAGGTCCTTCGCGGTTAGGTGGTGTTCGAGTGATTCAAGGATGGCTCAACGACTCGCGGCTCTGTGGTGATCTTTGCTGGGTTTCACAAGTTCGAACCATAAAACTCAAGATTCGTGAAACCGAAGAATATTTACAGCTAATTGAGCGATCTATAGTCCGTGATAGATCTCACAATTTAGATCTAATTGACCTGTCGTGGATTACGCTATGGACTAGATCACAGTCCGATACTGAGCAACTCGAAATCAGCCATATTAACGTGTCCAACTGATTCGTAGATCATACGATGGTAAATATAGAGCAACGCTGAGTACTAGAATTCGTTTTACGATTCGAGTCTAACGTATCGATATCGAATGCCCGCAGATAGATCAGTAAACGCCAAAATTTCAACTATCCTAAAGTCGTTAGAATCGTGACAAGATATAGTTCTGCGTCCTAAAGCTATAATTATCTCATTTACAATTTGTCTAATCTGAAGATTACGAGTATGAAACTTAACGGACCATTTCCTTTAACATTACATTCCACGACAACAGCTGTTGACGTTTTTGTTGGCAAAATGATTAAGTACGTGTTGAGTGACAGCGACTATTCGCAACTTTCTCGTCTAAATTTAATCGAGCATCAAATTCAAACAGGTATTTCATCTGTCAATTATACCGTAATAAGCGTAAGTACAAATATAGCACTTCCGATATGCAGCTGAAGTGATACGAAGCTCGTCGCGGCCCAATGCAGACAGCCACACTTTCTCGCTTTTCAGTCCTGTCTTCGGTTTCCTCCTTTCTACGAACGCCTGACCAGGTGAAATTCATCAATTCGAGGCTCGCAGCGAAAAAAAGGAACGAATCACGCCGAATAGGCGGTGCAGCACGAGAAGGAAAGCGATACGATGCCCGCAGAAATACAACGCGGCGAGTTTCCTGCGCGCGGATCATCGTTCGACCATGATATTCCCACTGCGAAGGAAGTATAAAGTAGGATTATGATTTTCCTGCCCACGGCGGGATTTAAATTAGCGATAAGAACAGCCGCGCACGGTCCTCGTTTCCTTTTTGCCTTCCACTCTACTTTCTTATTCCGTGAATAATCGTCCTTTGCACATAATTAACCCGGTGTTTTTCTTCAAATTAGCCGTGTGTCTGCTTTACATCGTCGAGTATGCCGTTACCCCGTACGCGATATTTTATGGAATACGATCCCTCTGTTTCGAGTTTTACGCGCGGGATCACACCTCGCGAGTCGATCGATTAAAACAACTAGTTTGCATCGTCTTACACATGCGCATCTGTCAATAAATTTCGATATTTCATACTTATGCGCTCGAAATGGTTATTCAGACTGTATACTTATTTTTTGCCAAATATATTTTTACGGTAAATATCCTAGAAGAATATTAATCACGACAATCGTCGTGTCTCGTTGCAGCGCCAATAAAATTGAAAAATGTTTTATATAACACGCGCCATATGTATCTACGTGGAAGCTTTCTATCGACCTTCGACAGAGCAGCGCGTATCACGATAATCCGTTGCAATGAAATTTCACGTTACCCTGTCGTTGCATCTAGTTTCTTGTTACGTGTAATCAAATACATTGGGCTGGTTATACAGCGTAGAGAGAACGAACGGAGATTTTCACAGAGGAACGAGAGACGTTCTCTCGCAAGCCACCAGTGGAAGCGTAATGAGCACTGCGTCGAAATGCTTGACTTGCTTCGCGGAAGCAATAAAGGCATTTAACTGCTTTCTTTTGTACGCGTGTGCTTAACCTTTGCACCCAAGCGTAGAGTGTCCGCGCTCGCTGTGCGCCGCGATGACCCGAACAGTGATTTATTTCCAACCACAGCAAAATAGAGAAATATAGAGATCCGCCAGGATAACGATCTAATCTGCCCCTTTGTGAAAAAGGAAAATCGCGCGGCATGAATCATCAACGAACAGAATCCGGTAGAACGGTCGGTTGATTGCGATGCGAATCGCAAATTTCGTGCTTTTCCTTGTCACGTGTATCGCCGCCAAATCGATTATACGCGTTTTTCCAACAGCCAACGCAACGTACAGTGGTTTGGAAAGTCGTTTTATCGCCATTTCGTCCGAACCAATGCCAGACGCCATTGAAAATCCACGTGTACTAATTCTTCTAACAAAATATTCGCAACAAAGCTAATAACTATAAAATTTAACGACCTGCCACAAGTTCGTGCTAGCCGAAACTATAAAAAAAAACATCATCGAGTCTGACGAAGCTATCCACTTTCCCATCTAACACGAATACTTACTGAAAGTTTACGCAATCTTCAACAGCAACGATCCACGCAGCTTCTTCATTTATCCTGACACGTGTACATCACGAAACTCGCAATAAGCAAAGTATTTCAAAGTCGTATCTTTTAAGCCATCCTTTCCAGTACTTTGATCGAACGAGTCATCTTGAACGAAATGTATCGACTCGTTCCACGTACTCGTTACGAACGTATTTAGGCTATACGCACGCTGACGACAATTTGTCGCTTTCGCTCGCATTAATCAAGAGTTCAGTTTCTTCCTCTTTTAAGAACAAGAAAGTCGTACTGAAGTCGCGTCGTCGAATACCCACACAGCTTTAAGCTCGGATCGGCAAAGAAAATGTTAGACCAGCAAACGGGTATTAGAATCATCGAATCAATGAAATTTTAGAGTTCAAGCGCACAGATAACGCTGCTACTACTACCAGTTCGATCGAACTTCGTTCACACCTACTGTATCTGTTCCAGCGACTATACGATCTTTGTCTCCTGCGAAGCGAAGTAGCTGGAATCAGCAGAGAACAAAGACGTTGCGGGTCCCGAGTCTATCCGCAGCTCGCATTAGCCCACTTTCTCCCATAGATTGCGTACGATTACGCGCGATTGTTCCACTTTATCTGTCCGCGGTGCGGACCGTGTTGCTTTCGACTGGCTCGTCGGCTCGTCGGCTCGTCGGTGAGTTTTTCCCGGCGACTCGGTCTCATCCGCGCGAGAACAATGCCTGCGGAAGAGGCTCGGTCTTATCTGATATTGAAGATCGACGTTTAGATAAAACATAATTGGCGTTTCGCGGTTAAGACGGTGTTCGGGTATTGAACTGCGGAGAAAGACCACGGGAGGAAATTCGAATCGAGGCGTTCACGGAGAGACACACCTGCCTCGTCTCTTCGAGTGAAAATTGCGTGAAAGCCAAAAGAGAAAAAGACCACTAATTTGTTTCGATCGCTGGATTCGATTTTCTAGCCGGTGTCGGTTAACTTCGATTTCTATAGCCGGGAAAGTACACACCCATCAACCGTGGAAAAGCTAGTGGTTTCGAACGAGATCATCGAAGACGCGCGGCTCTTCATACGATCTCCAACAGATTGACGTATTATAGAAGTTTAGTTTATTCGAGACGCGTCTATTGGAAATTTAGAAATTTCAGATGGCTCATTTAGATTAATTCGGATTTGTTGGAATAAACGACGTTGCCTTACCTTTATTCGAATATCTAAATCGAATCTAATGATTTGATAGATAATTGGTGCCATGAGTCACGGTCAGTTAGACTTTTAACATTTCATATCGCGTATCGCGCTGTTATGAGATTCTTGTAAGCAAATAATAGGGATATATTTAGGACGATACCACGGAGATAAGCGATTACGAACGATAAAGGTATTTGATAGATTTCCTCAAATGCTACACGATACTTCGTACGTGACCGCCCCGACTACTTTTAAAGATAAAGACTTTAAATAATAAAGAATGATTTCTCTGAAAAATGAACGTTATCTTCCAATAGAAGAATAGAACATATATTGCTTTACTCTCAGAGACGTGTAAATATTTACAGGAAGAACTTGAATTTCTGTTTGTTAGCTGTTACCGTAGAAGTCGACATCTACGTTTCTACGCGTACAATTCGCTGACACTTGCGTTCTTTTTCAATTTGTCTACGAGCTTAATTTCTAACCAAAGTCGTACCTTTTCCTTCTAAAATATTACAAGCATTCGAATAAATTAGATATTTATAGAGAAATGAAAAAATTCAGTCGAAAGAAATGCATTTAAAGTACGTTTTACATAACTTATCCTTAAAAGTTACGCTACAAAGTACTACGTTATGCAGCTTGTGCATACTTGGACTCTCTTTACATTCCCGTGAAGTTTACTTTTTCCTGTACACACGACTCTCCCATGGTCACAAACATTCTTCGCTGGCCTTCGACTTGACTAGCTAGATATCGTTCTACAGACATTTTCTTTCCTAGATACATACACAGCGCGAAATATTCGTAAAATAGTCTGCTAGTGCAAACTCGATCTGTGTCGTATATTTTTGATCTTCTAATCAGAGAACCAATTTCTTTTCCAAGTATTCGCGGAATAATCTTCCTGCGTTCTATATTCATATCAAAATAGCTACGAAAAAAGAAAAAAGAGAATACGATAACGGTGGAAAGTCCAAGGGAGCACGCCCCATAAAAATGCTATCGAAAGTATCAAGCGTGACGGAATAAATACATATTAGAAAAGTTATCTAAATCTTCAGGCACGAAGTCACATTTCACTAAATTGAAGTCGGCGGGCTGTGCGGAAAACAGGATCGACCACGGAGAAATCGTAAACATTTAACAATTCTGTTAGAACGGATCGATATGTCGGCGAATATTCTTAAAACAAATCGGTAAAATTATTATCGAGATCGATCGTCTAGCGGAAATCGAAAGTTCTCGAAGCGGTAAAATTGAGTGGCTGTCGGTCGGTGATCGAAGCTGTTAAAAAACAACGAGGAAACGCGGCTTATGTTCAACGTCCGTTAACTTCGTAGAAAATGTAACGGTGTTGAGTTTCCGATCTGTTGAACTATCGAGCCACGCATCGAAAAAGATTTTCGAGACGACGTCCGATCGCTCCATCTCGGAGCAGCGCGGCGCGCGGCGTTACGCTGCTTTTATAGTAGAAAGTTTCAAACACGTGCCGATACATCATAGAACAATACGCCACATGCTCTGTTCCTTGTTCCGACTTTACATCGAGTTAGTCGAGTACTTATTTCCTACCCTGCAATCGCGATTCGGTTTTACCGATGGATGGATTTTTGTCCTGGCAAGAATTCTTATATGAAACCGTGGTTATCAGATCGGTGATTCGATTGTAAGCAACTTTGGGACAAATGGACCATTAATCTTGCAAATTATCAATCGCCGTTGATTCTATTTGCGAATCGATAACGTAGCTCGAACGATCGATATTTTAGCGATTCTCGTAAAAACCGAAAGCTAGGATCGCTGTTGGTTTATTGCGAGATTTTACACAACTGGATCGTATTTCCTTTCCATAAAGGTGTTCAATTTTTGCGTACGAGAAATTGATAAAACATTCGTTCTTAATTTCCTGTTGGTCGACTCTTCTTGCAGGAGATTCTGGTAACTGTCTACAGAAAATAAAAACTAATTCTTGGAAACAGGTCAACACCGTTAGTTTGTACAAGTTGTCGGAACTTGTTAAAGGATCCGTGCAATCATCCTCGGTGTTTTTTTTCTTCGAACCGCGTAATCATTCGGCTTACGTAAACGTTTAACTAAGCGTGTGGCGATGGATAAGCAGTACCAACTGCGAGATACGTGCGGAAGCTTGGTCAGATTTGAGGTTAGAGTAACAGTTTTCGCAGAATTTACGGAATGCCTTTACTATCTTGAGTGAGCGAACCTCTGCGCTACAACGGGCTACCGACCAAAGAAGATGCTGCGATGGTGGAAATGTAGCGTGCAGAGAGAAGCTATCGTAATGATGCGTTCGATGACGTATCGAGGATGTTTCGCAACGGTATCGGATGATCGATTAGGGATGTAATCGTATGATTATTTCGTGGTACCGTATTTTCAATTATAAAACAGAGTCTGCGAGAAGAAATAAAACCCACGTCCTCTTATTGCTCTTACGTGTTACTTGCTATTGGAAAATTGTTCGTGGGATGGACGATATTGGTTAAGATGCATTTTGTATTTAAATATGAAAATTATAAGGAAAAGATATAAGTACGATTTTTTTGATCGTTTAAAAATAAGTAGCAGACTGACAATATTCCGAAAGAAACAAACGATATTAAATCTAGTTGCTGCGTTAGTTTAACTTCGTATACTTAAAATCTTCGATATAAAAATTCTCAATATTTAAGATTGACGCGGTGTTAAATACACACGGAGAAAATCATATTCTCTCTATATACGTGAAATAATAATGTTGTTCCGGCGATGACTGTGAAGTAGGTCATAGTGGCAGTAAAGCTCGACTCTGGTGCTATCGCTAATCGCGATCGTTTATGTTCTTCGAGTAAAAGTGATGGATATACTTGACCGATGACGAACATTCCGACAGCTCGTTCAATTTACATGACATTTCTCCAGACTCGATTTATGGTACGCGACAGTATATCGAGTGTCGCGTTATGCAAAGCACGATACTTAACGTCACTCCGTATCCGTGAGACACTCGACCAATTGCTCTTTTATTGCTACTTTATCATTTCCAGTTACTACCGTTTCAAAATCTACCGCTTGAAATTCTGACGAGTCGCTGTGGCCTCGTGCAAATCGCACGTGAAAATTTCCACGTACGATCTCTGCGCGTCGGTCCATTCGGTACAAAGAATCGTGTCACCGCGCCGAAAAACGAAACCACGCCATACTTACCAACGCCATAAATATACCCCTAAATAAGAGCAAACGTCAGTGGAGAATCAAACAATCGAATTATCGACAATTTCGCGCGAAGAAGTTAGCCACGATTAGCGTGATTCGAGCATGTTTATTTATCCCATAACACGTTCAGAACCACTTGAATTATTTCGCTTGGTCCTTAATGGATTAAAATTTATCTCACTTTAGTCCGAAAAATCTTAGTACAAGACAAGCATCGGGTATATCTCCGATGCATCGATCGTTAACTTTCTCGTGGACAAGCATCTCGCTATTCACGGAGATTCGGTGCAGCGTGTCAGCAGCTTTTTAGCCGTGGGCACGACCTATTTAGTGGAATACGTCGGTTTATCGCGAGCAGACCACGTACCCCTCGGCTCGTCAATCGTCTCCATTTTTCGTGTTCGTTCGTGCTGGCGTGCACGCGCGCAAAAGTCCTACCAGCGTTAAGTATCGCGCGACGATATCGTTTTATCTGGCGAATTGATGAAAAATCCGACTCTTAATCTGGCGAACAACCGTGCGTGCTGTCGTGACAGATGGCAGTCGTGGTAAAGGCAACGGTCACGATTCCGTTTTCCTTTTGCACGTTACGCAATGCTTGTTTTATCGGTTCGCGTGGAAATTTCGTTGTGACGCCTGTTATGGCGGCTCTTATGGCCTTCCAGTAATTGCACAGCTACCCACCGGAATTATACATTGATTACGTCGCTGCATGGAATCTTATCGTAGGTCTGCGACTTCTCGTATGCAATTTTTTCAAACGGCGTAGGAACACGTCGGATAATCTCGCCAGTTGACGTTACACGCTTCTGTTGGGCGCGGGAAAACTCGTATGGAAATTTTATTGGCCTCGGGATCGATAACCGTGACCGGAAATGCATTGTTTCTCGTTACGTTAATCGATGGAATTTTATTGTAGGAGCTGGAACTTTCGAAGCGACTCTTGCATGAAAATTCTTTTTATCGATGCTGGAACAGGTTAACGAATACCGCGAATGGAAACTCCAAACGAAGCATGGCCAAACTATTCGTTCTCTTTGTATATCGTACTTTTATTTTAACGTTTCGAAAAGAAACGTACTATCTAATCTAATATCTATAACGAATCTCGAAGAAATCTCGCCACTAACTTATTTTCATTTAACGAAGAAACTTCCAACTCGCTCTCGTCCAAGCAATTATCTACCATCGATAGGATACACGCTTACCTACTTCTCACAAAAATGTCTTGAACCCGTCCCACAATTTTCCACGCGATTTCCTATCCTCTCCGCTGCTCGTTAAGCCTGCATCGTTTAATTCCGTGTCGAGTTCGAGTCTAAAAACCGCTAGAACGCGGCAACGAGCACATCTATCCATGGGAAAGTTGGAGGATAGGTGTTAGAATGTGACGGAGTAGCGTGTGCTCGGAAGAACCGAGGACAGGGGCGTTCTTGTCCGTGCAACCGGCATAAAGTAGTCCATAATTCACGGTTGAATCCACGCTGAGATTACGGTTACGCTGAAACCGCTGGCAGCTCGCTGTCTCGGTAGCCGTGCGCCAGGTATCGACCGACAGTTATTGACTTTCATGCCAGTCCGCGGATTCCCTGTATCCTCAATGGAAAACAAATCGCGCGATCTACGTGATCTCGATACGATTCTCGCAAGATAGTCGATAGCCATGGATCTCAATGAAATTATCGGATGGAGTCTCGGAGAACTGGATCGGTGAAAGGTTGATGATTCGTTGCGCTGCAGATTGCAAAAGACGATTGCGACGAAGCCCAAAAAATATCGCAATTATAAATACTAAGTGGAAATGAGTTAACGATGTTTTAAATTAATCTCTCGCAGACCGAAAATTGAATTCGCTGGGTCTATCGGCTGTTCTTCTAAAAGCTGTCGGAATATCCGACAAAGTGGAGAAATAAAAAGGAAAGACGAATGGATTAAATTATCGTTGGCTTCTGACAGGATGTGTGTGTTGCGGATAATGGTAAAAGATAGCGAATAATAACGATAAGATAAAGGCAGGGGGAATTAGGATATTGTTCAATCCGGAGAGAGTTTAAACGAGGAAAGTTCGTGATGTCGTAATAATAGAGCGGTAATGTTACGATGTTGTAGAGCTATGTTAAGTTTATGGTGATTAGTTTAATGATGCTATGAGATAAAATAACAACGTCTAGAGATTGAATCATCTACCGCAGCGTAGAATTAATAACGTATTTTATAAAACTCGTGTGGTCGGCTTCCTCTTCACGAGCAAGAGGGTGTACATGAAACTGCGAATACATTAAATTCTAATTTTTCTTACGAGATTACTGCTGATATAGACTATGCGTTAATATACCGTACGATCGTTTCTTTTTTTTTTTTTTTCTTTTTTCATTCTTCTCTTCTTATCTCCGTCGACGAGAATCTTTTTACTTTAAACGAAAAGAATACCCTCGGATGGTTGGAAATGCAAAATTATAGTTTACACGTAAGTCTGCACTCCGTAAATTATCTTCCAATCGCTTGGAACAAATTGTAACGGAGAAACAGCGTAGAAATTCTAAAGTTAGAAAACTCTAGTTACAAGAAGAATTCAGCAAGAACAGTTCCTACCATCGAAAGGAAGAAGAAACGTTAAAAGAAGTCTTCTAAAATTTTCAAACATTCTATCGAACCAATTTTACAGCAAGAGGTTGGAACGAACCGTTCGGAAAGAAGAAGAAAGGTCTCGCGAGGTGATTCCTCGTGGGTGTACGGAGTCACCATCGTCGACTATAAGAACCTGAAGACACGATTCGCGTTGATGTTCGCCGGCGCGCGTTCGCGAGGCGAATTGAACGGATTCATAGCGTAGGCGTGCAAACACATCCACGCACAGTCAGTCTCTATAATCGTGGCCCGTACCGATTTGAATAGGAAGTCGAGGCCGATTACCTTGGCAGCGTGCTTCAACCGTGTTATCAAGAAAAGTCGGCGTGTTCCTGAAAATCTAAGCAACGGCGTACAACGCATTAGCCTACACGCAGTCAAGAATTATGGACGCGATTACGTTTCTCCGTTTTGCACGATCACTCGAATACGCGGTTCCGAAAGCATTTACCTCCGACGATATATCCGTGATTATTCTCTGCGCGTATACACTGTACGCGCGCCGCTTGTTATTCCTATTAGCAATGCGCTTGGAAGCTTAGGAGAATCATAATGGAGGCTGTTTAATGGAGAAAAATTTTCCAGGCGAGGCGTTCTCTTTTTTTAACTATTTTTCTTCGATCTTTTTTTTTCCTTCCCATTTTTTCTTTTTTAATAGATTTTAACGTCGAATCGTGCACGTACACCGTCAGATACAAGCAGCGGAACAACTAGATACCGTTTGCTTATACTTACTCTAACAAATTCTACTTTATCTAATATTCTGCGTTATAGGAAACGTAAGATACGATTGAAATAACAGATTTGTAGTAAAATAATTTTAAAAAAGAATCAAATCAGCCAGAGGTTGCTTTGAACGAAACGGTGTTGCGTTCGCGAAGAAACACAGAAAATAAAAAGCAACAGTGTAGAACACAAATTCCCAGAACGGTGTTTGCCGCACGAACATAGAACAGCGTTCATAGACGGTGCTAATGAAGCTAGTAACCCCTGTGCTAATATTAAAGAACCGTTTCCGCCGTTTGAAAACGGTTCTTCGTTAAATGCCCCGTCAACCGCAATTAAACCGCGCTCGCGTTTACACGC
The DNA here is from genome assembly GCF_011952255.1 of Bombus vosnesenskii. Lineage (NCBI taxonomy): Eukaryota > Metazoa > Arthropoda > Insecta > Hymenoptera > Apidae > Bombus > Bombus vosnesenskii. The sequence continues at coordinate 120,549 of NW_022884330.1, read as the reverse complement.
GTAGAGCTTAGTTTAAAACGTTGTTAAAACCGCGTTTAGAAAACGCTGAAATTAATTCACCGAGCATTTCGCTGGCTTCTAAACTTCTGTATAGCAGGATAGTGTTGCGTAATAGGTATGCATTTTGCAGAAATTATGTAACGCGAGCGTGATGCAAAATCGATGAAGCTGCCATTGGAAACTAGAACATCGATTGCAAAATAAGATTGTAATATGAAAAAGTACAGAGTGGCGTACTGACGATTAACGATAGCGATTGCGATGAAGAAACTGAATTTTTTAATGCTTATAATCATCGAAAGTTTTGTTCGAAAGTAACACGAAGATAATAAGAGACGTCCGAAACTACCGAACTATATGACAGAAAATTGCTATAAGTATTAGGTATATGTCGTATATCATCTATACCGATATTTAGATAACTGCAACACCTCTAATAAGTCAGAGTGCATAGGTAGCATTTATTTAAAGTTCGTGTTGTTTGGGATTTGGAGTGGCCGTCGGTTACGTCCCGTCCAAACTAGATGCCTAAAGACCTTTGTTGTGGACACATAAATCTTAGCATTTCTATAGCTAAGGTCCTTAAGACCGCACAAGTATCTTTCGAGTCGAAGCATTCCGTAGAGTTATTGTTCATTTCGAGAAAACACGGGAAAGCGGATTTTTCCCATGCAATGCCACCCACGAGCGTCTTTCGATCGGGGCCGACTAGCACCCATCCTTACCCGCCAGTTTTGTCTTATCCAATTAGCAGCGATGGCCGTTGTCGTCACTTTCCTAACGAAACTTGAGCGTTGATAGCGTTCACAATTCGCCGTATCAATCGATCAGTCGGAACCTGACTGATCGCCAATTAGTTGAGAATTCGCATCACGTGTCGTGCCCCAGCAACATCGATGACATTCGTTAATAATAGTTTGTACTTCAGGGCATTAACCAGCAGACGCTGGTTACCACGCAATGTTACCGGTTTTCATTGATTTATCGATCCATTGAAAGGGTGAGATAGCCAGGGTTTGGTGGCACCGATAAAAGGCGTTACTCATCGGCTAATGGGAAGGATCGATGAAAATAGAACACGGCATACGAAAGGAAAGGTATCCTGAAATCATTGTAGTCGGTTCCTAGACTTTGACTGATTTAGTATCTTTTTAACTGCCACCGATAAATCTTGCTCCATTAAGAAAATTGACTTCCACCTTTTTAGACCCGGTTGTCAAACCCGATCGCATAAAACATTCAGACGCGATTATTACTGGAAATTCGAAACAGCGCTAACGTTTCTAACACTGGGTCGCTTATAATATTCGTTAAATACGAATTCGTTAAATACAAAAGAAAGAAAAGAAAAGGAAGCTGTGACATACAGAAAAATTACTTTAACGTAAAATATGAATATCTACAGAGGACATAATAGTGGAAAATCACAGGTGAAAAATGTAATAAGAGCGTCTTTATCGATTTTCTGACTTTGACGTACGTACTTTTTACACTGACTGAAAAGAAACGCATGACCTTCGATCGGCCTATCGTATTCACCATCCATCCACTTCAATATCTCATTTCTACTTAAATACTCATTCTAACTCAACAGTTACTCAACATCGTTATACAACCTAGAAGCAGAGCGATCAGCTCCGATTTCCCATCACGAACAGACCAAAACGAGGATACCGATCGATGGATCGACAAGGCAGAAACACGTCGAAGCGATCTCTAACTCACGACAGCTTTCCATTTCCGCGAAAAACGCGGATCACTGGAACGAACGGAAGGGGCAGACCGATCCCCGGGCAATTCCGTCAAAATAGGCCGTGACGATTTTGATTAAGTTTCACCTATTCACCGTATCCGACTCGGTGGACCGTGACTACGAGCGTTTATCCAGAGACCGTGCGCTTTCTAAGAGCTTATCGGTACACGAATTACGGGGAGACGAGCCCGATGAGTCCGTCGTGACCGGTTCACGCGAATATCTCAACCAGATCCACGGAAAATCGACACGAACGCGAAACGGTAGGCCGATATAAGCGTAGGCGTGGCACTGTTCCTGCCCTCCGAACCTTTTCGGTGAATCCCAAGTCGCTTCTCGTTGAAATCGTTTCGGGGAACGAGCTGGGCTTGGCCAATTTACTTACTTTGTTCCTTCTTACTTCTTTATAGATCATTCGCGGAGATTCGAACGTTTATCGTGAGAATCTCCTCTTCCTTTCTTCGTGTTTCGCGGGTTCGATCGCTTCCGAGCTATCGAGAGATCGATTTGTAATGTCTGGCTGAGTTAAGTTATAGCGGAGGAGTTCGATGATAAATGGAAGTCGAGGTGGAAGGTCCGTATGAGGTTTTAAAGCACGTTCGATGGGTCGCTGTCTAGTTGAATAGAAGGATATATCGAGTGAGTAGGAACGAACAGACTTTCGAGTCTCGCGTCTTTTTTATTTGTCGTAGTTTGGTCGAGAAATATTTAGAAAAATACCAACGGAGAATCGAAACTACGCCTCTTAAATTAGCCATCCGACACCTTAATCGCTTCACTAAGAGCCCTCGCGTATAACTCATACGTTGAAATCCTATCCTGCAAGTAAACTGACAATGAGTTGTAAAATCGTTAAGTTTAAAACAGCAATCTCGCGACTTTATACGAGAATGAGTTATAGAGTGAAGAAAAAGCAGATATTTTGTCTTAACCAAGATATTACGGAATGGTCGTGAAGTACTAACGCGATGCTAAAGTTTCTTGGTATTTCAATTTCTCTGCTAAAATATTACCTTGCAGAAGATTCTTGCTCAGACATTAAACTCTGCCTATGATCATACCGTGCGGTCTTCAAAAGACTATTAAACTATTCAACTATTAAAAACCTGTTAAAAATGATTTAACCTATTTCCGAATCTGAATAACTATATTTACGTTGAATACGCTTATTACGATCCAAACACGGGCAAAAAGAGTTAGTTATAATTTTGATAGTTCGATTCTATCCTTGCTGCCGATCATTTGCGACGTGCGATTAAATTTGCCACGGCCAATCGCTAATTTGCGCGAAAATGGGCCTCGCTGCTTTGCCATCGGATCGATTCTACGATCTCGATACGAGACACCGTGCGATTCACGGTTTTAGTCGGTATATTCAAATGTCTAATCACCGATTTTCCTCGTTCACGTTCCTTTTTCCTTTCCCTTCTCTCTTGAGATGAAAATAAATGGAACGGTGGATGCGTGCATAATTTTCTCCGAGAGTTTCACGACGAATTTGCTATTAAACCGCGATGATTATGCTCGTTGGTTGACTGCAGGCGATCGTAAACCATCCGAAGTAGCCAAGATCGTTTATTGTAAAATACAGCAAGAAGATCGACGAGTTTCGCCTCTTTATCTCACCATGGGATTCTCCAACGGAGAGATAGAGGAGCGAAACGATATCTAAGCACAGGCATCGACCGCGATACGCAACGATTTATGCCTCGCTATTAACAGATGCTTCGTTTTCTGACGATCCAGATATTTTTGCAAATTTAACGCGTTCTACATCGATCTAGCGTAGAAACATACCTACTTAACTATCACTTATATCTGGTTTAATTGAAACGACGATATTGGTAAAAAAAAAAACACAGAAAAGAAGAAAAGAAATTCTCGAGATCAAATCAAAAACTTATTTTCAATCTTCAATTATAAAAAATAATTTCAATTATAAATTTCACCGCGATGGACTCCTTTTTTCCTTCTTCCTCTTCTGTGTTCTAGAGTTCTCCTAGTGTCTAGACAAATAGCAATTAAATCGTTAGATTAAGATTCCAGTCCCGATCTTTGAATTTACTTAAGTTCTCTTCAACCTTGTAAATCCCGGTTATCAGTTACAGAATCGATATCGAATTAGAACACAGAATATACTATCTAATCAAGCACTTTCGAAGATGTTAATTTATAAACGTCAGAAAAGTTATTATCGCTTATCCATACTATGACGAGCATTGTTTTCGGGGGAAAAAATTCTTCGGCTAAAAACAGACAGTAACATTGCTCGATACGACTTCTGATAATTTCTGACGAACAGCAAGCTGAATTTTTGCGTGAGAAGGGAGAACATATTGTTTCGAAAAGAGCATATTGTCTGTTTTCCCTGCCAACGTGTTTCATAGGAGTTCGATACTTCCTGGTGGCGATCATATCGGGCAACATTTTACCGTACTACTTTCGATAACATCTGAAACACAATACGTTCTAATTCCGGGCCACGACGTTCGTTTATGGGCTGTAAAACTAGGCACGTTCTTCTAGGGGTACCATTAACGGCACAGTTTTTGCGGCGCAGCCGGACAAAGTCACGAAACTCTCGTAGCGGTCTCTTTCCATATTTGGCGACTCGAAAAGAAGTATCGCCGATGTCTTTTACGTCGTGTTGATTACCAGCTGAAATACAATTTGCGCCTCCTCGACAGCGTTACCTTCCTCTAGGAGGTTAATCATCTTGAAAGAAGAAACGGTCGAGGATTCGAGACAGCTCCGAGTGCAATTTCATTTAGACTCGATCACGCGATATCATCATAACACTTTCACGTGTTAAATTTAATTTCCATCGTATCGATCGTTCTACGCTGGTCGAACGATCTTTCAAATTATTTTGGCGACTCTTGAGAATCGAAGTAACGGATATCTTTCGGTTCGATCTAGATAGCATTTAAATTGTTACGTGATAATTAATTAGGTCACAGAACGATAAATTTCGTGTTATTTGTTGAAAACGACAACGTGAGTTGGCGCTTGCCATTCATACGCAGATGCGCTAGTTACAATAAATAGTAGCTAGAAGATAGTTCTAGATACAATCGATAGATTTAATCGATAGGTTTAAGATGTTCTTTTCTTTCTATCCCTAGTCCATGTAAGAAAGGTTTTCTTAGAACGATGTGATAGATTTATCCAAAGAATAAAATAATAGCTATTGTGGTGCTATCTCTGAATACAGAAATAATAATATTATTCTTGCCGTAATATATTTTTTCAGAGAATTCAACACTCCGAAAATCCTATAAAATCGAGATCTCGCGACGACGTCTAATATTTCGTAAACTAGAAAATCTTTAGAACAGAGAACAGAGAACTTCGAAGCTGATTCAAATAGCTCGTAAATCACAGTTATACGGAGAAACATTATCGACTGTTGCATCGGAAATTCGGTTGCAATTAAAATTACATAATTTCTCGTGTTGTTAGCGACGCGAGGTTAAACACCGAGGCTATGTGCGAGCGAGCGCTCATGGAAGGCAATAATTTAGCAAAACGAGCTCGTGCAGTGGGAAACCGAGTAACGCGGACGTAACCGCTCATAAATACGCGAATGATGCCGTCGCATGACTCATTGACTCGTTTTCTAAAGCGGTTCGCGCATTGACACAGCCGTTCGTCGAGACTGAAAGTCCTCAAAATCACTTTCCATCGGATCCTATTCGGCCACGAAGCTCGGTCTTTATGGGCGTACGGTCGCAGCTAAACGGGAGTGCTGGAGGATTAATCCCGGATAATAAACGAGACGAGTCCCGAATAAAGCAACGATCGTAAATCATCGATTTCTAGGAAAAGTTTCTCGCGATATTGTCGTTTCGAAAGGTTGAACGACCGAGCTATGAAACTCGCCTGATTTAAACGCGATTTTCTTTTATTTAGATCCCCTTTAAAATGCGGAATAGCGGAATTCGATCTCGAAATACACGTAACGATTTTATAATATCGTCTGTTAAACTATTCGCTCAAGTGCATAATATCGTTACTTAAGAACGTAAAGTTACTCGTAAAACTTTTATGCAAAAGTCTTGCTATGCTAAATATCGATATATCTATAAAAAAGAGAATGCGATTTTTATTCAAATAAAATTTCATCGTACTAAAGGGATTAAAATTTTGTCTCGGTGACGAAAGAAAGTACATTTCTCGTAACACATAAGCCGCTAATCTTAGCGTGTATCGGTTTTAAGAGCACTTCCGTGTCATCGGAGTTACAGATCGAGTACAGTAGAATGATAGGAGCGTAGTCAGACACTATGGAGGGTCTGTTTCCTGCGTACAGTGAGGACATCGAATGGATGGATGTACGCAAGTGTTAAGAGGCTGCAGGAATCAAAGTGGCTCTTAAAAATATAAATAGAAACAGCGGTCGTGTGATACTACTATGGATCTTTGATGATCGACGTTTCTTCCTCTTTATACGTTTTGCTTTTCTTCCATAACGGAGGTTCCGCTTGAAGATGACAGCCATTTGGCTGTGAAAATTCTTCCTTTCCTAGAAGCCATATTTCGAATGTCATAATTTCATGGTATTTAAAAGACGAGGTATGGCCTGCCCTTTAGGGTTTCGATGTTTTCCATTACACACATAGTTCACACCCAATGAGCATAAAATGATTTCTTAATGCTTATAAACCGTGAATGGAATTTCAGACATGCAAATTCGCACGCGTATTACGGCGGGTTTAAAATGCACCTGGCTTCGCTACTTTCATCCATTACGCAATCTTCGAGCCTATTAAAAATGAACAATAAAGAGAAAAAAGACTGGAGTTCCTAGAGGTAGCAAGATTTCACCGCTTGCAAAGTTCCTACGATATTAGATAAAATTAAAAAATACAATCGTCAAGATTTTAATCGTCTTAATACACAAGTTCAAGTAAATTGATAAGAGAGGAAATGCGGCAGCTAGATAAACAAAGAATCTTAATTACTACAACGGAAATAATTGCGCGTACTCGCTCTTTGTTACAGTGGAGTGCACCAGGCTTCTACCAACGCGTACCTTAATGCCTCTATCTTTAAAAACCTGTATATCTGGTCTTTAACCTTATCTGATCGTCTAAACTTTTTTGCCATTGGCAAAAGATTCCATCGATGTAACCGACACGAATACCACCAGTACTACCGCGATCAAACATAATTATAAATCACGTTCGAAATATAATTTACGACTCGTGTTCCGATCTCTGGAACGACTGAAAAAAGTAATCGAAATCTTCGACACTGCGCGTTTTAAATTTTAAGAACCATCGTCGAGCAATTACGAACGAATTATCTCCAACGATACAAAGAATAGCTTCTCTCGTAAAGTAAGGATCGAGCAGATCATTCACGAACGAATAAATTACAAAACTTCAGCCATCAGCTTCGTAGAGTTTCTTTTTCCCAGCCACTAAGTACAAATATCAGGGAATAACGAAGTAATCAGAGAAGCCCTAAAGCCAAGGAGGGGACTTGTCGCAGTGCAAACCGGCACGAAGGTTTAAAACATCAACTGCCTCTTTCGAAGGCTTCCCTTCACTTTAAAAGGATCAACGGTGGCGACATTGAATCGCTGTTTTTTATCAACCTAGAGGAGAAACTTCCAGCGGGATTCTAGCTAGCCAGTGTGCCCGTGGGAAACGAAACACGCATACAACCTTGTGCGTATTCACCTTGTGCCAGCGTTGCATTAAATCCCGCTGCAAAGCACACGAAGTCGCGATCTGCAAAAACTAGCAGAACAGTCTGTCTTCTCTTTGCGTTTACCCGTTCAGAAGACTAATATTAAATCGATCGTGCACTTTATACGTTGGAACTGACATCACGCTGATACAATTTCTTTATCGTTGGAGCGAGTCTTGGAATTTTCTTGGTTCAACTGGGATTCGTCGTTTCTTTTCCGAGAATTTCCCAGTATAACGAGTCATTTCCGTTCTTTGTCACACGTTTGGAGAAACGTCGCGTTCGATGATCCATTTTATAAACGATATAATAGAAATTCCTCGAACGTAATTAAAAATAAATGTATACTTCTCGTATGGATGTAATTTATCGAGCAACGTAATTAGTTTTCTAAAACTATATAGCTCGTCAAATTGCAAGCAACCTATCACCTCCTTTCCAACTATTAATTCCACAAAACGAAACGCGTCAGTGCCGCCCAACGTTCCATCGATTTTCTATCGCGTATTTACCTCAAACAACGAATAATGTTTATACCTATGTCTGTGTTTATCGGAGAACAAGTAATGGAACAGGAAATACGTGCATAGTAAATTTTACTACATTGAAAATTATCCAAGGTACACTCCATTCTGTTGAATTCACAGACGTTTCACATCGAGTTTGTTAATTTTCGTTAAATTAAATATTCTTTACTACGAGTAATAAAATTTATTCCGCCGTATTCTGTTCCGCTCTCAATTATCCGACATACTAAAGAAACACAAAAGTAGTAATATAGTATCCAGTCTTAGAAACATACTTAACGCATTATGCGAAACTTTCCAAAAGTTTCATTAACGCTGTTAATAAGATATTTCATTGAAACGCATTAATACGCTCGCAGTAAATATCTTGCAATTTCTAATATCTTCAAATCTTTAATTTTTTCAACATAACCGCCGTGTCTCGTTACGTTAGTAGTGAAATTTTAAATTTCGTACAACGCACGCTCCACGTATTCGTAACAGTTTCCTGTGATAACCGTTCGAATATTTTCGTAAGTCGCGAGCGCTGCGCGCACCACTCCGTACAATTAGTCGTGAAATGAACGTTCTTCTGGAATTCCATCGGCGAATCGCGACGTGGGGATACGATACTTTTCGCCGTGCAAGACCTTGCACTCCGCGGCATGTGGCACGATCGCCGCGGGCGCACGCGCTATTCTAAATGCGGCGAGATAGAAAGAGGAGAAAAAAATCAGGGCCCCGGAAAAAATGTTCGATTCCCTTTCACTTACACGCCGCGGCTTGAAAATGACGCAACGGCCACAATATATCGACGTACCAACAACGGCATTATACACGTATCCTCTCGCGGTTCGTGCACCTAGAGGCGCGAGTTTCTGGAAAACGTGCAGAACCGCGACCTTCTCCAGGGTTCCAGTCACTCTACGCCACTATCCATAAATATTTCTCCGTATTCGATGTAATCGCGATACCTGCAACTCAATTTTCCCTTAGCTTCTATCGTGCACCTGTGCAGCCTGTCCCGCCGCGAGAATCGTGCGTGATCGGCGAATCGTGTCGTGAATTCGACATCAGAATTGTCCAACGATCAACGATCTTCCAGAGATCTTTACGAACGTGAGCAATATCCGAAGGATTTGTGCTAAATCGGAGATAAAATATAAGGAATTGGGTCGGTTCGAAGCTTTCCATGCTTTTGTCGCTTTAGTATTAGGTTGTCCGAAAAGTGTCTTTCTTTTACAGACACGTCTTTTACAACGACTCATCTTTATACAAATCCTAATGAAACCTAATCTGTTGAACGTCGTAATCTTTATCTTGATAGAGCAAAATGGATCATAGGTAATTCGATAAAATAATATAAAACGGAAAAGTGTTGTACATCCATTATTTCCTTATAAAACGAAAGAAACTTTTCTGACGACCTAATAAAATTCGGAGAAGCGAGCGAATCTTAATCGATACGCCAACGAAATCGATAAAGATGACGTTGTACGTCGTAAACAGGAAACAAGGGAAAAAGACAGAGAAAAAGTAACGAACGCACTACTTATTAGTTGCCACATCACCCTGTAAAATACACCTTTCCCTCAAACTATTTCAAGCAACGTATAATGCATACCGGTCATCTATATCGCGACTACTTTTTCACACGTCTTCCCGTTCTTTAAACGAATCGAATCAGTTCATTTATCGAAGGTTCGCGCAAAGGAAATTGTCTAAAATAAACACAACAGGGGCGTTGATATTTTTCTGCGTTCGTGACGTAGCGAGAATCGAACGGGCAAATGCTAGGTAAAAAGTCAAAGTAAACTTTTACTGCGCTGTAATTACAGCGCTCGGAAAATTGCACGACTTTTACACGATTTCCTTGAACACAATGTCCATTATTAAGCTGTTCGAGTTAGTTGAAACAAACAGACACGAAACTAGATAACCAGGGAGAAATCCTTATCGCGAAAAAGTTTCTCAGAAACTTTATTGGCAAGTTAGAAGATTTAATTAAATTATTACCTATCGAAAAGGAAGCCGACGGTGATACGAGTTTTCCTCCCCGAACGTGTGTTTTCATAATGACGCGGGTTACACGTTACGAGTTAAGAAAGTGCAATAAAACTGAAACGCGATACAAAGATCGCTGTTAACTCGATCCTTACATGAAATTACGATATTCGTTGAAATTACCATCGCTCGTAGTTTCGGTTCCTTTAATTATGACATTTACGCGATCGATTTATGTTGTAGTATAAAGGAAATCGACGTTGGTTCGATAAATGAAACCGAAGTTGCGTTCGTAGCAGATTAGTGTCGATTCTGACATACACAAATTCGCGAAAGTATTTCATAAAGATCATACAAATATTCAACGACTGGATTATCCATCGTTCTAGTAAGCCTCGATATTCAGTACCATCTTTGATGTAACTTCGATGGTTGTTCAGGATATATTGCACATTAACTTTTTATCACTAAATATGTAGAAACAAGCCTACTACGTTGGTGGCGGTACGTTAAAGATAGTGGGCCAAGTTTAGTTTATGCCCGCGGCTTCGATCGCGGAAGAGAGTAGCATTACGCGCATAAATAGTATACGTAGTATTCGTAAGTGGTTGAAATTATTGGGTGCCGCGCGTCCTCTTATTATTAGAAACTGAAGTGCATCAAATGATACACTTGATCGGTTTCATCGGAGCCCCGGTTTCGTTCGCACTTTGAACAGTAAATGATTGGTTCCGTTACAAAATTCACCACGTGGCAACTGTTCGACCAAGTAATGGAAACAGCGGACTCTGGAAGAACATCGCTCGAGTAGCGGATAAACCAGCTCAAGAGGAATTCCAGTTTACTGATTTTATTCGAATTACATTAATAGAAATTTCTTCTCCTTTTCTCCCTTACATTACACGCGTAAATTTATTAATAACTAGAATTTAATACGTTTCTGTAATATATTATACGATCGATTTGTTTCACTCTTTTTTTTCTCTCGAATATCTAAGTAAATCTAGCGTATCGTAGTAACTGCTTAGCCAACATTCCACGGCAAAGGCTATCTAAATTCGTTGCTCCGAGAAACGCATTTCCAATAACGCTCTCCGTCGTTCGTTGCTCACAACTTCGCCTCGCAATTCCCCTTCGCTCGATTATATCGTTTATCGTCTCTACGGAGCAATATTTGTGCAACTTTCACTGTATTTAATGAAGTATTGCTTCAATTGAACCGTTGTTCGGCTGTGCAACCTTACAGCCTCCAAGATCGCCTCAGCCGAGTGTAATAGATTCTCTTTGTTATTGTGTCCGATTAAATTCTATGGCAGAACGAACGATTTACGAATATTGCGTGGATGAAGACTAAATCACGATCGACTCGGAAGACGTCGAATACTTATATTGAAATGTCGCTGTGATGAAGAATACACGAGGAGATTTTCTTCTCGCGATATACGAATTGACGATATACGCGTGAACGAGTTAAACTATCCCTTTAATCACCGACATGTACGTGTAACACGACATAAGAATCAGAAAATCTTTATCGTATATTTCTCGCATAGAATTCGTAAGTCAACTCGAAATACCTAGCATTCACCGCGTTAAATAACCGAGCGATCGGAAAAGCCGCTTCGCGAGCGACCCGCTTCTGAAGATTAAACGCTGGAATCGCGTAAAATCGCGTAAAATCGAATAACTCGGTTGCCCGACAAACAACCGAAACCCTATCGCGTCTATACTGCACTTAACCTACGTTCATTGAACATCGACGAGCCAACGTTATCGTGGAAAATCTAGCGCAAGAATCTAGTACAACGTCAAACCACTCAACGTACATAGATCACTTCTTCGGCCGCAAAAGGCGCAGCTCTTGCTTTCTGTACGCGATCTTAATAACCGATGATTACGCCCAGCAGAAGAGTAATATTCACAGTGGATTGGAAATGAAACCACATTTAATACGTAGATTAACGGTACCCGAGATGCGGAGGCAGGTGTTCAGAAAGTTCCCTCCCGGAGACGAGAACGGAAAAAAGGTACCTTAGCCGTAATCAGACACCATTAGGCAGGTCTGTTCTACTCGCTCACTTTCTGCACGTTGTTTCGTTATTTTCTATCTTCTCTTGTAATTCGAACGGAAGAGACGGAAAAATAAAAACAGGATAAATTACAGACGTACAGTAGCTACATGTATTTCGTCGTATGTCGTACAAAACATTTCATTAGCAATAATTTCAAACTTCATTAGCATCGATCAGACAGAGTTAACCTGATTACGACTATATGGAACGGCTAGTGACATTTCGAAATCTTTTATACGGCGCATACAATGTACACGTCGTAGTAAGTTTTCTGTCCTAAGTGTCCAAATACTTTCGTGAGCCATCGTGGAAGATCAGAGAGAAACACAGATAAAGCCACCAGCAAAGGGAAATCCTGCTTCCAATCGAAAGAAAACCAGATTTCCAATGTTGCGTGACCGTTTCGAAGGAGCATAAAGCACAGGCAGAATTTTTCCATTGGCAAAGCTGCCCGTTAAATGACAGTGAAATTAATCGGATTATTAGTCGATGTCGGATTAGACTCGTTAATCGATCGATCAAGGATCGATCTTAGATCGAGTTGGACGGGGTTCAATGCGTAAGTAGAGGAACGGAATGATTTGCGTGGTTTCATCCGGGTCTAACGATCGTCTCACTCGAACGACCGCGTATGATGTCATTGCGAGAGACACGCATTTCTAATTCGAGAAACTCGCAAACCTGCTACGAATGTTTGTCCTAGCGCGTCTCTGCATTTGTTCCGGCACGCGTCACTGAATTCGTCATTTAGTCATTTCGTTCTCGAAAGCAGATGCACGAGCATCGCGTGAACCGTGTCCATCTGTTGCTATCGAGAACCGGTATTAAGACTGCTGGCGATTGTTCGCGTGTTTCTATTTGTGTATTTCGTTACACTTCGTTTCGTTCGAACAAATATCGCGGTGGCAGGTAGCGAAACTCGATGGCATTTTACGTACAGGAAAATTAATAGAATCATATGGAAATTATCCGAGCTTTCGCTATTATGAATTTCCGTTATGACGCAGGGGAAATGAATTACGGATTATCCGTGTGATGTGCGTTTGACAGATTCATTCGAGTTAAAATCAAGCACTAAAAATAATTCTCTAGCAACGTGTCGCCCACTTTCTGCAAAATTTACGATCGTGCCAATTCGAAAATTTCTTTCGTTCCGCTTCAATTTATTTCGTACGCTTTCGAACGTTTTGTATCTTTCGTTGGTATTTGTAAAAACTGTCGCCCGATATTTACCAGGAACGACAGTACTCTATTTATAAATAAACAGGTAAACGCATAAATAGCGTAGCGGTTCTCTTAGCAAAATAAGCATTTCGACACGATCTCGATTGTATTCAAATACGCGAAGAGAAGAAACTGGTCGCCATGTAAGCGTTATATTGTACGAGTTGTTTTATAGAAAGTTTCGTCTTGTTTACACGTTTTTAAGGGGCCGTATAATTACTGGCACCCAATCCGGAAATACTTTCGAACGTTAAGTCGATCAAAATATATGCCGGGAAAGGAACGAGCGCGTACAACGAGACAAAAAAAAGAAAAAAAGAGAGAATACGTCGCTTTTCGAAGGAAAGCAAAACGCGGTTCAGTTAAATCAAGCTGGCGAAATGCAGGAAGAATTCATTATCTAAACCCGTCTCACGCTCGTTTTCGATTATCGAGAGCTCGATTAATTACGTCAGCGCAACACATCGTGATTAAATAACGAGTCAGAGCAAATGCTGTAATAGAATATATTTCGATCGTTTGACGCTACTCGAAGATAGAATGCTCCAGGTACCCAAAAATTTGAATATTTCTAATTGGCGAGAGAAATTGTGGTTTTTTAATATTTACGCAATCTCTCTTCCTTCTGCAATTTTATTTCGTATTCTTCTTTTTCTGGTAAATTAAAGATTTATGACATAGAACGTACTAAAAATTTCTTCAGATTCTTTTATAAGCCTAGGGCAATCAAAAAGCGAAAAGTACGACGGACAAAAGTTTACCTACCGAAAGTTAATTAAAGATCGACGATATTATTGCTCGACACATCGATCTGATAATTACGTTCATCGAATGTTATCGATTGACAGGCGCTTTCGTTTTATCGTACTCGACGCTGTTAGCTGAAAACACGTAAAAGTCGACCGACGTTTCAGCTATTCTTCTATCGTCCATTTTTCTTCCGTCTGACAAGCAGGAATTGCTTTTTTCGATGCTTTCGTAATACGCATTATGTATAAAGAGTGGAGCAAAAATACGTTACGAATTTTATGATATAAATAAAATAGCGTTACAGCACGTTTGTAGACATAAAAGCTGCCATTGCACGCGAGTTTTCTTGGAGAAATTTTCGTTAAAAAGACTATAAGGAACTATAACATCTGACAGTGAAATATTTAATGAAAATTAACGCTAACGCGAATCATTTTATCTTATTACTTTATTTACCAACTTTCTACGCTTGAATCGTCCGCCGCCTGTAATATTCTTAGCATCGAATCGAAACGAATCAAGCTCATCAATTAACGTTTCCCTTCCATAGTATTGAGCGCGAGGACATAAGGATCAATCAAGCAAATTATACAAAGACAGACTTTCATCGCGACAGGCAACGATAAATCGAAACGGTAGGTTCGTCGGACCAGCTTTCAACAGCTTCAACGCGAAAGACAGCCAGAAAATCGAGAAGCAAAAGCGGCATTGAACAAACTAGCCTCGCTTCTATCTCTCATCTTATTCGAACACGTTGTAAGTGTGTAATGCTTTGAGCTATAGTACCGACCAACGATGCGATTTCGCATTGCTGCATCGGTAGCGTTGTGTAATTCGGCAGACTTCGTATTTTCCAATAGACAGATGGCACACCGGTGTGCACCGCACCGTCGGAATTCCCTCTTTAGAAATCGTTAAATAAAGATTCTTCCTATGGAATCTCTGAATTAAAAAACTTCTCTCGAAAATTTTAGACCGAACAAATAATCCGCTAGGAATTGTTCGATTATAGAATATATTTTACAAAAACATTGCGCTGCTCGCCTGCGTGGAATCTTGAACGCCTCGACGCGGCCTACGGGATGAACAAAAGTTTTTAGCTAGCGAGAGAACGAAAGTTTTTAGCTCGCGACGACAGATTCACGGTCTTTTACGAAGAAGCAAGCGTGGTTGCAGCGCGTCGGTGGACACGCTCGTGAGAGATCTCTGTCGCTGGAAGAGGTCACAAAAAACCGAACAGACATCGGCGATCAAGGTTTCCCGCCGTTTTAACCAACATATGAAACACAGCCTTCCGGCATACGGAAGAATGGCTCGACCGAGCGAGAGGGATATACGCGTGGCCGGCCACCAGACGTTCAACTCACCGACCATAGAAAAGTATTTTTGGAATCGCACGGTCGCTCGTCACTCCACGGAACTCCATCCCTGCGCGGACGTCAGAATTATTGACCCCTTTCCGTTGCGTCGTAACAAACCGATCCTCCGCTACGAGAATCTCAACCGTACGACTTTTGCCTCTACACACTTTTGTCAAAGACCTTTGTTCGCTTTGAAATATATTTTTCAATGGTTAGCTTGAGAGGGAATATTATGAAAATTAGTCTGATAATATTATTGATTTAATATACATATTTTAATAACTACCATCGTAAAGATCGCCTGTAATTCAAAGTTTGGAAAAGCAAGCTATTTTTGCGTAGTTGGTTAGCGACACGGTTCAAACAAATTAAAATTGCTCCCGTTTACTTTCATCGCACCCTATATACATGGCATACCGAGATACAAGAGCGCGTCGTAACACTCACAAGTATGTTCGAGGCTGTGAAAAAAAAAGAAAAAGAAGTGGTTTGATAGCGCAAGAACGATAAACGAAGCTCAACAAGTAGCCGATCTTCGAGAGCTACGATATAACGCGCGAACCGAGCAAAACCGAAGCGAATATAAAAGAAATATTGTCACGGCTTGAGGCTGACATCCATTCGAAAATAGCAGGTGTCGTTAATTCTGGATCGCCACGCAATATTCGGAGCAGCGAACTGTTAAGTCACGTAACTTAATATGCGTACGCGAAGCATCGTACACATCGACCACGAATTCCCGAGTTGGCTCTACTTTTTGGCACCTGCCGATGACGCACCTTGATTCACCGAAACTCGTACCCATTACGTAATTATCCTACGAATTTAGTTCATGAATTTTCTTCATCTTCGATCGATTTTAATCCAATTCCGATCAAACTTGAACAAAACGATCTTCCTCCGTGTTACTATTTTATTAGACAAAATAATTGCAATCTAATTTGAACGTATCGCAATCCGTAAAATGTAGTACGTAAATATTTTGAAATGCAGTCTGTACAATGTTTGCAAACATTTGTTCGTCGTTTTTCAAAAGGGTTTCAATCTTGTAACATTCGGAAGGGGAAAAATCGATGGTTCGGACAACGATGAACGATCGGGGGTAATTTCTACGAAAATTATTATGCAGCGTACATCTGTCCACTTTAAATAATGGTAAAGATATGGACGCACAGTTATAACTATACAGCGGAAGAATGAAACGACAATGGAAAGAGGGGTCGGAGTAATTATTCATGCTACGCTGAATTTTGAATGGACGCAGTAAGTACGCTCGCGTCTGCGTTTGTACGATCCTTCTGGCGTTTTAAATCAGATGAAAGTATCTTGAACGAAAATCTTGTTCTTGCGTTACTTTCCCTTGTAAACGAAGGCCTATTAATTTTACAACATGCAGCTGTACTATTTGTTCCGCGATACGAAGGCCAATGTTTATCCTACAAGAGCTAGAAACTTTACAAACAAAGCCTTATCTGATGATTTCTACGATTTACTTAAACAATCTTTACGATCCACTGAAAAAAATGTTTCTAGAGTCATAAACTTCCTATCTTTAAGTAGCCCGCACGAGTGAAACGTACAGCTCGCTACGTCGCTCGGTTCAACGAGGATACAACAAGCGGAGAACTAATAAATCAGCTCGTCATTCTACGAAAGACACGCTCTCGTAATTAACCCGTTCAATGCCACGTGACTCAATCACGATTACATCAATTACCGAACGCTGAACCCAAGAAGACAACTTTCTCGATTCAACACCGAAGGCAAACCAACTAAAAAGGCATCAGTATAATCGATCCGATACTATTCTCGACTAATTGCCTACAATTAAATAATCCGATATAACTCGCAGCGAACTATCAATTTCATAGAAACGCGTTTCATCGGACAAAGTACGGTGGTTGTTCGCAATTGCTCCAGAAGGATGACAAGTCGAGGGAACAGCGGGACCAGAACGAAAAAAGGGAACGGACGAGCGTAACGACGAAATCCGGTCGACGATAACAATAAATAACCGAGGAAACGGCTAGTACGGATAACTGCATTCTTCCGTAATTCTAAACGCGGCCGGCTTAATTACACAGCTCGCCAGGAACGTCGTCGCGTTGCCATTATCGTCTGCCTGCCGCTGGCGATCCCATAAAAATTCGCTAAGATCTACTTTCTCTTTATATGGACAATTCAACGTGAACTCGCCCGACCTCAAACGACCGACTTCAACGACCGCGAATGTCGTTCATCCGACCGGAGCCTCCACGTGGTTACACAAGGTGTCAGTCGAACGCACCAAGCGTGCCGCGCAGCCTACCGTCCCCTCGACGTTGCATCTTCGTCACACCTGGTCTCACCCTTCCGTAGCTCGCTAAAGAATGCATACAAAAATGTGCAGTTTAATGGTGGAAAACGTACAAATAGTTGCAGTATTCTTTCTTACAGTGCCACTTTTTTAAGTTTGTAGTATCTATCGTAAAAAACGGAATAGAAGAGCATTAAAATATTACACGATAGAGAAGCCTGGATAAGATTTGACATAGTAAGACAGGCGTTTTATAAATTTTACAGCTAATATAAGAATTATTAAAAATTTGAATCAGCTATAGGGACGAAATTTCTTCTCTTTCCTTTGACAATGAGCTTTCTTCCTCCATTTTTATCCACGATTTTAAAAACTCCGACGATCTAATAATTAAAAATATTATCGGAATCGTACTAAACCGGCGTGTTTTACGGCGGTCGCCTTCAAAAGCATACTCAGCGAGTCAAGCAGCTATCGGTCATCTCGAAATCATCGCCATAAATAATATTTCAAAGGGAACTGCACTTTGACGAGCTCGTATACCACCCGAAGCAACTCAGTCATCGGATCGATCTTCGTTAGTGTGTTATAGCAACGTCGATAGATATCGGCTTATCAGCCGAAGATACGTATTGGTAAACACGATGTATTCCAGCGGCGGTATACTAACATTTCTACCTTTGTTATTCTACGAGAAAAATCAATCGACCACCGGATAAGAAGTTAAAATCTATATCGATGCGAACATACATCCTGCGGCGATTCGACCAACGAACTACTCTTCTTCCGTCTCTTTATCCATATTCTCCATCGTACGAAAGGAATAAATCGATCATGGCAGACGAGGAACGTCCTCGTCTGGCTGCATAGCAGCGGATTACCTGAAGCGGAGCGTCCCTGACGACGAGCAACAAACCGGAGCGGTGCCACGATAAACGGATAGAGAGGACTCGCGCCATAGCTCGTAGGAAGCCGCTGGCCGCTATTTGCCTCTAGAAATCGATACATCCGCGACGTAACGAGCCGATCCTCCGTGACGATTGCGCGAAACTCGTCGTATCCTGGAGTCCCGAGAAACACGATACAGATAGGTTGGAGCGTGTCTCTTTGGTATCCGCTGGTATCCCAGAACGAACACGAGCGTTGCCGGACGGCCGCGAGTAGCAAGAGAGTAAATACGAGTAGTTGGGAATCGCGAGGCGAGTTACGAGGCGAGTTACGACTCGAGTTTCGAGCAGAGTTTCGAGCGGTAAAGCGCCGCGTCGCACCGGCTATCGAGGATTCCAGGAAAACGTATTAACCGACGCGGAACGCACAGCCTGATAATCGCTGCTACGGAAATCGTTTGTTTCCATAGGGCTGTGGAAAACAGGAAACAGAGGGGTACCTAAACAGTTTTACGATTGTTTCACCTGAAATCAGCATCGCATCGACCGCGGCTGGATTTTTATTTTAAGACCACGTCGTGACTAGTCACGAACCACCATTTTCGTTTTGTCTCTGTCTTTCTTTATGTTTCGCTATACTCTGCTTCTGTCGTTCTCGATGTTTCTTATTCCGTTTCTGTTAGACTATAGGTTATTTTCTGTCTGATCACCTCGTCGCAGGCACGCGAAAATCGCGGTTCGTGACGTACGCAACGTGTCAAGCGTCCCGAACCTCTCGATCACAACACTATCTAGTCTCTTTGTACGCAAATATAACAATGGAACGGCGATACGTGGAACGAGGCTAACGCGAACGTAGCAGCGGCAACGCTGCCTCGAGGACGAGCAGACGTAATCCTTTCTCACACTCACAGGACAATCGCGTACATAAGACGCTCTGTATCACGTATATTCGAGCAAAGCCTACAAAAGCTGAACTAGCTAAAGAAAATGCAAGAACGAAAACGTTGTCGAGAATACGTTACCGAAATGTATATCCACTCCAACGTCGGTTAAACGACGGTCAGACCAGGGCACACGTGACTCGTAGACGGTCGATCCGGAGAACTGGTCGAGAGAACTGGTCTCGAGGAAGGATCGTGCGATCGATGCACGTCTAGAGGACGGAAAGAGAACAGGAACCGTGCTTTGAAGAATACACGAGGAAACCACCAACCGGCATCGCGAGGCCGCACTACCAGAGCCGTGCTCTGCGAACACTGCAACTGCTTCTTCGTCTTCGGCTTGCCGCTGCTCGCCGGCACATTTCGCGTGGCCGCGTGCGCTCTCTGCTTACTCGCGTGTCACCACGCACCGGTCGGACGGCTGCGCGAACGGTGCGTCCCTCTTCTTCGCTCGTGGCACGCTGGACGGACCACGTTCTTCGGCACCGCGAGCACGACGCACCATTCGGACCCGAACCCTCGATACACAACGACGCTCGCGAAGGTTCAGTATATTCCTTTCTTCTCTTCTTGCGCAGTTTTGTTTCTAAGTCGGTCTGTATTTCGCGGCCACGAGGAAACCGCGTCGGATGAAGCGGACAACTACGATGCAGAGATAGGGAAACAGGGAGAACTCAGGTAGGTAGATAGGTGGGCAGGTAGGTGGCAAGAGGAAGAGGCGTCGATGTACAGGATTTAAGATAAAAGAAGAGCGAGAGAGACTGAACGAGGGAGGTGGAAAAAAGAAAGAGCGCGGGAGAGGGGAAAGGAAGGTAGGGGGAATGAATAAAGAAACGGTTGGAACGGCTATGGACCAACCGGCCGGAGGATGGCACGAGCGTGCCAGAAGGG
This sequence comes from Bombus vosnesenskii, assembly GCF_011952255.1. Taxonomy (NCBI): domain Eukaryota; kingdom Metazoa; phylum Arthropoda; class Insecta; order Hymenoptera; family Apidae; genus Bombus; species Bombus vosnesenskii. The sequence continues at coordinate 100,164 of NW_022884330.1, read as the reverse complement.
AAGAAAAGATCGAGAAGAAGAGAAGTCGCCCGGCTGACCCACAGTTCTACACCGGGTGTGCGTGAATGATATCGAGGGCTTGGGACGTACCAGACGAGGACAAGGAACGGAGACGAGATACGTGACACACGCGCACGCAAGATGTACAGGGAGAAAAAGAGGTCTTCTCTCCTCGGTGAAGAGGTCGACTGGAGATCGAGAAGAAAACGAACGATCCAGGCGAACCAACAACGGAGTGAGAAAAAAAGAAGGCTAAAAGAGAGAAGAGAAGGAGGAACGGGAATCTTGGAACAAGGTGCGCGCCACTGCGTCCGTCTACCGACGGCGACCGTGGAACGGCGAACTCTGTCGGTTCGTGCAGCCGGCGGCCAGCTGGTGCGCTCCAACACGCTACGAAGCCTGTCGTTCGCGGCCGAGCGCTCGCCTTCGGCAAACATCGGCTCCAAACAAAACTACAAACTTTGTCCGACGCCCCTTGCGCCGCGAGTCCCCTCGGAACACCGTAGGTACGCCGCGCCTGTTGCCGCGCTTGATCCCGCGTGCACAACATCACGCACCCGGACCGCCAGGGCCCAGCGTTTCCCTTGATCCAGCACTGTTCTCTCGTCTTCGTAACGTACCGGAGGAGAATGATACGCGGATTCTCTTTCTTAAGAGGTTGATACTTGACTTTGTAGCACGTAGGATGTACGGTCTATAGCTTATTTGATGTGGTTTAATCGTTCCATACTTCGAGAAGTTTGGCGGTAATTGGAAGCTCAACCTTTGCGAGTTTCTGGAACGATCCATGCGATTTCCGGAGCGGACGAACGGAAAGTTCCGCTGTCCCGAATCTTTGCGTTTAAAGCTTCCAAATTAAGATACACAATTCGATAGGTGACGAATTTTTTTGCCTCTTCGTATCGGATCGTCGATTGGTCCGGCGAAGGACACTGTTTTGAAAATTCGTTGCTCCTCCGATCCTAAAGCGTCAGGTTAGCAACACGGCTGGAAACACGGTTACGTAAGCTTTTCTAAAAATCTCAGCGAATGATAGATTCGATTATTTTCGATTCGTTTAGTACACGCGGATTGAAAATAGCAGGCGATAACGAGGTTAACGCGACGAGCAAATAAAGTGGTTACTCTCGAAACCTTGATTGCCAACGTTGAAAAGTATTATAGAACGAGATGGACGACGCGTGCGGTATCTTTGCAAAGAGAGGATATACGATCGAAAGTCAGACCGATAGAGAACGGCCGTTGGTTTCTTCTTTTTCTTCCTCTTTTTCGATCGTTTAATGACGTGATATCATGACTGTTATATCACGAACACCCTGCCGTAATAAGGTGTACGTTTCTACAGGCTGCTTGCAATTACGTTCGAGTTATTCGTGTTAACGCGTGCTCGCTCTGGTAAAATTATTTAAATGCTTGTACCTGTTTGTTACCAGTTTACAATGTAGCGTTATTACAGCGTTATTTCTGGCTGCTACCTTCCAATGTCATACGTCTAGCGTGTCTCGATTATTCGACCAAAGAAATACTACTTATAGGTTTCGTCCGATCGAATCGGAGCAGTGAGTTGCAATTTGTCCAGCTCGCAAATTAATCCGAAAGGAACATTAAAGGAAAAGCTTGTGCATGTGATAAGATAAAGATAATCTAGTTAATTCTATATGACAATATGGCTATAGAATATTTAAAATTCTACTCTTATCATTTATCGTCATCCATTAAACTAGCATCAAACGATGTTACTTTACTATCTATCGCGATTACAAATTCTTAGATGTTAGATCGTTGAAATTGGTCAACCAAGCTCTTATCGCAATGTATTAATATGAATCATAGCAAATAAACATCGATAGAGCTAACACGTGTTTACTTGAAACTAGATTCTTATTCGGGTTTCTGTGTCAAATAATGCGCGCATTTAACTTGCATTTAAACAAATACAATAGCGAAGTTTCTCTCTAAGTTTCCTCGGAACTTGCCGATAGGAGGACCTCCCTCAACGCTTAATCTCCGAGCCTCTCTTTTTTTAGATCATCGTACCCGCAACGTGGCACACGAACAAAGACACCAATAGAATACTCCGTTTCTATTTCATGAATATTAAAACACTTTCCAATTAAATCGAATCGCCTGTTGATTCATCGGTGAACCATCGCAACACCGGGTAGCTGGCTCGATTAGCAAACAATGCGTTACAGTTACCATTCTCGTCCGGCTTGTGGTAGAAACGTTGTTACGGCTCCACTTTCAGGACTAATCAGTCCACCGATTATCCCTGCGAATCGTGTTATTCCGATTCCTTTGGCGAAAGGTTTCGCGAAAACGAATTCGTCCCAAGCTACTCGATTTTACAATGAAGCATTAATCACGTGGCGATAATCTATTTGTCGGGCAAAAGAAGAACTGTCCGATACCGCCGAAAGGAATCCATGGTAAAATCATAAGAATCGAGTGACAAATTGACTGGCTGTGCACGTACGTTCGATAGAGGGAACGTCGGCTGACTTTTGACATTTCACTCGTTAACAACCGCGTGGCTTCCGCGGCATCGTCGGCGATCAATCACTTTGCGGGAGACGCGAAACTTTCGCGGAAAATATTTTTCGCAGATTTTTACTTTTCTTCGCCTTGCGGGAGAAGATTATATCGATTACGCGTGCAACGTAGACGAGTTACAAAAACGAAGTTTCGAAAACGAAATTATAAACGAAATTAGTCCATATTTCTATAGAAGACACATTTCTCGTTGTTGTTTTCTTTTATAGAAGAGCAACGAGTTATCGATCAATTGCGCGTCAAAACTCATCTCTGCGATAAGTTGCAAAACCGTACTGCAAGGATATTACGATGATACTAAAATAATAAAAAAATCAACATAAGAAGAGCTCGAAGGCACAATCAACGACTGGCGGAAATGAAACCTAAAGACTATTACGCATGACTAAATTGAAAAATAGTTTCATAAATAAATCGAACACCGTGCATATTCTGGTCTCGATATATCATCCAACGATGATCTTTTGACGAAAGAAAATTTTTTAGCGAAACGTTCGAGTCAGTGAAGAGTAGGCACGCTGAAAAGACTCACGGCGGATACTAATTAAGGAAGTAGACACGCTATGTTGAATGTAGCACGTCTGCGACGATAAAAGGATAGCGGTGCATAAACGCCTCGGCTAATTACTCAAAAAAGATCCATTGTTATAGATTTGATTAGCCGCGCGTTTCTGTAAAACTGTAATACCACGTTGTTCGCTCGAGTAATCCAATTACCGATGCTCACGCCACTCCTGCAACTCATTCCGATTGATTTTTAATACGCGATAAGGATATTCGTAAATCAGGACCGAGACCGCCGATAGAATTAATGGAAGTCGTTTAGAAGAATAAAAAAGATCGTAACCAAAATTTCTCGTATGAAATTCAGATCTTTTTCTATTTGCATGTTCAGCCTTTTGTTTATCGTAACAGCGCACCATTGTTATTTTTGTGTGGGCTTTTACATGGACCCTCGACAAATTTCGTATGCACTCGAAAATGCGTGAAACACCTTTTGCATTATGCATGCACCTTTGTCTTGGTTAAATATTTTGAGCCGGAACGTGCATACGATTTTTAGTATTTTGTACTAACAGAAGGTATTATAATAGAAGCAGATAAAAATAACGTTGTAATAATGCAAATGGGGCGCTATCAAATCGTAAATTTATTGACGTCTTACTCGAGTATAAATTATTCAAACGATAATCTAATTGATCTTTCGAGAGACGTTACGTTGAATTTAACGAACAACCACGAACTTCAGTTCGAGTCCAACTAAATGAATTCTAAACTAATTTTCACTGCTGCATATGTACTGTTTTTCTTAACACCTTAATCCGTAATGCTTCTCTGCAAAATACCTGTTTTACCTTATACGAATTTTTGTCATTTCAGGCGTTTCGTCTTTTTATCACATTCTGTTTTGTACGTAATTAGTATCGTTAGCAAAAAAAAAAGAAAACAAATAGGAAGCTATGAAAAAACACTTTTTTAGAATTCGTAGAAAATTCCACGCTTACGTAAACTATTATTAAATTTACTTGCTCGAGTCTTCTAAGATAAAAAATATGAAAAAATAGGGAAGAAAAAAAAGAAAAACGAGCAAATAAACGTATTAAAAGGTATGAATGGTGAGAATCGATATTTTATGGCTCGCCTTTGACCAGATAACCAGGAAGCACGAATAGCCAGCTTGCAGCGTGGAAGTGTTATCTTCGAACGAATCCCAAGTTTTTCGCAAAGGAGACCACTTGTTTCCAGACAAAAGCTGGCTTCGTGTGAACGTTCGGCACAATGCAATCGACTGGCTGTCGTAAGTCGGAAACAGAATCCCGTAACGCAGAGGAGCGCAGCGAGTCGATGCGAGGTGACTTGGCGCAAAAGCACCTCGTGAACGAACGTGGGAAGTAGCACCCGGAAATGATTAGGGAACAATAATCTGACGTAGCGAATATGACGAAACGACCGTAATTTCGATGATAAAACGCATCGGCTGAAACATATTGCGCTCCATATTAACGCATCAGAGACAAATACCACGAGAATACTGATAATCGAGCCTGCAACAAATTACCCGCGCTAATGAGCGTTCCTTAAGAAGAGTTAAAGAGAAAAAGTTATGGCTTTTCATCGTGGAAACCGCATTAACCCTGGCAAGTAATACAACAGTCGCATGCACTCGCGAAAGAAACTGTGTCAACATTTATTTTCTAAGAAACGAAAAGCGAACAAGATTAATATTCTTCGCCATGTCTGCCGAATAAATTTGCGAAATAGTAATATTCAACTAGGAACAACGTTCATACGTTTAGTCGCGTTGCTCGATACAAGTTCTTAATGAGAACACTACGAATTTTCCAAACGACCTAATATGATTATTACAATTTTCGAGAAGTAAAGGGAAAAAAGAAGGATCGAAGTTCGTCGCACATCGATTCGTACCATTGAGCTATTAGCGAACTACGTAACTCGCTCTAATCTCGGTCACGTGTACTCGCTATTTCCAGAACGAAACGTTCGCAGAACCAACAAGCTTCCCTTACCAGGCCGTGTAAGCAGTGATAACGATAAACAAACTCTCTTTGGCTACTTGCTTCGCCAACAAAAAAAGAAGAATACGCGTACCGCGTTTCATCGCCGTGTCCGCGGCAGAAAGCACCGCGAATTTAACGAGAGCAGAGGAACGAAATCAATTGCGATCAATCTGACGTGCCAGGTGTGAAATTGCGAGAGCTCGGCTTCGGGAGCGGTGGCATTCTGACGTGGCTCGAACAGAAGCAAAACGAGAATGATACGGGAACAAGTTGTGTATTCAATACGCGGTCTTGTTGTACACACCGTTCCATGAGATGCCGCGTGTTGTCGTTAAGCTGGGTTGCGGTGATAAATCAAGCCGCGATAGCAGGCCAGAAACGAACGATAGTCAAATAGTTAACGTGTTAACATAATCTGTGCATATACGTACCAGGCTAGGAAAAGTGTAACGAGAAAGCAGTCCGTTTACCTTAATCGTGGAACGAAATTGATGCTACGAAACGGGCAATTAATTATCGAAGGCTGGTTGGTCCGCATCGTTCGAGATAATTACGTCTACTAATAATTCGCTGTCGATGATAATTTCGTAAGACAAAGTCGTGAGCAACAGACGTTAATAGAAGCTGATTGCTCGCTGGAATAATTACAGAACGTAATTGGATAGAGTTCGAGAATAAAATCATGCGATTTTCTTGATAATCGACTGGTAATCCGTTCGCAATGGCATTACGTGATTTACCGGCTGTTAGCGTGTAACTTATTACGTATCGCCGCAACGGTCGACCAGGGAAGCTTTCCTTGTACGTAAGTTTTACCACGAGTAATTACCCGCACGACTTCTAGGAAAGGTGCGTGGTGTTTTCGATGCAAAATTTACACGTACATTACGAACACGCCTGTCGTTTGTAACGTGGTTGAGAAAAGTGACAAAGTCATTTTCATTATGGCGGGCCAACGTTGAATTCCAGCTTTGGTCTGTAATTTATAACGACAATCCCGACGTGTGATATCGGTGAGAGGGGCAGGCTTGGTACAGGGACGCCGATTAAGCTTTAACGTCAAAATACATGCAAATAGACGCGACATAAATACATATAAACGCGTATTAAGATGTTTTATTGGACAAACAATTTTTTATCGCGCGGATGACAGCGCAAAGACAAGAGTAAAGTGTTAGAATTTCCAGTCGAATAATTACAAGAGGTACTATAAATGTCCAAGCGTACCGAACGAACGACCGTCCACGCGTCTTACCGGTCATTTAGAAACTCTTAAGACGTCTCTTATCGCCTACAACATCCTACATAAATCACCAGGCAAACCGCGGACCTATTTAGATACAGCTAATCGCTGATCCTGAAAAATTCATGGGATACGTCTTCGTACGTACACATCCAAACGATATAGGATAACGTACCTTCCTCGAATACGCGTTTCTTTGTCAACTTTGTTTGCTACAGTCGGAGATACAACTTATTCGCCACGATCAACCAGGAAACCAGAAACGATTCGTTAAGCCATACGCGTAATACTAGTGCATCCAGTCGAAAAATCGTTCTCTGTATACCTGTTATCTTCGGTCACGGAACGAACGTGGGAGAGTTATATGACGATAACGATATCCACCGTACGCTTAGGTACCCTTTACAACGTTCAATACCACAATATATAACGGGTAAATGACAACCCGTCTGGCGGCTTATCGAGCCGCGCAACGATAGTAAACGATATTTGAAGTCGACGCTGATAGTTACTCATTTTCTATTACCTGAGAAATTCTAAGGGATCGATAAGTTTTAGTTCGTTTCGTTCGGTGAAAGTACGATAACGACTTCTTTCGAAGATTCTTTTAAGAGTATTATCTTGATTGCATATCTATACATCTCGGATGGCTTCGGAAAGAAATAGAATTCCCTTTGGAGCATTTGCATATTTTGTCAACATCGATTCTCAATATCTGAATATCTGACGGATACGAATTTCAAATAATTGCATTCTCATCGCTCGTAGATTTAGAAATTGAACCGACATGCAACTAGATCCGTAACTGTAAGCACCGAGTAACAGCGACGAACATCCAATATTATAATGAGATTTCACTGGTTGTTCTAACTAGATCAGTGTGCCGATTATTTTTACGATCCAAACAACCGACAATTTACGACAGACGACTGCGCAATGACTATTAGAATCTCAGTCGAAAGCACTTGCGATTAAAGGAACATTTTACTGCATTAATGTCAACATAAACCAACTAATGCCTAAAATTACAAAACCATCGGATCGTTAAATTAGACACCCGAAGAAGTCACTTTAACTCTATTATATTACGTTGATATTACCATATCATCTATTAATTCGTATTCTTTATCACGAAAAAACATAATACGCTTCCTTCTAATAAGAAACTCATCGGGGGGAAAAAAGAACAAAAAAGAACTGAAGCCCGTTCGTTCGAAGCCTACGTGTTAATTCAGTTTACTAGCCAAAGTTGCTCTTCGGTGTTTCCCCTCTTCGTAAAAAAATGCTCTAATTAAATAAGACAGTTATAATCAGAAGAGGAGGTGAGAAGCAAGGTATATCCGGTCATGGGCGCGTTTAAAACGTAATTACTGACATTACAGGTGCTGTAATAGCGCCTCTTTTTTCACCTTCCGCTTCTACTATTTTATATTTCTATCAGAAAAAGCACACATATACGCGTAATAAACGACCAATTATATTCGGGAGGCGTTACGTAGCAAAGCAATGAAAAAGAAAAGTCGATTAAAACGGCACCTTTCGATTTTACTTCTAAGTTAGTACATATTTGCTCGCTTCGATACTTCCTCGTGAAAATCGAGTTTCAATTTTTTGCTGACGAAAAGAGCCACATAGATACGTAGAAAAATTAAAATAGAGAAAAGCTCGTTTACGTAAAATCGCACCGCGTCCGATTATAGTAATCTCGGTCCTTTCCCTCGCGCTTCCTGTAGTCGCCAGAAAATACCTTTCTCTTCCGCGAGCCTCGAAAAACAACAAAATCAGTCGCAGGAGCCACGTGTCGTGGCGCGATCTTCCTCTTATGACGATAGTTTCAAACGATTCGTCTAACTCCATCGACCTTCGGCTTATACCATCAACTACCGGTTCGAGCGAGTACAAGAAGAAGAAATAAAAGCAGAAGGCGAAGACGAAGATGAAGACGAAGATGAAGAAGAAAAAGAAGAAAAAGAAGAAGAGAGACGAAGATGAAAGACGAAGACGAAGACGAAGACAAGAGACGAAACAAAGACAAAGTCGAAGACGAAGATGAAGACGAAGACGAAGACGAAGACGAAGACGAAGACGAAGACGAAGAAGAAGGAGCAGGGGAAGAAGGCGTTGTTTAACGCTTTCTCGTCTAGAACTTTTATGTGCGTTCGACACTGTCGGTCATCTGACTACGAAGTTGTAACGTTTAGGTACAAAACGGTGACTAGGAAACAAGGAAACGCGGAAGAGGCGTTTGAAATGGCCGTTCTAGGAACTCGCGAAGGGATACGTTGAACGATAACCAGTCGACACGGTCGGTTCGATCGAAAAACGATCTCTATGGTAAATCAGGATGATTGATCGAACGTATACCAGACTTCCATGTAAACCGTGCATAATGATGTTCGCATAGGAAACTCGGCGTGTAGTCCTTTGCTGTCTAGTCACTTTCACGCGAGCCACGGATGCGACCTAACTAAAGCTCGCAGGGATTCTCCACTCCCCCATTTCTTTCTCTCTTACTTGCTCGACCGGCGATCACGTTCTAAAAAATTCCTGTCTGTGTGGTTCGTGTGTGGTAGGTAGTTGCGCGGGTGGTGTGGTCGAGCGTCCTTTCGGCGGTGCTTTGTTTCGTCCGGACCGAGGTCGACCAAGACCAGACCCACTTTATTTGTTCGTCGAATCGAAGGACGAGGCATCGGGTTTCTTTAGAACTGCGTTCCACTCGATTGAAAAGAAATTGGAATTTCTTGAATATTTTATACAGCGATTTTCTGTCGTTTCGTAATTGATGAAAGTTATAAACAAATATTTCGAGTAGATTTCGAAAGAAGACATTCGAGTTTTATTTTCCTATAATGCATTTTATCGCCGTCATTGTGTTAACGGAGAAATTTTAAAACAGTTGTTATTTAATTGTAAATCGAATAAACAGTTCAAAATAAAAAGCTCGTTTACATTCACGCTCCATTTGATCGTTAAATTTCACTCTTCCCATCTTATTGATATAGTTCTCCGACGTGAACATGTTCATTCGCGAAAAGATATTTCCTTCTTCGAGACAGGAAACCAATTAGCAAGCGAACGTGTATCTATCATTTTATCTTCTTTTTCTCTTCATTTCAATAGAATCGCGATTAACAGTAACTTTATTGACGTAATAAAAAATGTATCGGGCGATAAACGCTACTCGACATCTGCCAATAAATTTAATCATCCAATTTACATTCCTTTATCTCCATTTTCTAAAAGATGAAAAAAGCCATCTAACGAACCATCATTGTCCGTACTTCCATTTTCCAGTCGTGCTTCGAACGAACACAGTGAAAGGTACAATATTCCGGTAGACGCGTTTTTCGTTCGATTTGCTACGATTCCAGCTGTGCTTGATTACGCTCGGGAAACAACGTACGAACGGCGTGCTCCTGCGAAATTAATTTCTGCGGTACAATTAACGCGTCTCTGTCGTTGGTTAATTAAGGTGCACTAAGGAAACGAGACCGCGAAAACATTCTCACGCGATGAGCAATCTCTTGGAACGTACATAATATTTAAACGAGAAGTCACGAAAACGAACAAATGTTTTCTAAATGTTCCAACGAGTTGTGTTTAGCCAGGATTTCTAACCAACGTTAACGTTTAAAGAATGACAACTAGTTTCATCGGAAAAACGATGATCATCAGCGTGATTAAAGCACCATATCAAGTAGAAAGCGTTCCCTGTCGGTCCGCATCCCACATTTCATTTTTCACAGAGGTCCCTATTCTTTCAGTGGCGACGTAACTCTCTATGACCTACTGTAACATTCAAATAACATTTCACGGTGTGCCGTTGCGAGCACAGAACATCGTGGTTCCGTACGTCGAGTATCTTTTTTTTTTTCCGAACGGGATGCATACAATCGAGACGAGGAAATTTACGACACCGTGTACCATTCGTCGACGACGTTAGTTTCGTTCCTTTTCGATCCTTTTCGATGATCTCTTCTTCCCTATTGTCACCCACGTAGAGAAACCATTCGCCATCCCAGCTACCTGTTTCTCTCTCTCTCCCTCTCTCTCTCTCTTTCTCTCTCTCTGATTCTTCTGTTAGAATTTCTTCGCAACGGGCTCAGGGAAGCGCTTATACTCTCGCGAGCAGAGTTAACGCTGGCATTATAATAATGTGCTGGTACAGGAAGCCGGCACAGTGTCTCTGAACCAACGCCGGTACACTGTTCGCAGCACGGTTTATTATAGCCTCAAATTGTTTCAATTGGTCTTACATGCGGGACTGACTCTTCAACAAATTCCTCTCCGCGGCCATTGTTCCCCTCGTGAGTCACTCTTATCTCTCAACTGTCTCCGTCTGAGTTACCTGATTGAACTTTCACTCGATCATAAGACAGACATCGTTGATAAATTCGCGGGTGCTGTCCTCGTATCGAGGAACCCTTTGTCACGCGAATCGACGTATTGTCTAGATCGAGAACGATTCACGTGGTGATAAACAGCGACGATGCGACGGGCAGATTCATCGAGTCATGTTCGAGGGAAACGCGTCTCTTACGATTCTTACGGTTCTTACGGTTCTGCTCTACCGTACAGAGGGATATACAGGCTTTCTTCCAGCTGGGATTCTAGATGGTCGCGCGTTCAGATCTGAATCGTGGATTGTCACGGAGTGATAAGCGAAAAATTGACGAAGCCACGAACGTAATTTTACGGTACGTTTCCGTGTCGCAAGCACCGTGTTGGGAGATCGGAGGACGTCGTTCGACTCGAATCACGCGATTGCGTCGATTTACGTCGAACGATGGTACATCTTACTAAATGTATGTTTAGCAGGCAAAAAAGGATTATTGAAACGTCGAAGAAATATCGACTCTTCGAACGCTCACTTAGGTACGGTAACGCTTACTTAAGTAGCTATTAAAAAATCCTAAGGCGAGAGGTTAAATCGCCGATGTCTATCCAATCGAGAATCAGCATCTAAGAAACTTTCATCAAAATTACGTTCGAACAAGATATCAACGTAATATACATATAGAAGAGTACTTGGACGAGTACGAAATAGAGTAGAAGGCGCGCGAAGACCCTCCAACAGTCCTTACGCAATCACCAGACGAGACCGGTCGTCAATCGAGACGAGCCCTAAAACTGCAGTCCCATAGCCAAACATCACCAGCCTATTAACTGCATTTGTACGACTGTCAGTTACTAAAGCTAGCGAAATGGAAGGGGAGGAGCAAGGTTCGTGGACCCAATTGAAGATCCTCCGACCCATTGGAAGACCCCACGATCTTGCATCGTGCCACCTTACAAAACGTTGATTCTAATCGCCTACACACGAGTCACGCCCGAATATGTCTAACAATAAATTCCATTGTCGGCAAACGTTGCCTAACCGAGTATCGCCTATACGCTATGTTTGCGTAAACATTAACCTGCGCATCGGCTGCCGATTATGGCAATGATCGAACGAGAGACCGGCCATAATTTAAACAAGAAAGAAACATCCCCTGAACGTTCACGGTGAGCTCGTCCAAACACGTGGGCGTTGCAGTTGCATCGATAGGACAACAAGAACATTGCAAGAAGACCTATGTACGTAAACGTGCGGTCAGCTACGGTGAGCATTATACTTCATTAGATACCAGTTTCGTCACGCTTTCACTCGAACTTGTCCAACAATGAGACGCTGAATTCAAAATGCATTTCGCCTGGATGGCGAGAGACATACGAATATACGGCAGGGGGAAAGTTGCAGTCGTGACTCGGTGACTTTCCACGATCTACATTGTCATTCGCTGGTCCAACGTGATAGGGACCGGTGATTCCTGGTGACCCTCTTGATTAGCAAAAGCAACAATTCTTGTCGTGCTTCGTTCTGGACATCGAGTTCGAGCCACTCGAACATGTTACCTCGAGAGAGAGAGAGAGAGAGAGAGGGAGAAGGAGGGAATTGAAAATCTTTAAAGGTCGATCGCACTTGGAACTTTTCCTCGCCCCGTTGCAACACAATAGTCGATCGAACAATGGCATGGAGCACGCGACCGTTGTTTCTGCATCGAACGAAGACAGCGAGAAAAGATCGTTGGAAGTAGCTCCCGACTACCGTTATTATCGATACTCGTCGATTATTTTAATGCCAGCGTTATGTAACGTGCCCGTGATTCCTGCCAGCTTCACGTGTTTGCAGACAATGCCATACCGTGACGAATCCAATTAAACTCTGACCCCGGTTGTCTAGCTCGATCGAACGAATGACAAACTTCCCGCGAACGTGAGTAACCCGTTCGATTCGTCGAACCGCGGATGATCGAGCGTTTGAAAACGTTTCAGATCGTTTGATACCGTTTAACATCGTTTGACGGAAGGATCCAAGGATCTGCGATCACGACTTGTCAATCTGCACGGTGATTCTAACCGACGTAGTAGCAGCATTACGGAACGAACAAATTTCCTGAAACATCTCTACGCTTCATCGGTGTTCGCTTTCCGTTTCATCCTCGTTACGCGCTACTGTAAGAAAGTTGTATCAAACGGTGACATTCGTCGACTAGGAGGTCAGTCGGTACGATGGACAGGCTGACGCGCGACTTACGTGGCTGTTAACCAGTAATATTAATGACGCACGCTTCTCCACAACTTGGACGATACGTAGTCCAACGATGTTTCACAACTTCCAGGCTAATTAGAACAGATATCGCACTTTGTCATGGTCGGATCTCGTTTCGAATTAACGAGTACCGTTGTAAATGTTACTTGTTCCGCTAATATCGTAATAATAAAGTAAAGCAGAGCGGATACTTTCTTATTCTCAGCTAGTAGTACACTTTCGAGCAGGATGACCAATAAAGGATCGTACAATTAACTAAACTGTATTCGTTGTCTAACTTCATCTGTCTGTCTCTTATCTAGGTCGTGAGAAACTTATCTAACCATAGCGTTTCTAAAAAAATGCTTTGTATATATTGGATCATCGTGCATATTGTATATAAACAAGCGAAATTTATGGGAAAAGGCTTAGTCTCGCCATAAACGTTGCGAGAATCAACGTATTTTTGCCTGCTTTCTTACAGGCGTCTTGGCTAATTAAAAGCACAAGAAACGCTTATCCCGCGTTACAAGTTCCCATCGTGAATTTCACTGGATAAGATACGACGAAAAATCTGCGCAATAACGTTTATGAAAACACTGATCGTCGATTAGATTTTGCAATGCAAACGCGTCTATTTATTAAGGTACGCGGATGATTCCACGGAGAAACCGCTACGTGGCACGAAAATCATAGCAGTTACATTTCTGAACGAGCGTAACCTAAATCAAAAAGTCCGTACTCTCATGTTCCATCAGAGAAATCGCGCGAACGAAAAAAGATTCCGCGTGTTCCTTTTAAATACAGCAGTGAAAGCAAAACAGTCATAGACAAATGGAATTTATTGTTAGAGGCAGATTTTAATAACCGCTTTAACATAACGGTGCTACCATGAACACGATGAGAGATTGAAAATAAAATGAGAAGATGAAACGAGGAAAATATAATGAGATTTAGAGCAATATAAACTTTCTATCGGTAACATTCTTTTATACTCAATTTGCGAGTTTTGTAGTGCCTATACTCTTCTGGTTCGTACGAAGAATGGTAAGTCACGTTTCTAGTATTTTATGGAAGAGCAAAGTCATAGAATCAACAAAAATGCTATTCTTCTATTTTTCTTCGTCATTTTTATATATAAAAAGAAACCATCATCGATCGAATAGCATTCCTTGTTAGTCAGGAACGTTATAGCGTACTAACTTGAAATAAATCCAGTAGTTCTTCTGTACTTCCCGCGTCATTAAAAACGTCGTGATATTCCACTGAAATCTGTATAAAATCCACGAACTCTCCTCGGTAGTTCAAGCTTGGAACAACATTCGGTGCGATCGCGATAAGGTGGAAGAAACATTCGGTTGGCGGGACTTTGAAAGTCGATGTAGATTAGAGCCGGTGAACAGTGAGGGAGCAGGAAGAATAAATTGAACCGCAAAGGGTTAATTAAACGCATACGTGCATGACGCGCGCGAGCTGAAACTGGTTGATATCGAGCGAACTGGCTACGTTTCGGTGATAGTGACCCAGTAGCTCGGAGCGACGCGACGCGACATAACAATTCTGCTTCCAAAGTAGCGGTACTTATCGATGCTCGATGCTTCACCCTGCGGACACTTCACCGCTTCCCAGTAAACAATTAGACGTGACTTGCTCCAGATCCGTAGCAACTACCGTTGCTCGTCTCTCGATCATCCTTCACGATGCACAAAAATTCCCAGTAACTCGTGCCACCGGTCACCACATTACACGTGGTCGAGAGGTTCACTTGCTCGTTGATTTATCGATACAGAGAAAGAGAAGCTATAACGATTTCAAAAGTAGAAACTAACGAGTCGTTGATAGATGCATAAGTTGTCTTGTCTCGTCTGACTATTGTGGTTTGGAATAAATGCGGGGTGGGGCAGTGTTCGACGTGTGGAAATGATCGATTGGAAAGAATATGGAGATAGTTGAAAGCTTCAAGAACGATAAGCATTGAGATCGATGTTCGATTCTTCGGTATGTAAAATTGTTGATTTTTAAACGTTAATGAGATATATAACGAATCGAATGGAAGAAAAATAAGAAAACGCTAGCTTCGATTTCTCGTTGCAAAATGCTTATATTCGATCTTTTCTCCATGCATACATGGTACAATGAATCACAGTTCGATGTTACAATTCGTAGATCTTTTTATTTCATTCAAAGTTTCGTATCAATTTCAGGGTGTAAGAAATAACTGGAAGACAAGTATCGCGCGATTCTATGTCGTGGAATGAATATCGCATGGAAATTCAATCCTTCAGATTGCAGTACAAACTCAGCGAAGCATCAATGCTATCTAGGCATTCTAGTTGCATAGCAAAGTAAATAATCCGATCGACTTGCAACATGGTAATTTTTCGTCCAACGTCCCTCTATTGTCAAACCGAAAGCGAACAGAACGACGCTTAATCAGATTACAATTACCATCAATTCATATGCTCTTTCTATATATACTACATCGATATACGTTACGTTATAATGGCTGGAATCGTGAAAAACTTATGAATTTATATCGAAATAATGATGTTAAATTGTAAATTGGGAAATATTTATTTCTTTGCAAATGTTTCTCAATACAGAGTTTTGCACGTTTAAATTTCGCACAAGTGCATAAAAATCCGTCGATTAATCGCCGGCTGATAAAATCTACGTTTCCTTTTGGCCAAGTGTTATTTTAAAAAGGAATTTTTTACCGAGATACAGAAACGAGAAAATATAGTAAAAACTGAGAACATCAGCGAAAGCAAATATTACGTTATATTTTCCTTCGTTGAAATTCACGTTTATTTAAAAAATGCTGAACAATATTCCGCGGGTTTCGATGATATATCAGTGTGAAATACTTCTGATAACCAATTAATATTCTGGCAAATTAAATTGAGAGAAACGCAAACTTGAAGAAACATATTTCTTAAAGGTAACTCGGCGTAAACGTAAAAGATTAAATACACGGCGTACCCATTGATTTAACGAACTGACGAGCGTATCGTTTCGAGGGAATCGTAGAATGAAGAAATAACGATTTACGATACGTAATTTCAACGGATACAATAATAACGACACTTTCACGTCGTTTAGGCAAGTTACAGGCAAACGAACGTGTAACTTGAAGTTCAATAAAACAAGAATCCTCATTGCGCGTTGCATAAACCTTTCAGCGACGCGTGTAAATAATAATGTAATATTGGTTCTTCCAACCGATACACGCTGTAATTTATGCCAGGCGCGAAAAGGTTAAAAGATCACAGGAGATTTCATTTCGCGCGAGGTCAGCGATCGATTCCGCGGAATCGGAAGAAAGTAAAAGCATTTCTTGTCCTTCCACATGCGGACGAAGAGGTAATAGTATTACAATCTAGTAACTAACAATTTTGAGGATTTTTAATAATAAAGACGTAGTTTTTTAAACAGACGAAGAAAGAAAAATCAAACTTTGTATTCCTTCAATTAGTAAGAAAAGAGTTCCGTTCAAAATATGTATATTCGGATAATAAACCATACAGTTGTTAAAGAAACGGAAGTTTGTCTATTGGATTCTAATTATAAAGGAAGTGGAGTTAAAGCGACATAATAATTATAATCTGAATAAGCCTATGAAAATTTATGCGAACATTATTCAACGGTGTATGTAGGTGCAGAATAATATTAGCAATCGTGCGAACGGATATAGACAATGAATGAAATCGTATGATTAATTACCGGATAATCATTACAATTTGCTGTAAAATTTACATTTGCAGACTTTCTACGACACACAATTCGACAATTAAAAGAAACATATTATTAAACGTATCTACTAAATTTCAATGTACAATATAATTATTACGATATAATTATTCAAATAAGCTACCGCCATCTTAACCCACTTTAATTTTTAAACCTAATAAAAATTCGGTCGCTTCTATCGATTTCTACAGACTGTAGATCCCTCCATGATGAAATTAAATACATACATTCGTTAAATACTTCAACATCCATCAACGTGATAGATATGCTAAAATACACTTTATGTAGACTTCTACTCGTCTTTCAGTCGCTAATATCAATTCGATATCGATCTTCAATTTTACACGATTCACGAGCATCAATGAGCATTCGTAACATATGTCCCCTAGGAGACACTCGAACGAAGAAGACTGGTCGAATAACGTTTACTTGCATCAAGAGGCACAAGTACCGCCGCCATCAATCTTCATCAGCATTTTGAAATTTTATCGATCGAACAATCCGAACGATACACAACGTAAAATAAATTATGCGTTCCCCTTACGTCAGATCCCCCCTTAGATCGTTCCCCTTAGATCATTATCGTACTTGTGGCACGTATTTCTCTTTTCCCTTTTTCCTTCTTTTCGTTCCGTCAATAGTACCTGCTCACGGCCTTAATACCGACTTTCATTTTATTTTCTCCATCGAATCGGAAAATCACGCGTATGATAGATTAATTGCTTTATCTGGAGATTCAATATCCATGTATCGCACCCGTACTACGATAGCCTTAGTGCGTTTAATGAATGACGTATATGAAAGATTGTGAGTCGCGCGATAATTCTCGAAAAAATCAGCCCCTTCGTCGAGCGTGCACTTGAACAATAAGTTTCTAGAAATTAATTAACCATGAAGGCGCGAGTACTTTCACGATGATAAATGTTCCAGCACTGATTGGTGTTTGCACTCCGAACGAATGTTCGGTGCTTTTATTTGCTAACGTAACGTTTTATTTGCAATTGTAAGGCAAACTAGATACGTGGCAAACTTGAATCCTTTTTCTTTTTTACTCTGATTTTATAAAATTCAATTTAGCTCTATTTAACTTTCGATCGGTACCTAGATAATTCAGAAGGATGTGAAACAAGTTGCTTAATTGCAAAGTACTTCGTTTTAATTTATATTTTGTACGTAATAAGGATCATACATATCATTTATCGCGTAAAATATTGAATATGGATAAAAGTTGAGACTTCACGGTTTACAGAGTTAAAAATTGATCTGGATCTTTGTACCGAACGTAATAGCAGCTTTCACTGTAACACTACGGCCAGAGGATTGCGTAACGCAGAAGCTAGTCAACGTTTGTGAAGCACGTTTCAACCTTGACTATTTTTTACACGCGTGACTCGGAAATAATTTATAGAACGATCGTAAGATACACGATGTTCGAAACAACGAATTTTCTATTTCGTAGCTGAGATTGAAGATTCTATGGAATTTGCTTAAAGTTAACATGGCATGTGGCTTTGATAGGGAGCAACGAACCGGGGCATAAACAAATTTATTCGCGCCAGCTTACAGAGCTAAATTTAAAGTTATTCGATGGACGCTTTCGTTCGATTATATCGATCGAAAGAGTAAAACGAGACAGGATAATCGTGTTAAAATTTCAAAAGCATGATATGCAATCGCTATTATCTACAAATCTAATTAATTATCTTCTAATTTGAAGAAATTCAATTAGAAAGATAATAATTTTAACGATGAAGAAATTCTTGTACTTTTTGCGCAAAACAAATTGCAACATAAAAAGTATACTTGGTCCTCATAAATTAAATTCTTTCGAAACAATTTTAAACATTTTTAAGGATACATAAAAGTACGTGTTTTGAAACAGGAAAAAATGCAATTAAACAGAAGTAACTTTTACTGTTCGTGTTATCAAGATTCTCTTGCATCTGAGAACGAAAGCTACTTCCACGTTGAATTAAGGATTAGTTAGTTAAAAATTCATATCTTATTTTAATTTCGACATTTACAGTATCTTATTATTACAATATCGTAATAAGGTTTCGCATACAATTTCTTGCACTACTCTACAACTTACGTTTAGAATGAAGTAATCTTATTTTGCATCGAATAATATTTAATACTAATCTTGCCTGATTTAAAATATTGCTAATAATTACAACTCATTCTGGAAATAACATAGGTGATTAAACTGAAAAATCGAAAACAGAAAATCATAAATATGTTTGCAATCATGATTGTGAAATACAGCGGGATGAGAATGAAATAAGGCAGATTCGACTATCTTTCTACACAATATGTAGCCAGTAAAAAAATTCAAAAACTCACACACTCGCAGCATCATCACGTTACAGTACATAATACTGTAGTTATGCATACATTCACGAAGTCCAGTACGTATCATGTTTTGTGTTGGGATGCAATTAAGGGGGGAGGAAAGGAACGAAAGAAGAAGATAGAAAACACGGTAGAAAGATACGGAACTAACACGAGTCGAGTTCTCGACGCCCACCTGATCATACAGTACAGAGTCGACAGAGAATCGTGCTGAAACTAAACGTGCGTCGACTATCGTCTCGCCATGACAAAAGTAAAACTTGCTCCATTATTTCTGGCTGAGATTGCACAAGAAATTACTGACAAGAAATTACAACGAAAATTCCAGGTATTAACCATCGATTAATTTCGTTGTGATCGCTTCAAAAATGGGCTTCGATCGCTTTTTTAAGTTGCTTTTGATATATTCATGCCTGTTACGTATATTTCAAGCATGCCGAGCGTAATTATTTACTATTACCAACGTTTATCCCATACGCCTCTTTAAGTGTGCGTTGTCGACTATTTCCGTTAACAATAAAGAGATATATCCGGCTCACAAACGGAAACGGCATACATATTTGTAATATTGATTTAGCACGTTAATGACTCGTATAATATCTAAACGCGTCGCTCGTATTCGCTTGTCCGGTTATACTAGTATCTCTAATTCAACGGTTTCATCACAGTTTAATAAACTCTATATTTATTCAATTTAGTATACAAAATTTTTATCGACGTTTTCAACGAATATGTATATATTTCATTAAAGATATGTTACTCGTTGCAATGTAACTGCTTTATATGCTATAAAAAATTACTATTTTTATGTCACTCACCATATGCTCCACTGCTTTTTCCTCGAGCTCTGCTAACGTCCAATCTACATGAAAGCTCAAAGGCTGAAGGCGGGATTCCATTTCACGGAGCCATTTCCTTAAACACTTTACTTCATGCTCGAAATCTATAATGCAAATTTTCATTTAAATATTTTGAATTCACAGATGAAAATATAATTAATGAACTTCCTATTTCAACGAGAAAATTACCTGCCGATATATCCTGTTGATTAGATACAGGCCGCTCAACGGGTGCCATAATTTGTTCAACTAATTCCCATTTTGCATTTAAGTGGTCAACACGCCACGCCACTTCATCTTTCAAAGCAGGGGCACGTGACACTAGTTTTCCAGCCTGATCATTAAATAACTTTCTTCTATATGCCCTACGTCGCAGCTCCTCCATGTGAGCCTTAAATTTATATTTTACAATAATTTAATTTTTTAAAAAATAAAAAATTTAGCACAGCATGCTATGCTGAAATGATACATACCGCACGCAGACTTTTATCTAATAAATTTTCTTCTTTGCAATAAACCAATTCTTGAAGAACCCTTAGCCATGAATATAACTCTGAAAATTGACTACTAACTTCTTTCAAACTCCATGACTGCGTAGATACATCAGTCTCGTCCCATGTTAATTCACCATTAGCTTCCTATTAATGACAAATTAAAACATAATATAGCGTAAGTCATATATGGTTTATGTCTAATTACATTATAAATATCTAAATCAAGTACATACTCTACAACTATCTATCAAATTAGTATCCATAATATAGTCATAGTTAGAACGTATTGCTGCCCAAAACTCATCTTTGCTATCTTCACGATTTGTCCACAAACGTTGATTGTGAAGTTGCTTTGGATCTTTCCTGTAATACAAATAAATTATTAAATGTAATATAAAAAAATATAAACTGTATAAAATATTAACTATAGTAAATATGAAAGATTATACAAACCTCTTTTTTGTGAGACTGTTGTATGGCCTTTCTATCGCTACCCCAGCTTGGCCATGTTTTTCTAAGCCATGGCCCAGCGGTTGTAGCGAAGATAAGGAAAAGCTTATCTTCATGGCTTTGCAGTGGTCTGTAATTTTCAAACAGAAAGAGCATGTATTCACATTTATTATGCATAAACTATGAGAATTAAAGAATAATAACCATCAAACATAAAATTCTAGAATTACATTTCATTTATGAACACTTTACTATTAAATTGATGCATCTTTAACCTTAAAAATATAAGAATTAAGGTGCATAAAACAAGTTATAACGCATATATTTGCAATGTATATTTTATATACATCATAAACATAAGACAAAATCAAGAATACTAAACTTAATAATATATTTCAAATGTCAATAAACATCTACAGTTGTACTTACATGCCTACTTTACTGACACTATTCTAAATCATTATGATACTGGGGAAAGTTTAATGAATGTAATATATCAAATATTTTCATATATTCTCCTTTATTTGTAAATATGAAAATAGTTATGCCCAGTTATAACTAAATTTACAAAGAAACAACGAAAGAATAAAAAATATAACCTTTAGACTATTATTTATAAAGATACTTTTCTCTATTTCAAAACTGTCAAATGTCTTTCACATAATTTACCTGCCACGTATAAGATACTACATCTCACATACGCGGAAATATAAAAAATATCTACGTGACCGAATGTTTCATATCATTCTTTGAATTCTCACGTCACAGAAAAGAATTAATCGTACTGAATGCATTAGACGCAACACAACGTAGAGTCTTTCTACCTGAATTATCTTCAACATTGAACACATTAGTCGAACACACGTGTAGATACAACATTTAGAGGCGTTAATGTATACACACCATACATAAGCAATTTGTACAGGTAGAGCGTCCAAGTGTGTACATTTTATCAGAAATACAAGAGTCTCGTATCATATACGCTCCGGCTTACGTTTTACAAGATAAGCACACAAGAATATACAAAGTTGTTGAAACGTCGCGTATTCCATCGGAATACTCACTCATTCTTATCGTAAGTAGTCATGAAATAAAGTTAGCATTCTTTGAAATGGTTTCTGTTTAAATGTATTATTCAGCACAGTAGAAAAAAAAACGTGATTGAGGAAACCGGAGAACGTTGCAACGAGAACTCGAGTTGGAGGGGCTGCACTCCACTGCATACATTCAAGGCACAGCTTCTTGCCTTGCAAGTAGGTATGCAAACAATATATCGATACACCTGACCCGAGGCATCGGTCCAAATAGATTTCAAATAAAGTTTATTCAACGTTTATTGTAGTCACCGTCAATTCGGTTTCGATGCATCGATCGTAGTATCGTATCGATATTCCCAACCATGGGTTTTTTACATTCTTTCCCAAGGGAAACGTTACTGAAAACTTTTAGTAATATTGCATTCACTCACTCATATTACTCGTCGCAACGCTGAATAGACAAGCGATCCATTTGGGCGAACGTTAATTACTTGTCGATAACATTTGCACAATTTTTATCCCAACGAAACCGCCAATTTTTTTTTAACAAAATACCGCCTTACACACCACTGTGCACACCGACATGCAGCAACGTGCACTGTCGTACTGCGCATGCGTGTTCGCGATAAGTCTAAGGAGCTCGACTCATGGCGGATTCTTAGTAAGATATCTATTCTTGTTATTGGAATAAAGTGAGATGAACCGATGCGTAAGAAACTAAGATGGGATAGAATTAGGAGAGATATTCTCGTATATGCAATAAGAAAGTCTAAATAGACGCGATAAATTATTAGGCAAACTACCATGCGGCATACGTGTCGTACTTGCGTATAGGTATTTTTAATATATATTTTAGAACGATTGAACTATCATAGATGACACGTTTAAACTATCCGGATGAAACAGGTTTTGTATAAACAAAATGTAGAAAAAAAGGTTTAATGTAAAATTTATTAGTCACTAGACTATAATAGTTAACGATATGAAATAAAAGTAATATTTTCATGACGTTAATTTTCTTATCTTTATCACCTTTAAAGTTTCCATATTGCATACTATTATTGCAAATAATATCATTATTGTCTTATAAATTAAATTGAAATGTTAAAGAGAATCTTCGTGCATCTATTTATTCATTAATAAGTATTGACAATGCGTAGAAACCACAAATTTCCGTGTTCTTATATTTCAACATATCATCCTTTCCTGACATCAATAGTCATATAATCTTTCGACATAAACATATAAATTCATATCACAACACATCTTTAACATAAATAACTTCGTAATCTTTTTTTCTTTACAATTCTTTGCTATTGAAACGATAAAATATCTTATTGAATGCATAAAAATGTCAAATATTCTTTACTACTACATATTCGAATTAGTTTTACTGATTTTAAATCTTGCAAGAACATGCTTGATTTATTTTTTAACGTAACTTGTAACTTAAATGAACTACTCGACTTCAATTGTTCGCGAAAGTTATTGAATAGGTCAGGAAAATACATAAAGGACAGGTAAAATATATGAACAATCACAGCTGCAAATCAATTCGTTTATTTCGAATTGTACGTTATTCAAAAATCTCAACGAGAGTCAGTTTAGTATTCTTCGGCTCCCTCTCCCTCACCCTCCGCGGAATCCATACCAACCTCCTCATAGTCCTTCTCCAAAGCGGCAAGATCTTCGCGTGCTTCGGAGAATTCACCTTCCTCCATACCTTCGCCGACGTACCAATGTACAAATGCTCTCTTGGCGTACATTAAATCGAATTTATGATCAAGTCGGGCCCAAGCTTCTGCGATAGCAGTAGTATTCGACAACATGCAGACAGCTCGTTGCACTTTAGCAAGATCACCACCCGGTACGACGGTAGGTGGTTGATAGTTAATGCCAACTTTGAATCCAGTTGGACACCAGTCGACAAATTGAATAGTGCGCTTAGTCTTGATAGTTGCGATGGCTGCATTAACATCCTTGGGTACAACGTCTCCTCTGTACAGCATACAACACGCCATATACTTTCCGTGTCGAGGATCGCATTTTACCATCTGGTTAGCCGGTTCGAAGCAAGCATTCGTAATTTCCGCTACGGAAAGTTGTTCGTGATACGCCTTTTCAGCGGAGATGACCGGGGCGTAAGTAACCAGAGGGAAGTGAATCCTTGGGTAAGGTACTAAATTAGTTTGGAATTCCGTCAGATCAACGTTAAGAGCGCCATCGAAACGAAGCGAGGCAGTGATCGAAGAAACGATTTGACCAATCAGTCGGTTCAGATTCGTGTACGTAGGTCTTTCGATGTCCAAATTACGGCGACAGATATCATAAATAGCCTCATTGTCGACCATAAATGCACAATCGGAATGTTCTAAAGTGGTATGGGTGGTGAGAATTGAATTGTAGGGTTCAACCACAGCAGTGGAAACTTGTGGGGCTGGGTAAATAGCGAATTCCAGCTTCGACTTCTTTCCATAATCCACGGACAAGCGTTCCATCAACAAAGATGTGAAACCAGAGCCAGTGCCACCTCCAAAGGAGTGGAAGATGAGGAAACCTTGGAGTCCAGTACATTGATCTGCGAGTTTACGAATACGATCTAGAACAAGGTCAACAATTTCCTTGCCAATGGTGTAATGCCCACGAGCATAATTGTTTGCTGCATCTTCTTTGCCTGTGATCAGTTGTTCTGGATGGAAGAGCTGACGATAGGTGCCTGTGCGAACCTCGTCTACAACAAAAATTGATATAATGAAGAACTTATCTAATTTATTCTAAAAAATATACAAAAATTATTAATATGGAAATAATAATTACATACCTACTACTGTTGGCTCTAAGTCAATGAAAACCGCTCTGGGAACGTGTTTTCCAGCACCTGTTTCACTGAAGAAAGTATTGAAACTGTCATCACCTCCTCCAATGGTTTTATCTGATGGCATCTGACCATCAGGCTGAATGCCATGTTCCAGACAGTATAACTCCCAACAGGCATTTCCAATTTGAACTCCAGCCTGGCCAACGTGGATTGAGATACATTCACGCTGAAAAAATTTAAATAAATTTAAATTGTGCAGTCTGGATTTATAAAATAATACTAGTATATATTTTTATCATCTTTTTATTGAAGATAATTCCGAATATTTTTTGTTACATCGTGGAGCGTATTGCTTTTAATTTCAATAACATTTAAACCGGTTTCTGTATAAAAGATATTTGACAGACATCATTCACGAAGTATCGATCGCGTCGCTCAAAACGACGCGACGCGCATTTCCCCCGCCGCTCGATAACGTGAAACAAAGAAATGCCTAGTTTTCATTTTTTTTGTCCTACATACATTCTACAACCAATTTTACAAATTATGTTTTATGTAAGCATAACTGTTATCCGAGATATAAATGTTTTAACTATTTTAACAGTATTTAGATATCAAATGAGTTGCAACAAAAAGGGCGGAGCCGGCCGGTGCATCAAGTCACTTTTCATGAATAACACCGCTGATAAAATTAATCGTTCCCGCGAGCAGAATTTCTCAAAAAATGTTTACTCACCATTTTGAAGTCTAGGGATTTGCTTTACGCTCTTGTAGAAAGTGAATAGTCGATAGTTGGAGCAAGTAATGGAGCTTCTGCTATCAACCACACACAATGCACGGTCGAAAACCAAACGATTAATGCGCGAGGGACGCTTGCCACCGGATCTTATACCCCTGACCCTCTACTCCTTTGGCGCACAATCATTGGTCGCTAGTGACCTCACCCATGTTTCTGATTGGTTGACAGAAGACCGCAGAACGCCACAACGCCTTCACGCATGTTTTCTACGTGCAAAATATAGTACCTAGCCTCCTGTCATGCGACATTTATTTTATTGATTTTACAAATTTCGACGGGCACAGCAAGGAAATTGGTATGTAACGCTCTGTTCATTGACTCGATAACGATTGATTAGCAAGGAAATATTCGTTACGCAGAATGCTGTTTTATTCAGGTATGGACCGGGTTTATCGTGCAATGGAACAAAGTCCAAGCATCTTAACGGTTAGTTTTGAATATTCTAACAAATGTTTGTTAAGTTTCTTAAAAGATTACCAGATCGTATCGAAATTTATTTTTAAGAATGACAATCTCTTGTATTAACTAGTTGTGATAGGAGACATTTTAAATTGCTCAGATGTACGACCTTTGAATTTATTATACATGCATATGAACTTACATACATACGTGCATACATACATACAATGTATGCATAATGTAGTCTTGTCCTCATTAACAAAAAGTGTCACAGATAGCAGGACGACACGCTGTAACACTATAGGCTGTAATTAATATAAGTCTAGTATTAATTATTAAGTTTTAAAATAGGACAGTTTTTTAGAGTTTCTGTTACAACATTAAGAGATTGAACCTTGTTTGCATATTAATTAATAAAGAATGCATTTCACAAAGTCCTTCGCGCACGGTTGCAGTTGTTGTTAAGAATTTTATTGAGAATTACTTTCTATAAAGATTGATCGGAGGACAATTTCTATTACACGTTGCAAATATTATATAGTTATAAATGGATTTTCTCGATCAGAGTGTGTCACAGAGAGATTGTCATCAGAATTTCGCGATGCACTTGCGGAAAGATACGCGAGAGAAAGTTGCTTCAAAGTAGTACATACTTGTATTACTATTCTGCTAACACAAAATTGCAAATTCTTTTCTTCTACATATTTCATTAAAAAAATATCCAGTATCATAGAAGTTAGCGTTTAAAAATGTTGTTATCGCTATGTATTTCATTTTGTTATCTTTAAATTTGCATTGTCTCGTGAAAAACGGATGTTCTGCAGAGCAATGCAAAAAAACACGACACTTATTCTTAGTTGCAAAACCACTGCGGTTGGATATGGGCGTTGAACTTGTCCATTGGTTAATAATAGACATTGCGTCGCAGAATTTCTATTCAGAAGTTACCTGTATGTGCAAACCCTAGGAAATTGCGGAATCAACCAAATGAAAATGTTTCATTCTTTGCCAAAATAATTTCTTATTTAAAAATGTATAACATTCATTTTCTCTTTACATATTAGAACAAGCTTTTTATCAATGATTTAAAATGTAAATAAACAAATAATCTCTTCCAATCATACGCTTATATCCTTTTTCGTTACATAGACTCAGAAACAAGCAGAAATATTGACCGACTGTGTAATTACGTAAGTGGTCATATTTCGTCAGATTGTATCCATTTCTGAGAATGAATCGATAACTTCGTAAAAGCCAATCTATAAAACCAAAAATCCTCAGAACAAAATAGTAATACGACATATTGGTCGTCACTTTTGTATCTTTTCTGTATTTATTAATATTAGATCATACATATATGTAGATGTTCTTTGATATGCAGAAGTGACAAAGAAGGACGGGACTCGCCGTGAGAGAACGCTTCTGCTACTCGACCGTTCACTTTTTCTAAAATTGGTCACAGACGGTCGGTTCTCGCGTAAGGAAAGCGGTAAATCGTGACGATCCTCTTCTCTAGAGAACTTACAGGGTGGGGCACAGAGTATTCCCTCTGGGAATAACTCCTTTGTATGACGTGCACGCAAAAATTACGTTGTTCCCTGAGAGAACTCTGAACTGATTTTGTTGATGTTTTTAGAGCATAATAGCAATTTTTAAAGCATTATATAAGCATAAAATTTCAAATAACAACGTATAACTCGTGTTGTTTGTAATCAGGGAAATTTTATGCGACTGAAATGTTTGAACAATTAGCGTCTTCATAAATTAATACTCGATGTTATTGATTATTATATGGTATATAAAATGAATCTGTATCTTATAGTAATATTGTTTTTTTTATATATGATCACGGAAATTGATCTTCTACATTAACATAATCGATACCGGTACAACTGCACAATGATGTAACATATCGACCACGCGCTTATTGTCCTTGTATTTGCAGAGATCTTGTTCTCCAAATATAGTAAGCCAGTGATCCAAGGCTTTTTATCTTATACCTCATTTCTATTCACGCAAATAACTGCTTGATCGATTAGTTTTTTAAGATTTCATTTTTTCAAATTTTATATGTTTTTAATATGAAACAGCGAAAAAAATAAGTAGAATTATCAAAATCAAGGTTTTCACTTGGAATAAAATTATTAAAGAACACTTACCTGAAATCATTTTGACAGTCAGTATTCTCCATTAATGACCAGAGTTACCATATTTATCGGTGACTAATCCTGAACTTGTGACATTTAATAATAGTCAATTATTGATCATTAAAGTGACATTAGGTTACGAATCAAAATACTTTGGTCGTTAGTCGGGATCGAATAATACCTGATAATCAATAGTTTTTGCGATAGATTCTTTTTTTATTTTCTGACTCGTCAGAATATCTAATACGACAGCAATGTCATTAGCTATCAAATGCTAGCAAAATGAACAAGCGTGATAGAAGGATAGAGGAATTCGTGTAGGTAGAGGATTATTTTTCAATAGAAGAAACGCATATATTAGTTGTATATACTTGCTTAGTAATATATAGAGTGCCTATAACGTGTATTTCTGAGAACAAATAAATCACATATAATTTACAAAAAGGAACTTGACGCGGCGCTTAATATTGCTCTTATCGTCAGATAATAGATAAAGGTATTATTATCTATACTGTGTGTTTTTAGGCATACGAATTGTTCTTTCTTTCTTTTTTGAAAGATCAACATTATGCGCGTACTCGCTCGTACATCATGTACACTTGCAAAAGAAATTCAAAGTTTGTCGTATATCTTGTTGCTTGCATTCACGTACAAGGTATTGCTCGAAATGATATAAGCCATATTCATCGTACGATACATTTAAAAAATAATATCAAAGTAAAAATATATCGTCTTTTTTCTTTTAAATCTCTGTGCACCATCGTGAAAATTGTACACCAGGCAGTGAATCATGTAGAAAAATGACCAAAAGTTTGGAAATTTCAGAATATCGTTACTCGAACAACGTTTTCTTTTTGACAATTACAGAATAATCTTTTGCACAATATCATTTTCCTTAAACAATACACAGTGTACAAAGGATAACGTTTCGTTCTGTCAAAAACACGAGTACTTCGATGAGTTCGATAGGATACGTGCCCGATCTTAAAATACGTTTTCTCGCCATTCAGCTGTAAGTTTAATATGAAGTGTTCAATACTCGTATCGCAACCCCAGTATCGATATCTACGAAAAAATGATTAAAGATATCTAGTTGTTCTAGCTGTACTTTCTTGGGGTACCAATGACATTTGTATCAGATACTATTGTCTAGTTCATTAATTTAACGTACGTCTATAGATCTGTCGATTGGTATCGTCGGAATAATTTCATTCCGCAACAAATTACTGCGTGCATTATTACAATTATTTTTAAATATCTCGTTATGAAACGCAGACGAAAGTACAGAGCCTGAGAACCGTCAGAAATCTATCAATTCACACGATAGCGAGACATTTTATTTTTTGTCGTCGATCCTATGACTACGATATAAAACGGCACGACGTCTACATCTAAACTTTTATCTATGTACAATAAACGCTCGGCGAAATCCTCGCGGAAACGTCGATCAGTTTCAATCGAAACCGGCCGCTCGAGAGATTCGCCGTAAAATTTCTATCGCTGATTTTTCAAGATTGATCAGCGCTATGTCTAAATTTATATCTAGATTATTCCAAGTATTTGCACGAGTTGTATGGAAGGTTTCCATCGAACAGATTCGAGCGAAAAACTTCTCGTCATATTTTCTTCCTTTCGTTCGATTCGAAACACGCTCGGTTTCGTTCGATATTCTTGCGTAGCGACATTAGAACCGTTTATCCGCGTACATTTGAACAAAACGCTTCGAAAAGTATATTTTTTATTTAAAAATAGGGAAACAGTGAAAATGGAAAGAAGAAAATTCGAAAGAATCGTACATAGTCGAGAAAAAAGTGATCTTTCAACGTGATCGAATCGTTTGGTATAGGGCAGTGCTTGAAAGAACAACGTCGACTATAATTCTGGATTACGTTTGTTCCTCTCGTAAACTTTTCCTTTATGCCTTCTTATTGTATTCATATCGATTACTTAGAATAATTCCGAACACCGATAAAGATACTGTTCGATTAAATATTAGAAAATCACTTTGGCAACACTAAATCGCGTGTTGTTTCGCCTTCCTTCTTGAACCTGCTGTTTCTCACTGGGT
The DNA here is from genome assembly GCF_011952255.1 of Bombus vosnesenskii. Classification (NCBI taxonomy): domain Eukaryota; kingdom Metazoa; phylum Arthropoda; class Insecta; order Hymenoptera; family Apidae; genus Bombus; species Bombus vosnesenskii. The sequence goes on along the minus strand of NW_022884330.1, from coordinate 70,125 downwards.
TTGACAATTCATAGTAGTTAACAGTATAATGCGCTCTACCTAAACATACAATGGCACGATTGGCCTTGACCCTAGGCCGAATTTCAGGGTCGTTACATCGCTACTCCAAATGGTTAAGCCGTTAACTAACGCCATCGCTGACGGAATAAATTATCCTTGATGCGAGACACTTGGGATTAACTCTGGGCAATGTTTTCTTCGTTCACCCGTTAATCGTTAAATACAAATCTTTAAGTCCAAAAGGATCGATACTGTCGGTCGATATTCGATCGATTCGCCTCCTTCGAACGTATAATTCGTCAGAAGAATAAGATTCACGGCCTCGACGATCGAGCAAGATTCACGTTTGACAAGGACTACGTGGACTCCATCGAAACGTTTGAAACGTTTACGCACGAGTAATTAGACATTACTCGCCTTCACCTTGTTCGTTATTCTGCAAGAGCGAACCAATGTGGAATCCGTAGCCCAGTCGATTGGCGAGGCCTGTCACGGATCAGAGATTCTCCTCGTCCGCATCTTCGTCCTCCGAACCTCCGTAATTTTCTCCGCTGTCTTGACGATCAACCGCAACGAATAGCGCCATAAAACCTTTGTTCGATATCGTGTCGTCCGTTCTGAACCTTACCAGCAATGCCTCGTTTATCGATATGAAGTCGGTGGTATTCTGAAATAAATGAATTGCATATTAAAATTCAATGTCGATACAAATGGCTGGACTGTGTTCAAGCATCGATACGTAAAAGCGAACTTTACTTTTCATTCGAACCAGAAGATAAGACTTACGCTGTTTCCACAATATCGCCCATACAGAAGACCAGACGTATCTAAACCGGAATAAACTTCGACGAAATCGTAATTGCAGTCGCTCTCTGATTCCAATTGGAACGTGACAAACGTGAGATGTACGTTTTTGCCAGGTGGTGCCTCGATCGCCCAATCGCAATCGGTCCTGTGATCATAATTGTGGGTGCCGTACTTCGCATGAGAGTACAAATGCTTTACTTCAGTCGTGGCAATCAAGTGGCCACCGCAAGCTGTAGAACGAAATTAGGTGAACGAAATTGTACCTAACATCTTAAATTACTCGATACTATCGCAGACGTAAAATGAATCGCTTCAGATACTTCAGAAAGCACAGTACACCTCGATACTTTCATTTATTGACTTCGATCGATTATTAACACTGACATCTGTCTTTTTCGGAATTTTTAATATAATTCTGTAGATTTGGATTGTTTCTTAATGGAAATATATATCACGCACGCTTGTACATTTTTTTCATTGAAACAGAAAAATTCACTCAAGCACAACATTTTTCTGATATTTCTCGTGCGATTCTGATAGTCGTACGAGATTTTATGAAAAATCGCGCGAAGCACGAAAGAGGTCGTGCTTTTAAAGGCAAGATTGATGTTATGGTGGAAATCTTACAGAAGTAAGTCACATTCTTAATAACGAAAGTGCGATTACTTCGTTTAAATTGATGGCACTCATACCTGTACTGTGAGTCGCAAGGAAACCTTTCCTTTGGACGGAAGCATCGCTCTTAAATACCATATACATTTGATTCCCAGTTGCGAGGATTGGATGCGGCTCTTTGGTACCGCAAAATTTCCCCAGAACGTGACTATCCGGTGAATCGCCGTCGTAAATAGCGATATGATCGTAATTGCATTCTTGATGGGATTCCATCTCGAAGACTTTGAAAACCTGGATGATTTCGAAATCGCATCAAATTTATAAATTTTCGCGCAATTAAATAAAATTCTAGTTAGTAAAATTATAAAACGATTCTTAGATACTAACTAATTTAATACGATGTCCTGGTTTGGTAACAAAGTGCCAGACGCAATCCTTAAGGCCGGGATAATAGTCTGGATAGTTTGGCGATGTTATAGTACCCATGGGTGCGACAATTTCATACTTGCAACCGCCCTCCTTGCAGTCATGGCCATTTTCGTGAAGCGTAAAACCATTGTGACACGAACATTGATAAGATCCTATCGTGTTCCTGCACTCGTGTTGACAACCACCGTTGTTGTTCGCGCATTCGTCCATGTCCGTGAAGAAGACGGCGGCGAAACCAGTTTTTTGAATACTGTAATCGCAGAGAGAGAAAGAGAGAGAGAGAGAGAGAGAATATCAGAAAAGAATATATTTTGCTAAGTTAGAGTTCTTTTAAAATTTATAAACCAGCTAATAACAAAATTTAAGTGATTTACCTATTATCAGACGTGAATGTCACTCTTAAAGAGTTTCCCTCCGAGGTAATCAACGACGGTAGTCTGGAACCGCAAAAAATACCATGTTTTCTCAAAAGATCGTCTCCGAGCTTGCTGCTTACTTCCACAGAATCGTATTCGCAATCCTGTTGACGAGCATTATTGCCTTCTAGATCGAAGTGCGTGAAATTCAGCGTGATACGATATTGAGGCGGAGCTATGATTTCCCAGACACAATCCTTGTTTCCCGGGTAAGTTACCGGAAACGAGGGGCTCGTGATAGTTCCGTTACTGTCCTCGAATACTCCGCCACAGGCATCTGAGGGACATAAGTGTACATCAACTGGCGTAAAGAGATACACCGGAATTCTAATCTGCTAGCACTCAAATAATTCTAAAGAGAGTAAATAAAAGGAAGAAGAATTTTTCAATATTTTCTACCATATACCTTCACAGTGTTTTCCATCGGAATGTAATTCGTAGCCAGGTTTACAGGAACATTCGAATCCACCCAAAGTATTGATGCAATTATGCTCGCAGCCGTGCTCGATCAAAACACACTCGTCGAATTCTAAAAAAAAAAAAAAAAAAAAAAATGTACCGAAAGCATCAATTAAACTCTCTTCGATCGATTTGGAAAAATTCGCTCTATTCTATATTCTCTTTAATTCACGCTTCGATGAATCTCTGTCAAAATTCATCTACTACCACGAAGATACCTTAGCCGAAGATTACTGGTATAAGATAAAAGGATAAAGCAAATCCAATCGACAGCCATTGAAACTCGATGGAACGTAAAACTGGAGCGTACCTTTCATGAACGTGGCCGAGAACCCAGCCTTCTGTACGGACCCGTCGCTAACGAACTTCACCAGAAGTTTGTTACCGGTGGACTTAATGTCCGGCGGTATCTTGTAACCGCAGTAAACCCCGATCAATGGCGAGTCCGCGTTATGACCGTCCCGCACCTCCACGTAGTCGTACACGCAGTTGTCGTGGTTTTCGATCTCGAACGATTGAAACTTCAGCGCCACTTGGAAGTTCTGCGGAACGGACAACTTCCAGACGCACTCCTTGCTCGACTGATAGCCCTCCGGGTAGTTAGGCGATTCCAAATGGCCTGTGTCTTCCACCTCGATTTCACCGCCACACACAGCCTCGTAGCTCGCAGTAAACCCACGATGTCCCGTCTGATGGCTCGACGTCACATATGTAACCAGCATTCGACTTCCGGTCGAAACCACCGGTTCGTGGATCTTTCCGCTTCCGCAGTATCGACCTGTGTTGCGATTAAATTGTTGTTACGAGAGTCTCGATGAATATACTCGAGGCATCGACTTGTATTCTGATATTGCGTTCGAATGATTTTTCGATTTTTCGAAATGGAGGGCTGAGAATTACGATGGTTAATCCAGTGCTCTATATTTGTTGTTAGATCTTTGTCAATTTCGTAGAATTCATTGAACTCGATAATAACCACGAGAATAATCGTGTACGATAATATTGAAACATCGGTTATTCCATAAACCTAGTTCTACGACGTGTCTCTCCCTCTGCGAATAGCGGCATATCGGGATCACCTTAAAACCCGAAATCCAATCAAGTAAAATACGATATTCATATTGACCGTGTGCAGGACCATAAAGGATTATACAAATCTTATATAACGTTGACAAACTAAATCCTTCGATAAATTACTATTTCGAACGAAACCTGCTATCGTATTCTTTGTTCTAGAAACATCATTTTCTGCCCGTTAATTATTGCCATGCAAAAAGAAGAAATAGTGGATATATTCGTAAACAGGATTTTCTATAGAAACGTCGAAATAAGGCCAGCAGGAATTTCCTTAGCCGTGGTGAATGCAATATTCGTGATATATACCCGCGATACAGTCGGACCGGGGATAAGTATAAATTTTGTGTTTTGGCTTCGTTATCACGCGTTCTACTTACCCAGCACGTTGCTTTTGAACCAGTATCCGTCTCTGATCTCCAAGTAGTCGCTGCGACAAAAATTACTCTTAAATATATCGAGCGACGTGATGTTCAAGACTATTCGTTCGCCGTGGGTCGCCGTGATTCTCCATTCGCATCGTTCGCCCTCCACTGGCGGTGACCTGTTCGGATGATCCAAGATCGGTGATCCGAAACTCCCACTGTTTTCTTGAAACGTCCTGCCACATTCTGTGAAAATACAAATTAGAAGATATTTACTCAAAAGCTCATAGCTAATGGTAAATTGTTTCGCTGAAAATACTGGTCTCTGTAATATACTAAAAAAAAAAAAAAAAAAAAAATATGCTATATCGATAATTACAATCAATGCTGTGGTAAAAGCATCCTGATACGTTTCCAGTAATTGCAAAAATGACTAGTATCTTTATTAACTTACTGTAGCATCTGTAAAGAAGGTTCGTCTGAGCGATATCCCCCTCGCTGAGTCGAAGTCTCTGACCAATCTCAGGCCGCTTCTTGCCATGAATTTCCATTGGTAAAATCGTGTCTAAGTACGTCCCTCTCGAGAACGTGTTCTTCGCGTAGTGCATAATGGAATCGTAATCGTACGGCAAACCAAGTGAATTCACTTCCTCCTCTGTCAGTTTATTGAAGTTGTACTCCTGACCTACAAAGAATTTTTTAAAATTCCATTAAACGATGGTTAATGCAATATACGCACGCAAATCGATACAGACTAATCTCTAACGTTCGTACGCTCTCGCATGTCTGACGTATAATCGCGCATTATATCGTACGTGCACGCAAACATTCGAAATACGAGGTCAGGATCGTCAACCGAGATCCAAATTGACCACTTCGAATCGACAAACATCTGACGCTTACAGCATCGGGAACTAGCGTCAGATAACTGTCTCTGTGTAACTGTAGTTGGTAACTCGACGTGCCATCGAAGAAACAAAGCCGGTCGATTTCATCGACTATCCAGTTGCTTCCAAAGCGGCATTCGACATTGTCAATCGTTTTCGGTATACACGAAGTCTGGCAACGTCGCGCCGACGATATTCCACGTTTCGACGGAGTCTCGAGTGTTATTCGATCGTATAGGTTGCAACCGGTGTTTCGATCTTTGTTTGATCATCGAAAACGGATCAGTAACCTTAACGAAACCACAACAACGGCACGCGCGTTCCTCGCGCGATTTTGTCGAGCCGAGACGAGCTTGCGTGACCGAAGGTGTAATTTCACCGCCTAAACAGATGGTGCTGGGTCTCGCTAATTAAACAGCTCGTTACCATTCCTGTTATGAGTATCCATTAATCGGGATGCGATCACCCGTTCAGGGACTGTCACATCGTGTGTAAATATTAGAATACCGGCCCTCGATTAGTTGTCATCGCTAATGATTGGTGAGATTTGCCAGGCACCCCGTTGCCAAATTGGTCCATTAATCTAAAACGGATATCTATTCGCCTATTCGCGAAGGTAAAGCCGCGCCACGGCCATTTCCTAGCTGAAACGGAATCGAGAGTCAAGCACGTACCAAAAAGCCATGCCCCTCGTGCGGGATCCTTCTCACGTTCACCAAACATCGGAGGCTGGTAACGACGTCAGAGTGTTCGCGAAACGACGCTGCTGTGATTCGATATCGTTAAAGTACGTTTATACGTTCCTTTAATGGTTAGAATGAAACATCCTTAGCGTGTATGGGATCTTAGGTAGGTATGAAAATAGAATAGTTTGTTTTTGTAACTTGGCTTTATTTGAACTATACTTTGTTGGAATATATGGAGGAAGAGAGGCGACGGCGGTGGAAAAATTTCACTTACCAGACATGATATTGTCACGGATAATCTGTACATGACGATCGCGATCGGGTCTCGTGTGCTCGTGCCAAAAGCCAACCACGTGGCCCAACTCGTGAACCACTATTCCGAACTTGTCGCAATTCTTCCCGATACTTATCGCCTGCGGACCGTTTCCTCGTTTCCCGACGAACGAGCAACATCTGTGAAGTTATTTCAAAAGCGAAATGAAAGAGATTCTGCAAATGAATCGTAGATCGATATACATCGAAAGATACTATCTTCTCCATCACATTCTCTTGCTACGCAAGAAACTATAGAAAAATATGTAATTTTCTGACGAACCGAAACTATTACAACGATAGAATATCAAAGTTGCTACGTGCTATGGAAAATGAGTTTCTTCGGAAAACCAGTATTTAAATATTCTTTCTTTTCTTATCTATGAATGAATAAACTCACCCACACGGCCTTTCCGTGAACAGTATGTAATTAGGATGCTCTTGAGGAAGCCTTTCGACGAATTTGACGCAAGTGAAATTCTCCCAATGCCTCATGGCTTGTTTGAACAGGGCTTTGTGAGCACCGGAAAAATTTCCATCGATCTCGTACGGGATCACTCCGTGATCCCATACACGTTCCTTGCGTGCTGTCGCGGCTCTTCGTGTCCTACTGGAAAATCTATGTCTTGTGGTGCCGCGTTTGTTTGCCGAATACTTTGGTTTATGCTCCATGTCGTAAAATTCTATCGAACGTAGCTGTCGATCGTGCAACGACACTACCTCGTCTGAAGAGTCATCGAAATCTCGCCTGACTAGGGGAATTTTGCGACCACGATGCCTCCTTTTCGTTGCTCTGCAAACGAATATGTTCGTTGATTTAGTTTTCCCTGACTTTTGCTGTATTTCTTCTTTTGCTCCTTTTTTCTTTTTTAAACAATTTGGATTTTATTCATTGCGCAATCCTCTAGAGAAATATCGTAAAGATACTTTCCAAAAATTATTTCGATATTTTATTTTTATTATGCGATTTTTCGCTGGAATAATATAACTCTGAAGCAAAGTTCGTTAAATGTTGCTATTGTGACTATACCGTAATACTTTTTGAAGCTCTTATGAAAATTTCTACGCGTGATTGCCAGATTTGTTGAAAATCCACGGCCTATAATCTTCAGAACCAAATACCGCGAAATGAGAATCGTTTAATTTAATCGGATACGCACGATCGTAAGAGGTTTATATCACTTACTTCCTCCTTGAAATCGCTTAAAGAGAACCACCTAAAACGGTCGTAAAGGGGCCCGTCTAAATTTTCATTCTCGACTCAATTTTCGTCGAATCGCATTCTTTCTCCGCTATTCCATATTCGCCGAAACATCGTTCCCGTCAAGGGTAAGAGATTCCCCAGTTAATCTTCCCGTGTCGTGTTTTTACGATCTCTAGCGTTATTTACGTGACGCGAAGCTGGTCGAGTTTCCCCTACTTTTTTCCTTTTTTTCTCTTGGCGAAAGAAAAAAGCCAGGTTTCGGGGTTGAGGGGCAAAAAGAAGCTCGTAAAAAAGAGAAGAAAAAATGGCGAAAGAAAGAGAGAAAAAGGAAACACGAAACACCGGAAAATTTACTCACAAGAGCGGCATCGAAACGTTCAACGCTGGGGTCGTTAAAAAACTGTAAGACCGGAAAATTTACGGCGCAAAGTAGCAGCCATCAAATGTTTAATGCAACCGGAATACCGGGATCGTTAATGTTGAAAGCCTGCTTGCCATTTATTAATATCCTATTAGCGTAATATCGAATATTATTGTCGAAGTTTCGCGAGGTTCGCCCGCGACCTACTCCATTATCGTCTTGTAAATAGCAATTTCCATCGTACGCTCGATCGTGTGCCGCGTCGTAAAACGGTCACACGTGTTTCAAAGGATAATCAACATCGGTCACCGGATGTTTACCGAGTAAATAACCGGACGGATAACGGGGTTGAAGTTGACCGGCTGGTGCAATCCTCTTCTGACTTCGATAACGACCAAATAGTTTATGGACTCGCAGCGAATTGTTATGATTGTATCGCGTCTCGTGAAAGTTAAAAGAACGCACGTTCGTTTATAACGAAACGGTGGAGAGCGACAAGTAGACGAAAAACGAGACGAAACGACGAGGAACGAGGCAAAGCTGCCGCGAAAACAGGTGTTCGCGGTTATAAAAATGGCCGCGAAACACGGCATTAAAGCGGACCGTTGCTTCGCGAATTGAATGTACCGGCAGTTGAGCTTTTTTACGATATCGGATGAAATTGCCACCGGCCTGGAACAAACGCGCTTTTTAGAGGCCCTTCGGCCGCGCGGCCTCCGCGAACACCCCTTTATCGGTCGGAAAAAAGCAATCGTGGCTAACGAACTGACCGGCCAAGTGTCCAATTCCAACTTTGATGAAACGTGTATTTATGTGTTGCGCCGTGTTGGACTTTCGCTCGGGGAAAAGGTACACCGTTTTACACCAAAAATTTCGCTATTTGTAAATACGGATAATTGTGCCGATATGAGATTGATCGACGACGTGCTGAAACCTAAAAGTGTTTCTTCGTCACGAACAGCGAGTGCGTATTCTCCTCCCTGTAATATTTATTTTATCTCGTTCGTTTGCTTCAGAGTGAGAAACACGAAGCGTGTTCGCGACGTACGAAAATATGTACGTGATGCGAAAAGATCACGCGTGATACAGATTCTATTAAGTTTTGTGGGTCGCTGGAATAACTTCACGACGCAACGGATAAAAAATGGATAGCAGAAGACATTCGGTTCTATAAACACGATAAGCCTGGTACGGAGGAACTGGATGCCAAGGATTTTGTGTTACGAAACTCAATACAAAACTTGTCCGTCGTAAGGTTCGATACTGATGACTGTAGGTCGCGAGGATTCTATAAGAACGACATCCAGAATCTCGAGGCCGGCAGGTCTTCGATATCGGCGATTCCGCACTTACGAGGCACGATATCAGCAAGAATTTCAGCTTTAAAGATATGGAACTAGATAGAGGAAAAAATCTTTCCTGCATCGAGGTATACGATATCGGCAACCCTCGAATTCTAGAACTCGGTCAAAACGATCCTCGAATCTGGAACAGTTTCTTGAACGAAGAACATTTTTTAACCGCGTATTCCTATTGAGATATTTTATGCCTCTTGGTCCTAAGGAAATGTTGTGAGAAGACTGGGTCGCTATCTTTCGCTGAATTTTAATGAAACATGCAAAATGAGTTCGCAATTAAATGTAAAAGATTTAAAAGATATCTTTCGTTTTAATGGAAAGGAAAATTAAAACTTTGGCGTAGATTTCTTTTCATACTCTTGGTTACTTTATAACGAAGCGGGAACGTACACTATGTACACTGAAAACGCAAGTGGTGTTTTACACTTTGTCGTACATATTGAAATAACGTAGCCTCTTCAACGGAGTTAAAAAAAAGAATTTTCACGTCTGTACTAGCCGCATTTCTGTTTGCATAATACGAGGAAACGCAATAAAATCTTTCGGCAAATATCTCACGGGCACACGGCGGTGTGCCGCATGCATATTCATTCGTAGAGACGAGGCAAAATCGCGAAAGAACTTTAAGCCACCGATTTGAGATACTTCTCGTATGAGCGGATTAGCACATGAGCGGTTTTATCGATAGAAAGCTTGTCTAAAGACCACTGGATAGTTAATCCTCGTTACAGAGTTTCTTATAAAAAATCTTATAGAAAATGTTGCCCCGACAAATGCTTAGTAGAAATTTCAATCTAACGCTTTTTCATCATTTATCCCGTAACAAACGTTTTCGTACGAAGAGCGATAAGCGAGATTCATTAACGAAATAAATGTTATCATCGAAAGAACAGATTTTAATTCGATCTAGTGAAATGTACGATTATGCCGTTTGAAATATCCAAAGCATCACTCGCGCAACTCACCATCCCAGTCAGAAATTATCAACCGAATTAACAATTAACAAAACAATCTCCGACAAAAATCAAATCATCTCGCTTGCCGGGCTCCAACCCTCGGTTATGTCCAAACTAGTGAATCACCTCATCCCGAAAATTCAATCGCCCTCCCCTCGTAATCCTGTATCAGAGAATCCGCCAAAAAATAAACTCGCTCGCAAAAAGCAGGGACACAATTTATCCTGTCCCCTGCTCGGTTCGAATCCGCGAAAACGAATGGTATCGGGTTAGGGGGTATGAAAACGGAAAGAAGGGGAGAAAAGGTGGAGCACGGGGGTGAGGCTTGCGAGGGGAGTGACACTTTGAAAAATAATTTGCCCCCTTCGCGTAAACATCGGAGCTTGCCGCGGAACGAGGCTCGCACGCGTGTGCCACGGCTCTGCCCCTCGTTTATTAGTACTAATTACCGCGGGGCGTAATTCTCCCCGGATTTCCTATCTCCCCACCCTAGGTTGGTCGCGAGGGGTGAACCACCCTTGCAGCGGCGACTCTCGACCGGCAGCAGTCAAGCTATGCGCTTCTGAATCGGCGCGGCATTACAATTAATTAACGGGGCCTCGAGCGAGCGAGCGAGCGAGCGAGCAGCCTCCATTAAGGGTGCGCTAGCGAGCTTCGTGAACGAACTACCAGAGAAAAAGGGAGAGGAAGAGAGAGGCAGAGAGAGAGGAAGAAGAACGGTGTGGTTCGTGTACGTGTAAATCGTAGAAATTCACGGCTGCTGGTGGAAAACCGACAGAGCGCTTTTCTTTAACAACGTTTACTCGAAGTCTTCGCCGAGGATCTTTCTCTCCCTTTCGTTTTGTTTCTTTGACTTTTACGATCGCAGCCATCGTTATAGAGCAGCGGCATGGTACGAGTTTTACGATTCAGATCCTCGCGACTTGTCCTATGAAATAAATATCTCTTCGGTCTCGATTCGCGCTGAAACACGAAATCCCATTATTACGCTCCCTTACGATGGTGACTCTTTTGTTAACACGACACGAATCGCCAGAGATTGATACGTTATATCGCAGGACAGAGTTGTTCGGAACTTACGACAGTTGATAATGAAACGTTTTATTTTATGGAAAAACGAGGGTTGTTCCAGGAAATTGAGAAATTGAGAAACAGGGGTTTGAAGCAGGTGTTGATTAATGGTGAGGTTACTCGAACTGATTCCAGGAAACTGTTTTAGCCAGTTGTTCGGTTCGACACTGGCGCCGCTTGTAATACTTGTCAGTGTCAGTCAACGTTAGCCGTATTAACGAAGGCAAAAGAACGATTATTTGTGTTAAAGCGATTTCCGCTTGACGCGTTTCCAGCGTGAAAATGAAAGATGTACGCGGCCTGTCCTATGAACAAATTGAACAAGGCTTGAGAAACCTTCGGAAACTCCCGGATAATTGCGAAATAATATAGTTTAGAAGGCGAGTTCTTGCCGAATATCTTTCGCTTTTACATATTAAACAAATAAAATATTAACGATAACAAATAATTAACGAATAGAATATATTACACCATTCGTCGGATACAAAATACATACGATGACTCGCAAATATTGTTTTTTAAGATTCTTCCTTGCTCTCTGTCTCTGCGTTTATGTATGTTGCTGTCAAGGAAGATATGTTTCGACAAATTAGACGTCGCGTCTGTTTCGTAATTCAGGTCAACTGCTATAGCTTCGAAGATATCCGGGGCTGGAAACAATACGTCTCGCTTAATACCGTGTCTAGCAATACTCGCGCCGCGAGCAACAAAACCTGCAATCCGTTGTTTTCATTGCGGCGATCTTGTCGAGGTTGCGGCAAATGCAGTCCTGGATCTAAAACGTAACGATAATCGCGCGATTCGCTCCAATCTCGGTATCCATTAAATCCCAATGTCGAAACTTCCAACCCTTAGCGGTTTCTAGGGTTGAGTAGGTTTTACCGGCGGTAGCAAACTCAGTGGCTGATACTTTCACGGTAAAAGGAACACGCCACTAAAAGGGAATACATTTCGATGATCTTGGCCGCGATAGCGTTCCTCTTATCTTAGTAAAACAAATATTTTTAAATTGAAACTAAAAATAGGAGAATATTCTTTTTCAGATAAAAGTTAAAAAAATTAAATCATCGGAATTGGCGCTTACAAAAGTGGTAAGTTACGAGGAAGGAAATTTACTTTTCACAATTTGGACGAACGTTCCACGATCACGTTCCCGAACGAGCATATATTCCGGAAGTCTCGTCAGGTTCGATCGAGCCGGCGCTAAATTCATTGAAAAGTCACGCGACTCGGCCGTATGTCATCCTTTTCTCTTTCACGCTGCATTCAGAGAACCATTCGATTCTATCGGAGGAACACCATCGGTTGACCCGACGTGGATTTCAATCAAACGATCGCGAGACGCATAGATCATTCTATTAGCTTTGACGTGTGCTAGTTACCACCCCTTCGAATGTCGATCCATCTCTCTACACTGGCGGTCGAACCCTCCCCTAACCAGCAAGCAATAAACCACAATATAATATATCAGTGTCCCGGCCATACTGAAATAATCCAGCCCGACCCAGCTTAGAATTTAACGAATCACGATTTTTCATCAATCAGCGGAACGACAATGAAAACGCGATTCGCGGTTTTCCCCGTTTCTCGCGTCCCTGATATTTTTCACCCCCCAAGGGTCTGTTTTGTTCGGCCCGTTTTACTGTCATCGTCCTCCGCGTAACTTATCACCACTGAATAAAGCCCGCGTCTAATATATATCAATATTAACGCCGAGCCTGCAACCCTTGTGATTTGTTATATCGCCTCGAGCGAGTGCTTCGTTGGCAATTAATTAATGAACCGGGTGTTAAATTAATCGTGATTTGTTTCAGCGCGACTTGTTGTACGTTAATGAGAAAAATTAATTTCATCGGTGCAGCTTCTCCGTTCTTCTTAAACAACACGAGACAAATTATTCTTTTAGACATATTATTCATTCGGATTTGATTGAGATTTGTTTTAAGCAATCGATATAAACGAAGCTTTACGTATACAGAAAATTTCAACTTTGTAGAAAATTTAACGAACAGATACTTTAAAACGTAGTATTTAATCTTCTCGTTTGCTTCTTGCAAGCAACGCGAACTATTTAACTATTCGTATTTCCGTTAAATCGATTCCGTGTATCCAATTTTTATATCGTCGTATCAACCTGACACCAAAGAGGAAATTAAATTTCGAAACATCTAAAATGATTAACAAACAAGAGTTAATGAAATTAATATCAGTAACCGTTATATCACCGGTTTGTTAAATTGCTTATTATCAATCCCGTCAAACAAAATGTAGAAATATTTGAAGCGAAGCCAGTTCATCGAGCTTGCGTATTTATCCCAGGAAATCGAATTCACTCGAACGAACGATCCCGTGACGCGTATACGAGAGCGCGGTTTTAATCGAATTCATCGAAACGCGCCTTAAATTCATCCCCTTTCACCCGTCCATTCCACTGTCCATAGTTCAATAGACAACAAGCGCACGATAATCTCGCGGTACTGATAACGCGCAACGAAAAGAGTCAAGCGCAGCCGGAGGCGCTAGGACGGAAGTCACGGAGGACAGAGGGAAATGATGAGTTACGGCGACCGATTCACCACCGACGGACCGACGTATTCGCTGAATACGAAATTTTCTCCGACTGATCTCGATAAATCACTCGAATCCCATCTTTCTCCTTTCCAACCATTTTTTTTCCTTTTTTTCCATCGGTTTCTATCTACCTCTCCCTCCTCTCTGCTCACCTTTTTGCGTCTTCATTTGCTCGATGGTCGAAATTGGAGCGAAAGAAAAGGGGAGAAGAAATAGAGAGAGCACGATAAGAAGAAGTTATCCCCGTGGCATGATCGTCTTCACGGATCCTTCAATGAAAAACGTTTAAGACCAGATCAGATTGAACCGATGGAGAAATTAATGCGTCTTGAGCTTCGCTCGTTTTTAATCGATACTCGAAGCTGACTGAAATTTACAGCTCGACTCGATCCTCCGCTGGCCGACAAGGGGAAAAAGCGGATTTCAAAACTTCCTTATCGCCCTGTAATTAATGCGTTCGCGCTCGCTTTCTTAATTGGAATTCCTGCGTTCAATAATTACGTGGCAATTCGACGGCCGCTGCGCCTCAATGTAATTGATCGTTTTACGATTCTATCAGGGGATCGGAGAAGGTTATTCGTTCGTTCGTTTATTACGGACATATTTTCATTCATGCGACTTTACTTATACGTATAATAATAAATACGAGCGATTGTTACTCGGTAATTCGTCGAGTATGATTCGCCACAAATTTCCTATGCTTTTAAGAACACGTTTTAAATGATTAGTCGTTAAATCTCTGATCTTTCATCTATCTCAGCTGCTGTCGTCATACGTTCTGTTCAGAGTTTAAACGTTCGAAGGTGCATTTTGTAACACGAGTACCTTTCAGAAGAAAATACGTCTAAGGTTTCTTGAATATCGTGGAAATTTTTTGAGTAAAAGAAAGTTTCGATATCGAATTTCGAAGAAGAGTTTTTAACGTGCTTTTTAATCGCTTCGCTTAAGAGGTACTCGGTAGAAGAGAGCCACACGGAAATGAAGGTAGAAATTTCTGCGGATACAGGGCTTGACCACGTCAAAGGTATCAGGTTCTTGCTTGATCCTCTCCAGAATTCTCCGTAGCTTCATTGGGAGATCACAGTGAGATCGTGTTTCATGATGTCGAACTCAGGTCGTAAATAAACGCTTTCGTAAGCCTGCTGAGTATCACTGTAAGCGTGAAAAAGGTACGAGGAGAAGCTATAACCGAGAAGTGCTGATTTGCGAGCACAAGAGAGAACGCGCAGGAAATCGAGAAATCAATGTTTGCGGTTCAAAATTTAATATATGTCGGTAGTAAATTTCATCGGAATATTTTAACGGTAATATTAAATATCGTTTAATAATTTTAATACCGGTAGATGTTGTATTCATTACTGGCATCTCCTGTATCCATTACCGGATTTATTTAAGTACGCTTGAAATTCAAATTTTTCGCATGTTCTGTTTTAAATAACGATAAAAAATACGTCGAAAGCGAATGTTATTACGCAACCAACTCGATTTAGAAAATTTTATTCATCGACGTTAATATAAAAGATGCAGTTTTACGGAAGCTACCGGTGAAACTAAAAAACCCGGATTTTCTCGAGTGCATTTTACCGATATCGTCCTTTCTACTCCTTTTTTCGTCTTCATCCCCCGTAGGTTTTCAGAGAGGAGCGCATAATCTATAGACGAACACATCCGCAACCGGTCAGAGACACTAGTGTGCCGATGTTGACAGGTTATTGGCAGTTCAAGGGCTGAAAATGCCCGACCGGCACTATCGGTCCCCATTTTCCAGCTTTACGATGACGACCATTGTTATTGGCATAGTAGCCCTACCAGCGGAAAATTGTTGGTGATAGGGAGGGTGCGAGTTAAAAGAGCGAACTCTATTATCGAACACGGCAATACACTTAATCACTTCTCTATCGGAAATAGAGTATGGTTCTTTTTTTAACTTCCCAATGGGTACTTCAGCTTGGAGGTCTTTTGTTAAAACGTTTCCCACTGGTTTTATTCCAAAAAGTAAAATCCAGTTCTTCCGCTTAATCATTAGATTTTATAGGTCAGTACGTTAGAAATGTCATTATCGAATTCCTAAAATGAAATCGGAAAGATATTAACCAGGAACATGAGCAAGTTGGGTATCTCATATAACATTTTCGTGGTCAAGCAGCGTGGTCAATAAAATACGAGATAGGATTTAGTTCGAAAGATATCAATTTATAAATTTCTGACTTGTTTCATATTTCCTGGTACATCGATCGAATATTAACATCTTGTGGGTAATTTAAACGCTATAAATTTCTGCCAGACTCTAAAACCTTTCCAATCGATCCGACGATAACTTTCCTTGACAAATGTGCTTTACACGAAATAAGATGATTTCCTTGTTTTGTTTTTTTTATAAAATTATTTCGCATGCATATCTATTTCTAGAAGCGAATAATATTTTTCTAAACGCGTAAAATACGCTGACTTCATCGTATTCTTAAAATTTAAACTACTATTTCTTCGATCAAAGTTATATTTAAAAAGAAAAGTTTTCGAATACAAACGTACGATAAGCGTGAATCATTAAGGGGAAGTAAAGAAATTCTCGTACCTTCTACGGTGATGACGACGATGACGCCGTTTCGATGCGTTCCGTGTGCTGCTTTCCGGTTGAATGGTGAACACTTCCTCGACGTTTTCCACGTTCGTGGTTTTTATTTGATTCACGTTCTCAGTAGTCGTGGGAAACGCGTTCAACTCTTGAGACGTTCTCAAAAATGCTTCCATCGATTTTGTAGCGTTCACGTTCGACGCCGTTTGCGAGGCTTCACGCCCTTGTTTTCGAGCGGAATGTCTTTTCTTGGTTGGTGGGGTGGTTGATTCTAGCCTAAACATTTGATATTTTTTACGAAACCGCTTTAAAATCATCGAAACCTTGGGAATTAAAAACTATAAATTCAATATTAAACTTAGAAATTCAGAAATTCAGTGTTCAAAATTGAAGTTTGTCTGTCGTGAAATTTGTGTTTACTATAAAATTACAATAGAGTGCGAAGGAAGATAGTTAAAATCTGTACCATAAACGAGACTCGTGTCATTTATAGAATATTTCCAGCAAAACAATAAATTAATATACGCGCAACATAATATTGACAAGCATGTAAAGCGGGCACAAGACACATTCTATATCATCCGCTTTTAATTAATACTACTGATGCTAAAGGTATCTAAATACTTTTAATTGGCACTCAAAATACAAAAATGTATCGCTTCGTTTCGTAGGTTTTCAGATAAATGTATACATATCACCACCCTGTTGTTTATTTTAAATACCCGACAAATTCTCCAACAAAATATTCTACGAATTAGTATACGTAATATCGTCTATTAAAATAATTCGTTCTCTCGAAAACAGAAATCACGAGTACCATTAAAAAAGTTAAATCTGCTCTTACGCAACAAAATATACGTTTAAAAATTCATTACGAAAAAGAGTTTAAAAATTACACGAGGATAAAAACAGGTGCAATAACGTAGAAGCATTTCGCATTAAAAAATTCTCTGTGAAGCGAAACTCGCTATTCCTGGCGTTTGAATTAACTTGTCCGAGTCCCATACTCAACAAAAAAAAAAAAAAAAAAAAAAAAAGAAATAGGAGAAAATGAGAAAGAAAGGTTACCATCTAAGTGGTGTGACATGGCACGTATTTTGAGTTGAAAATCTCAAATCATCGTCACGCTGGAAGCGTTCGCGTAACTTTCGCGTGAAATTTTCGTGCCGCTCTACCTGAATTCAACGCCTTCGTCCCTCACCCCAGGCCTAGCATCTTCGTTCCTCGCGTTAAAACTGAATCCACCCTCGAGCTCGCCGTCCATGCTGTATTGATTCCGGTCCACCATAATTGGTTCGGATTTCTCTTGAGAAGCCACGATCTCCTCGTTCTCCTGATGCGCCTCGTTAGCGTCATGCTCATTTTTAAATTGAAGGATCTCTGGAACGACACCTGTCGCTAGCATACATCGACCAACCGGCTACCTTAACGGATATACCATCCGAATGATGGAAAAGTTTGCCCGCAGAAAACTTTTTTACCTGTAAGACCCTCTTCTTCGACTTGGAGACCCTCTTTCAGCACCTCGTCCCGATACTTCTCCAGCTCTTCCAGATAACTCTTGTTGAGTTTTTGCTGTCGCCATTCGGTCTCGTATTTGATATTCGGCAGCGCGATATCGCCCAGAAACCCACCTGGAACGTAAACATATCGACGCACACATTCATGAATCTATCTTGATACGAAGCTTATGACTAGACTACGGATAATTGATTACGCTCGTTTTATCTTATCTCCCGTTTTTCTGCTGTATTTTTCAACTCTTTCTAATCCTAATATCTTCGATTCTTCCCTCTGCGCATCTACCGAGTACTGTTACTCTTGCTACAATTATAATTATAATTATCCGTATAACCTTTCGTTACGACAAAACGTCTTTCTAACCAAAGACGTTTTGTGTTTGTACGTTCGAAATATTTACCCTTCCCTCTCGTGCGTGTAACGATACGCATCTGACATCGAGTTAATGCCATTTAATCGCGAGCAGGCATACTTGGCTGGTGAATCCGACTCGTATTCGGGAATTTCGTTATTTCGTATTTGAGGAGCAGGACGGAAGGAGCTGACGCTTTCGCGATCCGCCGTCTCCAACGAATCTCGTGTGTGCGCGTGCTGACAAAGATTGAACATTACCCTCCGGTGGCCACGTAATTCTCGAATTTACATTCCCCCGTCTGCACGTGCTTCGGACTTTCGACGTTCACCGTCCATATGTCTTGTTAGCGATACCAGCTGTGGGATAGCGAGTTTCCAAGACACTCGGCTGCTATAGCATGGCGCATTGCCTTATTATCAACGTTCATAAATCATGGAACGTGGTGTTATCGGTGAAGAGAGAGAGAGTTTGTTCGACTGCAGTTGTTTCGACCGATGTAAACAGCCTCGGTCGCGTTATCAGCTATCAGGAGCGGGTCGAAGATTCGTGACGAGAAAAGGAACGAACCGTTCGAGTAGGTCGCGCGAGAACAGGAAAGAAGTAAAATAGTTACCGAAGATTCTGAAAAATCACGTAAGGTACTCTTGCAAGGAATGATCGACCACCGTCTTTTATCGTTCTTCC
This sequence comes from Bombus vosnesenskii, assembly GCF_011952255.1. NCBI lineage: Eukaryota > Metazoa > Arthropoda > Insecta > Hymenoptera > Apidae > Bombus > Bombus vosnesenskii. Next base: position 51,419 of record NW_022884330.1, on the reverse strand, counting down.
ACTCGGTTTTAACGACACGTACCGAGAAAAGATACGTTTACAGAGGACGAAGACCGCTTTGCTGGAAAGAAGGATTATTCAATTCCGTGTCAACCACCTGGTCGATTTCCTATTATTAGTTAGAGAGTCAGATGCTCGATGGAGAAATAATTAAATGATCGAGACGAAAGGGATTGTCATCGTTGCTGTTCCCAATGTTGATTCGATCAAATGGATTCGACTATTCCTGTTTTGGAACGAGGAAATCGCTCGGAAAAGAAAGTGGAATTAAACGAAACGGTTTTATGGAAATCTGTCTAAAATATCGGAAGCTTTGCACAAGTTGCTAGCCTATTATAGGGCATCGATCTTTCTATCGACCTCGTCTCGTCTCGTTCGGATTATAAGTGGCGTAAAGAACCCAACCAGCGGGGTGAACGTGAATGAATCGAATATAAGAAACGAGGAGGACGTTGAACGGAGGACAGTTATCTTTATTGGCAAAGTTAAAGCACCGTTCAAGAAATAGCTGTTAATGTACGATATTTGAATATCAGAAATTCGTGTCAACTATTCATTGATTATTGGCGTTGCAATATCCGCGTAACTGGCCAATATAAAAGCTGCGTTAGTCATTTCTGTAACTGTTATAGAGAAACAATGCCTATCATAATAAAAATAAATTAGCGAAATCTTGATTATTCGAATTAATCGTGGCACATAGTTGGATAATCGAATTTTTATGTTTACTAACACTTCTTACTGCTCGTAATCAGTTCTGATTACCACATTAATGACGGTACACGCCAAGAGTCGTCTTAATTAACAATAAACACTTGTAATTCATTTGCCGATGTTGCCAATTGAACAATTTTTATGAGAAATAGTTATATTACGATGCATAAATGCCTACCGAACCTGTTTTAGCTCGTAAAACACTTTGGGAAAACCATCGATCCTTCTCCTTATTTTCTGAGAATGCCTCCGGTAACAGGTTGCTCATAGTTGTCGATAAAGTTTTAAATACAAATTTCAAACGATCTGCTATCAACTTGCTAAAAATAACACGCTTCTTGACCTCTCGATTCCTTTTCTTCTAAACGTGCAAACGAGCAACAATGAACATCATCGTGGTACATCAACGTTATATCATGTTAAGTGGTAGATCCGTATAATTCGCACGAAACCAGTCGACGCTGCATTTTGGTGAAATGGAAGCGTATAAACGTCTAATTGAGTGGAGTCGGCGCGCCTGATTCCACGATCGTTGTGAGATTGCAGCATTCCACATGTCGTACGCTTCGTTTTTGGCCTTTGACCCCCGGTGGCAAGCGGTTTTGCTCGGTATCGTTGACGAAATACCCTCGCGGTCATGCTTATCGGTGTTTTCATAGCGGAAGGCTATTGTGAAAAATTCAGAATTTTACGCGCAGCCGCACTGACCTGTGCTCATCTGAGTAATAATTTTCTTCCTTACTACGCGACGTATCTCACTTCCCTTTTTCTATTTACTTTTTCTTTTTTTTTCTTTTTTAACCAAATCACGAAGTTATTTGTTTCAGTAAAAATTCATAAACTGTTTTTTTACGAATTCTTTTAAAAAATCGTACATACTGTGGCTCGCAAAAATAATTGAACGTTTATAGATATTCTTTTAAATATATTACGCGTATCGTACAAAGGATTTTGTATGATACACGTGATTCATGTTCACTTTCGTCAACTACTGCATACTTATCTAATAAAGATTTTCCAAATCTTTTATAGCGTTCTAAAAATGAAACTTTGTTTCGACTCGTTCAGAGGAAACAATTTCGTTATGTATGATTTTTACGGGCAGTCGTTCGTATATTTTCCACCTACAGAAAATTGTTCTCTCGACGATGGCACCTTCCGATCGACCGTCATCGCGAACGTAGAAATGCTTCGAAATATACTGTGTTTTTTCTCTCGTCGATTGTAATTTCGCAAAACGGCGTTAATTGTTTGAAAAATATTGTGATAAATTTCATGTTCGAAAATTTCCTGCAATTATTCGCGAAGTTCTTTTTCACGTGGCTTCGCATTGAACGGCTCAGGTATTGGCGGAACTTGGCGAGTCGCGAGTATTCGATGACACTCGTCGGCGATTCGTGTCAACGACGCCGTTGTTACTTCGATTCGAGAGCGTTCGTTCTCATTCACAAATTCGGTGAGCCGCGGTAACGATCGTCACGGATAGAACTTGTGCCACCAGAACCATCGAAACCAACGGCGGAGACAATGCTTTCTCTTAAACTTTTCTTCGTACTATGCTCGATATTTCGATAACTTCCTAAATATGAGAAATTAATATTTTTTATAATATCGCGCGTTTTTATCTCTATTTCTATAGATGTTCTTATCGAAATAGACTGATTTGGCTGACCGAGGGTCAATGTCGTATCACTGCAATTTACAGCCTAGTGATTCCACGAAAAGGTAATAAGTGTTGCTTCTAATTACCAGTTCGTCGTTAAATCCTACACTTTGATAAAATGCACATACTGTTACTGCAAAGTCGTCAAGGTATCTGTGTACTTAGAAGTTGTAATGCAAGTAAAGAGGAATATTTAAAGATATCAAAATTTCATTATTCGAAACTTACTCTTTGGAGAATGTCTTCGAAGAAGTGGTATAACGAGCAAATTATAATTTATTATCAAGTTTAACTTATTTTCTCTAACGCTTAATTACTACCTAATTACTTCGTTTTTACTTCAAGAGGTTATCCTTATCGGAGTTCACCTATTGACCGTAGTCGAAATTAATCTATTTACAGCGACTGGAATGTGAATTTTAAAGCATTCGTTTCTATATAGTACGTCTTATTGTTACATTGCCTATTTCTTAATGTGAAAGTGCTTATTGAAGAGAGTTGAAAAAGCAAAGATAAGCGTACAACGTCATTATCTACGTGCAGCGACCAACATCTAACGTATGGTTAACAAAACACGTATTATGTAGCCATGTTGTAATATATTCAACGTAGACTGTGTATCTCAAACAAAGTACATGTTTGATCAGCTGTAGTTCTGTACGACATAATATGACGCGGAATCGCCTACAGCGGGGCAACGAAACATCATTTCGAGGATAAAGATCGATCCCGTTAAACACGAGAAACACTGGGAGATTGTTAGACAGAGAACGAATGTGCAATATATGAAAAACTAATGAAAACCAGGAAAAAAATGTAATGGAAATTGAAAAATCGACTTACATTTATCTTTTATGAAAATACATTCCAATTGAATAGTTAATTCTTAATAAAAATGTTTCCACCTCGGTTCTGGGCAAATTTTCAAGTTTCTCGGCGATGAAGCACTATTTATCAGAGAAAATAAAGCATTGGGAGAAAATAGGCTATTCAAGTATTCTTTCGTTCATTAATCAGTCGAACCGCGTTTACCATTCTCCGCCACAGATGCAAACACGAGTTTAAAAGCGAATCGAGTAAATGTTGACCTGAGATCGCATAAATATTGGTCAAACATCGATGTACCACGCGAGATCAACATTAAATGCGAATGTTTGTCGCGTGTCAATATTAATTGTTCGATAGAAGTTTATACTTCGCTTTTCAGGGCTTCCTTCTTCCTCCTTTTTATTTGTAATCACGGATTGAACAAGTGTTTACCATGTATTCATTGTATAAAAGTAAACATGACACAGATTTATCGTTGAAGCTGATCGCCAGATATAAACCGAATTATCAATTAAAAGTTACGCAAATGTTATTGAAAGGTTTTCGTATAAAGTCAAGGCTTTTACAGCGAGACTAGCACAGTGTGTGCCGCGCAACGTAAGATTTATGTAGCTCGGTAAATACATTGATCTCGCGTAATATCTAGGTCAATACGAAATCCCGTACATCGCGCAATTGAACGTAAGCCAACAACGAAACAGGCCGACTAAAAAATTATTCCACTGCATAGAAAGGACTGTCATGAATGTCTAATATAATACATCTAGAACCAGTATCGTCCGAATAAAATGATTATTGTTTAAATATACGAACATATACGTTTCCCCTATAGAATTCTATGTTGTAGAATTTCACTGAAATTTTTCAAACGAACAAAAACATTAAAATTTGCCCAATTTTGAAAGAAATATTCCAGTGTTTCGCTTTGTCAAACATTTCGTACTTTCCAGATACGTTTCTAGATTTGTTTCAAACTCTACCGATAGATATAATCGTGATAGCCGAGTCTCCTAGCAATGCGAATAAAATTTCACGATATTTCGCGTAATACGGATAGTACATTCATAAATGGCGTACTCGTAAAAACCTGTGTACATCGATTTCGTCACTTGTACCACGTTTTGTGCTCCGAGCTCTCCGTATCTACTACAAAGCCAATACCACTTACAATAAGAACGCTATCTTTTCTTTCTTCGCGTCAGTTCAATACGAAGGGCATCCTGCGAGGAAGAAAAACTGAACGGAACACGAGAGATCGCCATTGTTACCCGGCTATATCTTATCGATAGACCCGATCGATTTCCTTTAATTAATCCAGTCATGGACCGCGTACATCGAACTCATCCCTACGTTGAACGTAATGTTGGCGTGTGTCCTATTAATGGCGGTGAATAATTTGTCTATCTAGAAATTAGCGAACACGATCCTGCCCACCGGGCCGAGTCGACGTCGATATCTCACCCTTCTGTTAACGAGGTCGCAATCGTCGAATTCGCCACCGATGAATTTACCCCGAGTCGTAAATACCGACTGCAATGTCGCCGCGACCGGTAACTCGTGGACAACGCCGGCTCGATTTATTCGATCCAATTAATTCTTTCGCGTTACGAGATACCCACTATGACGCGACTTTTTCTATGCGACATTATCGCGATCGAAAGCGTACATTCGTGAAAGTTAATTGGCAATTTTCGATACCGTAATTCTCGAATTCCCGATACCATAGAGTCGATTTAGGATTTTCAACGGTATGATTCATATTTCAAGCGTATTCAATGCAGTAAGTTTATAGTTTCCGAAGGAGTAACTCACGAAGTGATTATAATTCCATCGAATTGATTCACCGCCTTCCGAGGACTAATTCACGCGCCTGTTACTTTATGGGGTTAATTTAAATTTTTATTGCACCGTCGGTGGTGATGGTTTATACGTCGCTTTTAATCGTCCAGGTGAAAATAATGCGCCGAATATTACGTGATAACGGTGTACTTTATATCCTATGTTTTATGCTGGCATAATTCTCTACAATACATAAAGTTGTCGATTTTTTCAAGATTTCGTCGTTGCTCGAAGCGCGTAGTAACGTTAAATTTGTTCGACGTCGATTTAAAAGTAAGCGGAACGTGATTAATAATTCGCGATATACGGACGTATCTATGGACGTTAGTGTTTTCGTATATTTTTGATGAAGTTGACTGCAATGCTGATGAAACGGGTTGGCAGGGGTCGGGGGTGGAGGGGAGGGGAGAGGAGGTTCGTTCCAAAAGGACATGGTTTAGAGTTGGAAGGCTGACAATGTCAACTATGCGGATAATTACGTATGATGTGGTTCATAAAGTTCGCCTCGTGTACCAAAATTCACTTGCCACGTTCTAATTTACAATCTATAGAATATAATCACACGCGGAAACTAAATTTAATTTCTTAGCACATTAACTTCATATACATACAAATTACGCCACAATAAATTACAATATTCCATCAAAATTCATAATTTGTCAATTGAACGATATTGTTAATTACTAAATTACGATGCAAAGGGACGACGAATGAACTCATCTACGATACAATTTAAAAGGCAAAACACGAAATACATGCGGCGATCCCTTTCCTATTAAATCATGGAAGGATTAAAAGTCACCCCATTGATTCATACGCAACCCGCGAGCATTTAAACGTATCCGCGACAAAATCAGGATAAATAAATAAAATCGGCGAAACCTTTCCGATGGCCGGGATTAAACGCTGCCGCCAGCATTCAGATGTCCGATCCGGTTAATTAATTAGGCGCGTTCACGTACACACCGGGTATTGCCAGTAGTCCCTTGAGGGCTAGGGACGGGGGTCGAAATCGGCAGATTCACGGCGATACAATCGTAAATACGTCGTGGCTGGCAACGAGTATTAGGAACGTACGTATTAGTCAACGGACCGTGCACGCATATCCTTCCCTCCGTTGTGTTGTCCACGATTCATTAATTTATGGTGTTTCACGATCGTTTCGGTAAATCTGCAAGCGTAACGTCCATTTCCCTCGCAGCCCCTATTCACGTGACACCGATATTTTAATTATATCGTTCGCGGGACCGCACACGGCAGAACCAGCGTATTACGACGTCGTGTCGCATTATGCGTACGTCCTATGCATTTGTCCCTAGGCTACTATTCCGTCGCATCGTATACCATCGTTCGTTTAACATTTAAATGAACCTTTTTTCCCTTAGTTTGCCTCGAGCAAGTTCCAGTTCTGTCGGATCTCGCGGTGTGTTTACCTTCTTGCACCTATCTCGTGCAGCTCTCCTTAATTCAGTCTCCTGCAGATATTGCGAAAACTTTCTTCCCAGAGTTTATAGGAGTTTTCTTGCTCGGCTGTTCGTCGTGTCTCACTGTTTACGCAAGTAATTCCCTCGTGAGTAAAGTCACATTCTTTATAGCATATTTTATATATTATTCGAGAGTTATTGGTCGCTATTATTATTTACGAGCTAACTGTGTAATTTGCATAAACACGCTGTAAACGTCGAAACCAGTGACAAGTACACAATGGATGAGAAAAGCACTTCCTAAAGACGCGACGGGAATTTTGTCACTTCCAAAGATTCTTGAAGATTTCCAAGTTTTGAAAATCTCTCGAGAGTCTGATGGCCTGATATACGAAAATATCGAAGTTCCTGAAGTTGAACAATATTTTCGACGCCGTGTAATCAATTCGTGCGCTCTTGAAAGGAATATCAAGTATATATTTTGAATCGCGAACAATAGAGTCGATTCCGAGCAACTACTCGAAACGTTACATGTATAAAAAAGTAAAAAACGAAAGAGAGGGGGAGAGAGAGAGGGAGAGAGAGAGGGAGAGAGAGAGAGAGAGAAACATAAACGACAAAAAATAATCTGTAGGATGATTGATCCACTCGAAATAAGTCAAGCGACATTGTCGCTTCTTTTCAATGGCCATCGAGAAGGGTTACGGAATATCGATAGACATTCGAGGGAAAACAAAACGAGAATCGTCAAATTCAATTTTCCATCGCGTCACGTACAGTACACCGTCGCTCTATGAATTTTGTTGCAGAAGCGTACGCACACCGGCGCAATCGGTTACAAACCGCATAATGCCAAACCCCTGTTCGCTTCGAGCCGGTGATTTCGTGCCATTCAGCCCGTGGATTCGCCGGAATATTTGATGCTTGGTTAAAATCGCATTCTAGACCTGCCAGTAATGAACCGGAACGATTAACTCTACTTATCGTCGAACAATTCTCAGTCGAAGCGATCGCAATTTTCGCGCGTACTCCCTTTCCTACGTCGATCCTGCGTAATATCATTCTTTTTACAGACATTCTTTTTTTCTTTGTAGAAAGCACGTATAAATAATTTATCAGGTATGTAATTTCGTTCGAGTTTAATTAATTCAGTTAGCGGAGAAACGCTGAGAAATAATCGCGCGAACGTTCTGCAATTTGAAAACGTTGATTTCAACGTGCAGAAGACGAGATTAGTACGACGCTTTTATTTTTTCGTTGAAATAAAGAGGTGCTTTTTGTGGAATTAGAGAATCGGAATGATTCTTTGGAAGCTATTATCAGGAGTGGCTGCAATTCGCCGGATGATACGGAGAGATTATTTTCGAGCCCCATTTCCTCGATGAAAGCCCCGCGACAACAGAATCGTACCCCTTATCTAACCAAGAAATTTTATCCTATCGTTAACTTTTAACCGCGTTCGAAAGTAGAAGCATAATTTTATCAATTTCTTTCGTCGGAGGCGTGGAACGGAGTCCGGACTGGAAAATCAGTAGAGAGCGTGTAACGAGCAAGATAACGTTCTTTGTGTACCATTCAAGCATTTGCTTCTGAATAACTCTGAAAGAAAATAAATTACAGTTACGCAATTCAATCTGCGTTTTCCATCGAGTCCTCGACTTTGCGAAACCTTCTTCTTACATTCTTTTTGAATTGGAAAAAGTACCGTGGAACTTCTGACTTTAATTTAAAAGAATTCCCTTTGTCTCGCGAAGAAATGGATATTCTTTGTCAATCAATTTCAAGCGAGTCGTACAGCTCAATGAAAATAAGCAGATTTAGCTCGTCAATCTAAATTCTATTATTATTCCGACATCGATGGAACCATTCATCGGTAAGAAAACTAACTTTTCTAAAGTTCTTGGTACGTGCGTCTACGCTATCGTTTCCAGGAAACTCGGATTCACGCGGAGAGCATAATCTGTTCGAATTACGTCGCGATTAATGCTGAAACGTGTAAGGAGGTTAAATAACATTGAAACTGCGATCGGTGCAACCACAGGATTGTGGCTGACAGCCAAACGGAAGGTCGGAAGTGGTTCAATCTCCGAATCGATCTCAGAAGCCTCCTTTTCCATTTCCAGGACATTTGCAAGAGCATTGATGTTATGAGAAGGAGAGGGACAGACGGAACACTTTACAGACCGGGCCAGACAAGAGCTACTTCCGGTTAGCTGGATAGAACGGGCTTTCCTATCGAACAACTTTCGATAGTTCGTCGAGCAATCGTATCGTCGATTCAATCTCCGTTAAATTTTCTGGGGATCTGCTTGTCTAATCTGTTACGTTTCTTCCTCCTTTTCTCTTTGCTCTTTCTACTTCATCGACGTTACTTTACCGATATTCATAACGCGCATGTTATTTCATTTATCGATCACTGATCGAGAATAGACAGCGTTTTAAATCGATAAATATTTTGGCGAGTACGAGTGAAAGAATATCTTTGCAATATCGACCGTTTGTTTAAACATAGTTGTTTACCCGCAATGCGAGAATACAGAAGCAAAGATTACATTTCGCGCGCAGGAAAATCACGCGAAAACGAGTTCCACTCATAAACTATGCTACTTCGCGTTGAAACAGTCACTTTTGTCTTCCTAATTCCCTTTGTTTCATCCCCTGCAAGCGTAAAACAACAAGACGAATATGTGGTATATAAATCATAAGATGAGTTATGATGGCATTCCACGGGAAGCTTTCAGCTCTACTAAAATAAATTTCAAGTGTATTTCGGTCCTCGGCCAGGAAGTAACGTAGTATCATCTAATTAATATAATACTCGCCATTTTTTATCATTATTCGATTTGTGTATCCATTCTTTTTATTATTATTACACGTAATACACGTAATAAATGAAACCTGCCTATCCGAATCAGAATCTAAAGGAAAATTATTCAAATTGATTCTAACGTCGAAATGTATAATTTCAAAAATTCAAAGTAGAAGTTGCGATCTATTAAACTCTGAAAAAATCTGTAGATTATCTACATTATTCGGCTGTTCACAACTATAATAGCCCATCCATGTAATCTCTCGTTAGATCTCTCTGAATCGAGCGAATAGCAAGTAGCCCGCGTCTCTGGACGTTACTTTCGGGCGCGATGTCTCGGATTTTCAGCGACGAAATCATACGTTTCTTGTACGCGAGAAGAGCGAGAAAGAGAGACAGGCAGAGGAAAAGGGGCACAGCTCACCGACAACTTTTCGTAGCTGGGATTCGACGATAATGCGTCGTGCCGCGTTTCATACAGATATAGAAGCCCGGTGTACGTGTGTCGTATTGATTCGAATGGAGAAGCCTCTCGCATCGCAGCGAACCTCTATCGCGTCGGATTAAACGCTTGCGTATGCTACTGACGTCAACTTTCCGTCCCTTTTTTTCTCCCTCTTGTCCACTTCGCTCTCCCGTCGAACGATCCAGTGCAACTTGCGTCGATACGGAGATCTCTTTCTCTATTTTCTTCCCTTTATTTTCCCCTTCCTCTTCTTTCATTTGCTTTTGCCTCTTTGTGCACCAAAGCTTTTTGCCATTTTTTGGATCTGTTGTTTCCGCACTTGATCTAAGAGCTGAAGGCTCCTCCGAATCGACGAGCAAATGCAAGCGCGACGACTTTACACGTTGATTGTTTGCGTGTAACTCCAGATGAAAACTTCTCACACTTGACACTTTCTTAGTACATCGAGCGATTTTGCGAATTTTTTTCGAGCGTCTGAAGTTATTGCACGTGCGCAAGAAAACGGACCATGCAATACGATGCGAAACTGAATCCTCTATAAACTCTCTAAACACACAGTCCTAAACATTCTATACACATTCGCATGATCTTCTTTCGAGAATCGTTCGCATCGAGAACCATCGTAAACGTACAAGCAACACCTTTGTTCCCATCCACGCTCTTGCTTTATTCCATCTCGCAGCTCATCCAACCGAATGAAAACGACACCGAAGATGGAAACACTTTTCCTCTTCCTTTTTCGGGCGGATACGATGTACCGAATATCGTCCAAAGAGCATATGTCCGAGGATCAATCGAAGTCGATGCAACTTGGGAAGGTGGCACATCCGCCTTTCTCTCTATCCTCCGATCAACCATCCAAGAGATGGCCTATCAACCCGTGACACGCTCATGGCGATCCGTATGGCTTTACCGTCACCCGAGTTAAGAGTTTCGCTCTATGGCCGTGAATCTGTTTTCGTGTCTCGCGGAATATGAGATTGACGTTGAATAATGCATCTCTGGCCCCTTCGACGAGCACAACGATCTTCGTTTTACGCTCTCGCGACCGAATCAACCTTTAATTGTATTCCGTTCTTCGTTCTGCGTTCATATTCGCACGCTGCTCGAAATAATTAGAGCTTTGTTCGCTCGCACGATTTTGCTGCTGCTTGGTAGATCGCGTCAGACGTTTGCAGTGACTTTCCTGTTGGGTAAACTCTTCAGCTGGACGACTTGGTCAAAACCGGTAGAACATTAAATACTTTGACGTATCGCGAGAGATAAAAGAAGCTAGATAGGACATTTTAACTAAGCAGGGCAGCGTACGACGTTGATCGTTCATCGAATTAATTAAACCACTATGTCGGTCGTTTGTAAGTGTATCGTACGATTATCAAGAAACGAACAAAATTTATAGAAATTCCGTATGGATATTATTTCGAATTTGAGTGGAAAAGTGGCCGATGGTCATTTCGGTCGAACGTGGAAGACGAGCATTCTGCAGAATCAAAGTCAGGAAGCGCGCTGCTACGCAGAAGCTAGCCGGACGTGATGAAAACTTATCCCTCAGGATTAGGTTGACTTCTCACCTGGGATGAGAGTCGACTCGCGGAAAAGGAAGACCCGAGTAAAAAGGAACGTCTGATGACCTCTGACATCGACCGAATGTTTTTCTTTCTCTTTTCGTTTCCATCTTCAGACTCTTCGCACGATCGGAGGACATCCTTTGTCGCGCCATTTTCCATGCAATCTATTACAAAACGAATTTTCTACCTTTTCCTTTTTACATATCGATAGACAAAAGCAGGAGATTTATGAAAAATTACTTCGAAAATCGCGATTCGTTACTTTCAGAAGTGGACGAAGGATCGAAATAATATAAGGAGCCAAATACCGAAAAAATTACACGCGTTCTTTTCAATTTTTGTTGTTTTCCTTTTCCGATACTACACTGGGAAACTTTATCTTTTCAGTTCCACTTTAACGCGGCAAAGCTGGGATGAACTTTGGATAATACGAAATTGAAATGCGTCGAAAAGAAACAACGTTCGAGAAATGCTTTTTAGATTCGTCGTAAGACTACCCATCCACAGGGCAGAACTGAACGGATAACAATTCGAAAGTTACCAATTTCTAAAGTCTCGATTGTGTCCGAACGATTGAAAAGTTTCTGAAGTTTATATATATTTCGGAGAAGTTTAACTTTCGCTTAAATCCACCTCAAAATTAATCCGCCGATATTCCCGATCTAAACTTTTATCACAATATCGAACTTTGTTGTTGGAAAATTTTCTTTGAATGATAATATTATCCTTAATCGAGCTACTCGGAAGTTTTAAGTTTTGTTAGTTAAGCCCGATACGAATTAACGTTTAATATTTCGAAAAACGAAGGACCTGTTTTCACAAACTAATTTATTGCAGGCAGATAATCGCCAACTTTAATCCATCGTGGTCAACGTAGCGTTAACGTAACGATTCATTTGCAACTTTTTTAATCAGCGTGCATTACGAAATTCTAGTTTTTAACACGGCGAGTATAAAAGAGCGCAATTCTTCGTCAAAAGAAGCCAACAAACATTGTTCTTCTTTACACCACACGCTTTTCCCAAAAACCTGTCGTTTTTGCCGCTCCGTTAGAAACAGACGCGCGTTAATTCTACCGTCGAATCATGTGTCCGCGCGTTATTATCGTGCAAACGTAAAACGTAGAACTGGTAAAAATTTTCCGATCGTTTAAACGGGCAAATTATCCACCTATTCGCGTCGAAGATAAAACGCGAAGAAACTTGGTCGTCACGGTACGGTAAACAGAATCGGATCGGATGTTTGCTCGCGACATCGCGTCGTGGTCGTTCTCGATTCATACGCGTTCACGGTTGCCACATTCCACCGCGGAATTCCAAGTGAAATTTTGAACCTGCTCGATCGTAGGCGGTGCACACGGACGACCGACACGCTGCTACAGTTACCATAGTATACGCGGTGTCTCTGACCCACATAGTGGGCGAGGTGGGCGTTCAAGCCGGAAACAGGCCGGGGATAACGGTTGGAAGACGAGGATGGAAGAGGGACGTGGTGGACAGTGGTGGGATAGAAAAGTCGGGGAGAACAAAACCCGTACGCGAAGGAAACGGGCCGAGGACAAGACTAAATGAAACGAGGTTGACTGTCGGTCCTCTTGCACCCCCTCACCTTCTTCTCTCGCATCTCTCTTACCCTCTGTTTCTCTCTTGCCAACGTTCTTCCTTGCTCTTTTCCCGGTGAACAAAGCGGAGACACGGTCACGTTACCGAGTAACGTTCGGACGTTCTTGGATACGACGGCGATTCGCGCTGCACAACCTAGCGAGAATTATTTCGACGTTCCGGCGTGCTGCTTCCGCTGCTGAAATTTGAACAAACGACACGGTTGCTTGTTAGCCGCGCATAATGCACGTGGAAATCCGAGTTTATGGCACCCCTTGACGTATGCGTGTAAGTACGTGAGCGGGTCGCGGACCTTGGTTCAGCTCGGAAATTTGGGGACGTTTGATTCGCGTCGAACGATCGATCTTGACGGAATCTTTGCGATAGTAGAACGGTACCAAGGATATACTTTGCAGTTAGAAATTCGAAAAGTTCTATCGTCAAAACATCCTGATATTCGAATATTCTGCAACTACAAACAATTACGAACAACTGCAAATAAAGTGTGATCTCGTAATGTTAAGAATGCTATGAACTTATCCGATAAAACTCACGATATAATCACCGCAACTTTTATTATCGTTTGTTCGCTAGATCGACAGTGTTAAAGCAGATACTATCAACGACAAATCATTCTGTATCGTCGAATCCATTTATCCGTTTCGTTCACAATTTGCTTTCAAAGGTTTTCAATTACTTTGACGCGTGTCCGTCAATGATACGCGTCTATTGTCATCTGCGCGACACACCGGGCAATTTGTTGGCGGCAAAGTCGCAAAAGAATCGAATGCTCGAGGATTCGTTTTTACCTCGTGTCAACCGATGCCTGTTAAACCGATGATCACCGGTATTCTTCGCGTTCGATACGGAGAAAAATTCTCGCAATAAATTGTTGCGGAGATTGATGGGCCGCTATACTATGCTATTACCCGAACTACAATATGGCTTGTGCTCGTTTCCTTCGGTGAAAAATAGCGCTAGCCGCTACTTGGCCGCGTATTTATATTATACGAGACCACCGAATTCCATTGAAAAATGAATATCCGCGTTTATCTCTTTCTACTTCTTAGGATCGCATAACTGAACCAGGTTTCAAGACCTGCAACGCAATTTTATTTATAAACTGTTTTTAGTTAATTCGGTCGATTCGGAAAAAGAAATGGGAATTTTCTATCGTGGCAAAGCGAAGGAAATTTTTGAAGTAGGAAATCTGTCGAGAAACGCATATAATAGTTTAACAAAGAAGTCGCATAGAGCTCGATTAGCGTAATTATGCGTTAATTGTGAACTATTAGGACGCAGGAAGCAGCGGCACGCGTAGAAAGGCGCACCTAATTTCATATCGAGAACGAAAAAAAGAATTGGAGCTACACTTTCGCGGGACGTTAATGAAGTGAGAGTGAATTAAATTTTCTTTGATCTCGTCGTAAAGTACGTTTCGCGGAAGGGGTAACTTTCTCGTGAAACGCGTACCAGTTATAGCTTAAAACCGTGAACGATATCCCTTTATCGTAATGCGACGACGTCTTCCTCGAAATAATAATTCCTATTTTAATAACGCGAATTTCATAACGTTAAAAGCTAAAACTTCTCGTGCTGAATAAAATCATCCATGAAACAGCGTATCTTTTAGAGATAAAAATTGCAAAAAATGCAAACAAGAAGTAGACCAAGGAAAATATGCAAAAATCTTCGTCAAGGATGGCCTTAATTTCCCCGTAATTAAACCATCTACGTAGCTATCTCTTCTTCCCGCTCGTGCTACATATGCGCGAGACTAAAAACATCTTGAAGATCGGCCGCGTTCGATAACACGGAATTCTTTTCTCCCGCGAGAATTCGTTTAAAAGAGCTTACGGCGTAGGTCTTACTTACACGTAGAAACGCGAAGCGTCTTGTATCGAGTCGCAAGTGATTTTTCTTCGGGCATTTAATAACATTTCTGTTGCTTGCATAAGGGTTAGAGTAGAAGGGGGTAAAAATGTAAGAAAGAAACACGCGCAAAAAGGAAACAGTCGTGTACGAGGAGGGCAGACAAGCTGACCAACTGCTCGGCGAAATGAGGAGGAAAACGGTTATCGCGCAACCGGAAAGGGACCGAACGCGATCGTGGACCGTGCTGTTAAGTAGAATGGAATAATTAAAGCGGTATTTGCGGCTGGATTATTTCAACGGCGACGGAAACAGCGGCGCAAAAACTGACTGGCCACCGGTGGAGAAAAATCGTTGGAAAGTGAAGGAGAAGAGAGGAAGAAAGAGAAATGACTGGACAGCTGCCAAGTGCAGTGCAGGGAGAATGCCATCCGCAGAGATCGCCGATGAGGGTCGGACCAACCCTTAATTTCTGTTTACTTCGTATAATGCCTTTCTACCGGGGCAAGGGATTAGAGGGAAGGGGCCGTTTCTCGATGCGTTATTGTAGGTTACTGGATTTCCAAGCGATTATGCTTCTGTTACCATTCCACCAACGAATCAATTTGTTATTTGACCTCTGCCCACTTCCTAGGTTAAGTATTATCGTTTATCGAAGAGATATATCGTGGCTCGCGAAAGTATTTTGACGTTTACCATAGAAAACTTTGATGTATACATTGGATATGATGTACATATACGTACGTGTTATATAAATTGTTTCGAAATTTCATTAGTATTATTACGAGACACAGTGCAACTAACATGATTATACCGATTTTTAAAATCAATCTGAAGATGTATATAGACGTCGCAAGATATTTGTTGCTTCAGCGAAGGTTTGTTTTATCATGTGGAAACTTTTATTTGACTTTAATTCGAAAATATGATAACGCAAGATCTTGGATAGGAATTTTACATCGTTGTGTCTACGATAGTAGATTGAATAATAAGATATCTTGTACTTAAAAATTCCAGCTGTTTCGACGCGTCCGTTAGACGCTATCGTCTTTCGATCCTCTTCTTTTCTTTTTTTTTTTTGCTACGAAATTAGTGCCAGACGAATCGATAGACCCCTCACTTTTCATGCCCCACACTTTTCGAGCCACTTTAGTCGCTTTGAACTTGCTTCCATTAATGGCGTGAAATGGATCTAATTTCGATACTTAGCTTACTCTAAAACCTTTCAAAAAATTATTGACCGATTTTATATTAACTATCTGCTGGTAATTTCATATCTCGTCAAATGGTAATAATCAGTAGCAATTTTTCGCGCGATGCTCAAAGCTGGGCGTTTCCCCTCGAAATATTTTTTTTATCGATTTATTTGAATATCATTAACCGGAGCTAATTGAATCGACGCAATTTAATCTCTTGGTATTTTTTCTCTGGCAAAATACTTCGTAAAATATGCTCGAGAACGTTGCAGGCTGGAAATTTCAAAACATAACTGGAAATTTTCATCGAACACCGAAATAATTAATTAATCGCAGTTTTACGCCCGAGCGCGCAACACACTACGAGATCGATGGATTTTGTTCGAAACTGTCAAAAATAATAATTCCCTGGCGCAGACTCTCGAGTTCATTAATTTTCTCCTCACTTAATTATGTTGTTAAGAAACTCGACAACAACTGACCTTAGCGTCGTAGCAAACCCTCGACATTCTGTTACTATTGTCAACGACAGCCAGTGCACAAGTGTATATCTCATTATAACAAGACGTTGAAGGGTTAAAGAGAAAAGAAGAGGAAGCGCGAAGGAAAGAAAAATGGTAACGAGTGGGTAGACAGGAGAAGAACGCGGCGACACTATGGAAAGGAAGAAAGAAAAAAGAAAGGAAAATCGGGGCGAGGGACGCGTGTGTTGCGTCTCTTCGGAATTAAAGCGGCGGAAGGTAATTCGAGTTGTCGCGTGTCAACGGTGAATGCCGGTGAAAAATATAATATCCGCCGAAGAACAAGGTTCGTTTAATTTCGTGTAATTAATATCTCGATATGGTAAATCGTATATACGATAATTCACGAAAGCATTCGATTTATCACGGAAAATTTCTACGAATATACCTATCATGCACGTTATACGAAACTCTGTAAAATTTCGTTGACGCTGTCGCGAAACACGACTATCGTCGGATAATTGGGCGGATGGAATAAGCATTGTTATTGAAAATCATATCGACGAGTGTACGCGTGGGTGATTTATAAATCGCGAAGTTACACGAGAGAAAAACATTCAGGAACTAGACGACAGCGTTAATCGAATTACTTGATTACACTCCCGCGGGCGCGGCTTCGTTTATGCCAATTAGCGCGCTCGTTAGCGGTAAACGCCACATCGTGTCACGAGAGAATCGTCCTCGTTGTTATTTCTCTCTATATCTCGTTATCCCGTTTCGTTCGTGGCGTATACGCCGCAGGAACGTTTGATCTGCTTTTTCCATCGATGCGCTCGTTCCCCGTCGCTTGTTTAACAGACTTCATTAAAAGATATGTACATCGAAAACAAACAGGGGAAGGAGGGAAAAGTGGAAGTACAGGGGAGAGCGTTTCCTTCCGGTGAATTTCAATAAATTATTCGTTTAAACGTTGCTCCATTGTGTGCTCTCGCGCGTACATGTTCGTTTGTTCGCTTTTTCCCGCGATTTTAGTCCGGGACCTTTCGCTAATGCAATTACGCGGGGAAAAAACACCCCCTCTATAATATTATCGAGAAACGATTTTAAAGGAACGCTCGCGCCGGTACAGTTTCTTCGTGCAAACAGAGATAGATATCGTACACCGGACGAAATTATATTTTCAATTGCAGAAAGTCAAGAGATTCTCAGTTTGATCACCGAGCGCCTTTTTTTACGCTTTCTAGGATTAGAATAATTACAATAAGATCTATTGTCGGAGAGGATCACCCTGTATGTTTTCTCCTTACGCGGCACGACGAATCAAATTTCCTGCAAGAAGTACAAAGAAAATTCTAATATCCAATAAAGTCATGTTCCTTTGCGGTCGCTTTATAAATGGCATTCCATATATTCCGCGATATCACGCAGAATGTACGAATGCGCGCTGCATTACAACGCGCGATAGGATTTAATCAAACACAACACTGCTGCGAAATAGCGCGAATAAATTCCATCACCACGAACCTCTATAAATCTTATATCGCGAACATAAGCTATCCGAAATAATATTAGAAAGACGATAAAATTCTTTAACTCGATAACGCCGTAAGACGAGCCCGCAAATACGATGCCATTTTATAGATACGATCCCATTGCTCAACATTTTCGCGAAATGTGGAATGTCTCGAAGAGGCCATCGCATTTGCCCAACTCTCCTAAATACGAATGAAACGTTGCGGCGTACACCATCACCAGTGTAAATCGAGACATACGATGTTCGATTCGAAGAGCGGTCACCCCGTTCCGCGAACGAACTCGAGGCGTTCTCGCGTGATGCTTGGAATTCCTGGCGGAGTTGCTCCGAAGGAATATCTATTTCCGGAGCAAAGGCGTGTTCCCAGCGCGTAACCGCGTGATTGCGCGGACGTATCGGAATACTGGGCGACACGTAACTACTACGAGAGGTGTGATATTACATCTGTATTATATCGATGTGCACCATTCAGCCCGGTGGGACTCGTTCGCCCCTCGGAGGATTAAGGTCGTGCGCGGGCCACGCCACGTTACTATGTACAATATGCGAACAGCCTGGTGCTACCTGGACGTTGTCTCGACGAGACCGTCTCAGCTATCTACCGCTCGAATTCGGTATTTAGAACACCGTTAGACAAAGTCAGTTAATTGCCAAATGGACGATCCTAAGGGATTGCTCCCTGATGAGATTTAACTTTATAACGTTGGGTTACGCTGGCTGGATAAATTATGCTCGGTGACAAACGAGCTCTAGATTTGTAACGCCGATTCCACGCGTTATATGCGCGTACAGGCTGCTCTGTAATATTATATGGAACTGGTTTTAGGAATCGGTGACAATGAAAAATATTCGTACGAATATTTACGAGAAACGAGTATCGTATCCCCCGATTGCCATTTTTCCCCGATTGCTTTTACACGAGATGCTCGAACCATTGTGACGTATTTGAAGATACGCTGGTTCAAGAAAGTTTTCCAACATCCTTTCGTTAATTTGATAAAAGATAGAGTCGGTCAGTTTGGCTATCGAGGGGTTTAATTCTTGAAATGGGATCCTACGTATTACGGGACACCCTGTGTATATAACTACGCGGTTAAATATAACGTATTACCGAGACGTTATACCGTGTTTGGATTCGTCGGTGTGTGGGAGAAGTTGGCCAGCGACAAGGGCGAAGAGAAGAAGAGTAATTGAGAAAGTTGCAACGTAACGGAATAAGATGATAAGAATTTAGCGGGATCATATTCCGACGACCGAATGAAAAGCGGTCTTCTATGGTTCCTCTTTAGGGGACCAAGTGTAACTTCCAGCTCTTTGAAAGTGAAGCTGAATCGGGCTTCATTGATTTCATGGACAAGTTCCTCAGGGAATCGCAACCAACTCCACGCGAACTCTCAATTACGATCGAGAAGTGAGCTCTGATTTTCGACGACTGATTTATCGGCGTTTACCTTGTTCGAGTTCTTCGACCAAACTGTCTCGCACAGAGTTACGGCACAATAAAGTAGACGTTATAATAGACGTTACAAAATGAAGACGAAGACGTTCCAAAGGAATAAAATGTTAAGGAATTAAAAGGATACGTAGTGACTAGAAAAAGTATTGGCGCACCATAGTAATTTATTATAGCGTTCGCGTATATACCAGACAAATGTGGTCCGACATTCTTTAAATACTTATGTCGATATCGTGCGACTATCATCAGCAGTTTGAAACATTTTTCGCGAGAATAACGAGGGTCGTTCTGTTCTCTTGCTACGTTCATTTCGCGTCCATTTTCGATCAAGTCAGCAATGCATATTGGAATGTTACTTCGTTTCTTCCGTTGCTGTCGTTCCTCGGATGGACCCGAAACGTTAGAACATATAGCGATACGGTAGAAAATTATTCCAGCTATCCGACTGTTCAAGAATTGGATGGAATGCGCGCCACTCGAATAATCTTATGATTCATCCACGTGTTCAGTGTTTTAAACGTCCTAAAATTCTCAGCAAATTTGTTACAATAGAATAGTTAGCATTCTCGCGTAGAAGATTTATGCTCGTGAGATGTTGAGAAAAATAACGAATTTCAACGATTCCGCGAAATATTTAAGTCGTTCGTAACGAATAATCGTTAATGGTCGAGATTAAAGTCAGAAACGCCCATAAATATATTTAACATCTTTTGCTCCTCGTTTTCACTCCTTTCTTACTCCGTTATACATCACTTAGAAGGAAACTTTCGTAACGTTAACATTCTCCGGAGTTAAAAACGAGGCAGAGAAAATTAAATTTTTACATTGTCTCCGACTGAAATTATTCGTAGGTAGCAAAAGTATGAAGCATTTTTAATAAAAATTACTCAAAAGCAGAGAGGAGTTGAAAAGTCTGCATGGAATGTACAAAATTTATTCGAACGTCGAATCCCTTTAAAAAATCCAATAGCGTAGAAACGAAAATACTTTCCTTGATTTTTTACACTCCGAAGTGCCTACGAATTATGCACTAGCCAGTCGATATACGAGAAAACAATGCAACGGGGGTGTAAGAGTGAAACGTCGGGCAAATGGAAAAGAGTGGGAAACTCGGAAAACCTGACCGCATGTTTCGTGGAGATAAAAGTTTAACGAAAAACAAAGTGAGAACGTTGAATGGGACGCGAGAAGAGGAAACGAGAGTGGAGGAAAGAGAGAGAGACGGAGAAAAAAAAAAGAAAGAGAGTACGTACGTACGTACGTCCATCCGTTAGGGGCAGTTCGCGGAACTTTCAAGCTGCCATAGGAAATGTCGAGAATGCTAAAATGCATTAAAATTCATCGCGTAATGACCGTCATAACCGACTCGGCTCCGTTGAAAACCTTCCCCCTGAAGGAGGAATTCTTTTCACCGAGAAGAAACGAGACTCGTGTAAAAATCAGAGAGGACTCGCTGCTTCGTGCTTCGTTAGAATTAACGGGTAGTATTTTACGCAACATCCAAAAGAATAACGTTGACATCTGACCGTAATAGTTTTGACGGATTGGAAATCGCGCGAGTGTTTTGTTAACGAATTTTAACTTTCTCTTCTTACACTTGTATATAATACACTTTGATATCCAACCAGAGATTTCTCATAACATTTCATTATTCCATGGTAGTTTACGATAGAATCGCCACGAACTTTTCGAAGAATTCGTCAACGCTGTTAATAAATTACTTTGCTCGGTTCGAACAACTCTATCTTACCTTACCTATTTACAGGACAAGAATATATTCCGAAGAATATACGTAAACGCGTAAGCACTCGTGAGACGTATTCGCGCGCTTTCCACGCGCTATCGACGATAGATCAATTTTCGCGCGGAAGCAAAGCGACGGTGGCTGCTAAAACCACGTCGCAATCGCGTGTAATCCACAATAAACAGCTGATAGACCGACGTACCGTGAAATCCTCTGAAACACGCGAAACCTTCGAAGTACACCTTTCGATTCTACCTTTTCCACCGTGGCCAACGAGAAGCCGCGGTTCTCCCCATACGCGTGCGGATTCTATAAAATCGATATTTATACATCTCGTATCGGGTGCATTCGCGCATCGAGTTTCGCGTTCTGTTGGAGGGAACTTTTTGAACTTTGCCTTCTGCTTCGTTTCCCCTTTTTCACGCTCTTATCGACGATCACGGTGGTCAAGAGGGGATCGGCAAACGTGGAAAGAAACGTAGAAATAAAAAAAAAAAAAAAGAAAAAGAAACAAAGTAAAGAGAGGAAAGGGAACGAAGAGAAGGTAAAGAAGGCAAGATCGATCTGGAAAATCCTCGTTCACGTAAGATCCAGCGCGCGGTCACGACGAAGATCGTCCCGAGCTAACGAGCAAAAAGCACGAGGTACCGTTCTGCGTGCTTTAGACTCGGCCCGATGAAAAGACTGACCGCTCGAGTATCGTGCAGCTCGCGTGCGCTATAATGCATCTCGCTGCACGCGACCGATGCACGCTCGACGAACCTGCTTTTCATGTCCCAATTGCGGCTAGACCCGCCTACGTCAACTACGCTCCACGGAACATTTCGTGCCCGTGGCTCGCATCTTCCCGATACCTTTCCTCCTCTCTCTTTCCAATTTTTCCGATATCCCTCTTTCTCTCTTTCTCCAAGCGTAAAAAGTAAGATCTTACGGAGTTTATTGTTGCTTCGTTTCAAGTATCTACAGATATAATTGCCTGACTTAAATATCGCCGTTTGGAAAGTTTTATTTCTACGTTTTGGAACAAGCACGATGCTAACAGAAAGTGTTTCCCTGTCGTTTGCATAAGTGTTTTTTTCCGGGCAATGAGCTCACGTGGACCTCTTAAGAGTCACGCTGTATATTTCGTAATAAGCGCGCTACGCAAGCGGCCGACAAAGATTTTAATTGTAAAGCAGCGTGAGAGGAAAAACTGCAGAAAATTTCCTGGCTAATTAACAGTAGCGTGGATATGATTTAGAGCGGCTGTTTTAATTGATCATCGCTCTACAATTACGTTCCGCTAACACGCACCTTCTTCGGTTAGGTGTATTAAACAGTAACAATTATTCTGATCGTATCCGACACGATATATCGGTGCAATTTTCCAAAGAATCGAAGATTTACACGAAATTTCTCTGGGAATAGGCGGGATTTATCGTTGCCAATTATTCTTCCATATATGCAAAACGCCCATTAGTATCGTAACGCGTGTACATCCTTTCGTGTAGAAACTTCTTTGTTAATAAGAATCTTCGAAGTCGACGCTTTCTAGGATGTGTTTCTTTTTCTTCTTTGACGCAAACATCGGGTATTTTATTTCTTCTCTCTTAATCCTATTGTCTTGAATCAGTTGCGAGGAAGCAACGGGAGAAAATGAAAAGAAACGACGAAGAAAGCTTCATGGACGCAAGGAAGCGGAGTTGGAAAAACCTTAGCGGAGATCGATATGGGGAAATAAAATCTTCCATTTCTCGTCGGGCTGGTAATTTCATGGAAGTTCCACCGAGCCGAGATAGGAAAAAGTCAGTCGCGCCGATAATTGCCTCCATAATGGCCCGTGCAGTTTGACGAGAAGAAAAAATTCACCGCACCGGTGAAAAATCCTACGGCGGAAAGGTCATCTCCGCAAACAAGCGCCTAAATTCCTAGATTTTCGTTCATTTTCGCGCGAAATCTATCTATCTTGATACACATGTTTTATTCCATCGATAATTGGGTAAGTGTAAGGAACGTTCGAATGGCTGAGAATCATAGTGATGAAACTTGCTAACATAAAGAATTTAATTTAGCGAAGTAAGAGTTGATCGATCGTCAATTTAATTTTTTTTTTTTTTTTTTGAATAAGATAAATCGTATAAAATGGGAAAAATCGCATTTTAAGAACTAGGTACAAAGTAAGTAGTCAGCAGGCGATAAATTTGAATTAGTACAATGCGTTCCTTGATAAATTGACACGATCTTTTAACTCAATGAATATCGCGTTGTTACGATAACATAGAGGTAACAGATTGTATCGAAAAATGAAAATCTTTGAATATGCTGCGACAACTAGCTTACAAGTGGCAATTTGTAATACAACGAGTATCTTTATTTTTGTTGGAATACGTATGCGGCAGATGAAAGATTAATTTGGCGTTGCACAAAATCGCATATTACGGCATCTTTATCATTACCGCGTATTGTGGCGGCTAAACAAAATGTTTTTCTGTGTGAGAAAATCAATATGGGTAGTACACTAAAGTAATAAAGTGCCAAGCACTAAGTACTAAAGCACTAAAGTACCAAGTTCTAAAGCACCAAGTAGAAGTTGAAGTTGAAGTACTAAAGTGCTGAAGTACTTCATCTTCACTTCAGTACTTCACAACAGCACTTCGGTACTTCAGCACTTCAGTGCTTCAGCCCTTGAGCACCTCAGTACTTCAGCACTTCAGTACTTCAGCACTTCAGTACTTCAGTACTTCAGCACTTCAGCACTTCAGTGCTTCAGCATTTCAACTTCAACTACAACTTCAACTTCAGCACTTTAGTACCTAGTGCTTTAGTACTTTGTACTTTAGTGCTCTGTGCTTTAGTGCTTTAGTACATGGTACTTTAGTACTTGGTACTTAGTGTTTAGTGTTTAGTGTTAGTGTTAATAGCACGAGACTTAAAGGACAGTGTTGTCCTTTAAGTGCCACTGAATGAACGTTCTATTACTGGAGCCGTTCAACAGTGAGCCACGTCGTTTTTTATTCAAATCAGATGGGGATAAATTGTTTCACTCACGGAATATTTATTAGTAAGTTCTCGCAGTTGCCGACTTAATAAGTTCGCTTCTATCTTCTGCCGCGCGGCTTTCAGTATTATCGTTGTTCTTATTTACATTAAGTACGTTCAACTTATGGCTGATTACACTCTTGAAAATCAATGGGCACTATCGTCCTAACGTGCACGTTATAATTTCTTATATTGTCCACGGTTTCTTCGACAAACGTTTAATCAATCCTCGACGCTTATTACTTATTCAACGTCTCGACTATTCAATCGTAAGCAGCGTGAAAAAGCGGATAAGAGAAGCGGAACGAAAAAGTATATCTTAACGGTTAAGCGTTATGCGTACAAAGAACTTTAAAAATCATGTACACGACCGAGCGTCGAGGAGTTAATAGCGGGCGAGAGAAATTTTTTAAAGAAAGAGAAAATCTTCTAGACGGTTTATGATAAGATTATACTACGTTGTAACGTAACGCACAGTAATAAAGGAAAATCGTCGACTCTCTATCGCTCTCTCGTTTTCAACCAGTCTTTAACAAAATCTCCATTCTCGTGAAGTTAACACATTGTTGGCTACAGCTGATAGGTCGACGAGATTTCCTTGAAATCAAACATATATAATTACCAAACGACCGATATCCTAATATTACGACGAACAAGTAAATAAATTGGGTAAATGAAATCCAACGCGCAATGTACACGAAGAGAAAATTACATGGAGCCTATAAACCATCGGCGGCCACTCGAGCAAACAATCGAGCCGTGAACCACCACGGAAGCGAAAAGGCTTGTTACTCGTCGGAACGAGCGACGCATTTTCCTCCCTTTTCCGTGGGAATCCGTACAATCGAATCGAAAGGCCGTTTCCCAGTGACGCTTAAGAAAGGTAAGTGTAAGCTAGACATAACAAGTTGTTGTTCGGAACAGAGTGCCATCGGCGGTAGGTATTCGAGACATTACCCGGTTGGCTTTTGATCTTAATCTTAATTGCTGAAACTTCTCCGTGAAAGAGGATAATTCAAAGCCGAACCTCGCCCCCTTCGCCCTTTCTGTCCGCCCTTATTCTTCCATATCTCTTTCGCGGGTTCGTCGAGCAAATTTGCAAACGATAAAAACGAATCGGTCCGTTTGTTCGTTGTCGAGCCGCAATTAGCAATAGCTCGAACGATTATAATCGATGACGATTCGTACACAGTACTTTATTATCAACCTTTTCCCATCCCCCTTTTCATCCTTAACGTCTCGTACACCGATGAAGTCGTACATCGATCGGTTATATAATATTTGCGGTTCCGTCGGAAGCAACGGAAGCGAGAAAACTGGAAAATTAATGTTTTCTCGGTAGAATACCGGGTAGCTGGAAGAAACTTCGTTTCACTTCGATCGAAGTTGCCATGTTTTTGCGGTACATAGTTTGAAAGTCCAAGTCTCCGTCGCGTTTTTCCCGCCGAATCGACTTCGTACGATGTTTGTCGGTGTTTACTTTGGCTCGACGCGATACCGATTCGCGTTATTCGCCGGTTTCGCCTCGCGGTTTATTTGGATTAATCGTTAAACGCTCGTAAACCGGTTTTAGTTAAACGGTCCGACAAAGAGGGGTTGAAGGAAAAGAAAAAAAAAGATGCTTTCGAAGAAAACTTGGAAAGTTTCCGATAGAAGGGAGCGTTTCTTGCACACTCGGAGGAGCTCTTGCCGAGGAAGAAATTTTCCAAAGCGAAGAACAGGGAAAAGGAAACCGAGTTGCTGTCAACGGGTATCGATCAAGCTGCTTGTAAAACTCAAAACTTCCCTTGCATATCGCTTACAAACTCGATTAAGAATTACTAAAACTTCCTATTAAATTGAAAAAAGCGTCACGAGAGCGTGTAATCCAATTTGATGTGGAAAAAAAGAAGAGAAAGAGCAACACCAATAACGCGCTACCATTAGGAGCGCAAACAGAAACGCGTTATTGGTGAGCGTAATTATTCATAAAACAAATTGTAATTCGATATCGAGTTATGCCGATGGCCCCACGAAAATACAAGTGTTGGTCATCGACGTAACGATAACCGAACGTTCAACAAGCACGGCTGACAATACGATAATGCCAGTATAGTAGCATCATCCTCTGCTTCTCGTTCTTCTTCGTAAACAGAGATTAGATACCGAGCGAAACGGTGGACGGAGCTCTCTGTTGTACGTTCTATTCGTCCTCGGCCTTCTCTCTTTTTTCCAAACCAACAACCTTCCCAAAGGATCATCGCGTCGGTTTTCATTGTCGTTCACGGTCGTGCCAGTTTTAGAGATCTCGTGTGTATACGCGGTTCTTTCTAGAGGCAGGTCCAGGACGATCACTCGAGAAATATAAAAGGCTCCTTGCGGCAGTCCCTATCCAACGATTCTGGACCCTTCGAGTGTCGAATGCTCGTCTTAGCTATTACAACGAGTATGCTAGACCCTGAGAGAAAGAAAGATTATCGGACCAGGTTCTTCGGCAAGGGTTACTGCCTCTTTTCGTATTATGTTCCCCCTCCATCGAGCAATTTCGCCCTGTCCTCGCGTCTCTGTGGCTTCGCTTCGTTAATTCGGAAAGCATAAGCCTCGATTTATGTCTCGAGACTCAAAGGATCGTCTCTCGTTCGATTTTCGCTCGATCTTGCCCACAAGCTTTATGACACGCCGGGGAAATGGGATCTATGCGCGACAATATAAACGGTAGCTTGGCTTTGATTCAGTTGGCCAAACTCGATCGAACTGCCGACGTTATGGCTGCGAAGGACCAAGAAACGATCGAGACTTTTCCAATGGATGCGCGTTCTTGATTCCAACGTCTTACCTAGGTCTCCGAGTAATAACCTTTCGACGATTATTTGCTTCACACACAAGAATATTCTTCCACTCGATATTCGCACTTAGAGGTGGATAGTTTCAACGCCGAGCTCAGCCGTGCTCTCATCACTTACGTCACGTTACGAGTTATTTAGCGTTTTCGAGCGATCCGAAGATTTGAATGTTCGTACAATTTGGACAGATCTTTTTATAATAATGGAAACATCACGACCAACTACTAGCAAAGATACACAGAGAATATTCGAGCAATGCGCTTGCTTGTGATCGCCGATATGTTGCAATACCATACGGATTCGGTATCAAGCGTAACGATGCTTCTTCGTAATTATATCTCCTACAGTTAACTATTTCGCAACACGTATTACGAAATTAGCGGAAAAAGAGGAAAATTTCTTTCCTATCTATACCACCGTGCTGATAACGTACACATTTTTATCATTTTCATAGCGAATCGAAGATATATGTTTTATATAATTGCATTTACATAGCACCGGAACACTCGTGCTTAATTGAATCTAAATATTTATCGAGCATGTAATTAGAAGTACATTAATTGCACAATTTCTCTCGGTCAACTGCCGGGGGAGGGGATTCCATATTCGACGTAGTGACATTTCCATTAAATTCCTTTATTTACGATTTATATATTTCGTTAATTGCAAATAATAGTCATTTATACGCGAAATATTTTCAGTTTCCCTTTAGGGAACTGAAATTCCCTTTAGGTAGGAAGAGAATCTCGTTGCAGCGATCGGAATCGTTCTAAATATTTTCCGCTCCGCGAAATCCTTCGTTCCTAATCTATATTTCGTTTTATGGCAATGATTTCTATATATAGAAAGAAACACCGCGACACGCCATGTTTCCGATGTTCGCAGCTATCCGCGAGATATCTTTTCTTCGCTTACCCGCCTTACAGATGTCCACATCGACGTCGTCGCTGATGCCACGAGGGAACTTGGTATTCAACAGCTCTTCCACGGTGAATTTATGCCTGTGCCTTCCGACGGTGTTCTCGTTCTCCCCGGGATCGGCGTCGACCGCCCGGCAATCGGCGCATCGACTCGCCAAACAGAGGATGGAAAGCAACGGCAGCAATCTCATCTCGATATCGTCGATATCGGGTCCAAACGACACGAGTGCCTTCTTCCCTCTATGTACCCAGCTAGGCCATAAAAGACCAGTCGTACTACCGCCTACACCAACGCATTTGCCACTACTTCTCTTTCACCCTCTTCTCGTTTCCACCTTTCGACGTGCTCGTCCTCCACCGACGACTCGAGACCACCACTCGAAACGCGGGAGAAATTTTCTCGAGTGGGATGCCACCGATCACATGTCCGAACTCAGTCACGCTCGATGGATGCGATCGATACACGTCGTCCTTGCCCTCGCCTCGGTCGGTCGACCAAAAAAGGAGAGGAAAAAAAAAAAAGAACAAAGAGGATCTATCGGAATGACGTGAAGACCAAAAGCGAAGGAAGAACTACCCTTTGTCGCAGATGCACAACGAAGCACGAACAAACCGGAGAAGACACGTGAGACAAGACGCGATGAAAAACGGTAAAATCGACGATTCGGCCGATACGCGGTCACAGAAGGTAGAAGGAAGACGAAGCAAACGAGTGATACGCGTGTTCACGCGATGAAAACGTAATCGCTACTGAAGAGTTGGGTCGGACGCCGATCGAGGAACATGACGAGCGTACGTCATCGGACAAACGAAGCGATAAGAGACGATCGCGAGGAAGGCGAGCGGGAGCGCGGGTCAAAGTTCGTGTCACAGATTAGAGGGACGGATTGCCAGCGGCGATCGTCCTTGCGTGGAGAACGTGGAGAACAGACTGATCGTCCCTCGCGGCCGACACGACGCGTCGTTCGAAAGCGCGCGCTCGTACTGGCATTAAGTCGAGAGAGGGATAGAGGAGGAGGGGGATATGTATGTATATCTAGAGGGGATGCCGGGAACAAGCAGTCTCCTCCCTCGCAAACCTGCACGGCACGAGGGTGGCCGAGACACTGACCGAGCTTCCGTCGTTCGGCCACCAGCGAACCCTAAAGAATCCTCGGCCCTCCGAAAAACACTTGTACCGCTCGCTCGTACATAGATTCCCGTCGATTCTCGTCGCGTTTGATCGTCCGTCGTTCGATAAAGATACGACGACCACGTACGAGCAAATATTTTGTAACCACATTTATCTTACTAATTTCGAATATATTTTAGATACGCATAATTAAGAAGAATAAAGAAATAATTATCTGCTTCCGGATTTAATAAATATATCCCTGAAAAAAATGTCAGCATTTATACCGCGCTTTCGGAAAACGAATAGGTCTGGTACACATCAACGCGTAAAAATTTGCAGAAAGATCGCGAACGCGACATGTGCTCGATCCCTTCGATTCTATATCGAGAAAGATCGTCGATTTTCAAAAAATGATCAGAATACGCATGAGATTATTGAAAGATAAAAAAAAAAAACAAAAAATTGTATCGATGGACGTATCGACGTTGTCATTCAGTTTCCTCCTCGTGCTCGATACGTGTAACGATTTCTCACTGAACGTGTCGATGTTTGTGCGACGATAAAAAATAACAGAAGAATCCAAGGGAATCTCGAAACGTATATTTTTCACTGGTTGGGCAATCAGCATTAATCCAAACAAATACGAATCAAATACCTGGAATATTCGTAGCATAGCGAATCCCATCTATAATTCATCGAACGTCCATGACGATCCTCGTCACGAATTTACATACACCGTTACCGCGACGATTTTCGACGCGCTTTCGTTCGCTAAAAGATCGGACAACCGCCGAATTTCACGGTGGAACGTGTCCCTGGCAAACTATCGCCCGTTGCATTTAAAAATTAACGGTACCGCTTGTGCATAGCAGTGGCGCGAGGCTACTTAAAAGGCGCTATTTCTAGAAGAACGGTGGCGGTGCTGGGGCGTCGCTTTCGGCCACACATATTGATAAATATTCCAAAAGTGGCGGGGCCTGTCGCCCACGGAAACACGTGTTTCATATCCCACGCAACGACCTGTATCGGTCAAGTATCGGATTACTGTCATGGGATCACCCTTTAGGAACCCTGCCTGTCTATCCGAGGGTAAGTGCATGTCGACGCTGCACAGAAACCCTCCACGAGAATAATCTCTGAAGGTACGAGGGAAAAACCGAATTCTCTGTTAACATCACGCACGAACGAACGAAACAGGACTGACGACAGTACGGCGACGAATCAGAGATCAGCCTGAGATACTAGTCAATGTCCTGCGATCATTCCGATACTTCGAATGTGATCCTAACCCGTAGGTTTAGCTTTAGTTTCGTACAAATCCGTTCGTAGGTATCACGACACTCGCGGAAAGCGAGATCCGCATCGAGGAAGATTAGGAAATTATTCAAATCTTGAAGAATATCGTCGAGGTGGGTATAGAAAAAAATACGAGATAAATAAAAAATTTGTATATTCGATATTACGATAGAACTCTTTTCTTCGCGTATGATATCATTGTGATTGAGAATCACGGTTGAATTGTGGTTGAGAAAAACGGTTGACTCGTGCGATTTAAACGGACCGTTAGATTCACGAGTGGCGTTTAATTAAAATCATTAGGGGAAGGAATATTAGGAGCAATAAGTTAGGTGTTCGTGGCCACAGCTGCACGTGAAACGTTACATATAAAGGTAATAATATATTCAGCGGTACAGTGATCGTGGAAGCCTTTGTAGAAGCTTCGGCGATGCTCGATAAAAATTTCATCGCTTCATATCGCACGCTCGACTTCCTACGGTTGAAATTCTTCGCGTAACAACAGTTTTTCCTTCAATTATGTTATCCGTCACGTACGATGCGTCGATGTATCCGTCGTTACAACGATTAATCGCTCGTAAATTTTCCCACGCAGAATCTCGAAATATCAAACCTGCGAATCATATTGAATCGCAGTGGTTGAACGAACGAAAAAGCGGTGGCAATCCACAACGGAATATCTCTTACGTAACGATACTCTGTGCGAGTGGAAAGTTTGCTACGATTAGCGTGAAATACGTTAAACACCCTTGTTCTTCTGTTCGCTCGGTTTCGTTAGATTCCCAGCCCGTTCGCGAAGAAACGAAAGGAGAAACGGAAACGGCGGTGCAATTAAAGCGGAACCGTTTAAATTTATTCCTGCAGGACGTTTCGGTTGAACGAAACGACGGCCTTTTTGTCGGTGGTTGCAGACTTTCCGAAAATTCGAGCAGTCGGAAGCGATATCCCCTTGCGAATCAGATCCGAAACTTTTCCGCTCGCGCGTGCTTTTCTTCGCTTCGTTTCGTTTCGCGTTCGCTGTCTAATATTCCTGCGCTTCGTTGCGTAACATGGAAAACTCGAAAGTCCACCACCTCCACCAGTTCGGTATGCCGCTGCGCCACCGTGTTCGATGGCGAAATAATTAACGTGGAAACTTTCCACGCGATTGAAAGATCTCGCGTTTACGACAGAGGGGCGCCGCTGTAAAATGGATCGTCGCCGAGCAAGCGACATTAATTAAAATCGTAGAGTTTAAGCCCAACCCGCTTAAACCCGCTTCTTCACCCGTGTGTCGTTCTCTGTCGCTTGGTTCGGCTACCGAGAATCGCGTAAGAATTTTTCGCGCGCGAACAGTGAAATTCGTGGAAATCGAACCCGAGAAGGTTTTTTCCCCACACCTTCGAAGTTAGGGATCCGAGCATCGCTGCTCGAGCGACGCGTTTTCGATGTAATTCCCGCAGTAAATTAGCCATAAGCGCATCCGGTCGATTGGTTCTTACGTGGAAGTTGGTCGTTTAATGGCTGTTTGGCTGATAGTTTGGTTAGGAGCCGGAGAATTGATAATTGAATCGTTAATTCAGCGAGAATACGTAATTGCTTCTGTTACTTTGACAAAATTATTTATCTTTGATGGGAGCATGTTTTTGTTCGCAATAGTTTTAGTTTTAGACGGTGCTTGAATTGATCCTAGTTAAACGGGATTAGATTTTGGTAATAGACTTTCCACTCCACTGAACTAACGATTATCAGTGTTCGTTAGCGATGATAGAACTTTAGTCAGCGAATTAAACGAGACACAGAGGAAAAAGAGCGACAAGATTTCTGATTTAAAAAGATTATGGACAAAGTTGGAAAGATTGATAGAGAAACCTGTGATGCCTTCGAACGTTAAAATACTTGGCTACGCGTAGTCATAAAGCCTACCTATGAAACCTACTTACGAACTGTACGTATCGTTTCCTGTACTTATCTCGTTATTAGAAAGACTGTGCACTTGTTCCACTTTTTCGCTGGTCTTCAAATATTCATGAATGATATCATACTATGATATATGAAAATCACACATATACATAAAGCGTAAGAAATTTCACGAGGGAAGGAATTATAAAGATAAATATACCGCTCTTGAACACTTTTTCCCTCTGCTCGGCTGTAGAACGATCACTTCATTTAGAAACCGGTGGTAGCCGGTGAATCGCTCGCCGGGCAAATACACTCGCCAGCGAAGTCTTACGGGGAAATTGTTCCATTGTGATTTTAATTCATTCGCGGTTGAACGACGCGTCGTAGCGGGGCGAAGTTGTCGACGGTGGCCGAAGAGAAACGGAAGAAAAGGTAAAAACGGTGAAAGAAAAAGGGCGCCATTCGGCAGAGGCAACGAGGAAAGAAGCGAGAAACCTTCTCCGATACGGAGGACGAAAAAGCAGCGCGCGAGCTCGTTTAAACAAGCTGTCAACGAGCAATTAATCAGCGTTAACATGCGCTCTTTACTGCGCGCATAATGAAGCCGATTAGATGCGCGTCGAAGCTTTCATCTCTCCAGACTGCGTCTCTCGTTAGACAGTCTCGTTTCGCCGATATCGCGGAAGAAGAAAGAATCGAGGGACGAGAGGCAGGGGAATCTCGAACGGGGCTAAACATCATTTCTGAGGCCTAACGATATCGTCGTTCGAGATAAGCTTAATATTCGAAACGCGACGTCTGCCGCGACGAGATACTACACGAGGACCTTTCTCGTACGACAGTGTTCTTCAATTTTTAATCGATGGAAATAGGAAACTACATCGACGTTTATCGAACATTTCAGTGAATTTTAAAAGGAAAAACGATTCATTGGGTTTCTCGTGATTTATCGACGAGCCGTGGAAAATAGAATATAGATCGCGATAGTTTTCGGTGATTTTCGAATTGAAAACGAGGTTGAAGAACACTGACACTGGAAGCAGATTATCTTACCAGCGAGGCGGAAGTATACCGTCGGTATTACCGGTAGCTTCGCGAACTTACGAGGGGATATTCAGATCGATCATTCCGGTTGAATATTTTCTGGTAATGGAACGTGGAGCCAGCGTAACGATGTGCTTCGATGGAATCGTGTATCGCGAATGACTGCTTCTTCTACGATCGTTCGGAATAAAGGAAGGACTTTTCCAACTTTTAATGATCGCGAGAATGAAGGAATTAAATTTTGCTGCAAAGTGTTTTAGTATTCAGAAGGTTAAAATAGCAAAAAAAGAAAAGAAAAAAGCTAAGATCGTTAAACCATTACTATGACCACATTTTTTCTTATTTTTTCTTTATTCTCTAAATAAAAATATATGTATACTTTTTTACGTACGTACGACGTCTTAGAATCGCGAATGATAAAATATATCTGTAATTCCAATTGATATCATAACTTAGTTGGTAACTTATGCACTTTATTTTGGGACACCTTGTACATTCGATTTCGTGCAACTCGATATCGGAACGATTGTTTTTAGCCGTTCGTTACAACGAGCCTTTACATACAGCTGCGTAAACGATACTGAACTCCCCCCAAAAAAATAACAAAACAGAAGGCTAACTTTTTTACGTTGAAATTTTACCCGCAGGCGCACCTTGTCTGATTTCGCAGAAGTACTATGCTCTGCGCGCAAAAAGGGGGAGAGCATCGAGCGTGTTGCATATATGGCCCTATTCATTGACTAACTCATTGCTCGTCGGACCAACGATAAATAGCTTTGTACAGCTTTAATTCCTTGGGTACAAAGAATGCTTGTGCTGCGTTTCGCGAACTACGTATGCTCGAAACAAGGTCATAACGAAAGTACTGGTACTTCTATCTGTGAGTTATCGTGACTACTTTCATCGTCGATGCCATTTCGGTGTAGAAAAGTGAAGAATAAATATGAATTTTAAATGTGTACTCACCTAAGATGCATTTTCGAATTCGTTTTATAACTGATCTTAGTTGAAGTATAGCATTAATAATAGCGTGATCAATGAGACGAACGCGTTTTTTTAGATAGACACTAACGTTCGTTACATTTTTCCGTTACATTTTCATCGACTAAATACAGGATAGATCTGACATTATACGGGACTCCGAGTCTCACGTTTCGAAATTACCGACCTCGAAAAAGATCAGTCTTCCTTACGCCCTCTTCGATTTGTTACGGCGAATATAGGAAGTACATATATTTAACTCGGTCGACAAACGCGAAAAGAATGAACCTGGCACCACTGGTCAATGCTGGAATTTTACGGCATATCGCGCCACCACCGAGCACTATGTGGCGTCAAATGTTCTATAATACCGACCATTCAGAGGTTTTATTACGCCCTCTACAATTTATTACATGTCATGGAGTTATTGATTTTTCTATCTTTTTATGTCCATTTGTAATTACATTTTCCCTACTTGAGATTAGAAACTATTTGTACTCTTAGATTGCAGTCATACAATCTCATTTACTCTGAACAGAGTCATTGATGAAGGATAGGCATGACATTAAATGGGACCTCCATGGGAATTCTTATCTCACGTTCTGAAATACCGACTTCGAAAGAAGTAAAATGTTTCTCACGCCCTCTGCAATTTATAGCATTTTTATTCTCGACTTTTTGATTCTCGAGCGCATATACATTATTGTAAATAGAATCACATTAAAATCATAAAAAAGAGAGTCAGTATAATATCAATTAAAATATTGGAAATCTATTACTATTTGTAAAGCGATACACATATTAATATTCCGAGTATATTTGAAAAACAATATCAGGTTAAAAATTACTTTAATACAGTTCAGTCTAGATCCCGAAAAGAATATCGAATCATCCAGACTAGGTTGAACTACCTCCCCGCAGAAAACATAGATACTCATGTTAAAAACCATTACGAGTTCTTTCTATACGACGATGCTTATCTGATTTGAAACGAACTCGGTGTTTGCGGAATCCAGTCGAGGATATGCGGCCCTGACCGATCAGTACTGCGGTACTCGGACGGAGTTTAGACCTGTAATTTGATGTCCTTCATAATTCTGTCCAGTGGGTTCCTCCCACCGACAGTGGACCCCACTAGTTCAGTTGGGGCATACCTTGGTAATCCTGTTCAATGGTCCCTCCCACCGGGTGCCCCATTTGTTCAGTTGGAGCGTGCCAGATTACAGGCCTGTATGCTCGACCCTTGCCTGGACCACCGCGGCATCGTCGGTCGGTGGTTTCGACCGTAGCGCGTGTAAGTTCCGAACGGCGAGACAGAAATCGAGCGATGGTCAATCGCTCGACCTCCCGCTGAAACTTAGGGTTATCTTGTACACGGGAATGCGTCGCGTATGTTTGATGTTTCTTCCGAGAGATCGCGAGCTCGTTCATTTCAGGCGCGCATATTTTATTTTGTAACTGATCGCGATTTTTTTTTATCCTGGCATTTTCGAAGGATGTTCCGTTAAGAAATGTTAGGTCGATCAGATAAGTGTTTGATATTTTAAAAGATATTAGTGTCGTGAAGGTAGAGCGTTAGACTTTAACAAAACGTCCCGAATTTCCCTGTTGCCAGACACGAAAGTATAAGTAAAGGGTCAGTAGCTTCGTTTTTTTTCCTCCGTTGCACGTTAGGCGAATGTACTGAGTGTATTTGATACTGAATGATGCCAGCAGGCTTGCGAATTATTATACGATGTTTGTAAAAGTCGATGTAATCGGTGTGTGGGAAGTGGATGTTGCGTGATTAATTTTAACTTAGACAACTAACATGGCATGCGTTCGTCTTAACTTTAATTAACAGATATACCTTGGTAAATTATTAGTACCTGACGTGGATCGTTTTAATTAATTTTAAGATAGATATGTTCAGGCAAAATCAATTTTGCGCGTCTTTTGTAGAAAAATACATTATCTAACATAGAGCGAAAAGTTTAAAACTCTTTCATTCTAATCTTTTTAAAAATTAAATCATTAAACAGTATAATGGATTTAACAAATTGTTTATAGTTACATTTCTTTTTATTTCGTTTCAAGTTAAAGTTTTTGATGAGAAAGATTGTTAGTAGTATCTATTTAGTATCTATTTTTAATATCTATCTTTAGCTTCACTTTTAAGTAGATTTTAGTTCTAGATTAAGTTGAATTAGTTAATTGATTACGAAAGGCCACGAACAACGAGGGATTTATTCTTGAGTTTAAATCTTTGTTTTAAACGTTACTCTTTAACTTTACTTCTAAATCTTAAATAAAGTTTCGAAGTTAGTTTTAAGCCTTAGTTTTAGTATAATTGTAAAAATCGATAAACTCGATTGATATATTTATCTTTATCGATCTTTGCATCGATCTTTTTATTTCTTTCGTTGTTCTTTTACTTTTTCCATAAGGCGCAATCTGTATGTTTGAATTATCAATAAATTGTATTGTGCATTTTTGAGTCAGTCTTTTTATACTTGATAATATTATTCCGTTAATTTTCAGTAATTATGCTATTAACTTATAACTATAGTCTCCCATTAAATAAAAATAATTATGCTCTTAGCATATAACAGTTGCACCTTTTGACTGTGATACTACGGTTATTTTCATCATAAACTTGCATTTGATATAAACTAACACAGTTCTAAGTGAAAAACTAGGTCCACAGAAGCGTAAGTTTAATTTTAGCTTATAAAAAATATCAAAATTATAAAAATGATTATTGTAATAAATTAGTGGAGGTGCCAATTTACAATAAAAATAAAAAGATTAATAAGTTTGATTCTATTATATCGAAAAAACATTGTTGATGTCAGCAAACCGTTACCGTTCGATTGAACTTCCGGCACCTTGACAACAATTTGCGAAAATCTATATAAGGAACATACAACTCGCACGCGATTTCACTTGTGTTTGAACTCCCGTGCCGCGAAGATCGAGAAACAATTTCTACGATTTAAATTATCGACTTATAACATCTAAACTATTACTTTACATTTAAACTATTAATTTACAACATTTAAACTATTAATGTACAACATTTAAACTACTAATTTATAATATTTGAGCCATTAATTTATAACATTTAAACCATTAATTTACAACATTTAAACTATTATTTTATAACATTTAAGCTATTAATTTACAACATTCGAACTATTACATTATAACATTTATTAACATTAATCTTCTGATGTTATTCCTTCATTAAAATAAAATATGTATTAAAGTCTTAATACCGAATTATGAAACAAATGACTAACATATTTTAGAAATCATTGGATTCTTAATTTTTAGATTTTAAACTTTCACATTAGAGTTTCAGTTTTTATACTTATCAAAGTTTATTACAAATTCAATCTTTATTATTACTAAAGTTACTTAAGTTAATAAACCTCCATTTTTTAAATAGTCAGTAATCACTCACCGTGTTTTGCTTTGTTACACATTTATCCCAACCTCCATTTCTACCATTGACCTTTCAACGGTTCCTGCCTGATGTTAGTCTTCCTGGTGATATTCGCTGGGGTAGCACACCATCCATGGTTCTCCGCTTCGAACGGTGAGTCGCATGCATTTCTGTTCCTCCGGTCACTCAATCATGTCGTAGGATGAAAGGTCCGAATCGACACGGGTGACCGGTTGTATTACGTAGAATTTTTTGCGAGCATAGTGACCGCGGGTATTTTTTATACCCGTGAGTAGTAACACTTATTATTTCAAATTTATTAGTTTAGGATAGGTCTTCTTGCACATCGCGATTATAATAACTAGTTTTTTAATAATTAGGTTAAACATATACACTTGAGAATATATTCGTGTTATTTATAAATATGCATGTTAACATTCCGTATGAATATTTGCAAATGGCAAAAATATCTACACGAATATATCTGTATGACATACATATACTTGATCTTAAGCAATGAATTAATCGTGACAATATTAAGTCACGTTCGTTTATTTCACTTCGGCTAGATTTTAAAATATGAGATAAAATTCATTTTTTTCCGTACAAGAATGTGTGAAATTTTACGTGCAAGAAGACACTTCGCGACAGGCAGATTTTTGAATCAAAGCAATAATTTTGAACACTGCTTCTGCATTTTCGAGTATGTGCTTTGATAAAAAGATCGCCTGAGATTATTTCTTTCTTAGTAATATATTTAGAGTCAATTATTCCATTTGATCGAGTCTCAGTCTTTTAGAATTAACGCTATCTATTTTGCAATATTAAAGTTTTGTTCTGATTTATTAAATTAATATAGTAGAGTTATTTTGTTACTATTAAATTAATAAAGCAGATTTAATCAGATACGAAGTAGTAAAATATAAAATCAAAGAACGTTAGTCCGTTAAATAAAAATTACACAAACTAATCATCTTTTTAGTTCAGGATTTTCAGGTTTAACCCTTTCCGTGCCCATTGTCAGGACCTCATTCACGTGCCCAGGTGCTACTTGAATGGGAGAAAGACATTGGGCACGATGATCTAGAATTAAATAATGTAATAATTTCTCAGCGACTGACGATGTGTTAGTGTATCGTGCACGACGTATTTTCCACATTGTGTATGTGTGTTGATAGGCCGTGGAATTGCGTCGCTTTTTCTCATTCGTCACAACTTCAAATATTAAAAATGTCGAGACACATATCGGTCCCGCGCTTTTAATATTGCCGTCAATTACAATTATAATTGCAAGTTTACTTACACTTATTTTAACGATATCATTTAGTCATACGTGTTTTATCACGTTTTACGCAATGGTCACTAGCCTTCGTCAGTCGATTTCAGGAAAAAGGTACGTACCTTAGAGTGTGCATGATATGTTAAGCTCGGGTGTCGGAGGCGTCCCGGGACGTCCTCTCTAGTGTAGGACCTTTGCGCCCGGGCGTTTGTGTGAGAACCGTGGAGCGAGTGTGTTGGTGTGCCTGTTTTGCTATTTTTTAAATATAGCGCTAGGTAGGATAGGTAGCATACTTTCTGGTGTGTCTGTTAATTATAAGTAGGTAGGGCCGGGCAGGTTGGCACAGTCTCTGGTCGGGTAGGCGCGTTTTCGCGTGACCAACCTGTTTCTGGAAATCTAATTTGAAAAATCGACGGCGAAACTGGCACGAGTAGAGCATGCACTCGTCTCTGGTTTTGCCTTCCGATTTTTCGAATTTCGCGGTCGCGGTCGCGAGTGGGCTCGAAACGAACGTTTATCGCTCGAGCACGCACGTGCGAGTGGGCAACGATCACTGCTGTGATCGTTGGTCAGTCCATGTGCACTTCAATCAGCTTCCGCGTTTTATATTTTTATTTTACCTTTATAAGTTTTTTTTTTTTGTTTGCGATTTAGAAGTCTCGAGCTTAGATTTAAGTTTCAGCGGGCATTGCGCCCGAAGAAAGAAGAGGCTATAAGCCGAAGAGGCCCGGCAAACTGCCACTCAAGAGGGCAACTACTAATGGCTGCCCATCCTCTGGGTCATCCAGAGCATGGGAAGTCATTATTGTTACTACTTTGTCACTATGCTCGCTTTTAGTATTTTTAGTAGTAGTAGTAGTAGTAGTAGTAGTAGCAGTAGTCTTTGCTCCTGTGGCCGATATATATGTCGGTCCATTATCCCATTGGGCAAATCGCGATTTTTCTTATTAGTGTCGCGACAGTATAATTACGGGTTGAATTAGAGTTGCGATAAAATGATAATCGCGTTTGCTTTAGAGTTGCGAATTACGATGTCGCGATTGTATTTTGCAATTTTTATTATGAGTTTTTGGAATTTATCCTGTTTTTTATTATCCAAAATTAGATTATAAAAGTCTTAGTTTTCAATTAATTTATAGTATTGCAAGTAGCAATATCAGAATATTTAAAGTAGCTTTTTTATACAGTAAATAGTAATTTTCATTGAATTTACTTTAAGAGTTAGCGTTGCGATAATGAATGATCGCGTTTTGTTAAGTAGAGTTGCGTTTACGAAATGCCCAAATGCCCTCCGACTGCATTTGTCGGACATTGTTCCTGGATCGCACGTACAGCTATAAGAGCTGTACAAGTGTGATAGTCCATCGGCAACCTCCTAAATGGTTGCACTGCGATATGTCGACCCTCCACTCGCGATTTTTTTTATTAGTGTTGCGACAAATTAATTACGGGTTGTATTAGAGTTGCGAAATAACATCGCGGCTTTTTACTAGTGTGGCGAGAGAATGATTACGGTTTAAATTAGAGTTGCGATATTATCCCATCGCGAGTTCTACTAATTTTTCCCTTCAGCGTTGCGATAATAAACGATCGCGTTTTGTTAAGTAGAGTTGCGTTTACAAAATGCCCAAATGCCCTCCGACTGCATTTGTCGGACATTGTCCCTGGATCACACGTATAGCTATAAGAGCTGTACAAGTGTGGTTGTTCAACCGCCTAAATGGTTACACTGTGATCTCTGGCTATCAGTGTTGCGTATTTTTTTTAAATATGAGTGCATAGATTTATATTTGTTAGCGCTGCGTATCAAATTTCGGGTATTTTCAAACTTTTCTTCTTTTTTTTTAATGGTAGGTTAATTGACATTGCAGATATAACGAAGCACTCTTCGCGTTTGATTTTGAAAATTTTCTGTTTCATAAACATTAATAGTAAGTTAGCGTTGCGAAACAAGAACATATCATTTAAGCTATTAATTTATGACATGTAAACTGTTTCTCAACAACATTTAATCTATCACTTTATAACGTTTGTCATTAATTTATAACATTTAAACTATTACTTTATAATATTTAAACTGTTACTTTAAAAGATTTAAACTATTAGTTAACAACATTTGATATATTAATTCCTCACAATTAAATTATTAATTTGTAACAATTAAGCTAATAATTTATAGTAATTGCGATATTCATTTATAACATTTTATTATTAACCTAATACTATTACTCGATTAATTTTTAACAATTATGATTTTAATTTATAACAATATTATAGAATCATCGGAATTACTATAAATTAGAATTTCCAGTGATTTCTATTCTGTATGATAAATTTATTGATAGATGGATTTATTTATAGTGGTTTAAACAGGAAACGATGGTTATTTAATATGTAACTAAGACAACTAAATTGATAATTCGCAACTCACACCTAACAATTAACAACTCATAACTACTCGGTAACTAATGATTAAATTTCAATACACGCTACTTCTTTGCTCTAAAATAATTTTACATCGTCTGCTTCCGATGCTTAAAAACTCTTTACGTAAATGGCGCCCGAGCGTAGTTCGCTCTTTGTGGTGGGGCGCGGTAATTGGTATCGTTTACCAAATAATAATACACAAAGTACTATTCTGAATGTTAGAAAATTAATGTAACGTTGCATAATGTTAAGTAACTCATGGTCGGGTCTCGTGCGTAGTCACCTCTTCGCGGTGAGACCTGGTAATTGACATCGTTTTCCAAGAGTTAATCAGTTGATTAATCTTTGAAAAACGATACCAAGCCAAGAACTACATAACAGTCCAGTTTGGATCACCAAAAACCTCTAAGAGAATTTTGTTCAAACTAATTGATAGTCGAAAACTAGTATTAAAGAAGTGTGAATTTAGTCTTAGTTTGCAGAAACTATTAAAATGATAAAACTGGATATCGTATTAAATCGTTGAAGTCGCCAATTTACGACAAAAATTAAGAAATCGTTCAATTTGATTTTGTTATAATGGAAAAACCGTCTCCTGCTATGTCAAAAAATCGTTACCGTTTGATTAACAAACCGACACCTTGTCAAGTTATATAAGAAACACGGAAGTCGCGCGCGAGCTCTTTTGTGCCTGAAATTCCGGAGAGTGAACATCGAAGAAGAATTTAAATATAAGGTAAATAAAAAAAAATATCAAATAACAACATTGCAACCAGTAATTTATAACGTCTAAACCATTAATTTACAACACTTAAGCTATTAATTTATAACATTTAAACCATTAATTTATAACATTTAAGCAATTAATTTATAACGTCTAAACTATTAATTTATAACATTTATGCTATTAATTTATAACATCTAAGCCATTAATTTACAACATTTGAACTGTTATTTTATACATTTAAGCCATTAATTTCTAACATTTGAGCCATTAATTTATAACATTTAAGCAATTAATTTATAGCGTCTAAACTATTAATTTCTAACATTTGAGCCATTAATTTATAACATTTAAGCCATTAATTTATAGCATTTAAGGTATTAATTTATAACGTCAAAACTATTAATTTATAACATTTATGCTATTAATTTACAACATCTAAGCCATTAATTTACAACATTTAAGCCATTAATTTCTAACATTTAAACTATTAATTTATAACATTTAAGCCATTAATTTATCACATTTGAGCCATTAATTTATAACATTTATGCTATTAATTTACAACATCTAAGCTATTAATTTACAACATTTAAGTCATTAATCTAAAACAATTACTCCATTAATTCTTAACAACTATACCAATAATTTATAACCATATTCTCCCATTAATTCAAAGTAATTATGCTCTTAATTTATAACAGTCGTACCATTAATCGGAAGCAACTCTACATTCAGTGATTTAAATCA
The DNA here is from genome assembly GCF_011952255.1 of Bombus vosnesenskii. Classification (NCBI taxonomy): domain Eukaryota; kingdom Metazoa; phylum Arthropoda; class Insecta; order Hymenoptera; family Apidae; genus Bombus; species Bombus vosnesenskii. The sequence goes on along the minus strand of NW_022884330.1, from coordinate 8,558 downwards.
ATACCATCAATTCGTATTGAGTGAATTAATGATTTATTTTGTTTTATTTTATTAACGAAATCTTTCAAGTTCCTAAAGTGCTATTTTATTTCTATATAGCATTATTTTTTAATTTTAAATACAGTATTTAATTTCTCATTTCACTATTTCGTATAAAACCAATGGTAACACAGAGTGTAATTTTAAGATGTAATTTTCCATGTCTGCTCAAAACCAAAGAAACAACACCATATTTATGGAATCAAGGAAGCAAGTGCAATTTAACCGCAAGTGCAATTTAAAGGCAACCACATCTTATCTGTAGCTGCACATGAGTCAGAGGACATTTCAAATCACGTTGTTGCTTTGCTTCGGAGTATCAAGACCGTTAGCTTATAAGTAATGTAAGAACAAATAAACTCCGGGCAAAACAGTGTCGCCGCTACAATGTCGCTTTATTATAAAATAATTTTACATCTCTGCTTCCAATGCTTAAAAACTGTTTATGTAAATGGGACCCGAGCGTAGTTACCTCCTCGTGGTGGGTCCCGGTAATTGGTATCGTTTCCCAAATAATAATACACTAAGTACTATTTTGAATATTAGTATTATTATTTGAGAAACGATATCAAGCTAAAAACTACTTCAATATAGTCTGGTCTTGATCATCCAAAATAGTTTTGGTGATCTAGACCGGACTAAGACCCCCCCGCGGGGGCGCCGTGGGACATCGTGGGACATCGTGGGACACCGTGGGACATCGCGGGACACCGTGGGATGCGAGCGTTTTAGCCTTAATTAATCTTAAGATAGATACCTATGTTATGTGCATTGTAAGCTCATTCTGTACAAAGATACTTATCTATCTTGGAACGAAAAATAAAAATCTCGTCTCTCGTGATACCCTCGCTTACCACATTGGAAAAATTGCTCCCACGATTTATCGGTTCACGGTCGCTCAGTTCTTTCAAACCGTAGCGTGACGTACTCGCTCGCGCGTATTCCGGGTACGTGCGGGTCAACGTGCACTGGGCAACTCTTTGGATTCGTAAGTCGCCCCAAGCACACCTCTGTCTTGATGACTACTCGACGACTGCTCGTCGTTTGCCTCGAATCGCGGGAGTTGTCATCGCACTGGTGATACCTGCGATTCTCAATACTGTCCGATTGGTACTTCGGTACTCGGGCAGAGACCTGCATTTCACGTCCTCCGTAATCCTGTTCAAGTGACGAACCCGCGGGGGTGGACCCCACTGTTCAGTTGGGGCATTGCCTTCGTAATCCTGTTCAGCGGTTCCTCCCCGGGCCTTCATTTGTTCAGTTGGAGTGTGTTAAATTGCAGGCCTATTTGCTGGATTGCTAGTATCATCGGTAGGTGCCATCGACCGTGATAAGATCCAGACGACGTGACAGGAATCGGGCAAAGGTCAATGCTTGGGCTTTCCGCTGAACCTTAGGGTTATCCGGTGCACGGGGGTACGTCATGTAGGTTTGTTAGTTCTTTCGAGAGATCGTGATTTCGTTCGTTCCGGGCGCGCCGCGGTTTTTCTTTCACCGTCTGATTGTTGGGGCTCCTTTTCCGTAGTAGCCTCATATTGTTTCTTTCGTTCCAAGTTAGACAAATGTGTCTTTGATACCGAATGCGGCCAGTAGGGTTGCGAATTATTGTACTGATCGATGTAATCGTTGTGTGGGAGATGGATGTTGCGTTACGTAGGCTTTGTTCTACGTTTGTAAAGATTCATGTAAGCGCTGCGTTGGAGATATGTGTTTCGCAGTTAGGCTACGAAACAACTATCTCTTTACGCAGGCCCATGGCAAGTAGAGTCAAAACTCAACATTCTGCCAACAGGTTGAATGTCGAGATCGATGTGTAGTGTTACATAACCCATGGGCGGGTCTCGTGCGTAGTCACCTCCTCGTGGTGAGACCTGGTAATTGGCATCCTTTTCCAAAAATTAATCAGTTGATTAATCTTTGGAAAACGATGCCAAGCTAAGAACTACGCACCAGTCCAGTTTGGGTCTTCAAAAGCCTCCAACAGAATTTTGGATGATCTAGACTGGACTGCACCGTGGGACACCGTGGGATACCGTCGGTCCAGTTTGGGTCTCCAAAAGCCTCCAACAGAATTTTGGATGATCTAGACTGGACTGCACCGTGGGACACCGTGGGATACCGTCGGTCCAGTTTGGGTCTCCAAAAGCCTCCAACAGAATTTTGGATGATCTAGACTGGACTGCAACGTGGGACACCGTGGGATATCGTCGGTCCAGTTTGGGTCTCCAAAAGCCTCCAACAGAATTTTGGATGATCTAGACTGGACTGCAACGTGGGACACCGTGGGATACCGTCGGTCCAGTTTGGGTCTCCAAAAGCCTCCAACAGAATTTTGGATGATCTAGACTGGACTGCACCGTGGGACATCGTTGGACACCGTGGGACGTTGTCGGTCCAGTGTGGGTCACCAAATGCCGCGAAAAGAATTTTGGATGATCTATACTGGACTGCAACGTGGGACATCGTTGGACACCGTGGGACATCGTCGGTCCAGTGTGGGTCACCAAATGCCGCGAAAAGAATTTTGGATGATCTACACTGGACTGCACCGTGGGACATCGTCGGTCCAGTGTGGGTCACCAAATGCCGCGAAAAGAATTTTGGATGATCTACACTGGACTGCAACGTGGGACATCGTCGGTCCAGTGTGGGTCACCAAATGCCGCGAAAAGAATTTTGGATGATCTACACTGGACTGCAACGTGGGACATCGTCGGTCCAGTGTGGGTCACCAAATGCCGCGAAAAGAATTTTGGATGATCTACACTGGACTGCAACGTGGGACATCGTCGGTCCAGTGTGGGTCACCAAATGCCGCGAAAAGAATTTTGGATGATCTACACTGGACTGCAACGTTGGACGCCGTGGGACAACGTTGGACACCGTGGGACACCGTGGGACACCGTGGGACACCGTGGGACACCGTGGGATATGTCTTGGCTATGTCGAATCCATTCTGAGCTCATTCTGTACAATGATACTTATCTGACTTGGAACGAGATATTAAAATCTATTCTTTTTTCCCACTGAATCTTGCGGTTATTTTGTGCACAGCGGTGCGTCGCTTGAGTCCATTGATTCTTCTGAAAGATCCCGATGTATGAAATCATTCTCTTATTTCAAACCAATTTTTAACGGATTATCTTATTGTTTCAAATTGAGTTATAACGTCATAAACTTGCAAATTAGTAACAGGTAGATTCAAATACCTCGAAACAAGGTTTCGCGTGCGTTTGCACAGTATTCTTTAAATATATTTAGTGGCGAACTTTTGAATTCTTGCAAATATTTTCCATTATTTAAAACACGCGACTGTAGTGTATTATTGGAATGTATATTTCGTATTTTAATAACGAAAATTCACAGTATATATTCTAATTGCGAACAATATAATTCTTGCAAACGATTGCATTGCATTCACGTTATTCATGAGCATTTGTTTGCTATCGAAAAGTATCTCACAATTTTCGACTAAATAATATTTTTCAAACTTGTTCCAATTTCTTAATAATAATTTTTAAGCGTAAAAAAATAGCAGTATTTTCTAAATAAACGTTCGATAGGAAAAAGAAGAAAATTGTCGAAACGACGTTTCGCTTCTTCCTCAACCCCCCTCCCCCCCACCCGCCCTTAAACAACCGCCATTTGCACCACTGGACTTTACACGGTTCCTGCCTGATGTTAGTCTCCCTGATGATATTCGCTGGCGCAGCATCCATGGTACGTCCTCTGTTTCTCCGCATCGAACGGTGAGTCGCATGCATTTTTGTTCCTCCGGTCACTCAATCATGTCGTAGGATGAAAGGTCCGAATCGGCACGGGTGACCGGTTGTATTACGTAGAATTTTGTTGCGAGCATAGTGACCGCGGGTATTTCTTATACCCGTGAGTAGTAACATTCTTTTTTTAAATTTATTAGTTTAGGATAGGTCTTCTTGCACAGCGCGATTATAATAATTAGTTTAAATACATACACTTGAGAATATATTCGTGTTATTTATAATATGCATGTTAACATTCCGTATAAATATTTGCAAATGGCAAATATGTACACGAATATACATAATATGTTTAACATAAACATACTTGATTTTAAGCAATGAATTAATCGTAACAATATCAAGTCACGTTCGTTTATTTCATTTCGGTTAGAAGTTAAAATATGAGTCAAAATTCATTTTTTCCCGTACAAGAATATGTGAAATTTTACGTGCAAGAAGACACTTCGCGACAGGCAGATTTTTGAATCAAAGCAATAATTTTGAACACTGCTTCTGCATTTTCGAGTATGTGCTTTGATAAAAAGATCGCCTGAGATTATTTCTTTCTTAGTAATATATTTAGAGTCAATTATTCCATTTGATCGAGTCTCAGTCTTTTAGAATTAACGCTACCTTTTTTGCAATATTAAAGTTTTGTTCTGATTTATTAAATTAATGTAGTAGAGTTACTTAGTTACTATTAAATTAATAAAGCAGATTTAATCAGATACGAAGTAGTAAAATATAAAATCAAAGAACGTTAGTCCGTTAAATAAAAATTACACAAACTAATCATTTCTTTTAGATCAGGATTTTCAGGTTTAACCCTTTCCGTGCCCATTGTCAGGATCTCATTCACGTGCCCAGGTGCTACTTGAATGGGAGAAAGACACTGGGCACGATGATCTAGAATTAAGTAATGTAATAATTTGTCAGCGACTGACGATGTGTTAGTGTACTGTGCACGACGTATTTTCCACGTTATGTGTGTGTGTTGTTAGGCCGTGGAACTGCGTCGCTTTTTTTCATTCGTTAAAATATCAAATATTAAAAATGTCGAAACATATATCGATTCACTTTACGTCTCGATACAATCACAATTTATGATAATATCGCCCACGCGATTAAGTGTAACCACGCTTTAAATATTGCCGTAAATTACAATTATAATTGCAAGTTTACTTACACTTATTTTAACGATATCATTTACTCATACGTGTTTTATCACGTTTTACGCAATGGTCACTAGCCTTCGTCAGTCGATTTCAGGAAAAAGGTACGTACCTTAGAGTGTGCATGATATGTTAAGCTCGGGTGTCGGAGGCGTCCCGGGACGTCCTCTCTAGTGTAGGACCTTTGCGCCCGGGCGTTTGTGTGAGAACCGTGGAGCGAGTGTGTTGGTGTGCCTGTTTTGCTATTTTTTAAATATAGCGCTAGGTAGGATAGGTAGTATACTTTTTGGTGTGTCTGTTAATTATAAGTAGGTAGGGCCGAGCAGGTTGGCACAGTCTCTGGTCGGGTAGGCGCGTTTTCGCGTGACCAACCTGTGTCTGGAAATCTAATTTGAAAAATCGACGGCGAAACTGGCACGAGTAGAGCATGCACTCGTCTCTGGTTTTGCCTTCCGATTTTTCGAATTTCGCGGTCGCGGTCGCGAGTGGGCTCGAAACGAACGTTTATCGCTCGAGCACGCACGTGCGAGTGGGCAACGATCACTGCTGTGATCGTTGGTCAGTCCATGTGCACTTCAATCAGCTTCCGCGGTTTATATTTTTATTTTACCTTTATAAGTTTTTTTTTTTGTTTGCGATTTAGAAGTCTCGAGCTTAGATTTAAGTTTCAGCGGGCATTGCGCCCGAAGAAAGAAGAGGCTATAAGCCGAAGAGGCCCGGCAAACTGCCACTCAAGAGGGCAACTACTGATGGCTGCCCATCCTCTGGGTCATCCAGAGCATGGGAAGTCATTATTGTTACTACTTTGTCACTATGCTCGCTTTTAGTATTTTTAGTAGTAGTAGTAGTAGTAGTAGTAGTAGCAGTAGTCTTTGCTTTTTTGGCCGATGTATATATCGGTCCATCGTCCCATTGGGCAAATCGCGATTTTTCTTATTAGTGTTGTGACAAATTAATTACGGGTTGTATTAGAGTTGCGAAATAACATCGTGGCTTTTCATTAGTGTGGCGAGAAAATGATTACGGTTTGAATTAGAGTTACGACAAGTTGATAATCGCGTTTGCTTTAGAGTTGCGAATTACGATATCGCGATTGTCTTTTGCAATTTTTAGAATTTTTCCTGTTTTCTATTGTTTAAAATTATATTATAACAGTGTTAGTTTTCAATTAATTTTATAGTATTGCAAGTAGCAATACCAGAATATTTAAAGTAGCTTTTTCATATAGTAAATAGTAATTTTTATTAAATTCACTATAAGAGTTAGCGTTGCGATAATGTTCCCTCGCGAGTTCTGCTAATTTTTCCTGTTAGCGTTGCGATAATGAATGATCGCGTTTTGTTGAGTAGAGTTGCGTTCATAAACTGCCCATATCCTCCGACTGCAATTGTCGGACACTATTCCTGGATCACACGTACAGCTGCAAGAGCTGTACAAGTGTGATTATTCATCGGCAACCTCCTACGTGGTTGCACTGCGATATGTCAGCCCTCCACTCGCGATTTTTTTTATTAGTGTTGCGACAAATTAATTACGGGTTGTATTAGAGTTGCGAAATAACATCGCGACTTTTCATTAGTGTGGCGAGAAAATGATTACGGGTTGAATTAGAGTTGCGATAAAATGATAATCGCGTTTGCTTTAGAGTTGCGAATTACGATGTTGCGATTGTATTTTGCAATTTTTATTATGAATTTTTGGAATTTATCCTATTTTTTATTATCCAAAATTAGATTATAAAAGTCTTAGTTTTCAATTAATTTTATAGTATTGCAAGTAGCAATACCAGAATATTTAAAGTAGCTTTTTATATAGTAAATAGTAATTTTTATTAAATTCACTATAAGAGTTAGCATTGCGATATTGTTCCATCGCCAGTTCTATTAATTTTTGCCCTTTAGCGTTGCGATAATGAATGATCGCGTTTTGTTCGCTAGAGTTGCGTTTACAAAATGCCCAAACCCCTCCGACTGCATTTGTCGGATACTGCTCCTGGATCACACGTACAGCTGCAAGAGCTGTGCAAGTGTGATCGTTCATCAGCAACCTCTTAAATGGTTGTACTTCGATCTCTCGCTATTAGTGTTGCGTATTGTTTAAATACGAGTGCGTAGATTTATACTTATTAGCGTTGCGTATCAAATATCGGGAATTTTCAGGCTTAATTTTTTTTTTTAATGGTAGATTAATTGATATTGCAGATATAACGAAGCACTCATCGCGTTTGATTTTGAAAATTTTCTGCTTCATAAATATTTGTAGTAAATTAGTGTTGCGAAACAAGAATATTCAGTTCCACTCTCGGCGTGTTGATCGGGTTTATATAGAGTGGAATACGATTGAATTTTAGTAGCCCTTCTGGCTACTGCTTTGTTTCCTTTTCAGCGCCCCTTATTACCACGTTTATTACTGAAAATACTGCTATAAGACATATTTCTTTGTCAGCGTTAACGTTACCATAACTGCTAAAATACAGAAATTTATTACGAACGTATATTATATATAGATTTACATATTTGAAACTGTGAGCGATTTCATGCGCAACAAAGTATTATAATGAAATATCTTAAAGTTGCTATGAAGGCTTCAAATATTTTTTAAAATTTAATTCATTGCAATTGGAATTTCCGCTGATGATTGTTCGTTCTTAGAACCATAACTTTTAACATTTCTTCGACCGCGATATTTTCAATCTTTTAACAGTAATGTAGAATTTTATAAATATTCGAATTTCATAGTGAATTTTTAATTCAGATTAAATTCAATTACTTAAAATTCTTGTTTTCAACGTAACCCTAGTTTCGATTAAAAAGATACAAATGATTCTCTATATTTGCTAAAATTTAATCAATAGTAATTTGATATATAATTAACCATTATTAGTAGTTTATTTTTCATGTATAAAATGTTCTCGTTTTAAAAATACCTGTTTCTTTCATATACCACATCAAGTAAATGAGTTTGCTTCAAATTTATCAGTTAGCAGAAAGTAGATTTCAATTACATATATGAACATTTCATAGCATATTAAATATGTATGCTAGATACCCAAATGATTTTTCTTCCATTGTGTGATTGTTCAGGCTTCTTCCCGTTTCCCCATTTTTAAAAGAAGCATATTGCGGTAACGTTGGAGTATATAACTTTTCGATATTTTCATAAGTTTAGTACAAGGAGTCGTATGTCTCTTCTGCAAGACTCTAAATTGTATATGCACTGTCAATAGTTTCATTTCCATTCTTTCGTTCCAAGTTAGACAAATGTATCTTTGATACAGAATGTTGCCAGTATGGTACCGAATTATTGTACAATGTTTGTGCTGATAGATGTAATCGTTTTCGCAGATTAATCAGTTGATTAACGTTTGGAAAACCACAACATCCATAAATACAAGCATTGCACAATAATTCAATACCAAGCTAAGAACCACGCTAATACAGTCCAGTTTGGATTACGAAAAGCCACGAAGAGAATTTTGGATAATTTAAACTGGACTGCAACGTGGGACGCCGTTGGACGCCGTTGGACACCGTTGGACGCCGTGGGATACCATCGGTCCAGTTTGGGTCTCCAAAAGCCTCCAACA